>NC_134938.1:6109773-6723836 GCF_051020765.1 Lasioglossum baleicum
CGCGCGAAGTAATGCAACGTCGTGGTATCACAATGGACCGTCCATTTGTTAAGGTCTTGCGTGTCTCTGCGTCCCGAAGAATCTCGTAATGCACGGGCAAAGCTTCCTGAAAGCATTCGAGCGGCAGTCGCGCCACGCCGGCGTTTCTGCCTTTCCACGGACCAAGAAATTGAGAAGCTTGTCCGTGGCGTTCCATTACGCGGTCTAGACCGAATCCTGGCATGCCGATATGCTTTTCTGTGATCCCTGGGAGTGGGTCAACAGAGGAGTCAAAAGGACTCGGAAGATTATCCTGAAAACCAACGTTTCCGCAGTAATTTGTAGACATAAGTCAAGAGACGGAAGTCTTCGGGCTCTGCGTCTCATGTTCTGACAAGAGAAGTCGAAATCTTCAACCTTACGGGTCAGAAACGTAAACACACAATAGGATTGGCGACTGCTCCTTCATCATTGGGGAGCTTCATCCCCAAAAATGTCGTAGAAGAAAATTTTGAATATTTTTAACAGAATATTACTTAGGTTAACCCCTTGCCGTACCATTTTCTTTACAGTTACAGTGATTGGAACGTCTTTATTCCCAACAAACGTTGTCGAAGAGGAAAGAAAATTTATATTTTTTTCATGCTTAAATATTCATTAGAAACGAATCAAATTTTATTTCATTTAAACAGAAATGCGTAACATTCATATTTGTTAGACTTTGTTTAAATTCGTCATCTCGAGTGTGACTCGTTAAATGGTATGGAGAGAGAAATACTGTGATGTAAACATTGTGAAGGCGTTTCGGAGATTTAGAGGTCACCTTGAGATCTTTAAATGGTACGGAGAGAGATAAATATTGTGATCTAACATTGTGTGTAGGCATTTCGAAGATTTGGAGGTCACTAAAGTTCTTTAAGTGGCATGGAGAGATAAATATTGTGATTTAAACATTGCGAAGGCGTTTCAGAGGTTCGGAAGTCACCCCTTGAGTTCTTCTAGGTATCATTTTTGTTTTTCACTGAATTTGTACGTTATCTTAATTGTACAAGACTTATCCGTAAATGAAGTTTCAATAGACTTATCTCAGTTTTCATGCTCGAGCCTGCACTAATTGGCTTCCGAGCCTCCATATCTCTTTCCCGGAGTACGATTACTTCGTAATTGTCTGGCGAAGTTCGAAGCAATTCGATTCTTCCCTACTTCGCTCGCCGATCGAAAGAATGACGGAACCCGCACGTTGTTCGTGTACTGTTCCAGATTGAATGGAAGTTTCGGCAGCGCAGAGGATTCCGTTTGGCTTCGACTTACAGTCGCGGGGGCATCGCAACTTCGCGTAACCGTGAAGTTTATTCCTGGTAACTGGAAACTTCGCGCTCTCGCAAAGAAGTTATACGATTCTCTCTGATCCTCGCAGGTACTCGTCTTCATTCGTCGATTCCGCTAGACGGAGCACGCGAACCTGCCCAGACAATCCATTCGAAATTCATGGACCCCGTGTTAATGAGAATTTCGAAGTACAACGGGAAAAGGTAGCTAATTGTAAAGACCAGGGATACAATGTTCCTCGGAGCAAATCTTTCAATTCTCCGCCGAGAAAATTAAACGTAATTAGGCACCCGTGAGAACCGACTGTACACATGCCCCGGTAATGATTAAACTTTTGATATACTGCCAATTAGAACGGGGGAATATCTGGTCGCGGATGATACGCGGTCGACGACGATATCTGATCAGTGAATCGCCATTGTCGACGACGCCATTTATTATAATCAAGCATCGGCTAATTGTCGATCCCGAAAAACTGATACCGGCCGAAAACATTGAAAGCACCGCGCAAAAACGTTCCCGGTTATTAGCGAAATTGATTCGACCCGTTGATCGATCGAACGGCTGCCACCACATGCTCTAAATATATTCATTCATTCGCGGTACCTGGGTTGGTAAACACTTTTTCCGATTTGTACTTTTTGCGTGGCCAAGATGTCTCGACGAGAAACAATATTTCCCATTATTATACTACTTAATATTTTGTTACTGTGTTACTTAAAATAAAATATTTCCATTTTAACAATCTGAACCACAAAATACAGATAAAATACAAATATTTACGATATTCTGCAAGTAAAATATTAATTTCACAAATTACTGCATCAATTAAAATGTTTTCTTTTCAAAAAATACTGCATCAAATATCAAAAATACTGCATCGGGCCAGGTATTCTCCGTTTCTCTCGGATCAAGCCGACGGAAGTGATCTGTGTCGCCGTTACGAGAAGATATGTAGCTTCCCGAACCGCGAAACGGAAATATATCTCCCCCTGATCTTTTGAATTACCAAATTATCCAACTCGAAGCGCTTTGAACCGTCGAAACCACCGTTTTTCCTACTCCGTTGAGAGTTCCGGGATGTCTTTTAAACTTTTCTATCCTGTAGCTTATTCCCGCTGTTCCCCTTCGGACGGTGGGTCCTCCTCGGTGTTTCGAAAACGAGGGGTATTTGTCCACCTGTGAAATATCGTTCTGTACAAGTTCTGATTTAACGTTGTTCTTCGCGACAGTCTCCTTGATAAAAGGAGGATAGTAAAAAAGTGACCGAATTTCTGGCAGCTCGGGTTCTTTAGATTACAAATGTTGGGAAAGTCGTCGAAAAGGTGTATGAAGCAGAAAACACATTTTAAAATCGTTCACTTCATTGCTTCGCAAAAAATGCATGAAATGTGAAATGTAAAAATTCCCACATGTTCGGATTTATAACACGCCGATTTTAATGGAATTCTTGTATGATATGGAGAGCTCAAAAAAATATTTGACGCGTATGTTTTTTCTAGCTGCCGGTATTCACATTCGGAGGGTGAAAATAGGGGTTGGAAAAATCTATCTTATTGCATATCTTCGAAACAATTAGGCCCAGGCGAAAACTCAAAAATCCAAGTTGTGCGTCTTTGAATGACGAATCTTCTAAGCTAATTTTAAAACAATGTGTTGATAATATATCGTGACGAATTTAAAAAAAAGTGGAGGCACATGAAATCTTATTTCTAGTAGGAGTTATTTTTTGAAAATATTTATTAGCCATAACTCTCAATATTCGAGGGAGCCAGCCGCAATTTGGCCGCTTTTTAACATCCTCCTGGAAAGGGCGTGTCTGTGTGCGGATGCCGCGTGAATTCGCGGAATAAGGAATCGTCGAAGGGACGAGGGAGGCTTGTTAGGGACAGACCGGCGGCATATTGACCCGTCACCCTAACTGGAAATGATAGTACCTAATCGAGTGGAACGGCAAAAAGAATGAGAGGAAAAGAATGCTCCCGTGACGTCGGACGCCGTGGATAAAGGAGGTAAACGGCCCAGTAAATAAAGGCAGCAGGGACGCAAATGGCAAAAAGGAAGGATATTGCAGGTGGACTGCGAACTAGGTCGATTGTTTAGTTGATCAATAAGGGTTATCAACCTGTGCTTCTACTTTAATTAATCCGCGATCATCCGAGTATGCAGTTCGACTTCGTTGATTAGCGATGGTTCTCGAATTTCTATGATCAGCCTCGAGGTATCCTTAATTTATCAATATTACGCGGACTGAACAGCGGAACGAGGAAATTGGTTTTCTCAGGTTTCGTTTGACACGTGATATTTACTCCGTTTTCAAACCCGTCGCGCGAAAGGACATGCGCGCCAGCTAAGGTAAAATTACCTGGCGACGACGCGACGCGACGTATCGACCGTGGACGTCATAAACCAAACACCACCAGTACAGTTGCGCCAAATTAAGCGGTTTTAACACATTACCGACCGCGGTGATGGGTCATAGATTTATGGACGTTTTAATGGAATCTTTAACAGGGACAGCAATTTTCATTGTGTACAAGTCACCCTCAATAACGTCATCTAATAGTTTCATTTAAGATTCTAATGCAAAAGAAAATTTCTATGCTTCCTTTTGGTACAGCACACTTATTGAAAATTTTATTAACACTAAATGTTCCCTTATAATAATGACAAGATTGATTTTATTTAGACTTTGTGCAGAGTGAGAGAGAGAGAGAGAGAGAGAGAGAGAGATCCTATTGTAATGCGTGCACCACTAAAGATATCGTACAATCATTTCTTATAAAATTATTTTTATTATATCAATAACGCTGTCTAACACCAAATTTGTTTCCCAATTACTGTTGAGTGGTTCTTATAGAGTTTTTTGCGCTGATTCCGAATCTGTCCTTAATTTTTCTCCCACACGCACAGTTTTTGAGAAACATGACTTTGAAAGAAAAACATATATTTAAACTTTAAACAAATATTATGATGTTATTATAAAAGATATTGAATTGTTCTTGACAGCAAAAGATTCTGTAGATTTTCCTGAATACAGTGGTATCCAATATTAATACATTATGATCGTTTAAACATGTTTATACGTTCGCCGCGCCGTATCCCGTGGAACGACTGTTCTAGTGATAAGCGCCATTTTGCTTTCTGGTTCGGAAAAAACGTCGACGTTCCAAACTTGAAGTGGTATAGTTCGATTTTCCGCTGGACCCTTATTTTTTGAGATAAATTGAAAAATATCCTCAAAAATCGGTGCAAAAGTGGTGTCGCTCCGTCTTTAATGATTGTTTAAACATGTCATCGTACAGAATTCAGTACGATTTTAATTTATTTCAAAAATCTAAAAAGACTACCACGCGGAAACTAAAATTATATTTTATTCCGCTTTCTTAAAATTCGTCTACAAAAATTGAAAATTGCATAGACATCCGCGGTCTAATAATCACAATTGTTACAATAGATTTAAAAACACAACTCGAGAGACAGCTACATTTTCCTTGGACGCCATTTCCGTTCAAAAGAGAATGACAAAGTAGTACTTCGTTCGATATGGAGTTTCATTAAAACATTCATCCGTTAAAAGTTACCCCAGAAGTAAATCCATTAGGTAGGTTCATTCACAAAGAACTAGTTGGTAAAATAACAAGGGACGAGACTGATAGTAACATTTAATCCAATTCACTCGAATTTTCTCTTTAATTTCAGGAAAGTTTCATTCGCCGATAGACACAATGTTTCGTAATTCACTCTTTGCTCGTTCAAATTTATTGTAGTGGAATATACATGGAACAGTGAATTATTGAAATACTTAATTGATAAAAATCTGTATTTTATTGCCATTGAATCGCGCTGAATACTGACAGTGGAATTGAAGTATGTGTGCACAATACTCGATTCGCACTAACAAGCCTAAATTCATGAGTCGTTCCTGACATGACATGAAAATGGTAATTTAAACGAGGCCCCAGAGGCCCACGAGCGTTTCACAGAAACATACATTTGTAATTAATCCACTCCTATACGTTGTCTGTGGTAATATAGATAAAAAAGTTACAAAATTTTCGATTCACAAAAATTTGTCGATGTTTAAGCGGATAATTTCGTAACGAAAAATAATATAATAAAGCTAGAAGCCTTTTAAATCCTTTTGTTCGCTTTCAGTCGCCTTTGAATTCGTATAATTTCCGAAGTTAATTAAATTTCACAAAAAAAATGTGTAAAAACTGAAAATGCAGCAGCGATTTCAATGGGAAAATTTTTTCAAAACAGTATTTTAATTAAAACTTTCCATTAAAGTGCGTTGAAAAAATTCCGTTTTTATCGCGACTGGTTTTCGAATTATACCATTTCAACGTAGATTCGACATTGTAGACGCGGGATACATTTTTATAAATGTTCGGGACGCCCGTGGAGTTTGTATAACAAAGTGGCCGTTCACACTGCCGATAACGATGTTTGTTTAACAAGAACAATATCAAAACAAAAAAAAAGTAATAATAACGAACGGCAACGAGAATAAACCGCGCGACGGATAAACGTTCGCGCAAATACAGCGTACGCGTATACAGGAGACACGAGAACTCAAATAAAGTGAACTTTCCGGCCGGGTTAATTTTCACGAACCGGCAAAGGTCGTCCGAAAATGGGGGTAGGAAAAACTTCACGATGTTTCAAGGACGTGGAGGGAAAGTCCTTTACAGGCATAACGTTAACTTTGTCCTTTGAGATCAACCTGCGGCAATTGTTGGAGATAACAAATGACGCAACTTTTTCTCCGGTGAACATGTGAAACTTAATTAAATTTTCGTTGCAAATTAACTATAAACCTTCCGCGGGCAAGGGACCCTTTTTGCTTTTGAGATTACACTTTTCATTCGTAGTTACGTACATAAAAAAAGATTAAATGTAAAAAATAATTTAAAGAATTTTACTATTATATATCGTTGTACTATGTCTACCATTTTATGATTCGGTGCAGTTATATAAAAAAAGATTGAATGTAAAAAAGTAATTTGAAGAATTTGACTATTATTTCTACCATGTTAGAATTATTAAGAAATTAAATGTGTACATATTTTCTGTAGTTTGAAGTGAATGCATACAATTTTTAAAATTTTGCATCAGTTACATTAACACTAAACCTACCACCACCGATCAAGATGACCGGTTCCAGATTCATTATTTTACAATGATTGAAATAATAAAAATGATTTTATAAGAATTGATTGTATAAATATCTTTAGTGGAGCAGGTATTGTAATAGGAGCTGCACAAAGTCTAAATAAAATCAATCTTGTCATTTTTATAAGGGAACATCTACCAGTCAGTGTTGGGCAATAAATGAATTTATTTAAATAAGTTATTTGTTAGTTGAGAAAGTCTAAATGAATTATTTAAAATAATAAAGTTAATTGTTATTTGCAAATACAATTTCAATTATTATTTGTATTGACAAATAATAAATTAAATTGTATTTTTTTATAGCAAACAAAAAACGCGCACGTGTTCGTTGTATATACAAAATACAAGAAATAACAGGAGACCAAAAACTATTTATTTGATTTCCACCTCAATCCAAATAATAAATAATCTATATTTATTTGCAAATGAGAAATAATAATTTATTAAAAAAGAAACAGTTTAGTTATTATTTGCAATTAAAATCACACGTCTATTTATTATTTAATTATTTATTATTTAAAATAAAATTTGCCCAACACTGGTACCAATTACTTTTAAGGCTCGGTACGTTTAGTGTTAACTTTGCATGGAACTGATTGACGTAGACAGAAATTGCGATCGTTGACTCGGTTCCCGCCCGCATCAGATGCTTGGGAATGATACAGGCTAGATGTTTATCGTCGGTGATCGATACAGACGCCGGTGGATCGCCGATAGAATTCGATTAGAATTTTCGGAAGCGCCGGTATCCCGGTAGATATGTCCCCGTCGCTCAAGAATTATAGCAAATCAATATTGTAACGGGTTAGCCAAGCAGACGTTCGATAATTACGTCTCAATTAAGGGATCCGACCTAATTTCAGACGTGGCTCGCTGCCTACTCAAGACCAGCTTCAAGATCTTCCGGCTCGGTGCGCTTCCAGAAACGTTTATACCCCCGGTTGTGGTAAATACCTTAAACGGCGATGAACTTGGGAACGATCCGCGCACGTAAACCGCGGTTTCATTATCTTCTGTCCTCGTGCCGACCACAAAGTACGTACCCGTAAGAGGCCGGGTTATTCCACATTGGAAATTACCTCGCCAGAATTATCGATGCTGAACGTATTCTTCTGCTCGCCGAGCGGAACGAACGGGCCGCGCCACTTAAACGTTACGTATCCGCGCGGTTTCAAAGAAATTCTACGCATTGAAACGAAGCATAATTGCCTGGGAGGGAGGAATTATTCTTCCCGCGGTTGAATCGCTCGGATACAATAATCGGACAGACGTTTAGGCTTAATTAATCTCGATCAGGCCAACCGACGTTCCTGCCTTTTGTCAAAATATCTGATTGAAGGCAACGACAGGAAAATACACAAAAGCGGCTGCTCTTAACTTTACCGGACTCAAAATTTGTGCCTTTCACCTACGAATTATGATGTATTTTGTATGTAATAAAGTGGATTTGTACCCGGCGCGAATGCAGATCGAAGTTTCGAACCTCTAGGATCAACAGTTGAGGAGATATGGTCGCTTAAAGTTCAGCATATTTCCAGTTTCGTGACAGGTAAGGGCGCCGCCATATTGGTTTGTAGTGACGATCGCACGCCGCTTACTGAGTTGGTTAGCATTAGGTTGAGGGGCGGCAAGGTAAGCGGCTCACTACAAAGCGGTTGTCACTACAAACCAATATGGCGATGCCCTAACCTTTCTAAAATGCTCAACTTTAAGCGACCATAGCTCCTCCAAACTATTGATCCTAGAGGATCGAAACTTCAATCTGCATCCGCGCCGGGTACAAATCTACTGGATTACATACCAAATACACCATAATTCGTAGGAGAAAGGTACTAATTATGAGTCCGGTAAAGTAAAGTGTACCCATAAAAACTATTGATCTTATTTTCTTTTTTGGTGATTTACGTAACATGAATGTAAAACTATGGAATCGCAATTGGGCACAATGGAAGAAAATAGACTGCAGATCTTTGTGCAAAATAAAAGTTGTCTGCATTGATTGGAAGAAATAGAAACTAATTGATTTTATATATAATAGAGGAGAAATCATATATTTATTTATTTATTTGTCATTGCTTTAAACCAAGTAGTTTGTATAGCAAGTACAATATTAATACATTTGGCTTACATTAAATAGGTGTTACATTGTTTCTAAATTCTTACGGAACATTGTTTGCGAATATTATAAATTATTTTTAGGAAAAATCATACATTGACATCTTTAATTTTTCAAATTTTCCAACAATTTTGAATTTAATCCACTCAATTTTGCTATAAATGCGTGAAGATCCGCAGTCAAGATGAAGATGTCAATGGCGGCCTTGAAAAGCCTGGCAAGGAAGAAGTTACCTCGAATAAAAGTGAGCCGAAGACATGTTTCAAATGCAAAAGGTCTGGAATGCGTGATTGAATAGGCAGAATGATAAGGGAACGACAGGAAAATACAAAAATATCATTATCAGCCGGAGGGGAAGACTTCAGTGGTCGTGGACGACGAAGAAGCTCCTCGAGGAACCTCGAGAACTCTCCACGCGGTCGCCATGCCCGGCGTACGTCTTAATAAGGACTTAATTTGCAAAGTATCCTAAGTAAATCTTACCCCGGTTACGGTTCCGTCTGAGTGGCCGAAAAGACGGCCCCGAGGACACCCCCCTCGCCGGCGACGCTATCCGCAGTCTAATTTGTATAAAATTTGCCTTTCGTCAAGCCAGTCGCCGCCCTTTTGCCGTGGACCAACTTAATTTAAGTTGAAAAGTCAACCTCGCACCCCTGGACCGTACTTTAAACACACTTCCGCGGCCCTGTGAACGTCACTTACACAACGCCAGTCGTACATGTTATCTCCTCGAAATTGTCCTGCTCGGTCGTGTTTCATGGGCGTTATGGTTGCTCCGCGCCGAATCCACACTGGTCCAATTTTCGAAAAGGTCCGGCAAAAATCCGGTCCACTTTCGTGTAATTTATACGAATGTAATTTCAGAAATTTTTTTCGGAAAAAAATCGTGGATCTTTTGCGTTGGAATTTTGCACACGTGTGATTATCTAACAATCAAAATTATCGAAATTACATGAGCTATGCAGGGTGCACCACTCTCGAAGCTATTTTAACTCGACATTTCGACATTCTCTACGATTTTTTAAAATTTGGTGGATATGAAATTAATACAATACCTCAAACATTAAATTAATGACGCCTCAGAGTCACCACTCGAGTGCTAAGGGATAAATATTTCCCTTAGTTTTGGTGACGGAAAAGTATGTCAATTTATATTCTGTGGTTGAAATAACATTTTCATACTTTCTTCTTACGGCGAAGAAATTCATGGGAACGTCACAAGTGGTATGAATCCATAACAATTAAGTGATACAGGCCGTATTCCCACGGGCAGAGAAGTGCAATGCTGAGTAAAAAGGTTGAATAAGCGTCGAAGTAGTGCGAGTCTACCATTAATAAAACAGTGGCTGGAACTTTTGTTCCGGAATAATTAAGACTCAAGTGGTATATATCACTACGTAGCCAACCTTACCGACATAAAACGAATTAGATTTCTACGATCTATTCTAACCTCAGGAAATTTTTCTGATATGCTAATACAATTTCTGGAGACATAATTGGACGGTCTCGAACGTGTTGGGAATATTTCCGAGAAAATATGATAACTTCCAGTAGTCCTGAGAATTTCAACTTTAAAAGTAGGTCTTTTAAAACTAGTCTTTTACGAGTTCATTTAGCAGGATATTTTTACTTTGTCCGATTCAGTGAATTTTAGAGAATCACTTTATTCCACGAATGAATCTGAATAAACAGAAAAGGAAGTGTGCGGTTAAATTTACATTATCACTCTCCTCCGACAATTCTGTCGGTGTGAACAATCAAATAATTATCGAACTTGATTATACAAAAGTGAGGGATTAAATTCACTTGATTTGAAATGATTGACTTGATTATACAAAAATGAGAGATGGGTAGAGGTTAATACAGTGTGATTAAATCCAGGAGGTCGAACCTGTTCCGAACCAATCGATTTCGATTCTCGAGTAGAAATTCTCCCCGATCTCACTGGAGCTGCCGACCGCAACGGTTCCTCTACGTATGTACAACGTAAGTTTCTTGTGTGTCTCTTTGACGGGACGCGTCCCTCGAGCGTGATCGGCGAGCGATCACCGTCCGATTGTAATTCCGTGCAGCGATTCCCGGATAGTGTCCCGCAATTTTGTTACACTTTGTTGCGCGCTTTTTGCACGCCGCGCCGCAACCAACAGCGTAACGTACGTGACGGGAATAAGGCTGTGCCGTAAATGCCAGTTAACCCAACGAAATGATTCGCGGCGTGGAACCAGCACTTTCCTCTATTCTCGAAGCTTTCTCGATACATGCGACTAACAGCGAGACACTTACGCATGACATTCAAGATTTGAAATATTTTATCCACCATTTTAATCCTTAGCAGTCGAGTGACTCGGAGTCGCCACTAAAAATTTTCTGCGCCGTTATTCACAATATTGTTTAGATTATTAAATATGTTGGCATCTCTGATCAATGGACAGCGGATTTTATGCATTCAAAATCGCAAGAATTTGAAAATATACTGTAATAATATTTTCAACCTATTAACCCGGCGTTAGTTAGGTGGGGTCTCACAGACCCCAGAGATTTTAGATTGATCGTAACATTGTAACAACGCGTGACAGTTGTTAAGTATTTTTGAATAATAAAAATTTAATGTCGTGGATCTGCGTTTTTACTCTGATAAATTACAAGCCTCTTATATGCAATATCTAATCTTATATTTATGAAAAAGGTATTTATTTCTGTAATACAATATATTATTTCGGAGGGTCTGTGTGACCCCACCTTACCACTTACGATACATTTTCCCACCTTACCAACGCTGGGTTAAACATATTAACACTAAACCTAGCGACCTACTAATTACTAAATATTTAAATATTACATACGAGGTATTATATGAACTGTATATCCATAAAAAAATCATATGCAATGCAATTATTCTAGTTCGGAAGAAATGTTTAATTTTCGGACTAAGACTCTGACATACACCGACCACGAGGGATGATTACGTGTAGAATTGATATTGAAATTGTTAAAGACATTCCGATCGAGATACCTGTAGCATAGCAGCGCTCGAACGTTTCCTCGTAATCATACTTGAAATGGAAAATCGACCGGCGTAACGTACGACTGGAGCAAACTCACCGCCAAGTGGATATAGTCGATGTTTGATCAGACTTGCAAACTTGGAGCACGTCTTCATTGTGAAAAGTATGCAGATCGATCCGCCGCGTGCGGTATAGTCAATGCTATCAGTCAATATAGCCGGGAACAGAGATTAATCCTCGCCTATTATTAGTTAGTCGGACTAACGTATGCGGCACGCGGAAGTTGAAAACCGTCAGGAAGTTGAACAAATTAACAGACGATTAGCGCTCGTCTGACAAAATTCCGGAAACGTCGTCGTTCCGTCGCGAGAACGGAATTAATATTCCCGGGACGTCCTTATTCCTAAATAATAACGAGCATTCATTGTCCACACGGTGTCAGTTAAATGACGTCGCGGCCAGTTGTAAAAGCCACGTGGAAGCTTGACTGCCTCGCTTTAGAGAGTGAAATATCATTCCGCACGCCCACGATGCTCTCCTCCGCCATTGTTCGCTTGAACAGGAAAGAGGAGCAACCCATCTTGCGAATCTGCCACCCATTGGTGGAAAAATTTCTTGTCGATACAATTTTTTTCGAGCAATTTTCATGGCCGCCTTGAAGTTTTCATAAATGAACGATTATAGTCTTTTTGCAACTCTTTTTCGAGGAATTTCCCAGGTTGTCATGAATTTTTTATAAATGAAGTTTCTATATAATCTTTTTGAATCTTTCGCAACTCTTTTTCGAGGAATTTTCATGAATTTATTCATAAATAAACGTATAGTCTTTTTTGCAACTTTTTTTCGAGGAATTTCCTAGGTTGCCATGAATTTTTTATAAATGAACTTATAATCTTTCTGAATCTTTTGCAACTCTTCTTCGAGGAATTTCCTGGGTTGCCATGAAGTTTTTATAAATGAACTTATAATCTTTTTGAATCTTTTGCAACTTTTTCGAGGAATTTCCATGAATTTATTTATGAATGGACCTATAATTTCGTTACAGCTTTTAACGGATACTAAGGTGAATTTGGTAAATATCGTAACAGATTTTTGTTTCATCTGTACCGAGAAAATATTAAAATATCCTAACTGAAAGAAGTTGATCGACCGAAATTAATGTTCCGTGGTTCACCCTGTATTTTATGGCAATTGATTCTGGACGATCATAGCTCCTCTACTACTCCACTTGATTTTTAACGATTTTCGAGGCATTGCCTTTACGATAGGAACGGAATATTGTATCAGATAAGCATTGAGTGCGATTCGTGTCGTACGGTCAAGCACAGCGTTAAAATGAAATCTTGATGCTCCGTCGGTAAACTTAACGACGGTCTTTTACATAGACTGTCCATCAAGCAGCAAGAAACTGCCGACCCGGACTGTCCAGCGAACAATTTTCCGCTTTATCGCGCCGCACATCGGAAACACGTCAAACTTGCTCGCTGACACTTACCCGAATATTCCCATCAAGCGTCAGCCACCGTAAAACTTGACGCTGTTGAGCCGCGGTCCCGCAAACCGTCCACAAACAACGTTTGATCTCGAAAACGTGGGAACTCGTTTCGGTAAGGGGCGTAAAAAAAAAAGGAGAAAGAGAAGTGACGGCCAGACTGTCGACCGGAACCGTTTCCTTATCACTGGGAAACACTCCCAGCGAGACGTAAAAGCCGTGTAATCGTAAAAGCTGCATCGGGACAAGACCGTGTCCTGTAGTAACCATAAGTCCCTCATGGAAATTTAGTGGCGTCTCCGAATTGGTTTTCCACGTCGTCAGCACATGGCGCCAAATATCAAAATGATACTACGCACTTGTCCCCTCCTATAAAATGGTATATTTAAGCAGCCAATGGTCAGTCTTAAGTAGTACGAGTCAACGAATGTTCAAACCTGACGTCGTATACATCTATATTTTGTATAATTTGCTACAGAGTCTTTCTATTTTTTTTCTGTCATTTTGTCATGATAAGTATTATGTATTAGGTGAACAATTTGAAACCGTGATAAAAACCAAAATTTTAATGTGAAAATGATAGACATCGTCGTCCCCTTATTAAATTTTCACGTGTAAGTAGATACAGCCAGTATGTGGTCAGCCATTCCCAGGATAGTACGAGTAAACGAATGTTGAGACTTGAGACTTATACAATTTGTTAGAGAACGTTTTTGTTTCTTTTTTGTCACTTTGCCATGATAATATTATGTACAAGGTGTGACCAAAATTGTACATATATTATTATGTATAATCATTTTCCATACATATAAATTGAATAATGTCGAAAGAAGCCGAAAAAGTGTATCAAGTAGTATCAGTCAACGATAAAGCACCCCATCAAACAAAATCCAACAATTTAACACTAAACCAGGGTTCAAACGACCCATTTTAGATTTTTTATTTGACAATTACTGAGCTTGTAAAGGTTGTAAAGGTCATGGGAATTGATTGAATACATTTTTCGACCCCAGTATATATTACAGTAAAAATCGCACAAAATATAAATAAATTTAACCTTGTTATTTCTATAATACCATACACATTAGTCACTTTTAATGGTCGGTAGGTGTAGTGTTAAAGTAAATAACAATGGAAGCCAGCGAGTAGACAATTTTCGGGTATAACGAAGACGATGCCATCCTCCCGGCGAATCATGGGTAAAAATGGCGTGGCCGTATATGCGGGAAAATTCGATCGATCCCGTGCGTCAGGCCTCTTTAGGCTTAGAAGAGATTTTGGTTAACCTGTCGTGGCTTAACGCGGTCTTGTGTTATGGGGTTCAGGCTGACGTGGGGATAACGTGGCCAGGCCAACTTCCGGTTGATGAATTGAGCTCGGATTAAGCTGGCAGGACGAGAGGGATCGGTTGAATGGACACGAGGAGGGGTGCGCGCGTCTTGCGAGAAAACCACACACTGGTCTTTCGAAGAGCGTTATCCCTCCTGGAATAATCTTCCCGTGGGTCGCGATAAATTGCTGACAAACGAAGAAACATAATCGCCGGTTCGGAAAAGAAGATCGACCAAACCTGTCGCGGAATTCAATTAAAAGTTCGGGTCCCTAGCGACGATACAAGCGGTGCGTTCGCGCGAAGTAGTGCAACTGGTAACAAGGAACAAGTGTCCAATTTTCCCATCGGGCGAAGGAAGACTGTCGGAAGTTGCAGTAATTAAGGTAACTTCGCTTACAAACGTTTGATGTATATATATAGAAACGCGCTGCCCGTTTTTCCTCAGGAAAAAAGAATAAGCCGAGAGCCCGAGAGGCGAACTGTCATCGGGACACTGGAGACGACGAAGCTAATACGATTCTCGATATCCTCGGGATCCCTCGATCGCGATGGCAGACAATCAAATTAATTGCGAGCGGCGTAAGTTCATTGTCGGTTGACTGAAACCGCGGGAGAAGCGCGTACTGCGAAATCTCGACGAGTCGACTCGAGTCGGGCCGAGTCGGGCTCGGCTGCAAACGTTGCAGTCGACGCATGATTGCTTCGGCGAGAATGCAATCTGGAACAGTGCACATTCCCGTTTGCCGTTCCTCTTCGAGATTTAGAGGCTCGTTGCCAAATGTCAGGGCGCCGAGCACCACCCAGTAATTAAGTTTACTCCAAGAAACGCTTCATCCGATTCTGGCCTGATTCTACCCCTCCGCTCCCAAACCAAGCCACCCTTTGTCACCTACTACTTCGCCTTCCGCAGTCGGAAGAGAGCGCTGCCGATGCTTGTAGAACACGCTCTTTGACGACGAGCACATCCGAAGGGGGACACCTCCTTCCCACGGAACTGCTAATACCGGCTGCCCGTGATCGATCAATTCGGCAGTGAGGCACGTATAACGATTGTTTAAAAAAATAATGAACTAACCTCACTGTGTTAGTCCCTCGTTATATTATCGCATATGAAGTGTCCGATTTTTAACAGTGAAAAATGTCACACATTGTCAATGAATTACTTCCTCCACTGTATAATGTAGAAATTTAATTATTGGCCATTTTCTTCACATTGCAGACAACAACAGTTGAGCTACTGAATTTCATCAAGGAAACCAAACTTGTCAGTAGATTGCGGATCTTTATGCGAAGTGAAAATGTTCTGCATTGATTGTGGGAAGCAGGAGCAAAATAAAAATTGATTTCATCCCTTAATGACTTTAACGTATTGACAACAACATTACTAGACTGCGGATCTTTATGCAAAATGAAAAATGTTTGCATTGATTGCAAGACACAGTAGCAAAATAGAAAAATTGTTTATCCTCTTAACTATCTTATTGAACTGAAACTAATACACTGATGTCCTGAAATCTTTTTAATACCACTGCTTCAAATTGTGCGTATCCATTTTCATCATAAATTCGTAAAATCCGCAGTCTAAACATTACTATATTCTTAAATTGTTCTAATCTTTTACGATTGTACATTTCACCCAGCCACTTTCCTCATAAATGCACAAAAATCCACAGTCTACTTACCAAACAAATAATTTACGCAACAACTCCAGTAGTGATTAAACCGCGGCAGCTTGTACAATAAAAGAGACGTCAATGCAAAACTACGAGAGTGTTCGAAGCTTTTCTCGTCAATTCTCTGGAGCTGTCCGAAAGTTGCTCCGTTGACATTCGCGGTAACTTTCGTTCCGGTGCTCAGTTCCTCGGCGGCTTCCGCTTCAATTTTTCCGAAAACCAACACGGTGTTTCATCAGCGTGGAAAAGTTAACGCTTCGCACCTACCTAGTACACCCGGGTGCTTGTTATTTTCAATTTCCCCGGGATCCACCGCGAAATTCCCAAGTCGTATCGCGACGCTCGTCGTGTCTTCTAAAAATCACCCGGAGCTAGTGTTGCACGGTGGAAGCTCCCGACGGAAACTTTTGCCATGTTACGTGTCTGAGCTTTTCCTAAAATTTTCCGAGCGGCCCGTCGGCGTTTCTGCAAATTCCACGAACGCCGACGGAACTTTCTCGGGGAGCAGCGCGCGTCACCACGAGAAACGAGCAAGAAGCTCGTGCGACGAACGTCTGCGGATGGAAAAGAGCACCGAATTTCGCCATTTACCCGAGTCCGGATCCCTTTGAAATAACAACCCCCCATCTCCAGTATTCCACAGTCTCGAGAAACGCGCAAGTTTACCCAATCGACCGGCGAACGTCCCGCGGCAGCACTCTTTCGAATGGAACCGCGGCTTTTCTAATTAATCGACAGACGTCATCGATCTATTGGCTCTTCTCCTAAGCACCGAGGATTCCACTTGTCTGCAGACAATTCGGATCTCAAGTCTCACTCACTCAAGTGCGCCATTCTCGACGGAACTCGCATCATAGGACTTTTAACAAAATTATTTCTGTGATCAAGCCCTTACTTTTGCGAGGGGTGTTCTTAAAAACATATTCGACACAAGTCTCTTTTTATCAGTTATTGTCGACATTGAAGGGGTGAGAACATCCCTCAAAATTAGATTGGTCATTTACAACATTTTATCGAATATCTTGGAAACTATTAGAGCTAAAGGAATTATTTATTGCACAAACGAGTAGGTGCAATTCAAAGCAGTAAGAACATTCGAAAAATTTAAAAACACTGTTTCTATTTCAAATTTCTATTTCACACAATCCAGCTTGTAATTCACGTAAAAAATTGTATTTTGCATAAAGATCCGCTGTCCACTTGTAAGCAACAGATCTGCGAAAACAGATTTCAACAATATCAAATTCAAAAATTCGAATATCTTTGGACAAACCAAACCTTTTTACATTTCTTTAATCAAATTTGGTTTAATGAATATACCAGATGATTGCACAAGTTCGTGCTCGATTTTCATAGTGGTCGCAAACTGTAGTGCACGGCGGAGGGTAAAAAAATAAAATTGTATAGTCACCATTCTTTTCTAATCGTAGAAAACAATGGTGATTATTAGGCTGCGGATCTTTATGCAAAATAAAAAATATCTCTGCATCGATTCCAAGACACAGAAGCTAAATACAAATTTCTTTCTTCTTTTAATTATTCTATTAAACTGGAATTAACATGTTGATGTTCTTCAATTTTTTAAATATGTCCACTGCTTTAAATTGTACATAACAATTTTTGTTATACATGCATAAAAATCCGCAGTCTAGTGATTATAAAATTGATTAATAAAGCTGTGGGTATTCTTTAAAATTTAATCATTGAATTTTATTTTCAACTCGGGCACGAACTTATACAATCATCTAATATTAGCGTGAAAATATTTATTTATAAGCCCGTGGATTCAATTTCGTTATCCCTACACAGCAGTAAACGCGTTAAATTATATGTACTTTTGGATAAAGAGTTAATAAAAATATCAGAATTGAAATTTTGTTCACCGTCGAGATTTTGCGTATCGACACTTGCCGAATTGTCTTCTGTGCGCGAAAAGGGGTGGACGAAGCGTTCGAGTTTTCGGGGAAAAGTTAAAAAAATCCTCGCGTAGCATCGGATCGCGAATCGAGGTCGCCGCGGTATCGTCGTCGTGTGTGACGTTCCACAGCTGTCGCACCATAATCGTTCGAAGCGTGAAATTACGGTGGAATCGATATTCGAACTGGACCAGGTTTTTGCAGGCCAATGGGAGAGCTCAGTGAACAAGAAAATGCCGATTCGAGTCAGACTTGAAATCAAGCCGATCCTCGAGAAATTAGCGACTGCGTTTCGCGAGTTTCGTACCGCTCCGATACTGAAACTACTGGGCGGACCTCAGTTTCTGAAATTCAGTTTCCACGCATGTAACAGCTGCTCAACACTTGCTCTTCCACGTGTGAAGTTTTCAGAGTACCACGCTTGTATCATTATATTAGTTGTGTTTCATCGTGACTAGTAATGAATATTTTTTTCAGACTTTTTAAATTATGGGAACATGTTCAAAAAATTAATATACACTCCTAGAAATGGTGCTTACGAATTTTTTCTAATGTAGAGAAAATGTAAATCAAATCTTGGAATAATCATTCTTGTACAGGAAATTTAAATACACGAATCAGGAAGAACAATATAACCGTCCTCTGGTAAAATTATAAGGCTAAGTGAATAAAGTTTTCATAATTGGCCCACGAGTGCTTTGCCATTGTCCTCATAGTGGTAATCCAGAAATCGTGTTTCTTCCTACGTTCACAAGCGTGCGATTTTACTACACGCGCACTATCTAGATGAAAAAATAGATCGAAAATGTGCAATAAAATTTTGGTACCCGAGGCTGTGTTATTGAGGAAAACGAATTTGAAAATTCGTCGAGTACGCGTACTATGGAACTGAAACAATATCCATGGACTGTCGATTCTACTTCTTGTAAATATCGGTTCACGTGAGTATGACGAATTTTCGAAATCGATTTTCTGAAAAACGTAGCCTCGAGTAATACAATTGTACAGTTTCTATTTTTCATGTCAAACTCAACCCGGTTATACTACCAGAAATACAATTTTCCGTATACCAACATTCTCTCTTTTATTCAAAGCTGCAAGTAGAACATGCGCACCCGTCTCGAGAAACATATTTTATGGCGGGTATAAATTTGGTGTGAAGGTATCTCTGAAATGTTAAGGTGTCTTTTTACATCTTGACCCCTCGCTGCATGATTAGAATCTCTTTGTCTTTTCACCAGGGATCAAAAATAACAGTTATTCTAAAATTTTCTACGATAAAAATAGTGAATATAAGATTAATTATTATTGAAATTTAAGTTAATGTACGCAAAATATAAAGAAAAAAATTCGAAGGACAAAATGATTAAAAAATATCGATTTTTATACTTTTTGGTTACAAGTAACATTTATTAGTGTTCAAAAAATTCGATCCTCTTCGAGAACTGTTATCCATGAAGAAAAACTGTTTCGATTGTTCGAAGCAGTTATCGATGAAAGAAGTTTTTTCGATCGCTCAAAACAGTTGTCGACGATCGAATTTCTATTCACTTGTTCATAATAATTACTGATGAGAAAATTCATTTCGATTGCTTATTAATTATTGAGTTGTCTCGTCTTTTTCGGATGCAGCAAGCCTGTGAAATTCATTGGGAAGGTTTCGTACATCAAGACGAATCAACAGACCATAAGAACAACACAAAATCTGTTTGTTGACTTTATTTGTTCACGGACGACTCTGTTCCATTCGGAAAAAACGTATCGATATAGACGAGAATATTATAGATTACTGGTAAAATCAGAAATATAGTGCCCGCAACTCAGGTTAGCGTTGAACGAGCCTTTTCTACTACTTTTCTACGTGAAATTTGTCAGGAGAAAATTTAGAAAAACTCATGTTTGTCACATTAAATTTTGATTGTAGCAATTAATTTCATGAATAAAAAATTTATGAAATAATTGATTGTCTACCATTTGAAAGTTGTACTATTTAATAATAACTGTTACAAATTTCCTTCATGAATAACTGTTATAAGCGATCAAAATAAATTCCTCTCATCGATAATTGTTATGAGCGATCGAAATAAATTTCTCGTATCGACAACTGTTATGAGCGACCGAAATAAATTCCTCTCGTCGACAACTGTTATGAGCGACCGAAATAAACTTTTTCCGTCGATAACTGTTACGAGGGATCGAAATAAATGTCTCTCATTGATAACTGTTATAAGTGATCGAAATGAATTTCTCTGAACGATAACATTTACCAACAAGAAACAAAATTTTCGGTTACTTATAATCCTTATTTTTTATTCCATGACTTTTTTTCTTTTTGGTTATAACAGTGAGGGTCCGTGCTTTTCACAGAAGGATGAAGGAAATTTATATTTACCGTGCACTTACTATAGATTGATTACATTGTATACAATAGTATGAACTTATTAATTTTAAAAAACTCTGAGTTGTCTGTCGAGTGCAAAAGGTTAATTTATCTTATTGAGAGAAACGGTGAGGAAAAATAATTTCTTTAACTTTCCCCCGGAAAATTGGAGCAGTTTGTTCGTCCCTGGATGCCCACGGAAGACATCTTAAGCCTCCGCGAATAGTCACGTATCGATACATAAAACCGTGATGGGGGCAAAGAAATTTCACGAGCGATTTTTATTAACATATCGTATGTACGTAATGCGAACGTGTCACGGAGTGACATTTATAACGTTCCCGGTGGTTGTTCTTCGAGCATCGGACCACGAACACCTCGACGAAGGAATTTTATTATACACTTTCGGTAAAATGTGAATTCCGCCGTATGAATACCAATGCGTTTAGACATTGCGACTTCACGGCCGGTAATATTTATGACCCCTGGTTCTCGGTTCCCCGACCATCTCGGTTTCTTGCCGCTGCTGTCTCGGTGTTCTGCTACGAATTGTGATCACGCCGCTGTATCGGCAGATGCGCCCGCAAATAAAATGGAAACGAGACCGTTCAGAAAGGTAAACGAATGTACGCTGGTAATAAATCTCCTTCTCAGCTATTCCGATTAAATCGTTGGTACCAGTTTTCGACAATGCGATAATTAACCCGCTAGAACGTGTTTTACTAAAGGGTCCTTCACACCGATCTTGATGACCTTGACATGTTGTCAAGGTTTGAAAAGTCTGAACAACTTTTCCTTCGTTCTACTACATATTCGCAAAAATACTTCTCGTTTCCAGAATTACTAGGGTGCGGGATGCGCCTACTTATTTCTCGATAATACAAAGATGGGATTTTTCAGTAGTCAATAGCGCTAGATAAAAGATCAATCTGGGCCAGGATCGCCCTCGACAGTCCTATTTTAATTTGCATTATTCGACAGCATGTAGCTGTCATAGCTTTACGAAAATAGCTACATGTGCAGTTGTAAACGACAAAAAAATAGGACTTTTGAGGGCAACAGCGGCCTAGATCGATCTTTTATCTAGCGTTTGCGAGTTCTGAAAAACCCCATTTTTGTATTATCGGGAAATGAGAACGCGCATCCCGCACCCTTGTAATCCTGGAAAAACGAGTCTACTGTTGCTTTAATTTTCAGTTTGAGTTAGGTCTGGTTTAGCTTCAGTATAAAAAGTGTAACTGCAATTTGTATCAAATATTGTGTACAGTTATTATTAATAGAGATTCGAAAAATTTCAGTTATTTTATTGTCCTCGAAATAAAAATCTGTGCCCACCCCAAAAAGCCAACCCACACCTCACCAAAACTCGCTGTAATGGAATTGGCAGTTTTCCAAAAATATCTAAAAAGCCTATAGGGGAGAGTTTACATTTCAAGGTCACGAGAATGGTCGACGAGGAGCCTCATCTAAATAATTAGTCGAGCATTTCACAAGCGGCGACTTAATACCTGTGCAATCCCCTATACGTGTCCCATTGCTTTCCGTAAAATCGGAGTTCTGTCGTCGGAAATCCACGGAGACAGAGTAATATTAGCGGCTATAATCTCGGTCCTCGCAGTGCCTAATTAGAGGAGTATGTTCGCTAGTTCTACGAACGGAGGGGATTTCTTTCGAGGGATGGAGTACGTAGATTCCGTCATGCGAGTATTTAACCCCGAGCTAATGCCGTCTGCGGTTTCCAGGCTAATTGTGAGTTCAGCGATCGCATGGGCGGCCCGGTTCGTCTTGATGCCTGTGATTCTCGGGCAATTACCGGCGACATTTTGTCTGGCACGGGGGGGTATCGCCAGGTTTCGAGCAATTAGTTCCGACTGCGGCTGGGCGGTGCCTACTCCGGGCAAACAACAACTGGTTCATCCGGCCGGAACTTTTGAGAGCCGGGTCAAGCCGCGATTAAGTACGCGTGCTCGACGAACCGCCGCGATAGGCCGTACAAGTGTACATCCGAATTTCGTGCTCGATAGCCTCTCGCCGGTGGCTCGCGTGTACCACGAATAAATCTGTTTATCTAATGGCCGGCTCTCGCAAGGAGACGGCCCCTTATCGGTCTCGTACGCCAGCCCGCGTTCTTTATTCACGTCGCGAATTTTATTCACCGGCCGAGCGTAAACCCGCCCCAACGATAACATTGTGACGCGATACCAAACCCCGCGGCCATGTTTCCTCCGCACGCCAGATAAGTCTGTTCTCTTTTCCCGCTACCGATCGACAGCTATTTGACAAGTTACGATTCCGTCCGACGGCCAAACCATTGTGCGCAAAGGCCTCTTCAGCAGTTTTCGATAGCTACGCCCACCACCGGATCAGCACAATTTTTTCTCGATGATATCCATTAGCTTCGCCCTTTATATGCAACGTGCAGCTCCATCCGCTTTTTCCTTTTAGAAAATCGCCGGGACAAATCGTGTGCTGCTCGAGGCTCCCACCCCCATCTCTCTACCGGTTTTTTCGTCACAGACTTGTCTCCCTGCTATACAGTCTCCTTCTACAACGCTATCCTCTCTCATGGGACAATCGGATCCCATGAAAATCACAGATACGGGTTTCACCGACACTGAATTCAAGGAAACTGAATTTTGAGAATTAAAATCGATAACAATTAATTTTTAGCCCTTCGGTCATTGAGCCTGGCCACTACCAAGGTATTTTGGAAACGCTAGCAAGTAGGGGCATTTTATATCCACCCCATTTTATTATTCATTACTAGACAGCGAATCTTTATGCAAAATAAAAATTTTCTGACTGAATTGCAACAAACTGGAGTGAAATGGAAATTGATTTTCTTTCTTAACACCTTGCCCTACGATTTATCTTCCGGTTTCAGTGATTAGAACTTTTTTGTAAATCGTAATTTCCTAAAAAGGGAGAAAATTGATATAAATTGTATGCCTACATGTTCTCCAACAGCAGTATATTAATAAAACGAAAATAGAATTTTATTTCGGTTTAAAGGAAATTTATTAACTATACACTTTTATCAGAATCTGTTCAGAATCTTCATCACGAGTCAGACACGATGTTGTAAGGCAAGGGGTTAATATGTTCAATTGGTTGAAAGTAATATAACAGTGTTTTTAAATTCGCTTGATGTTTCTACTGTTTTAAATTGCACCTAGTCATGTTTGTTATAACTGCATAAAATCCGCTCTCCATACATTGCTTTGTAATTCAGTTATCTTTGATGTCAAGGGGCATACGCTTTATAAACTTAATGCTGTATTCTCCAGAAACAATTTCCGCCTCGATGCAATTATTTCCTACGTGTGTATCGTTTACGAGAACTGTTGATGATTATAGTTACCTATATTTTTCTTTTTATGATGCTGCCTCCACCACGAAACTGAGTCCACCATGAAAAACAGAAAACAAAGTATGTGTATCCTTAAGAACATCATGTGAAACAATAATGAATTTCACCAGAATTTTGCGCAAACTAATAAGAATCATATTGGCCCGGTGTTTTCCGTCGTGACTCCTGAACGAAGCGACTGAGAACATTTTCGTAAAGGAAAAATTACATCCAATGTCCCAATCTTTTTGGGCCAGCCAGTATACGCGAATCGTAAATAAATTCGACGATCTAATTGGTCCCATTCTAAACCTGCTCTCCCCAGATTCCAACAGAAGCATAGATAATAAATAATATAGGTAATTAGGATGGAAGAGCATATCTCACAGGACGAGCGCTGTTCGACTACGCCGCAAGCATGTGCGAGGATTAAATTCCGCGTGTGTAGACTTTCGTATTCCCGTGCACACTAATCGTTTCTACCCGGTTTCCCAACACGGCAAGTTTCTATACAACAAAGCATATTGTATTTGCCGCGGAGGTGGAAACCGAACCGTTTCAGACCCGGTATTTCCATATTAATTCGCCGTGCCCGCGGATCCGCCGCTCGCGCGCGTCTCAATTAACCCCGGCCCCGAAGCCGAACAAGATGATATCCGGGCCTCGATATATATTCGTTTATCAAATTACAACCGGGACCGGTCGGAAGGAAGCTATTATATCTTTCTGCAAGCGGATAATTGAGAAAAATCGACGCTGGTTAACGGCCGTGATAGCCGCGGCCGCCGCACGGAGCCCCGAACCGAACGGCCGAGCGTAATAAACCTCCCCGCGAAAGAGGGGTGGAGTTTCGCCGGTGATGGTTTCCCAGGTCACGCCCGGGGTTATTCTCTTCTCGCGATTTCCGGTTTTGTCCGATAGTAACGAGCACGCCGAACACGGAATCAAGAGGGTGATCCTCCCGCACACGCGCTCAAAGAAATACAAACCGCGAGGGTGTGGATTCTCTCACGATCTCGGAGAAGCTTCCTAAAAGACGTGCAGCAAAATAACAAGATACCGCGCGACCCTTCGCGATAAACTCGCAGACGATTCTCCGGATATTCACAATTTTCGCTCGATAATTGATGGAAAATTCTGATAAAAGCGACGGAGGGTGAACGAACGTAAATATTACTGCATGGAATCGAGTTGCAGCGGCAATTTGTAACGATATCTCCCGGTAACTTCGAGCCAGAGGAAAAAAAGCTGCAGGAGTGGCCGGTATTACCGGGGTAGTCTCGCACCTACACTTTTAGTTGATAATTATAACCCCATTCCTTCGCGTTTCGCCCCCATTCCCTCGACTCCTCTCGCTCATTTATTCCAACGATTGCTCACTGACTCGTCCACTTAGCCACTCCGACTGCACCTTGACTTTATTACTTCGCTAACTAGCTTTAAACGCGGACTCTAGTCCCCGGAATACACCGGTTCCCGCTTGGTATTACCGAGCCGCGGAATCGGACCGGACCGCTGCGAATTATTAAATGTCGCCGGATTATTCGACGACGAATACGGGTCAGTAAAATGAATTTTAGGAATGTCGATACAATGTAGGAGTAATGGACAATATGAACGTCGAATTTTCAACATTATTGGACAAATTCAAGGTCACACTAATACAGGAATAATTACATCGATCTAGGAATAATTGACTAACCAATTTTATTTGTGATTTTATGAATGTCGAATTATCAATATTATTCAACGAAATGCAGGTGATACGAATACTGGAATGATGGACAAATTAATATTATTTCTGACAAATGGAGAGCTGGCTTTACAGGAATTTTTGAATTATAAAACCATTTTTGAGATATTGGGTTGGGGACAAAGTTTCTTCGTATTTTAATGCAGAAATTAATCAAATTTTTTCCATATTTTAAATGAAGTTTATTCAATCAAGTATGTGCCGTTTTGATCAACCACCTTCTGCCATTTTTGATTTTTACAGACCTCTTTTGAAGTCATCTCCACAGCATTAAGAGAATGTGAATGCGTAAAAACTTCTCAGCCAAGCTTTCTTAATTTTTGACGGGTCATCAAAGATGTCGATTCATTAAATTTTTCAATGTTAACTCATGAAGCACCCTAACATCGAGCTGTATTTTGTATCCAGATTCCTTTAAATGGTTTACAAATGTTTTGTGGTGGATGTTTAGTTCGTTACCGATGTGTCACGACTACTAATTTATTATATTATTATATGGTTAATATATTTATTATATTACTCATAGCCCAGTAAATGAACAGAGTGTTCATGAAGTGGACAACAATGGTAGAATGTGAAAAAGGAAAGGTATGGAAATGGCCAGAGATTCCAGGTGCGGTTTGGTACAAGAGACAGGATGTTTTAACAAAGATAACGGAGCCGAAGAAAATTAATTCTGGTGGATTTTTTGTGATTAAAGAGTTAAATAAATAGGAGAATATTGTTTAGTAATTTTGTTCATTCATTGGACCATCATTGTTCAATTACTAGAATGTAGTGTTCATTGACTGGTATTTTTTATATTTTTTATTTAACGTTTAATAAAGAAAAATAATAATAATTTCATTTTATTTGTGTTCATTGTGTGATTTTTGACAAATGAAGTATAGGGAGCCATTTGGCATATATGAGATTCCTTTAATTCACATATTTTTTTTTTTAATAAAATATCTTTCTGAGCAATTTCTTAAATGTTCATTCACTGGTGCAGTTACCCTACGCACAATATTGTCGCTCCGCGAAATATTGTTGAATTAATTTCAATACGGTGCCAGACATACATTTTTCATCGTTATCGAATAATAATAAGAATTTTTAAAAAATCTCACACTCTGCACAAGGGTTGCACTTAAGGGATGCTGGACACATTTTGAGTCTGGCCATTTTCAGGATAGGTTTGCTTTTCATTTCGCCGATCGGTGTTTAAGTTGACACGGGCCGGCTATTTATTCTGACAGATCCTCGCGGCCCGACGACGCGAGGGATAACAATAAACAAATACCGGCCGCGTGCGTTCTGTCGATAATGCTTCGAATCGACGGGATCCCGCGGATAGTTCGATATATTTCATCGGCGGGCCAGAACTGAGAGTGGTGCCGCCGCGCCGGTGATTTATCTCGGGACCGGTGAAAATAAATGTTGAGAAGGAAAAATCTGTTTGGGAAGAAAATGCGGACATTTGTCATGCGATTTTAAGCACGCGACGGAAGAAACGTTATTCGTTCTTGTCACGCGGCCCACCAGGAAACGAGGCCGAATTTCGAGCCGAAGAAAATCTACTCTGTTCAGCTGTAAATTATTCGTGTAAATGTTCCCGCGCGCTTCGTTCTTCCTCGAGCTGCAATTTTTTTTCTCGTTCGAAGCTCAGCTGGCCGAGCGCGACAACCGCCGACAAAACAAAATTCCCAATTATTGAGAATCGAGAGCATCGCTGCGCCTCTGCTGTGTTGAACGCCGGAATTTTCGTTAAATATATGCTTCGAAGGATTTTTATGTACGATTCTATATTTGCTGGTATTAATGTTAATAATTCATCTGGGCCTGTGTCGAAAATTTTGAATAGCAAGGTAAAATCCAATCGCTCGTGCATAATTACTAGACTGCGGATCAGTATTAAAAATAATAATTTTCTTCGTCAATCACAAGACGCAGGAACCATAGAAAAATTTCTTTATATCTGTAACAATTTTAACAAATTGTAAATTACGTATGGACGTTCTTAAATGTTCTTACTGTTCTTACTGTTCTTCAGTAATCAAAAATAATATTCAACAATCATCAATATTCTAGAATATAAAATTCGACAAAGAATATAAAATTACAAAGGCCACACACTACCACAGGAAACAAGAATTTATTTGATTCAACTTTCATAAAATTCGTCTACAAAAATTGCAAATTACATAAACATCCGCATCCTAATTACAACCATGTATCCATCGCGAAATTAAAGGGAGGAGTGCCCGAAGCAATCGCCGCGGGTTATGGGTTAGGTTTTGCGGGGGTTGGTTCAGCCTTCGAGCTGAAATCCAAATTTTCCAGCGAGAAAAGGGTTAAGCCAACGTAACAAGGGGCGGATCAAGAAGTCCCTGGGGAGAACGTCTTACTCCCCGACAACCCTTCGATGCCTGTCTGTTTACAGTCGTTCGCCGAATGGCTGGAATAAACAAAAAGGGCGTTCACCCTGCGGCGCGCTGACACGTCAGATTGAATTTTCGAAATTATCAAGCGAAAGGGTTGGCGAGGTCTGGCCACGGCTGTGAAAGTTGTCGGGCCGGTCGGATCAATCGCAGACTGAAGCTCCTACTTTATTAGACCGGCCGAGGGTGGAATTTTAAGAGAGTTCGACGGAGAATAAATTCCCCGGGACAATCCGGAGGGTCTCGCTAGGTTTGCTGACCAGAGAAGGACTCGTCTTTTGATGACGAAAGAAAATTGTTTGTTTTCCCAGCTCCAGTTGTCGAGTGGTATCCACTGAATCGCGCACCGAAGATGCTGTTCGACCCGGGACCCCCGCTCAAAGGGGTTGTTTGAGACGCGGACAAACATGATTTCGAACGACGAGTGTTTAATTACTGGTGTCTACCGATAATTGGAGAAAGGCAAGCAATTAGTGCATTACTGGGGCTGGATACAGTCGAGAGATGTATTGCGCGGTGCTTGTAACCCCCGAGGCACTTTTCGAATCACTCCGTCCGGCCCTTCTACCTCGCTTCCCACGGCCAGAAGTTTTTCTTTTAAGATGGTAACTCTCTGTTCACACTGCCGACTGCAAACTCAAAAAAACCCAGATTTTTAGTTATTCTTGTCCGCCGTACTATTTGACTATTCGCACAGCTCCCTAAATTACCCGTACCAGTTAATTAGAGACTCGCAGTCTAATCATAAGGTACAGAGAGCTTTATTAATTGGAACGCCCTATGTTTTCAGTTAGTTCACTGTAGACCATCTTTTTGGTGAACAGTTTAATTTTTTTAAATCGGATCACTGCTCTTTGACTTTCGAATTAATAGCATATGACACGTATAGTCTCAAAACTTTCAATTCACTACTTCAAGCGTACACAAAGGTGTCGACTACACTGGAAAATATTCAGTTTGCATTGAAGTAGGTATTTTATTCAATAAAAATTTATTTAGAAATACCTACGATGGTAGCCCCTTTCATTAGGAATTTATACGTTTCCTCTTCCCGTGACCTTGAATGATCTTGAATCATTTTACTCACTGAATTCCTGATGAAAGGAACATGAAATCTTTAAAAATATTTATGTATACATGGTGTTCATTTTAACTCGAGCACCTAAATAATTTCCGTACTATTGAAAGTAAGAAAAAATGACTAAATAGGACGTACTAAAGTAATCATTTATTTTTTATCACTACCAGATGCACGCCATAAAATCATGGACATCCTATTTAGGAATTTTTTCAATATGAGCGGAAATAATTTAGGTGCTCGAGTTAAAATTAACACCCTGTATATGTTGTAATTTTTCTGCGATTGAAAAGAAGCCGCCTGAAGTCGATATTTTTGTAATTTATTGGATACAATACATATATTGACAAACAAAAAGAGAAACCCAACTCAATACAGACAATAAATTCATTTGGAAAATCAGCCTCATCGAATTCACAACAGATTTTCGACCATAACGAACGCTCTCAACGTTAAATTTCGCAATTGTTGAATAAAAAAATATGTGAAATGCGCGAAAAAGGTGCAGTTAATTAACGCTTGTGTTATTGGCAGCGAGAAATATTGAGTTTTTTCAATTTTCGTCAGGTTATACTCGAGCTTGAATGTTTGATGGAAGTGTGTAACATGTATCACGTGAAAGGGTTTTCCTATTGCGACGCCTTGAAAAAATCGATTTTATTCCATTTGTTTTTACACCATTGTATTTTCGACGTATTAGCCGGAAGTGTTATAGACAAATTGAGCTTTAAGTAAGCTTTATAACAGCACTTTGTAACGGCGGTTAAAACTTTTATGTAGACGATGTGGGACACTTGGGTCTCAAAAGCCATGAAAAATTGTTTACGAACGGTTAATCGATCATTTATAACATCATGTACTCTATTTCATGGTCATTAAGCTTTCACGCGGCTACACGGTTCTAAAACGTTTCACTTGGAAATTCATGGAAACCAACATTTTTACTCGCAGTGTTTGCTTAAATTAACTAATTCATTACGCGATGTGTACTGTCTATTTCAAATTCTATTAACTTTCATTTTGATGTCCGCGATTATTTCGAATGACGCGCTTTCCATTTACTAAAATGAACTATTTGGTTGTGTAATAAATTCCCGCGTTTTTTGTATGTTATTTCTTCGAAGTCAAATTGAGTTTTTTTAAATGGAATGTCCTATTTTTTTATACCATAGATCGATAGAGATATTGTCGAAACAATTTTCTTTCTTCTTTGAATAATATCTCGTTAACTATTAGGTTTAGGACATATGAAGGTCAACACTTTCATACTCAGAATTTGATACTCTATCGATCTATGGCATGAAAAATAGGACATTCCATTAAAAAAACTTAATTTGACTTTGAAATCCCCCCACCCTACCATTCTCGTCCTCAAAAAAATTAGACTATATGATTGTACCCTTCATACCGAACAATTTTTGTAAACATAATTTTTTCGCAACTTCAGTGCGTCACCAGATATTTCCGTTATCAAATAAAATCAAATAAACGAAACACCCCCCCCCCCGTATATACTTTACCTAACAAAACACAAAATTGCGGTAAAAAATTAAAATACAAAAAACGCTGGGATTTATTGCACAACCCGCTACTACTTGTTTTTGTGTTATTCTCTTTTACGGACCTCATGACTGTGTTGGGCAAAAAATTAATCAACGATTGACGACTAAATTTCTACTTCAATCGTTAATCGCAACTAACAATTAATCTCCTATTTTAGTCGTTAATTGCGGTTAACGATTAAATTTCTACTTTAGTCGTTAATTGCGATTAACGATTATTAATCGTCAATCGGATAATTGATTAATGATTATTGCTGAAATTTCGAAATGAAATACGTAATCAGAACTGTATGAATACTGAAAAAAAATGTAAACTGAGTTTAGGTGTATTGTCATTTAGTCCATAATACAAATTCTGTTTGCGTGCTCTTTTATGTTGTTTTTCGATGATTCCTTTTTTTAATCAAACTATTAAATCGATTGAATCAATCGCCGATTTATTCGACGATTTCTTCATTTAATCAACGATTGACGATTAACTTCATCAATCGATTGAATCAATCGCCGATTATTCGACGATTTCTTTTTTTGATCGTATACATTAATCAATGAATCATGATTAAAATTTTAATCGATTAATGCCCAACACTGCGTCATGATAGTCCCTTTCAGTGACTCCAATTACTCAAGGTCGTTCAAGGTAAACTCATTACTTGCACCAAGTTTTTCAATACGTTCGGAGGGCTGATGAACCTGGATATATGTATAGAGAGAAATCTACTAGCAGAATTGTGTCAAAAGTCCCTTTTCCGATCTCGAAGTGTATAGAACTCCTCGAGAGCTTCTACGCGGAGTAGAAGATCAATAGTAGGTTGCAACGTGTACGTATTACCAACATCTGTGTTATTTGCAGCAAGAAATATTGAGTTTCTTCAATTTCTGTCACGTCGTATTGGTGCATGAAGTTTCGATGGGAACGTGTAGCGTGTAACACGTGAATCCGTTCCTTTGATCTCGCTCTCGAAAGTTTCGGGAGCGGATGAAAAAGTTTACCGTCTGCCGAGCTACAGGACCGAGAGTCTGGATAGGCAAACAATAAACTGAAGGAGTCGCGGCAACGGGCGACGATGACGTCTTAATAAAGATCGAGGGGCGGGGAAGATCGCAATTAAATCCATTGAAATAACAGGATCGCTCGTCGCGCCTCTGTCTCGTTACCCGGGAGGATAGGCTGTGCCGCGCGCGAATTAAAGATCCGTGGTATGAGTTAGACTTCCGTCGTCCTTTTCCAGTCACGGTTCTCTGCATTGTTATCCTCCGGAATTCCTTGAATTTCTTGAGAAGTGGATCTCGAGAACCTAGCGACTGCGCTGATTAAACCGGGTTGCCAAAAAGTGTAGCGGGGCTCGAGCTTATTTCGAGTTAATTCGACGGTGTGACGTGGCTCGTCAACCCCTCTCTCTCTCTCTCTCTCTCTCTCTCTCTCTCTCTCTCTCTCGTTGTCATAATAAATAAATCCAGGATCCAGCTCCGAACATCGTTCGTTCCTTCGTTATTTTTCGATTTTTGTATTTTGACTTTGTATGCTGGACTGCGGATTTTATGCATTTCTCACAGAAATGTGCACGTGCAATTTAAAGCAGTGGACATGTTAAACATATTTAAGCACAATAATGTATTAGTTTCAGATTAATAGGGTAATTAAAAAAAGAATCACAATTTTTATGTGGCTCCTTTGCAATAATAATAAATGTACATACGGATCCACAGTCTAATCATTACATTATAGCCATTATGTTCTGTTAATTTTAGTGGTATTAATGGATTGAGTATGGAGATATTCATATTTTATTATCAGACATTCATTTTCCAAGATCTGAACATGTCATATATTCAATCGCTATGTAATATATTATAAACAAAGCTCCTCGAAGGCAACCATTGTTTTCCACTCTTTGTACGAGTATGGTGTACCATAATACTAGAAGAAGTTCTAGAAAAGCGTCTCAAGAATTGACAAATTGTTTTCAGGCTTCTACAATATCACACAATTGCTTGAACGAAGTAATACTTGAACAGGAAAACAATGTTGGCCTTCTAGTTTTGCTATAACATTACATGGTCATATGATATATGACATGGTTCTGATCTATAATATGGGATCTATAAGTGGAATAAATCACAAAAACCGAACGAACTTATTTGCCAACCCAATACAATGATTAGACTGCGGATCTTTATGCAATTACGGCTCTTGAAAATATTTAACAAATGCTAGGATATAAAATACGACAGAATTGAATACGATTTTAATTTACTTCAGATCTAAAATGGTTACTACCACGGAAAATAAGATTCAATTTGATTTGAGTTTCTCAAAATTTGTCTACAAAAAACGGATAGACTTTTAAAAAATTTTTTTTTGAATAATGCATTGTCATCCAGTTCTGAGCCATGTAACCGATTTCAAGGCTCTAGCTCATCAGGAAGTTAGTTTAAAATCAATTGCAAAATTTGCCACCGAACAGACAAACAAACAGACAAACAAACAGACAAACAAGAAAGCGAGCTAATAAAAACGTGGTAAAATTGTAAATAGCATAGACATCCGCAGTTTAGTATTGATAACTTGTGAAAAATTCGATACAGTAAAGCAGAAGCAAAGTTACAGATTTTTGATCGCCGTCAGGTCGTTCCGTCCCACTGTGCACCGGTGGACAATGGAAACCTGTTGTTTACCTGTTCAAGGGTCCAGGTGAACGACCCGCGAGAACGCAACCACGGTCGCCTCCGGGACTGTGGCCTGTCGGTTTCGGTATTGCCTCGGCTCTTCAAAGGGAAAGTAACTTCAAGACCATCATACATCCTGTTGCACCCAACTCCGCCGACCCCAACCTCCCGAGACTTTGTTCAAACGAGTGCCGTTTGAGTTTCCGAGCAGCAGCTTCGAAAATTGCTGTTTTCGGACGGCGAATAGGCAAACTTACAGCCACCTCTTCAAGACCGAGGCTACCCTCAGCCGCCGGTGTCAATAATTCCCCGATGCTGAATAAATCTATTCGTACGTGTATCTGTTTGAATCCTCCTCCTACTGCCGGTCCCAAATGAACGTAAGCGGAGGTGGAATGACCTTAGTTCGAAGCACTAAACAGATCCGCAGACCTGGCCCTTTTGATTTGATACTACGTCCCAGGGAAGTTAACTTCTGATTGCGAGGGTACTGTGATTCCTTGATACTAGGTTCACGGATCGCTAAAATTGTATGTTACTTTAGAAAGGAAGAAAAAGGAAAGTCTATCCAAATTTTTATCGAAAGAAATAAGTTCGTTGGATAATGGATGCATCTTTACAATCTATTCTCCATTCGTAGAATGTACGAATTCATCAGAAGTATATGAGAAAGTGCTGCCATTTTCTCACCCAAATCTACTAGATTACATAGGAAAAAGGCAAAAATTTCTGATCATGCAAGGAAAAGTGCAGACCAAACATTATTAATTTTTAACATATTTTATAAACACATTATTTGAAAAAAAAATCAGTTTACACGAAAAGATTTGTCATTCAAAGACGCACGAATTGCATCTTGAAATTTTCGTCTAGAACTAATAGTTTCGGAGATAATCAATAAAATGGATTTTTCACCCCAACTTTGAAGGCTGTTTTCACCCCCATAACATGAATGAAAAACCTACAGTGACTCCCACTAATATTCGGACACTCTTGAAAACACCATAACTTTTTAAATATTGGACTATGCGATTTTAATTTTTTTGAGAAGCTAGAGCAATTTAGTTTACTACGGCATGTGAAAAAGAAGTTTTTTCAAAAATTGCATTTGGTCGGAATTGTAGAGAAAATTCTAAAAGTTGCATTCTACAACTTTTTTATGTTGGCTTATATGGAAAATTTAAACAATACGTTTTGTAGATCCGTGTCAACTATATGCATTGCGAAATTTTTATTGAAAATTTTTATAGGCCGGATATCGTGAAAATCTTTAAACGTTTGTAGCTCATTACAACGTCGACCGATTTTCACGAAATTTTCAGAATATATTTAATTGACACAGATCTACGAAACGTGTTTTCTAAATTTTCCATACAAGCCCACATAAAAAAGTTGGAAGATACAACTTTTAGTGTTTTCTCTGCAATTCTCCGACAACTTGCAGATTTTTTCAAAAATTTTTGTCACGTTGTGTAGCAAACCAACTGTTCTAACTTCTCCAAAAAATTTCAAGTCGTACATTCCAATATTAAAAAAGTTTTGGTGGTTTTAACACTGTCCGAATATTAGTGGGAGTCACTGTATATGTAGAAACTGTGGATTTTATGGATTTCTGACAAAATGGGTGAGTGTAAATTGAAACAGAGGAAAGACATAAAATGTTAAATTCTTAAAGATATGAAGAAACTTTTTTTAATTGACGAAGAAAATTTGTATTTCGCATAAAGATCCGCAGTCCATTTATACGTCATCATGATACGTCGTCAACAATAGGAAGAGCAAATTCTGGCGTATTATTCCGAGAGCAACGGGAGCTCTGCGCATAGATAACAAGAAAAGGGGGCAAATAATCTACCGTTTTGTTAGGGCATCTCAATTTTTGACTCGACAACTGCCCTAGGCAGTGGTTGGTATACACAAGAGAGAGAGAGAGAGAGAGAGAGAGAGAGAGAGAGAGAGAGAGAGAGAAAGAGCAGTTTCGCGTTTCCATGCCGGCGGCGCGGCGGGTCCCCTAAATCAGCCGAAAATCAGTGTCAAAGCAGCGTACCCTGCAACTTGTACATACTTACACGCACCAGCTGGCTCGTGTTTCTTGTTTGCCCGAGTGTTTGCGGGCTCGTTTGCACGTGAGCGGCCCGTGTGTACCCACGTTAATATGCGTTGCCGCGAAATATTTCGGCGTCGCGACGCCATGCGTCGTTTTATGCGCGACGTCCTCGGCGCATCGCGTCGCTCCCCTCGGAAGACAGTTGAACGCGCCGCATCAAGTGTGGTAATAGTTTCAGACAGGGCCAAAGAGCACACCTTTGTCTCTTACGTGCCTCCGGAACTTCCGTACAATTCTCAAAGTTCTCAACGCCGTGATTGACAACCGAGACAGGCTCTATCTCTGCCAGAAACTATCTACACGGTCCTCTTTTTATAACTATCGTCGCGCGGAGACTGTTAATTGTTACACTGACACTCCTGCCGTCGCTAATAGGTTTTCCATATCCATGCAGCTCAATAAGTTCAGCAAATGTCGTTACTACTGACTAGAGATATTCATTAATTGACACTCGTGAAGTAAACTTTACTTTACCGGACTCAAAATCCCGTAGATTTGTACCCGGGGCGGCTGCAGATCGAAGTTTCGATCCTGTAGGATCAATGGTTTAGGAGTTATGCTTGTTTAAAGTTGAGCAATTTGCAGTGTTTTTAACAGGTAAGGGCGCTGCCATATTGGCGCCGACCCTTGCCGCCCCCCCCTCCGACCTAATCACCAACCAACTCGGTACGCGGCGCGCGACCGTCACTACAAACCAATATAGCGGCGCCTTTACCTGTCAAAAACACTGCAGACTGCTCAACTTTGAGCAAGCATAACTCCTGAATCATTGATCCTACAGGATCGAAACTTCGATCTATATAATTTATAGGAGAAAGGCACAAATTTTGCGTCCGGTAAAGATAAAGAGCATCCCGTGATTTCTTTAGATCCACGATTGGTTAAAAATAATTTTTTCACGGTTCCAAGGTTGTGTTTGGAATTTTAATTGTCAGAACACGAGTCCGAACGCAACTTCGAGTCGGAACGTCGTGTGGGAAAATATGATTGTGTGGAGTTACACGTGTAGATGAAAGTGATATTTTTATACCTTGTAAGTAAACTGCGGGTCTTTATGCAAAATAAGAATGTTCTGCATTTATTGTGGAAAACAGGAATAAAATAAAAATTATTTTCATCCCTTAATGACTTCGTTACATTGAAAACAACATTACAGTACTCGGAAATTTTTCTAATCGTCTACTGTTTTATATTTCACCCAGCCAATTTCTTCATAAATGCATAAAATCCGCAGTATACTTCTAAGTGTCACTCTTCTACACGTGGTTTTTTTTTGTTTAAAAAATTATATAGAAAACGGCGTTTTTTCATAATTCAACATAACGAATCTTAATGGAAGATCTTGTACTATTTCCTTAGTACTTAAAACTTTCTTAATAGTCGGAGTGAAATATTTTAGTCAATAAAAGTCTAAAAAAAATTAAAAGATTATATTCAATGAAGTAAAAATTTAAAATAAATGATTTTCTACACGAAAACATAGAAGAACCTCTTTCCAAGTGACACCACGTGCAGAAGAGAACAATAAACGAAAAATTAATATTACATTCAATTTTTACATCACTTAGAACAGTATTGATCACAGTATCAGTTTATCAAAGCATCCCTTTTGGAATCCAGTTTTCAGTAGTATAACCAAGAATAAGTCCGCCGGATGGCTGTTCGAAGCCACGCACAGCGCTTCGGCTTAATACTTGAATTTTTGTTCGCTGGAATTCTCTCGAATCCTCTAATAACTAAACGCGTGTTCGATATTTTGCTCTTCAATATAGGGAAAACCTGAAGCGAACAAAACTCAGCGAAATTCCCAATGTTCGTCGGCCCCGTTCGCAAAAGCGGTTCGGTTTAATATTGACGCGATGTGGAAACAGAGGCGGTTACTTTGCCCCGTGGAATTCTGTACCAGTAGCTCTCCAAGAATGCGTCTAATCCGAGTGAATTTGGATCTGTCGGGATACCGAAACCCGGAAATTAACGCTAGTCGATCGACCAATTCCGGGTTTCACGATTGTTACGTCCCATGGTATCCTAAACTCTTCCAAACTTATTCATCATAAAATTCCATGGATTTACGTGGGCGAACGAATACGTCGCGTCGTGGGGACCAGAACAATGTGAAGTAAAAATATTAATGAAAATATAATTATGAATAGAGACTGCGGATTTTATGCAGTCTATTCATTATTAGTCTATTCATTATAAAAAAGGCTACGCACAATTTAAAGCAATTTAAATGATGAAAGAAATTTTTATTTGGCACCTGTGTCTTGCAAACAACGCAGGCATTTTTTATTTATGAAAAAAATGGCTACGCGCAATTTAAAGCAGTGATCATATTAAAATGATTTAAGGACACCAGTGTATTAATTCCAGTTTAATAAGATAATTAAATGATGAAAGAGATATTTATTTAGCACCTGTGTCTTGCAAACAAGGGAAACATTTTTTATTTTACATAAAGATCCGCACTCTAATAATGAATAAAATATATTCGTAAAAATGTCTCACCAGTTGACAAATTCAATTATTAGTATACTATACCTGTAATTGGTTGATGTTAGGAAAAATGTAGGCTGCTCTTTACTTTACCGGGCTCAAAATTTATGCCTTTCTCCTACGAATTATGGTGTATTTGGTATGTAATCCAGTAGATTTGTACCCGGCGCGGATGCAGATCGAAGTTTCGAACCTCTAGGATCAATAGTTGAGGAGCTATGGTCGTTTAAAGTTGAGCATATTTCCAGTTTCTTGACAGTTAAGGGACCAATATGGCGGCGCCCTTATCTGTCAAAAAAGCTCAACTTTAAACAACCATAGCTCCTTAACTATTCATCCTAGAGGATCGAAACTTCGATCTGCATCCGCGCCGGGTAAAAATCTACTGGATTACATACCAAATACATCATAATTCGTAGGAGAAAGGTACTAATTTTCAGTCCGGTAGAGTAAAGTTTACCCAAAATGTATAATAATATAATTATGAATAAAAAATAATCGTGAAAATGCTGCCAATTGACAAAAGTAAATTATTAGTATACTACTTGGAAAGAACACACAGACGGATGGCTGGAAGGTCATATGAAGGTCTTCGACAATATTTAAAATGGATACCTAAATTTTTGTATACATATAAACAACACGAAGCAAGGAAGAAACGTAGGCTGTCCCATATATTTAGTGTTTCCGGTATATTCGCGACATTTATATTTTGTTGGAGAGGCAGAAGGACGAGTAGCTGGGGGCTCGTAATTTTCGGGAGGAGGGAGCTGGGCCGAGGGAAAATATCGACGCCATTTAAACGGCCGCGTGACAGGAGTTGGCCAGTTGTCACCGCGATAAATTCGGGACGCTAATGTTCGACGAGAGCACGTTCGAGAGGACAGTTACAAAGGAGATGCAGCCCCATCCCCGAAGACGTACTTAGTCTCGGCCAGCGTAAGAAATATATTACGGGCCGTTCGGTTTGCGGCCTGGCTGGCTCGAGAGGGTTTCCAGGGTTCGAGCGGATTGATCAGAGGGACTTGGCAGGACATTTATCTGGCCGGCTACTCGGTCCCCAGGAATTATCATATTTTTGCATAATGGAATCAACCGCGACGAACGCGCGTGCTCGTACGAGCGTGTAGAGGTGCGCGCGTGGATGGCCGTCGCGTCGACGTCGCTAGGACACCGGCTCAGAAATAACGGCGTCGCTTGCAGATTTTATAGGGACGATGAAATTTCAGTCGAGGAATTATGCTGAGACCCGAATCGGCCGGATTTCGATAAATGCGGGGGGAAGCCACCGGGAAAGATTTCCGACGCCCGTCCTCTCCTCTTCGTATTCACGCCATTTTCCCCGGGAACGATTATTTATCGAGAAATGATAGCTCGGACGGATAGAATGGCTAAATCCTCGGTTAGGTTCTTTCCTCCCGGCGGGGAATAAGAATTCCGGGATAGAAACTTTGGAAATTTAATCACCAGATTCCTCAAGCGTAATTAATCGAAATATATGCCGGACGCAACTACGCCGGATGATGACAATAATACGGACCGATTTCTATCGCGTATCTGTGGATGATCGAGTCAATCGGCCGATCGAAATAAATTAATAATGGCCGGGACACGCGGGCGTGCTCGTAGAAAATGAACAATTTAGTCGAGTGCCCGATATTATGTGATATTTCAATTTCGCCTGAATGGCTGGCCTTCAATATTAATTTGATTGCGCTGCTAATTCCTGTAATTTCGACGATCACGCCGGGAACCGAAACGACGCGCACCGCGGCCAGTAATTACTTACATTTCTGTATCAATTTGCTGCCGCCAAAGCACGCCCGCAGAATTGCATCACCGGACCCCACCCGCGGATGCAACAGAGCCGATTCTATCTTTTCGATTTGACGTTCATCCGTGTCGCCATACTTTCGCTAATTGCGATTACGCTAGTAGTCTGAGTGCGCCAGCGCGAAATACAGAGAAAAGTTGCAGGTCAATTCATTTATTCGCGGAATTCGATACTGTGTCTTTCAAGGTAACAAACGTGTACAACAATTTTTATATATACGGTTGATTCATATTGTTACGAATAATGAAAATATTCATGGTGTGCAATGCACAGCTTGAGTCTTTTTGAGACGTTAGAAGGATTAATTTACTAGCTAATGTGTAAATAATTTTTTAAAAATTGTTATTGATCGCAATTGCGAAGGAAAAAGTCAAGTAAAGCCTGTCATCAAAATTTAAAACATGTACTTTGTAAATCTAAGTGAGTTATATACACTTACAAAGTTTTATTTGAAAACTTTTATATGGAAAAGCTATGGGCATCGTAAGATGTAAAAATCTCTATTTTCTGTTAATTATATTTCATAACAACCTCGATCGATTTTGATGAAGCTTTTATAAAAATTACGAATACTTTGCACACACGCTGTGTCCTTTTATACAATTTTCTGGTCGCGTTCGAGCACGTTTGCAAAATTGTTTTACTCGGAGGTGTTCGGGCAGATGGGTCAAGAGATTTCGAGCCGAGCCGTGAAAGTAGGTTTCCTATCGCAGCTTCGTGTTCGATTGCCATCCTGAAGGGGCTAGAGCGCACAGGCTTGCCAACCCTTCGTGACGTACAAGTACGCAAACGGTCGCACTTTGGATTACACACGCCCGGACCTCGTATCCGGTTAATACGGTCGGTCTTAATGGCCGAGTCAACTATTATTGTTATTATCACGGTTACGGGCGTGCCTCGAGATTTGCGGGAGTGGGAATACGTAACGAGCCCAGCCGCAAAAGGAGCAATCCTCGGTGTGCTTCGCCGGGCATTACCGATGCGAACGACGTCGCGCAAAAATTAAGCAATTACCTGTACGGCTGATTACAGCCACGTTACGAAACTTTCCTAATTTCGTTGCAGCCTGACAGTTCTCGAATGGCTCTCGCCTCCGAGGACAATGGGCTCCGGCTGGAATCGTTCGACGGGACCGAATTCACGTCGAAACATGGCTTTCGTCGCCTTTTCGCAATTATATCCGATCTGCTGGGAAATTATAGTACGACGCTATGTACTTGCATTTGTGAATTAAAACAGAAGGAAAATTGAAAGATTCGAAGAATTTCAAGAATATACTACCTCGATTTTATAAAACGTATTGATAAAAGTAATTTTTATTCAAAATGGTAGAAATATCAGAAGATTTTAAGAACATATTACCTCGATTTTATAAAACGTATTGATGAAAGAAATTGTTATTGAATGCGGTAGAAAAATCGAGAGATTTTAAGAATACATTACCTCGGTTTTATAAAAATTATTGATGCAAGAAATTTTTATTGAACACACTAGAACAATCGACGGATTTTAAAAGTACATTACCTCGATTTGATAAAAAGAATTGATAAAAGTAATTTTTATTCAGAATAGTAGAAAGATCGGAAGATTTTAAGAACATATTACCTCGATTTTATAAAAATTATTGATGCAAGAAATTTTCAATGAAAACAGTAGAAGAATCGAGGAATTCTAAGAATATATTGCCTCGATTTTACAATAATTCTGATGAAATGATAATTTTTATTCAAAATAGTAGAAAAATCGGAAGATTTTAAGATCATATTACCTCGGTTTTATAAAAATTATTGATGCAAGAAATTTTTAATGTGAAAACAGTAGAAAAATCGAGGTATTTTAAGAATATATTACCTCGATTTTACAAGAATTCTGATGAAAGAAATTATCATTTAAAATAGTAGAAAAATCGAGAGATTTTAAGAACGTATTATCTCGAATCTACAAAAAGTATTGAGAAAGAAATTCTTAGAAATTATAAATTTATATCACAGTATATCATTAACAAACAAAATTTCCGAATCTCATTTCATCATTTCATCGTTTCATCTCATTCTCGATTTTATGAGAGCTAAGCAATTCTATTATTAATCCTCAAATAGCATTCGAGTCACCAATGCATAACGATGTTCCAGTAAAAGATCGGCACACATCGTTTCCAGTTTAATTAAATCAACATAACTTCCCATCCTGCGAGTTTTTCGTTCTTAATAATGTGATCGAGTTTTACTGTTGTTTCGGCTATAATCCGACTACGAGCTACTTCGGCCGAATGATGTTCTCTCCGTTTATGATGGTTTCGAATTAGGTCGGCGCGCAGTTGAGGATGTTGTTTATTTTTTATATTTGGCATAATAATCGTGAATATATAATCTGGCTTTTTTCGGTCTCGCTAATACCTTGTATTAACGTATAGCTGTGATAGCGTATCGCGGCTCTGCTGGCATCATGCTCGGGTTTGCCACATTCGGGAGCATGGTTTGGGCCCGTGCTATAGTCGCGACAGTAAATACCAGTCTTTCAAGCGTAGGCGAGAATATTAACCGGGCGTATCTGTAAATAATTTCAGACTGCCGGCCGTCGACTGTTAATTTACAGTCGACCGCCACGTACTCGGCCACATGTATTATTTGCAATTACATTCGTACGCGTCCGTACACGCGCCCGTTCCCATTTTATTTCCCCAGCATGGAAATTAAATTCAGCCGACGGCGGCGGGGAGTTCACACCTCCCCGAGCTTTTTCGAATTTCATCCTGTTCATGGATTGGTGAGCTTGTTCACGATCGGATTACTTTCCACGCGAATTTATTCGAAACTAATCCCCTAGTCCCGCTCGATCTCTCGCGCCGTGCCACGTAAGTCGACCAGTTAATTGCGATCGAGACCAACTGCAATTACGAAAACGAGTTACACCCTTTCGCAGATCTGTTTCTCCTCAATACAAAGCCAAACCGCAACCATGAGGGGGAAAGGAGTCGGCCATTATACTTTCCATTAAAACGTCGCGTCGGCGCGCGTCTCAAAAGCAGACGACTCGATCGAGATCATTGGACGCTAGCCTGGGACGACGGTCCATTGAAAACGCGACCGGCTTTACGGAGGAAATCCAGCGTTCCTTTAATTAGCGATAGTGCCTGCATGGTTCAAGGAAGGAAACGAAGGTCGCGCGTCGTCCAATCCTACATAATGCAAACAGCGTTCGTTACGTCGTGCATCTCGCCTGGTTAACTCCTCGTCGACAAACTATTCTATTTCACTATACCGTCAATTGTACATTTTGATGAAACTTTACACCAGTGTACGTCAGACATACCTGGGAATTTAGACACGTTTCGTTCGTGCCTGTTTTTCATTTTGGGGGAGGAATCAACCCTTTCGATCGAACGTCGTGTCGCAACTTTTACAAAATGGGTGAAGTAAATTTATATCGGATCTGTCGTCCCATAAATGTGTGCGAAAAGTCTTTTACAAGAATTAGTAGAGAAGCTTCTTTCTTTAGAAATATTATTTTTCCAAAATACGAAAAGTATTTTGTAAAAGTATTTTGTAAAAGTTTTCTGGACGAAAAGTCCAGATTTATGGGCCAACTGATGACTACACTGCGGATCTTTGTGCATTTATGGCGTCTGAAAATTTTCAGAAAATGCTGCACTGTAAAATTCGATAGAATTTTGAACGATTCTTATTTATTGCCGATCTAAATTGGCTACTACCATTGAAAATGAGATTCACATTTAATTCGATTTTCTTATCAATTTTCCTAGAGAAATTGAAAATTGAACGAACATCAGCAGTCTACAACTACTTCAAAAAATTCCAGTCCTGGCTTAGATCGGACAGAGTCCGTTTGCTGCGATCGAATCTGTACTGCAGAGAGCGCGTGGCCTCCATGCATTGCTTTAGGAAAAGAATATAAACACGGACACATCGGAGCAGCAAAGAGAATATTTTCAAAATTATTAATTTAATGGATTGGACTGTTAATGCGACACTTAAAAATGAGCTCGACCGGTCGTTTCCGTTTCCCAAGGCACCGAAGAAGCCACGGGAGGAAAGGAGAGGCGCGATCACCAAACAGTAACAGATGTCACACGATACAGCGGCATTATTCGTGGCCATTAACGCGATCATGAACACGCACTAAACGCAATCGATTAATATCCGCATTACCCAGCAATTCGGACAGCAATAGGGTTACTTGCTCCCATCGGGCAATAAGCTGGCACCGTGTAAGGGTTCATAATCGACAAATACCGATTGCGTACTATTATGATAATGCTTGCTCGAAATCGCCGTGGAACAATGCTGTTCGTCGATATCGATCCTTATCACTCGTAATCGGTAATTATTCTTCCGAACCGATGAAACGAATTCAAATTGGCCACGGAATGGATCGGGTGGCCCTGGGGCTATTTCTCGCCGATGCTTCAAAGTCTCGACAGGTTTCGAACGACTTTGACTGGCTTCGAACCCGCCGATTGCCGATTATGCAAACGAGCCTTCCGCGATTTTTCATGCCCGTTAAATCGCTGGTACAAACAAACCGCACGACATCGAACGCAGCCCGGTCGAGAGATCAAAAGAAACGATAATTGAAAGCACGATGATCAAACGCCTCCGCGACGAATCCAGAGGTAACGATGTCGTCGAGCTGCTTCGAACGTCTCCTTTGAAACGACGACAACAAGCAGTTTCTGCTTGTACGAGAATTCGAAGGGAGAAATTCGGCGGGAAAGTGTGTTGAGGTTGTGGCGCGGCACGGATCTCGTTTCCCTCGAAGCTGTTCTGTTTGGGCAATCTTGTTATAGCCTATTCGAATGTGTCCGCCCCCTTCTTCAGCCTTTTAAAAGCAACATTTGCCTTCGGACGAATTAAACGTCTCTGAACACTTACAAAAATTTTTCTCGTTAATGAAACCACCATAGATTCGAAGATTGAAGTCTCCTCTTTCCAGTGACACCTTAAAAATTGATCTACGACTTTTTTTTCACTGTTCCAGGAGCAAAAATGACGAACAAGGTAGGTCGCGTCAGGCGTTGACTTATACTACTGAAAAGTTGAAGACACTCATTGAAAGCTCCGTAACACGACTTCAAAAAATGGTGCATCAATTTTCGAGGTGTCGTTGCGAAGAGGAAGCTTTAATTTCTACACCTGTGTTGGTTTCAGTCACGAAAAGAATTTTTCGAAGTTCTCAGAGACGTCTGAATGTGTAGCTTTTTTGAGAGAAAAGTGACTTTAGTTTCTCGCCCGCGACAGCGTTATATATTATCGTAGGATAAAATGAACAACGGAATATGAAAGGACAGGTTTTCAGCTTTATAATGAGCTGAAATTTCTTGTCGCATGATCATTTTTACGGAAATGATCGCAGTTCAAATATAGGAAATTTTTTGAGGTATTTAGTGTTGGAGAAATACGGTCTTTTGAAACCATAGTGATCTCACCTCCTTCCTCTCTGATAGTCGCTATGAATTCTCGTTTTGGCAGGTGTGCTCGCTCGCATGAACGCTTTCGCATTCCTGTTCCACGCGCGACGATTGGAGGATCGCTCGGAGAATCGCTCGGAGAAAAACGGGCCGCTCCAGTCTCTCGGGACGAGTCAGCCGTGCAATCTTGCCGGCGCGTAATTGTCGAGGCAGCGAAGTTTCGATCGGTGCGTTCGATGGTTCCATTTACACTTCAGGAAGATGACTTTCGCGGGAAATAGACGGCTTGAGATGGGAAGACGTTGAGAAATGAATGAAGATCCTGTGCACCGCGTCGACGAGCCGGCGAAACGAATGAAAAATCGCGGAAACTCTTAACGCTTGAACGAACGATCAATACAGGCCGAATCGTGGGACGCGATCAGTTTAACAAAGCGATCGAAATGCTTTTATCGAGTCTGGCACGGTCCAGAGAGTGTCAACTCTTTTTTCGGAAATTTTAAAGGTGGCCATTTTATAAATGAACCTGTATTTTTTACGCCTATCCTTTGGCGGATATCAAGACGAATTCGGTAAGCGTCGTAACAAATTTTTCTTTCATTCGCAACCTATTTATATGCAATTATAAATCAATTATTTCATTATTAGATTTAATGAGTCACAAAAGCGACGTATTATTAGAGTGGAGGGAAGTTCTGTCGTATTTTAAAGAAAACATTTGAATCAATTTATAAAAATATGCAAGCACAAAATTACCAGCTTATTTAAAACACGACAGAACTATCCCTCCAACCTAATAATTTCCACTGGTTTGATCGAGACAAAATGTCGAGACTCATTATTCAGAGACACATTATTGCCGAACGTGGGTAACAAGAACGGTCAAGAAATTCTCCAACCGGAAGTTCACCAGAAGAATTTCCATGCAGATTTCTGAAAGATCTCCGCAGCTTACACCGAGCAATTGAATTTTTTGCTTACATAGATCTCGCATGTTGTTCAACGACGCAGCGTAGCGAATTCTCCATCCCAGTCCTTAATGCCAAGACCGAGGAACCCAGCCAAACGCGGAGATCGTTGCGCCAGTTAAAGTGCGGAATCTTGTTGCTCGTCAAACGCTAATGCCTACACCGTACCCGGACGATTTAATGCCTAGCCGATACGTATTTTCGATGCGCAAGAACCATCCGGCGAATCCGTTTTCTAGAGAGTCCTTGTTAACGGAACTGGAGATCCAAATCTCTGCGGCGTGCGTAGGAAATTGTTTTCCTTTCACTACTCTCTGACAAGTGGTGGCAAATTGTCAGGAAACTGTGCAGCATTCTGGAAAGTGGATTCGATTTTCAGTTTTTCTTTTAAATCATCTTTATTCGTCCAATCCAAAAGCCATCGAAATCGGAGAGGAGATATTCTGCAGTTTCGACACTACTTAGAAAATTTTATAATACTGGGTTGTATCTAAATTTCGTAGCGTTTTTAAATTAAAATGCAAACATCAAATTCAGATGTGCCAAAAACCCAAGTTTCAATGTTAGGAATCAATTGATATCCGGAAGAGATAATACACTAAATGTACAAAAATAGTATGGATTTATTTTTTTGATTGCTTATTTCTTTCTTCTAATTTCTTTGCTTTGATCCTTTCATTTTCAATCTCTTCGATCGGTTAAATGATATTATATTCAATAGAAAAATATGATATTTAAGCAAAGCGCACCTGAAATAATTTTTAAATGAGCAACCTAGAAACAGCACCGGTGCGGTTCCATCGATTCGGGGAGTTTCCAGACGATTTTTAATAGTGGATCGGCGCCACGCCAGAATAGCTCGCTGATGGAATCTTTAAAAGTTTAGTACGCTGCTCGCGTCACCAGCACGTGTTTTTCCAGAAAAATTTCCGGCACTATTAAACAGTTTTTAATATCGCCTGGCGCGACATCCGACAGCTAGAACACATGCTTCGCGTCTCTATGTACAGGGTATATAAAATTAGTTTCTCTTTTTTAATTCTTTAATAATCAATGTTTTATGTAACTAGATAGCGGATCTTTATGCAAAATAAACATTTTCTATCCGAATTGCGACAGACTGGAATGAAATAGAAATTTCTTTTCTTTCTTAATATGTTAAATATGTTAAATTTTTGTCATAAATGCATACAATCCGCTGTTTACATACAACCCTGCACAGTTGTAATTAAATTGTGCAATCGGACTAAATTCTCTCATTGAAGAAATAAATCTCTTTTCGGTTCTGTATAAAATACTTTGTGATTTTTATTTCTTATAAAATAGTCGGGTAACTGGAATTCCCCCGCAGTGTGTGTAGTGATGAAAAGGTTACAGTTCGATAAACAAGAGCACCGAGAGCTTCGCGAACAGGGAAAAATTCCAATATCCGGAAAGCGAGAAAGAATTATGTTCGTCTATTGTGCCCTAGGGAGCGAAACGTGTGTTACTCTCGCTCTAGCTCTACTCTATCTTCACGTTTCCCCGAAGACCGCGTTAACAAGGAACAGTTACGACACCATTAGAATTACACGAGTCTCGCCGAACGATCAGCATAATCACCGGGGGAAGAATGAATAAGAATCGTAAAGGAATGGGCTCATAAATCTCCCGGCTATTCGCCGACATCGTTGCTCTCTCGTCGTTCCAGTTCTAGGGTACCAGCCATCGAGACGACGGCGACGCGCCAGCATCACCACCAACCGAATCGAATTCCGTGGACGTGCATGCGAGAATAACACGAGCACGTCGTCAGACAAGCGTTTCTAACGAAACAACGCGTCCCCTTGCGACTCGTTCAGCAGTGTGCTGACACGGCAACGTCGGGGTCTGTCACCTCCAGCAGAATCGAAAGTCATGACTTTGAATGTGGGCCAGAGATATAGCAATGCCTTCATGTACAAGGTGTCACAAAATTATATGTCACGGATACCATAGCGCGATTCTACACCTCCGATTTAGGCGAAAATGACTTAAAACCCTCCGCAACATGGACCTTCTCGTCGAAATCTACAGGATCAGATGAAAAAGACTCCAAAATTTCTAGTCCTGTAAGGTGAAGTCCAAAACTAAGAATGGTCCAGCGGCCTCATCCACAATTTTTATTGATATTGTGTGGAAAACAATGGTTTTAGGTTGAAAGATAATCCCCTAAAATTTTAAGTCGCTAACCCTTCATATGAGGATGATATGAGGGTAAATACTCTTAACTGTATCATTTTTTTCTCGGCTGTTAATTAAGATATTCAGATTAAAAAAAAACGAAAATACTCGATCTTACCTGCTTCATATCATATATTTTTTTCACAATTGTGATCAAATTATTAAGGCTGGAAAAAAATCATTTAATTCTTTGGGAGTGGAGATTGCAAGCAACCCTTCGAGTGACCACTTCCAAAAAATTCATAATATCATATAACACCTCTTTTTCTGAAGAAAAAAATATAGTATTCCATTTAAAAAAAAATTATTATTATTATTATTATTATTATTATTATTACTATGTTTCACCAATCCGATCATCTTGAAACTTTTGTATGTATTAGATAGGTAACAGAACATTGTTCTTGAATTTTTTGGCAGTGGTCACACGAATCTCGAAACTTGCTTGCAATCCCCACCCCCAGAAAATTAAATGATTTTTTTCCAGCCTTAATAATTTGATCACAATTGTGGAAAAATATATGATGTGAAGGAGGTAAGTTCGAGTATTTTCGTTCTTTTTATCTGAATATCTTAATTAACCGAGCAAAAAATAATAGAGTTATATGAAGGGTTAGCGACTTAAAATTATAGGGGGTTATCTTTCAACCTAAAACCATTGTTTTCCACACAATATCAATAAAAATTGTGGGCGGGGCCGCTGGACCATTCTTATTCTACTAAGATAAAGAACTGTCCAAAATTTTTGGCCCCTAAGGTGGAGTTTATCCGCCACAAAAATAATTTTATCGGACTTGCATATTATAACATTTTGTGGGTCTATATCTTCTTTGCGTTTTTATCAGTGAACGATATGGGAACTATTAAAACGGCCACAAAAATGGTCCAGATCTACCGTATCGAAATTTTCCATACGGCGGTGCTCGCGGTAGAAGCACTTGCGAGATGCGTATCGGTTTGTTTATATGAGTTTTTCTGGGGGTAGGACAGCAATTCGTTCCACTATGCGGTGACAGGGTGCAGCTCTTTCGGCTGATCCGCGGGGAACCGGTGGAAAAATCGCGGGTGAATGGGCGCGTCGTAAATAGTCGGGGCGACGAGGAGAGGCGGCTTCGCAAAAACACGGCGAAAGATTCATTCTCTCAGGTGGCCGGCCGGAAATAACCATGAAAAGGGAAATAGCAAAACGATAGGAAAGAACGACGAACGCTGGACCGTTGCCGGTGGTGGACGCGTTCTTTCAGGCCGCGTCGCGCGTGCACCGCGTGGACGCGGGCGCAGGCAAGAGTTATGTGCGGCGTGCATACCATAAATTTAATATGCCCAGTAGAAAGGCTATCTGAATTGAACCAGGAACGAGGGAGTTGAATTCTATTCGCTCCTGGCGTACGTGGATCTTCTCTGTCTCTCTCTTCCTCTGTGCTCTACATGGTGGCCCACCACTATGTTCTGGAATCCCGTTTTTCGCCAAAAGTCAATTTTTCAAGTTCTGAATATTGAAAAAAATGTTCTTGCTGTAGAGTGACTACCCTTTGAAACACCAAAAAATTCAAAATATAGCAGACTGTAGATCATTATGCAAAGTAAAAGTATTCTGCATCGATTGTGAAAGCAGCAGTTCAATAAAAATTAATTTCATCCCTTAACAGTATTTTTACGTCGGAAACAGCATAACGATATTCTTAGAATTATTATATTTTTTACAGTTCTATATTTCACCCAGTTAATTTCAAAATGCACAAAATGGTAAAATGGGAAGTAAAATTAAACGTCTTACACACCAATTATAGAATAGAGGAATAGATTTTAACCCTTTGCACTCGGTTGTCCCCTCTGAGGCACCACTAAAAATTGATGTATGATACTATTATTCCAAAAATTGTTTACATTATGAAATATATCGGTATCTAGTCAATTACTAAACATTTAGGTATTGTATGAGGTATTATACCAATTTCATATCCATGAAATTTCAAAAATCATAGGGAATGGAAATATTCTGGATTAGAAGAAATGTTAAAATAGCTCCGAGTGCAAAAGGTTTTATATGTGCTAGCAGGTGTACTTCAAATATGTAATCCTGTTTGAAGCATTTTGTTATCCATATACGAAAAACGTAACGTTTTGGACTTTTTTTATATGAAAGCTTAAACAATTCCTAAGAAGAGCATATCAATTTTAAGTTAACCCCTTGCCTGACATTTATTTTACGGTTACAGTGATTAAGACTTTCTTTGTAGTTTGTAATTTGCTAAAAGAGGAGAAAATTTATATCTATTTTATGCCTAAATGTCCTCTGATAATTATATGTACAATAAAATCAAAACCAAATTTCATCTCGGTTTAAAGGAAATTAGTAAAATACGTATAGACTCTGTTCAGATCTTTATCACGAGTCTGACACGATATTGCAAGGCAAGGGGTTAATACGATTTTTCAAATATTTCTGACGATCTGACAACAAAATGTATCCAACAAAAGTTGATCAGTATTCACTTTTCTATGAATTTCACGCAATGTTCGACATTTTCATCGAACAGAAGAAAACAGAAGAGCTGTTACACGAGTTCGTTCTCAGGCGAAGCGGTTTCATCTCGCAAGAAAAATGGCTGTATAAATGTTGCACGCGTTCCGTGTCATCGCGCGAAAGCTCGAATTCGGCGAATGCAACGCTGAAGGATCATTTGCCGGAATTCTTTTGTGAAATGGAAGTCCGACCGTAGCGAGAAGAAAGAATTGTCTGAGCAGAGATGCGAATAATGTAGAGACGTTCGTTCGCCGAAATTTCCGCGAAGCAACGGCATCGTAGCTCGTTCTCACATGCTGGAGAGAACCGGAGTGTTTCGTTCCGGGCCAAAAGTGAAATCCTACGTAACGCCGATTACCGTCGAGGAAACACTTATCCGCGCGCCGGATGCGCGGGTTCCCTAAAGAGCGGTACAAAGAAAATTTTATGAGCACGCGTCGTTCCCTCGAGCTTCCGGGCAAATAGAATGCCGTTTCGTCGGCGAAGGGAACCACGAGATTATTCTCATCCGATAAATGGGAAGTGCTCGTCGACGAACGTGTGTGTGCTCACCGGCTGCGTCTCTATTTATCTGCAAGTTCTCTCCGGTAACTTCATGAGCTTGTCCTATCAAATGTTACGACGGTGCGCGTTGTAGCGAAGTCGCTCGTTTTAATTAACAAATGCTCGGTCATACACAAGTCGATTGGCCCGATTGTTAATCCACTTGTTAATCCGAAGATAACTTGATGAACCTTGTAAAAGTTTTTCCTCGAACCAAAATATATTGGCTATAGTTATATTAAGGTCCAAATTAAACTCAAAGCCACAGCACATCAACACAGATTCTCATCATTTTTCAAAAATTGTTCATATCTCTTTAAAAATTAGAACACAACGAAAAGATTCGTCGAAGACGCATAAACTGTATTTTGAAATTTCCGTCTAGGCCTAAAAGATTCGGAGATATTCGATAAAATAGATTTTTCTACCTCAACCTTGAGGCCTACCCCCTTAACACGTATGTCGGCAGCTGAAAAAATACGTGTCAAATATTTTTCTGAGTTCTACGTTGTAGAAAAACTCCATTAAAATCGTCGTGGTACAATTGTACATAAATCACCGGACACTTATCTATCTCCAACAAAATGGCTGAAGAATACAAGCTACCAGCTTGATTTCATTGTTTTATTTTGATTAGATGCAGCTATTTTATACGATAACATAATTAAATATATACAGTTTGAAGCATAACTGATCACACACACTTTAAATCAGAATAACTTTCTTATGATAAAGTCGTAAAAATTAATTTTTACTATTGTTTTTTCGACCAAATTCCGACCAAATGCATTTTTTTAACATATTTTTTAGACGTCATTCACTAAACTAATTCGTCTAACCTTACAAAGAAATTGAAATCGTTCGGTCCAGTCGTAAGAAACTTCTTCTGATCTAAAGTGTGTGTGATCAGTTATGCTCCTAACTGTACATATACATATAATGTCGTGAACAACAAAATCAAATTGCTCCTGTCTTGCAACCCGGTAGACTTTTCAGAATCGCGGTACACATTTCGGCTACAAAAGGAGCTTTGCCGGTGAAAGCTGGAGCTTTTTCAGGCAGCATTATTCTTCCATTCGGTTGTGTCGCGTAGTATCTTAATTGCCTGCGCCCGAAAAAAAGTGGGTTCTTTGATGAAAGCCGGTGTATTCATTGGCCGCGTTCTAGTTTCGACGGGAAGATGGTCCCCGGAAACGCGGAATCGAGGTGACGACGACGAGGTAACGGAACCGTCGGCGAGCAGGAAAAAAAAGGAGAGTACTCTCGAGGCTGGTCCGGAGCCGTCGCGCTCCCGTAATTGAACTACTTCCGGCCAATTATAAAAACCGCTGACTAGCGGGCACTTGTTAGTCAGGGAGGAAGACGGAAACGCGCTCGGTGACGATCGGTATCCTTCTCGGCGATTCTCGTTCACCGGTCCCTACGCTTTTCGTCGCTTTTCCACCACTCCGTCGTTTCTGTTCCGCCATCAGCGTCTGGTACCCCTCTTTCATCAAATTTCCGTTTGAGACGAGCTATCTTCCTCCCATTCAGAGTCCAGTCCTTTCGTCCTGTGAATCGCTCCGAAAGGAACCCATTCCCCGGGATATTATATCTCCCCTCCCCTCCGTGAATGGTTAATCTTCGTCCGTGGAGATCGTTCGCGCGGAAAGATTCATTGTGACGCGTACCGGCGAGCACGTGAGCGTTTATGGAAAAGAATCGCGAACCCCGAGCACCCGTAAATTATCCAGCAAGTAACCCCTCGCGTTCTCTCATTCGCACCAGAGAGATCACTTTTGATTTAATCTTTGCTTTCGCCCGAACTATGGCACGATTTCGATATCCCCGGCACAAGTCAGGATACTGAAAGTGCTCTCTATTTCGCACGCGAGCAGTCCCATAATATCCTCGGATCTGGATGAAGCAGCTCTTTAAACGCGACTTCTATCGCTTCCGTGTCTGGCGCTGTTATTAGGTCTGTTTATGAGCTCGTTCGTATTTCACTCGTACACTGCCGGTTTTATGTTAGATGATTGCAGAAGCGGGTTTTCATTTGAACATTCTTGGAATTATAATTACTGGATTTTTATGCATCTATAGAAGAAACTGGGAAATGTGAAACAGTAATGGATTAGAAAAATTTCAGAACATCGCTGTGTCTCCAATGGAAGAAAATCTATTAGGGGATTAAGTGAATTTTTCTTGCTGGCCACAATCGCCGCAAAATATTTTTATTTTCGAGAAAGATATCCGCAGTCCAGTAATGACTGTGTCTGCGATGTAAGAAAACCTGTTACGGGATGAAGTGAATTTTTCTTGCTGGCCACAATCGCCGCAAAATATTTTTATTTTGCAGAAAGATCCGCAGTCCAGTAATGACTATGTCTCCGATGTAAGAGAATCTGTTAACCCTTAACAGGGCGTATAAAATAGTATATAACTTAGTATAGAACTAGTATAGAACTTTTCCAGTTTTAAAAGCACAAATTTATCGTGAAATGTGTCTACTTGTTTTTAAAATTTTCATTCATTGTTGAAATTATTTGAAAATGGGATAAAAAAACCCCATTCGCCCGCTAACATAGGTTTATAGGCACGCCCAGTTTAGAGTTAAGCGATGGAAAAAAATTTTGATTGCTGACTTTTAAGGAAGTACAACATTTTTGCGACTCCCTGCGTCCTACAAATTTGGATTGCTCGGTAGGTACAGTGTAAAAATGAACTACTTAAAATCGGTCAAGTACGTTTCCCGTGTGGTTGCCAGACGGCACAGGGATCCTTAATAGATTTCGAAATTAATTAAAGCTCTGTATCCGCAGAAAGCCCCCGCGGTTCCCATAACATCCATTGGAACTGCGTCAGGGAACAAGAAAGGATAAATTGCGACCCAGTTCACGTACTGTATTTTTCCCGTCCATCGTGAAATAATTTGCGAAATATTTTTCTATAACAAAAGCACGTTTCAGCAGCGAAAGGCAATTGTTACTGAATATTAATAGCCTGCGGCCAATGCAATATACAATAATAAAAACGGGACATTTTTATTCGAGCAACGTGCAAATATATACAGATATATTTGCCTGGTCGGTATATCGCGTGCGAACAAACGAGCGAATGGTCGCGCGAGCGAATTCGCGGTGCATTATGAGAGAGAAGTGGGACGCCGCACCGCGGCGCCGTAAGGATTTTAATATTGTGCCGGAATAATTGCGTGGCTCCGCTAAGAAATTAACTTCTATTGTGAGCAGCTATTGAACGAATTGCTAGGCGCGGCTGTGAAACGTCTGAATTTAATTGCTGGTCCCTCGTTGACATCGTATCGGAGAGCGGGGACGAGCGAGGAATTTCAATAATAAATATCAGCCCGAGGAGAAATAATTTTCAAGGAAAAAGGAAAACGAGGAGTCTTGAGTTTGTGTTACGAACCGTCCGTAAATCACCGGATACTTGTCTTCCACAAAATGGTAATTAAAGAATGCAAGCTTCCAGCTTGATTTTATTCTTTTATTTTACCATGTTTTTATTAGCTCGCTTTCTTGTATGTCTGTTTGTCTGTTCGGTACTAATTTTGCAATTGATTTTTTTATTAGATGTAGCTATTTTATACGATAATACTTGAATGCAGAATTAAATACGTACGTGTACTATTTGAATAAATGCTGGAAAAGGGATTGTGAAATTGTGGGATGATTATGTTGTTTTTAGCAACCAAATTGAAAAACAATTGCCCCACTTGAAAACTGCCCCACTTTTTAAAGATTAGAAAATACAAGAATAATAATAAAAATTTAGGAAATATAGGATATTCTCTTCTCTACATTAGAAACAATTAGTAAGTACCATTTTTATTTCATAATATATTAGATGATTGCATAAGTTGCACGATGGAGTGTAAAAAAAAATTATTATCTAATTATTTTCTAATTGTAGAAAAGAATGGTGACTATATAATTGATTCATAAAGCTGTATTCCTTAAAATTTAACCATTGCGAATTTTATTTTCAAATCGGGCACGAACTTATGCGATCATCCGACAGGTCCTTTAATAATAAAAGATCGTCTGCATCCAAATTCGAACAAGTGTCCGGTGACTTTTACGGACGCGAGTGTATGTAATTCCGACAAGCGGGCGAATACTGTTTTCCCCGTTTCGCGCGAAAGTAATTCTGTTCGTGGCTGGGAATGAACGCGCGTCGATTCGATTACGTCTGCCGGAAGAGCCTTCCGCCTCAAACAGTGCATGAATTTTTTGAAAAATCGTAACACCTGTTTTTTCTCCTGCGCCCGAGGTAACACGTTCGACTGAGCCAACCCCGGCCAGCCCGATGTTTTAACACGCGTGGAATTGGCGTGCCGGTGTTCGCCAGAGAGCAGAGCAGACATTTTTCCCCATTCATATTATAGAACAAACAAGATTTTTCCAGGTTGAAACAATCTCCTTGAACAAGGAACCAACCCGGCGTTTCCGCTGTTCTGTACGGGAATAATTATCGCCCGCCCGTTACATGTTCTCATCGGCTTCTTTCCTCTGTCGACGCATTCTCTGCGGGAACAAAAGACTCTTCCAGGTGTGCTCCGAGTACTCGGACCTCGGCGAACCAACACCGTGCAACCACTCCCGTCGAAATCGAAACACGCCCGACGAAACTTCATTACGTTTCTTGAGCAGTCCATTCGTAACTTTACTCGACCGTCCCCGAATAATCCAGCGTACTCGAAAAGCAGAGTTTGAACTCGTTTCAGCTGCACAAGTCGTGGATACGCTCTGCTACAGTCGCTAATTTTACAAGTAAAATATTTGGTGTTGCTAACGATGGTTCGTATTTAATTATCAAAGAAAATTATTTCACGGCACCTCGAGGACAGTTCTAATTAATTAAAAAAATATCTGTGCAAAGTCTCAACTGCATCGGATAACGAAAAACGTGCCTCGGAACCCGGAAATAATTAAATATCCACAAAATCGTTTTTCCTCGAATATCTTAATTATTGGTTTAATTGGCCAATATAACTATTGGTTTAATTAATTTTCTACAGGGACTTCTATCATCATTCTCAATATAGAAAGTCACTGTGCCGAAAATCGTTTGAGAAACACAAAGTGACCTCGAAATAACCTTGAAAAATTAAGGATTTACTTTTTGGTCGTAGACAGTAACACTGATCAGAGATCTATGCAAGGAAACAAAATCAAAGAAGTAATTACGCCGGGGTAATACGGTTACGATATGCGCCCTGGACACTTTGAGGGAGGGTCGTGGGCCATAGTTTGTTCCCCGTCACTCGGCACGTGTCACCCAGGCAAGACCGATCGCTTTTTAATCAATTTTAAAAAGCAATTACACGCTCGTTAAGGGCCGGGTGAAATGGATTGAGGACGGGTCCACGAAATGTCGCGTCGGGGATTCTCGCGGTTATTATTTTTCACCCCCGTACCGCGACACGGTTTTGCATGGCGACGGTACATGATTGATGCGCGGTCCTAAATGACGCGCGACTTCGATCACTTCGGCGAAGCACAATGTTAAATCAGCTTGTCCGGAAAATTCTATAGCTTCGTTCCGAGCTTGCAGAAAGTCTCCTGCGCTTTTCATACTTATTATATTATTTATTATCCGGGAACGGCAACCTCAACAACAAGTTCCCAAATATTCTTCGTTGTCGACGAATTAATTGAATGAACAGCTGCTGCGTTAGGACCAATAGAAAGAATTAACAAGAATAGAAAATATCCTGTAAAACATTTCTAAATAAATCGATGCCTGTGAATTTCACGCATTCAGAACGAATTGAAAACTGCTTGTAAAAATGGTACGAAGGACGATACAGTAATTTTTGAAAAATCGAGAACCGCAGGAAGAATGTCAGGTTTTTCGCGGGTTAATCGTCTGATTTATGGTTACAAAACCGTTAGCAGGGACCACGTAGTTAGCGACTAAGTGACAGTCCATATAAAGCGCGTCCAAAGTCGGACCGGGCTCCATCCACTCAATTGCTTACTTCTGTTCGGATCTATCCCCGCCTCTTGCCCCGATCGTTCCTCCTCCGATTTTCCAGGGCGTGATCCATCTTCGTCGGACCGCAATCTCGACAGTCGGAGCAGTTTTTACGTTCGATCGACCAGCGAGAACAACGCTCGTTCTTCGGACGTTCGCCTCGAACGAGCGAAACGACAGATTTTCCAGGCGACAATTCCTGGCCGTCCTCGGTTCTGGAACACGTCCGTCCCCATTATTTCACCGCAGCGTCGCGGCTCAAAGGGGGTCTCCAGATATTATTTAAACCACTCTCGCGGATTAAAAGAGGATCATCGTTCACTCTCGAGGATGACAGGCGACGCCGGACGACAGACGTCGCAGGAATCCAACGACTCTACCATTTAGGAAGTTATGGTAGAATCGCGCGAACAGATTCAAAGTGGACTGTATTGAATCGCCGGTACTTGACGGCGCCATCGCTGCCGACGCCGCTTCCCAATAGCGTTCGGGAATTGATGATGGTCCGGATCGGCGAATAGGAAGAAGAGAAGAAGAGAAGGAAGAATATTCCGTAACTGTCGTATCTTCACAGTTATAGAGGTGGTGCAACATTCTTTCACGTAATCTCAATCCTATCGTGTTTGATGTCATTCTAATCAGGAAAAACCAGGCGAACGCGATCGTAGAAGTTCTAAAAATAATTATTAGGTTGTTGCATATGAAATGACCGATTTCAGAATGCAATTATTATAAAACGTTTCGATTCAGAAGTACTATTACAAACTATAGGTTTATTATATAAAACTTTGAGGTACAAAGTTAATCCTTAACATTAAACGTAGCACGACCGGTTCTAGATTGTTTTATTTCACAATTAATGAAATTATAAAGATGCTTTCATAAAAAATGATAAATAAAGTAATTCTTGTCATTGTTCAATTTTAATTTAGATGTATAATCTTTACTTTTAAATCAAGTTTATATTTCAACGCTAATCAACACGAGTGTCGTGTGTTCCTTTTACACTGTCTGGAAAAATAATGTATTGACAATAGCATTATGTGATTTTTGGTCAAAATGTGGTGATTAATTAACTTACTAGTCGTTGATGGTAAAAAGAAATACAAAATCAGGATAACAATAATATATATTATTTTTACTGTAATACAATCAAGTAATTCAAAATTGCGTTTGTTTAATGTCACTGCTACAAATCGGACATTTCATATGCAACAATATAATAACTCATTAAATTCACTACATAGTCTGGAAAAGACTGTTCAGGTTCGTAAACGTGTTATACTCGCTCGCAAATATTTAAGAGCGCTACCAACCGAAACGTTTTATTTTCGACAAATGTAATACTCGCTAATCGAAGTGGTATTTACCGACCCAGCGCATGCATAAACTCGTTGTCAAAGCTCGAAAACGGGTCCATTTGCACCGGAGTGGCTGCATAAGGGTTAATAATCATTTCGTGTTCGCGTTTCAAATCGCGCTCGACGCCGAACAGTCAATAAATAGTGTTATTCACAGTTCGGTTTCGCTCGGCTAGAACAACGCGCCGCACTTGTTTAGCACGGCGTTTGTTTAACAACCAAGTAATTCCCGCAATGCTTCGTGCTGTTTAGGTGTACGGTGGACCGGTCGGGGGTAGATAGAGAGTGTATTTAATTAGCGGCAGAGTCAGCGGCGTCGCCAGTTGTCGCGCCGTTGTTTGCATTCAATTTTCCTGTTCCGATACGGGAAGCGGGTTTTCTTTCGCGCGGCTGTTTGTTTCGCGCAACTAAATGTCAACAAAGGCCGTTTATCTGACTCTTGGTGGCACGTCAATCGAATATTCGAGCGGCGCCACGCGTCCTGCATCGGAGCCCGTTCCACTTGTTACCCCGCCGATCCACTAACTTGCCCTGACGCGTTGTTATTTCTCGCGCATCAACAACTGGCGCGATCATTCGCGCTTACACCTTACTCACAAGGGAGGTGACCCAATCGTAACACGCCGTATTTTGTTATACTAGCCGTCATTCGTGTTGAGGGGGTGAAAATAGCCCTCGAAGTTGGGGTGGAAAGACCCATTTGATTGAATATCTCCGAAACTATTAGGCCTATACGAAAATTTCAGAATCCAATTAGTGCGTCTTCGACGAATCTTTCAATATAAACTGATTAAAAAACAAATGTTGACAAATAACTTTTTCCACGAATATTTGCATTCACAGTCGACATACCTTGATAAAAAATATGCGAATAAGAATATATTTGTGTCATTTGGTAAATTCAATATAAACCCTCAATTATCGTCCAACATCCTAATCAAGTATCAATTAAATTGTATTCGTTACGAGGCCGACTAACTTTATTACATTGAATAAATCTAATAATGTAAACAATGTTTTGAATAATGGCGCAGCATGTATTAGCGGCGCCTCAGAGTCACCACTCGAGTGCTAAGGGTGAAAAAGCAGACTTTATCGATAGTCAATAAATGTATAATTTAAAGTAAAACTAAATTCAGGAGAGATACTGATTTCTGTTCCATGTTCGAGAAATCGATTGCGCCGACGACGATGAGGTAGTCGGATGGTGGTTACGCGAAGAGGAGGATTAATAAAATATGTCCTCCTGAAACAATTCAAGAGTCTAATCTCCGGAGGAAGCTCCGAGGAAATTAATTGGCCGGGCGGTCGCATCGAACTTTATTTCCATTCTCGGCGAGGCGACGACGTTCACCGGATTCAATTTTCGACGACGGTGAAATGCGTTTCCGTTTCCGTTGTCGCGGCGAGTCACGCGCGCGCGCCTCGAAACACGAAGGAAACGTGCAATCGCCGCTCCGGAGAGAACCGGCCGATTTTTATGAAAAGTTTCCGCACGTGTCATTACTCGTGGCGGGCCGGTCGGGCCGAAGCCTCACAAATAACACGGCCGCCGCTCCTTCGATTAAGGTCAAGACAAATGGAGCCGGATGTCGGTCGGAAATTAAAATCTCGAGGACGAGAGGCGCTCGTTAAGCCCCTGCCACCGCCGATCGACCGGGAAACATCTCCCTCTTTTCTGCACCGTCTCTTCGACCGATGAAATTCTTATTCGTGATTGCTGACTCGCAACAACCTGACGGGTAATTGATACATTGTCATTTGACGTTTAGTTTCGGCTCTGCGTTAACGAGCTGTCTAATGATCGCTACAGATCGAGGGTTTTTAGCCTCGTTTTCGGATGGATGAACCCAATCTTTCAGGACATTCGCGATTACTCACTGTTGCGTGAGTCGACGTTGAAATTTTCCCAGGGTTCCATGTCTGCTTCACTAGAATTATTCAACTAGGGAAACGGTTCGTTCCCCGTCTGCTGCTTCGAATCATTAGTCGGGTTATCGGACTGACTCTGTCTTAGACCTACTTGTGTTTTGTGTTCTCGTGGTCTGTGCACACAGAAGACTCGCGTAATTTTTCGAGCACCCTTTAAAAATTGATACAATAGATGATACAAAATTTTATTCTTTATTCTCGACTCACTTTTATGAGGGACACCCAGTATGTATATGTTAGTAAACGTATCCCGAAATAGTGTATACAGGGTGTATCAAAATTGTATACTTTTCTATAGTTGGATTCCTCAATTAATGGAAGCAATTTTTAGGGGTTTACTGCTAAAATAAAATTTTTAAAATACTTTTCGGATCCAAACTAAAATTAGTAAAATTTGTCAAGTTTTCAGTTGCGCCGCGAAAATGCATTAAAACCGCTACCTTTTCATCCGGGAGTGTATTAGAAGACTGCAAGTTTTCAACAAACCCCGGGGAAAGTTTCGTGAAAATCGTGGCGGGGCGAGAAGTTGCGAGGATTCCGAGGACTGTGTACAATTAGAAAGCAACGAGCCCGAAACTGCTAAAGAAAAACCACGCACGTGCGAGTAATTGTGGTCGAACGGTGTCGGCAACTGCGGCACGGCCATGCCGGCTCGAGGCGTCGCGACGCCCGCCGCTAAAAACGAAGGAGTGGGCCAGGCCAAGGAGGACTTAATGAATTTTTCGCCGGAAGGGTGGAAACTTTTCCTATTCCCGGGGACACGACGGCGTCGTTAGCCAACAGTTGGCGTCCGCGTCGCCCCGTGCAACATTCCACGACCGTCCGGGACCGGCAGCAGTCGCGACGGAAGAAAGGAAAAAGAAAGTTCGGCAAGTAATATAACGTCGTCGGTGTGCGCGCATGGCTACGGTGGTGGCCTCGAACCAGAACCGTCCGAGCCGGCCGATTTATCTCGGAAAGTTGCAGCCCTCGATGTCTGGCTTCCCTGCCGGGGCTTGACGGACCGTTACACCCCCGCCTCGCATACTATACAACTATTTTGAGGTCGTTCGTGAAATTTCCGGCGGAACTACGCTTCGGATTCTCTACGTATCGACCCCCGAGCAAGCCACAGGAGCAGAAGATCTCGAAACAGAAGGGTCATCCCCTACGACCACGACGGCTGTTGATCATTTTCTGTGAACTTTCCTGCTGGGGTCATTCGGTCAGGGTGAAACGGGGTGCAGGGGTTCTCAAACTTTGTTTTTCGACTTTCGAATTTTTCTGGCCTCACCCCTCTAAATTGTGAAATTTGAGAGAACGATGTGTGCAGAATGTGGAAACAATCGGACCACGGGAACCATAACATCTTTATGATTTGCTTTCAAGGAACATACAAAACCTTTAAATTGCATTTATCATTAAATTCAGAGTATGATGCAGAATCTGACAGACGGGTAGGTTTGACGAAATTTTAGCGAGAGATGTTTTTAATATTTTGACATGTTCAAACAATTCACTATTATTTGTCGAGGGTTGTTTTTCACAACTTCTGCGGCACACTGTGGATCTCCATGAAAACTAAAAATGTTCTAACTGAATTATTGTAATTATTCTCTAAGAAATTGAAGCTATTGAAACAATATTCAAAAATTGTTTCAACTTCTTGAAAGTTCTATATTTTTTATTATTATTATTTTAAACGCCACCCAAATAAAACACTGATACTGTCCCCCTCTTTTCTCGAAATCCTTGGACACGTGTCTTACACTTTTTCGAGATATTCGGCTGGAAAGTTTTCAAAACGAACACCCTGTATATATTAACACGCTCAATGCGGGTCTGAAAGTGACAAATTTTTGTGGAAAAGATGTATTTATCTCATAAAAAGTGATTTTCAGAGAGGTAATATTTAGATTTCACAAATAAAATAAAAAACAAAGATTTAAAAAATTCGCTTTGGGACGAGTTTTAGATCGTCAAAAACGCATTGAAAGTTTGAGTCAGTTCCAGAACTGACCCGCATTGAACGTGTTAATGATGTCGTCAATAGTAACAATAACAGTAGGTGCAGCAAGTAGTAGTGAACGTTCCATATCTGGTCAATTGCCTCTATCAAATATGAAATTCGAATCCGTGAATTCGAAGCGCTAATGGAAGGTTCGCACGTTTCCGCACGTCGAAACGCGGGCTGATCGAATGTGATACATCGTGTTCGGGTAAGCGTTCGCCAAGTCACAGATTATGATTAAACAGAGTACTTTTATTCAGATTCCGGTGTTCCCGGCGATACCTCGCGAATAATAATGATTCTAATGCCGCCGTGAAAAGCGGTGCGGTCTTGTTTCGTTTGTTAAAAGCTATCCCGCGTGGAAGTCCGTGAAACGTGGGGAGTACATCCTCGTAATACAATATCGAGCGCGAAATAATTATCCGGGGACGTACGGTCGGACGAACAGCCTCGGAAACAGTTTCAGCGGTTCGCTTGCGTCGTGATTGCAGTTTTAAAACGAGAGAACGGTGCACACGGCGAGGATAGAAAAATGTTTGCTGGAAATCACGTTCCAACTTACGATATTTTGTTTATGTTTGATCTGTCAGTTATTAACATAATCGGAGATTAGCCCTCGGACAACGGGCAGTGCTTAGGACCGTCCACAGCTCTAATTAATAATTTCTAAAAATTTACTTTTCACGATATCTCGTGTAGACACATTAGTCTTTCCGGTATCCTCAATGAAACAGCTATTCAGTTATTTGGGTGCGGGATTCGCGTTCTCATTTCTCGTTAATACAAACACTGCTTCAGGGGTTTTTCAGTAGTCAAAAACGCTAGATAAATGATAGATCTAGGGCGCTATCTCCCTCATAAGTCCTATTTTTCGTTTACGAGGCGTAATTATTAAAAAATAGGGTTTTTGAGGGAGAATGCGCCCTAGACCACTGATGGCGAATCTTTTTGAAGAGTGGGTCAATTATTTTTATTTCTTTTTTAAATACTAGTGGGTCATAAGTCAGTGGCTTCAATTAGAAGGGAGGGGGGGGGAGGGTGCCAATTATTTGGAAACATCAAACACTTTGTTAAAAGATAAAGTTGACAGTTCAATCTTTTCGGTTCTCATTCTTGAAATAATCAAAAAAAGGTTTCAGTTTCCTTTTTGATTTATAACTTTAACTTTTGCAGGTCAATATTACAATGAACGCGTGGGTCACTCCCAAAGCCTTCGTGGGTCGCTACCACTGCCCTAGACCGATCTTTTATCTAGCGTCTTGTGACTACTGAAAAATCCAATTTTTGTATTATTGAGAAATGAGAACGCGAATCCCGCACCCTTGCAATCCTGGAAAAAGGAGTCTACCCCTGTAATTGCCATAAATTGAGTACCTAAATGACAATTTGGATGTTCCCGGTTAAAATAGACTCAGGCACAGCCGTCGGAAGGTTAAGACACGTGTCCTGGCAGAGAGGATGGTGGGTCTAAGTAGTATAGGTCGGCGAATGGCCAGCCAAACGAAACGAAGACCGACGCGACGCAACTGGTTTAATGTTGCGAGCAAACTAATTGATCAAACATTGGAACAGCCCGAAATTTGATATCGTATAATTACCGGTGATCATTGTTAAACTGCAATTACGGCATATCGACACCCGACGCAATTGCATTTTATATGCCAATTCGGATTAGCTGTCCGATAAATCGCCGGCAGTTGTAATTGTCAGAAACTCGATCATAATGCGGGGCCCGCCTATTGAAGAAGCGAACCGTAATGCCCGTTCACCGGGTAAATAATGCTAGGTGTGTTAACCTGTCAGTATTAATAGTGATCGTTAACATCGCGGCTTAACAAACGCTGTGGATAATCTGGAATGATTCCCTTCGAATAACACAGCGAAACGATATGAGTGGTACAGGTTCGAGTGTACTAGAAACCTTTCTATAGGCCACCTTTTCCAGGTTCTCGCGACAAAAGGAAACAAGTTGAACAGTTACCGTTTCGGCTCTCGAGAATTCTTCGAAAATTTCGCTTTGGAGGAGCGAGAGCGCTGTTCAATAGCGGTGGCTCTTAGCGTGCGGCTTGAGTATGTCTGAGAAATTCTGTCTACGACGTACTCGTGGTGGGTGATGAACGTCGTCGAATTTCTAGAAACACACACTCGCACAGAGATCGAGAGAGAGAGAGAGAGACCGTCGGTGAAGGAGCACGACCAGTCTTAAGCGAGAAACCTGTTGGGTACTTGAAAGGTGATCGATGGCCCCTCGACGGGAAATGTTTCTTTATTTATCCGAGTTGCAAGCTCGCCAATCCAGGCAAATGGACTGCCGCGAGGACCGATAGCTTGCTGAGGAAATATTTTCGCGGAGCTACGGGATTAGCCGGATCCCCAGCTATTCATTCAAATTATCCAAGCTTTAATGGAACCTCTTCTAGATGCTGAGGTACCTGCAAAATTTTTAAAAAGCTCGCTAGAAAGTACAATTTTCGATGTTCGAAATTTCTAACGATTTTTGTCGGTGAAACACTAGTGATATATATCATGAAGATTTGTAATCCTCAATTTGTCGATGTGCTACTTCGTCTCCGATTCTAATGACCTTGAAATACGTTGTCAAGGTCATATCCCTGAACAACATTTCCCTTCAAAGTTTATTGGCGGCCAGCTTTAGTTTAAGAGATATACAGTTAATATTCGGACGCTCTAGAAAATGCGACAACTTTTTTAAATGTTGGACTATGCGATTCAAACTATTTTGGGAAGCCAGTGCAATCAGTTTACTACAGGATGTGAGAAGGAATTTTCTCGAAAATTTCAATTGGTCGGAATTGTAGAGAATATAGTAAAAGTTGCATTTTACAACTTTTTTATGTGGGCCTATGTGGAAAATTTTTAAAATACGTATTGTAGATCTGTGTGAATTAAACATATCCTGAAAATTTTGTCAAAATCGGACGACGTTGCAATGAGCTATAAACTAGTACAAACGTCTAAAGATTTTCACGATTTTCGGCCTATAAAGATTTTCAATAAAAATTTCGCAATGCATATAGTTGACACGGATCTACAAAACGTATTCTAAAAAAGTTGTAGAATGCAACTTCTAGTATTTTATCTGCAATTCCGACCAATTGCAATATTTGGAAAAATTTCATTTCACATCCTGTAATAAACTAATTGCTCTAGCTTCTCAAAAAAGTTCAAGTCGTATAGTCCACTATCAAAAAAGGTGTCGGTATTTTGAGAGCGTCTGAATATTAGTGGGAGTCACTGTATATTCGCAAGAAAGTCAAGTTCAGTAAAAGCATGAAGCCAAATTCGGTAAACCATAAAATGGTGGTCGTCGCATTTCTGCGACGTCCGACCACGTTAAGAATATTATTTCATTCGAATGATTGACCGTGCGAAACCGTGTAAATTCGCTAAATAAGGTCGTGTTGCAAGTTCTGGAAACAGGTGGAACACGTTGGCCCGTTTACATTCGTCTTATCAAAAAGATTTTATTCATATATAAAGGCTGTGTCAGATACGACAGGGTCCTCGTCGCGAGTACAATCTCGCTCGACTCCGCAGCGAGATATTTTCGCATTTTTCCAGATGTACGTCCCCGGCCCCTGTTTCACCCCCGGTTTTCGAGGCCGCAGTCTACCTTCGAGGGAGGTCGGCCTGGAATTACGGAATATTCGTATGGGAAGACGCGATGAAAGTGGGCTTGATCCCGAAGGGGTGTCGGCAATTCCGTTTTCGCAAATAGTCTCTCCGCCGCGATTCCAAGAAAAATATAACGGAGGGCGAATATTATTCCTCGACGCGTTTATAATACACGAAACCTGAAACGTACGAATGTTCCATGAATGAGATGTAGGCAAGGCAAATTACAAACAAAGGAATCGTTGAGAAGGTAACCGACTGTACGAGGTGATTCACGAAACTATAACAAGCCATACCTTTTTTTGTTGGTTGAAATTAGAAGAAAAGTTAGATGACATAGGTGAATGATTCGAAGTGGTCTACACGTTCTCGATCATATGTTCCAGCATTTACATTTTTATATTATATTAGATGATTGCATAAGTTTGTGCACGATTTGAAAATAAAGTTCAATCGTTAAATTTTAAAGAATACAGCTTTATCAATCAATTATATAGTCACCATTCCTTTCAACAATTAGAAAAGAATGGTGACTATATAATTAGCAGTCCGATCGGGTTCAAGAGAGCTATCACGTGATTATAGAAAATTGTTTGTAAAAGAAAATAAGCAACTTTGTACAATTTTTTTCATATTATGATACTCGCCGAATTCGCCTTGAAATCCTCCAACAAATAGGCGTAAAAAATTATAGGTGTGTTTGGGAAAAAATTGAAGGTGACCTTGAAAAATCATGATACACAAGAGTTGACGAAAAATTTGCTATAATCACGTGAAAGCTTTCATGAAACCATGCTATTCCTGATAAAAACATCGAACATCGGACTGCTAATAACAGAGTAATCTCTACTGGTCACGATTCGTGGTTCACCCTATATTATATCTATTGTTTAATAAATATTTATTTGAGAGGGAGTGTCACTAGTGTCATTCTCATGGTGTCGCCATTGCCAAAGGCGAGCGGAGAATTCAAGTTCCATGCTAATTTACTCGTAAATTCAGGTGGCGCGGTAACGTGACTCCGTACCCTCGGAGACCGCCAATTATAACCCGCAGTGCAGCTGATTGTGGCGTTACCGGTGTAACGAAGTTTCACTTACACGGCCGCGCGGCAAGTTACAGAATAGCTGTACACAAAGTCGCGGCTCATTATTCAAATTCTCGTAAACAGTGCCGCGGGTCCATTACACGATGCCCACGGTAGGGGTGGTTTGTCCTCGTCGGTTCTCGTGAGAAAGTATCAGGTTTCACGATCGGCGGGGTCCCTTAATGGACCAGCCGAAACAGCATCCGGTCAGGGACCAGTCTTCCGAAGATCAAGATATCGCAGCTGCGTGATCACAGATCGTCTGAGAATCTCTCATTACTATTTCCCAGGGGCACTTATTTGGGAGCGAGAGCGTATCCGTTCCGCGGCTCTCGACAATATCTCATCGGGGATCCTGAAGAACAAGAAACCGAGAAGAGGGCCGTGAGCGCATTTGTTGCGTCGTGCTACGGCTGGACATTTTTTCGCAACCACCTCGCTTTATCTGGCCGCTGGGAAAGCGACGGGCCGCGAGCATCCATCGCAAGCACCCTCGTACTTCCCCAAACCTCGTCGATTCTGCAACCCCTCGTTCAACCGTGAGAATTTAAGGACGGAGTCTGCGACTCGCGTTCCCGATTCGCTTGGACCGAATGTGTCGACACTCTTTAAATTTGGTGATGCTTCTCCTTGATATCGTTTGCGAAGGTCGTGCTAATAGTAGGCCCCCAATCAGAGTCGCCCAATGAGGGGAGAAATGCGTGGCGACGCAATTAGTAATCTGGCGACTCTCTGCGTTTTAATTTAACCTTCCGTTGGGCGCAATTGATCTGAGAGGTACAGCGCGATTGTTTATTTACCCCTTCGCTCCACCGGGCTACGTGGACACTTGGCGCTCCCAATAGCTGCCTGTTTTTACGTCCTTTAACAATCCTTCCCATTCAGATCGTCTTGGACCATCATTTCGGAAAGTTACTCGAGGTTTGTTCAAATAAGCTCAATGCGCCCGAACTCGTCACAGTTTTGAAGGTACGTATTTTCGAAATATTAGCGCATAGAAATTACTTATTATCTTTATTATCTATTTAATCAATGTACGGGTTTTCATTAATTTGGTGAAAATACCGTGATTTATCAGTCTGGCCTATCCGGCACATTGTGCTCGTTTACATTCGATTCTTTCGCAAATATGTCCCGCAGAGACATAGTACTACCTTCTTTGTTTGTCTTGTGTTTTGTGAAATAAATGTTTTTTCCTGCAAAAACTTATGTACGATTTCTTCTTTTGACCTTAACAATGATCTTTATCACTTGGCAACTGCTAAGGCAAGAATTAGGTGCTAATTATGTTTTTTTAATGTGTGCCTGTCAAGCACATTGCGCACGAACTCGGTGGCCCAGATATTGCGCCCGACGGAAGGTTAAGAGCCACGCATACGAGCATCGCGTGGATAACGTTGACTAAATAATAAATATCGAACGAAAACTACAGTTAGGAGCAAAACCGATCACATTCTGATTTAAAGTGTATAACTTTCATATGAATGGACCAAACGACTTGAATTTCTCTGTAAGGCTAGAAGAATTAGTTTAATAATTGACGTCTAACAAGCCAAGTAAAGTCAAGTAAGTCTAGTAAAAATTGATTTTTACGGCTTTTTTAGCGGGGCCAATAACGAAAATTTGAAAGATGTGTTTGATCAACTTGTGTAAACTATATACGTTCTGAAAATTTAATTGAAATTGGTTAACTGGTTTACGAGCTATAAATCAATAGATCAAAAGTGGTAGAAAGGCCGAAAATCATGAAAAATTGCAATTTTTACCACTTTTGATCGTTTATAACTTGTAAACCAATTAACCAATTTCAATGAAATTTTCGGAGCGTATATAATTTATACAAGTTGACCAAACACATCTTTTAAATAAATTTTCGTTATTGGCCCAGCTAAAAAAGTCGTAAAAATCAATTTTTACCATTGTTTTTCACAATTCCGACCAAATGCATTTTTTCAACATATTTTTTAGACGTCATTTACTAAACTAATTCTTCTAGCCTTACAGAGAAATTGAAGTCGTTCGGTCTATTCATAAACAAGTTATATTCTGATTCAAAGTGTGTGTGTGATCAGTTTTGCTCCTAACTGTACATACAGCGATGACTGAGGCGCTCGACACAGCAGCAAACAAGTAACGCAGAAGCAATTCAGTGGGAAAAGTTCAAAGCATCCGGGAGATCAGTCGGCCAGCATGCGTGATCGGTGCTCTGCGGATGTTTATGCATTTTCCAATTTTTGTCGACAGATTTTAAGAAAGTAGAATGAAATAAAATCCTATTTTCAATGGAAACAGCCTTTGTAGATCGAAAACAAATGAAAATTGCACAAAAAATTCTATGGTATTTTATATTCTAGCTTTTTTTGAACACTTTCATAAGCCACAAGTGCATAAAGATCCGCAGTCCAGTGATCGACGACAGAGCGTAGGAAAATTCGCGGGTATATACAAGTAACAAACACGGCCGTTGCCGATGAATTGCCGGAGCATCAGTCGGCCGTCAAGCGGAAGCTTGTCAAATGACCCGCGGCCTGTAATAAACAGCGGAGGCACAGACAGCTCGCACCTCGAATCGCCCGCGTCCCCGCGTTTGACTGCCAGTGATATTTTTCATCTGGGTGCCCCGCGGGCTTCGGTTTCGAGACGCTGTATAATGCAGCGAGCCAGATACAAACCGGCCGCATAATGCACGCCGAGTGGTAAATAATGCATGTTTCTCACATCGGGAGGACTCTATAAATATATTATACGTCAGGTTTCCGTGCGCGCAACGGGCGGGAACAGAGAGAGAGAGAGAGAGAGAGAGAGAAACGGTGTGTGGGGTCGGGTTTCGCGGGGCCGACGAATAATTCTTGGGAGACGTTTACGGTGCGCGTTCGCGCAACACAATACCGCAATTTAGCGTAACCGCGCTCTCTTTAACTGCGGGAATTTCAATAAGCGCGAAAGCGTGGTTAAACGACGACGCGCGCGCGAGCGAGCGAGCGGAAAATTTGCCGCACAGCAGCGAAGCCGCGGAAGAATGCCGGACACAAAGGAGCAAAACGGAAGGACGAAAACTTTTCTATCTATTTTTCTCCGTCGAACAGTGTTGCGATCAATGCTAATTAACGCGATGAAACTCGTAACGTAATTTCGTAAAAAATAGATGCTAGTCATATGAAGTAATGTCAACACATTATCTGTCGGTGAAACTCCCAAAGTCTTTTCTGTCGGCAGAGCTGTATAAGCATTTCGAATTCATATTTTTTTCGTACATTTTGCAAGGAGGTCCATAGAAGCAGGTAAACTTTACTTCACCCGACTCAAAATTAGTACCCTTCTACGAATTATGATGTGTTTGGTATGTAACCCAGTAGATTTGTAACCGGCGCGGATGCAGATCGAAGTTTCAATCTTCTAGGATCAATAGTTGAGGAGCTATAGTTGCTTAAAGTTAAACATTTTTGACAGGTTAGGGCGCCGCCATATTGGTTTGTAGTGACGACCGCGACGAGCCACTTACCTTGCCCCCCACCCCCGCCGCCCCGCTCGACCTAATCCTAACCAACTCAGTAAGCGTGGTGCGACCGTCACTACAAACCAGTATGGCGTCTCCCTTACCTGTCAAGAAACTGGAAATATGCTGAACTTTAAGCGACCATATCTCCTCAATTATTGATCCTAGAGGTTTGAAACTTCGATCCGCATCCGCGCCGGGTAGAAATCTACTGGATTACATACGAAATACATCATAATTCGTAGGAGAAAGGTACTAATTTTGAGTCCGATAAAGTAGAGAGCAGCCATAGAAGCTCTCATGTCTGATTAAAATTAATCGATATTTTTCAAATATGTTTTCTACTTACTTTTCTATATCCTGAAGTAAATTTTTATAATGGAAACTAACGGAGTAAGTACGTTTCACGGTCTGAGGAGCTACTAAAAGTTGCTGTACCATTAACTATAATATTGTTTACATTATTAGATATGTTAGATCAATTTCGTATCCACCAAATTTAAAAATTCATTGAGCATGACAATATTCTAGATCGGAAGAAGAAGTTCTAGTCGGAAGAATAAACGCTTTAGACTTTAAACTTTCTTTTCATGTAAATTTTCAAATGTGGAAATGTGCGGAAATGAACAATATTTACATTTCTAGTGACAGTGATCGCTATTTCGCGATCTGAATTTTCGGAAACACAATCATCTTAATGTATTGTATAAATATGTTTTGGAGAAATCGTGTATAGATGCGTTACGTGAAGAAGCAGGAAAGTCGATGGGGGTTAATATTTCCAATATCTGCACGCCCCGTCGGCCCGGTTCTGTTTTTTCGAGGAACAGCTGTCTAGGAAGACGTGCGGCGTGGTGGCAGGCTCGGTTTCAATATCCGAGGACGCATCGGTGGACACGGGACGCGCATCGACGCGTACGAAATCGCCGTGTGTATAGGTACTATGCGAGCCGCAATAATAACGCCGGGGGATGACGAATAACGCTGCGTCGATGCATTATGCAATAGACTAAAATATTCATGATCGCTGTTTCCTGCGGCGGCTATTGAACCGTGGCACCGGTCATGATTTGCTGGGCCGACGATCGGCGAACGCTTCAGCGCGATTGTCAACGTTGAAAAATTGATGCTGACGCTCTGCCGCCGGGCCGGGCCGGTAGCCGAGCGCGGGGGCGCGCGCCCGGTAATTGAGGGCACGAGCCCGGCAGAATGACACTTCGATTATACGATCCGCGATTTCGAAACCGGGCCCGCTTGTTCCCACTGAAAAATTGAGGAGCCGATGCTTTTTCAATGAATTATTCGCTCCGCACGGAAAACCCGAGTGTCACCGGTCACACTGATAGCGACTATACCGTAACCACCATGGAATAGTTGTTAAATTTTAGTAATCTCTGTTGAAAATTGCTCCCACGTCATAGTTGACTGGAGACCATTACGAAAAATAACGACACACTCTTCTGAAGAATTTCGTTTTCCACGTTAGCGACAAGAGAACTGGGAATTTCGGTCCGTCGAGAAATCTCCCTGATCAAAGGAGAAAGCTTTTTGCAGGCCAAACACGTCTGTTCTGAATGATACCTCGTGACTAGGGCCACCAGCCATTTTCTTATCCCTTTAGCTCCGTTGTTTTCTTCATGATTGTATAGATTTCTCTAGTGGGGCAGTGATTCCCGCATACAATGTTTGTGGTATCTTCACCACGCGTTTGATCAACTTTGCCCCATTCGTGTTGAAGATATTTTATGCGACTTGCCCCTGTTGGCTTTACCAAATGGCAAGCGATACCAATTGCAAGCTAAATTTGGTTGGAGGGAAACTTCTGTCGTATTTTAAATAAGCTGGTAATTTTGATTGTAAATCAAAAAAAGAATTGACAGGTTATCTGGAAGATGGGAACAAGTTGTTGCAAATAATGGAAATTATATCATTGATTAATATTAACCTGTTCGCCACCACCGTCACAAATATGTGACATCCATAATATGAGTTCACTTAAAAACAGTAAAATTAATTGTATGCACTTCGTTGTATTAAGTCATAGTAGAATGCATAATTTTCAGAGAATCGGTGATTTTCTTCTGCCAAACTGTTTTAATAATTCAAAATTGGGTACGTCGCATTTAATAAAACTTGTGCGAACAAGGAAGGTGTAAGCAACGAAACAAATGCTGGCGGCGAACGTGTTAAACATGTTTTCTATAAAATGCAACAGAAGATTCAATCCTGAAATCTATAGAGGAAAATGTTCGACGCTTTCACAGGCGAGTCCTACTTTTTACGGTATCACGGGAATCGGAAATTGTTCAAATACTTGTCGGACCCGCTGTAAATAATTATTTCATTAATCTGAATCTCCGAATTGTTTGTATGTGTCCACTGGCGTACACCTTTGGGAAAAAGGTGAGTGACGGCGCGCCGTCGGGCAAATTAAATATTAGTTGCCGTATGCACTTATTAAGCTGCGCCGTAGCTTTGATATCGAAATACTCTGTTAAGGGAATGCGATATCAAAAGCTCCGCGTAAAAGCTGTTGTATCTCTAGCGAATACCTGGAATAACCGACTCTCCCCGCGCTCGAAATGGGAGTTCATTGTTTCCTGCTGCGATTTCGATTCGATATCCCCCTTTTACCCTTACCTGAAACAGAGAAAAATGCCAGCGTTAGTTGCAATATCCTACTATTACGCGGCATACTGAAAGATCATAGAAAACTCCGATAATGGCTGTGCGCGAACAGAGAAAGGGGAATTGCAGTGGCGGGGCGGCCACTCTCGAAATCATTTGTACCCCCGTTGCAAGGAGTAGCTGCGCGGGAAAATTGAGCGGTGCGCGTCATTCGAGTCCCCGTATTCCGTTTGCGTTCGTTTACATGCGTTTCGTGTTGCGGGGGGTGTAATATAATATAATTACAATGTAATTTCTTGATGTATTCATTGTATCTTGGTTTATTTGTTTCACCCGGCTCCATCTCGCTGCGGGAAATTATAATATAATTCCGTAATTTGTCAAAGTGACCATTCATCATGAGTACAGATATCTCGTTGCCGTTTTCGAAATTACATATCGCTCGCGGGAATCTTCTAACAGATACGTCACGCGGCGAAATAGAATTTCTTGATTAACACGTCGACCACGGAACCGACGAGCATAAAAATTCACACCAAGCGGTGCGAGATTTATTTAACGAAATAAAGATTTATTTCGGTGATTACTGGACCGAGGAACTTCCTGCGTTTGTGGTTTAATATTTGCGCGGATTTCACGAAATACCAGTTCAAAGTTAATACAGCTCCGTTTATAATTGGTTCAATTTACGAAGGAAAATAAATTGCATCTCTCACAAAATTATAACCATTTTTGCGGAGTTTAAATGTTTGATTGATCGTTTATGAGAACACACAATCCTGGATACGAGACGACCCCTTGAATTAACAGCGACACGAAGACAATGGCCAGCAACGTTCGCGAAAAAGTGGTTGGATGGGGAAAAAGGGTGGATCGTTCGAAAGTGAAGTTGTTCCATTTGTAAAACGAGTGCGTTTTCAAGGACCTTAAGGGCGTGGCTTGGGTCCCGGGTGTCCCTGAACGAGATAGTAACATCCTCTTCCACGACACCCCTCAGCCAGGCAAGAAACTAAGACGCGCGCCAGCACCGTTCACCGCGGCAACGCACACTTCACTTTTTATAGGGATTTTATTCCCCCGGCGAGGCAAAACCGACGGCACAACTGTCTGGCAAGTTCCTAAAGCAGCCGAGTGCTTCCACCGGTGGTTTCTTCTGATCCTCAGGCAGTCGGTTCGCACGTCCGCCTTTATTTTCCTCGCGCACCGTTGCAGCCGCGAAAAACATTTCGGTTTCGCGCTGACGGCCCGAGCGCGCTGGAATGAATATTTCTTTCGGGGGCTATACGGCAACCATCTGGAAAAACTGTTAGCAACTAATTCCGCTGGCAGACATGACGCTTTCGATGCTTTATCTCAGGCATGTGATACGTAGACGGCGGATTTTATGCATTTACGACAAAAATGAGTAAGCACAATTTAAAGCAGTGAACATGTTAGAAAGATATAAAGATATCAGCGTATTGGTTACAGCTTAACCAGATAATTAAAAGAAGAAAGACATGTTTATCACGTTGCTCGATTTCTCGAAAAAGGGGGACGAAAATCAGTGTGGCTTGAGAATTTCAATTATTCGCAAATTATAAAATTGAACAGGGTAAACTTGTCTATGCGCGACCTCAATGATCTTGAAACACGTTGTCAAGGTCGCCGTGCTGAACAACATTTCCCTTTAACCACAGTTAGGAAGAATTCATTCTAATACATTCCAAACGGATTAACAAAAAAGTGACATTTGTTAATGTATTTTTTAAACAAACTAAGATATCCGAAATCGGTATGCGTGGCTGGATTCCTCATTAAAAAATGGACAACTTTGCCGTATGAACCACTCCTCTAGCTGCAACAGTTCCTGAGATATTCGGCCCCAAACTAGAAGGGTTGTTTTCACCCCCGATAAACGACGACCGCTATAGAGAAAATGTGTCAAATTTGTTTTTGTGGAAGATCTACATCCCCTCGACGATTTGTAGACGTCAATATCTTGTAATTGAATATGGCGGTGTCAGCGGAAGTTCCGGTAAGATGATGACCATTACGTTTCGAATGGTCGCCCGTCATTTCACGCGTTCCTGTCAGCGCGCCGGTTGACATTCTTCCCTGGATGCTATAGGCGGGGCGAGGGGCGCTCGTGAAAATAAATAAACTCGCTGGGGCGAACGCCGGACGTCCGTTCTTCGTAATAAACTACGCCTGCCGCTCCGGAAATATTCTCGTCTACATTCAGCGGCCACGCTCTCCGGGAAACAGCCGCGCGCCCGCGCGAAAAATAAAGGGCTAGAAGTCGAAAATTTCCCACTGTCATCGTTGAATTACGTGCCGGCCACACTTCAAACGTGCTTGTCCGCCCGACATTCATTGCCGCTCACTATTTTATTAGCATCCTCTTTCTACTTTATGCCCATGTGTCCGAGAGTCCTTCTCTCTCACTCTTTCTCTCTTGGTCGAAGGATTCCACACAATGTCAGAGTAAACAACAAATTTACGAAACGGTGAGGATCACAGAAATGGTTTGTCGCGGCCACTTGAACATTTAGTGCATTTTAAGGTAGAAAAGCCTTTTGCGAAGACCTTGCTCGTCTCTGTCGTAAAACAAGGACGCAGGTTGATGCTTTCCTGTCTCGGTGAAATCCTGGTAAAGTCAACTCACTCTCGCCGTAGTCGCTATACTGATCCCCTCGAGGAAGCTGCGTATGACGGAACGAAGAGTCTAGATTTTTAAAACCTTCTTTCGTTATAATTAAACTGCGGATATTTATGCAAAATAATAAATGTCTGCGTCGCTTCCAAGACACTGAGGTAAAATAAATATTTGTTTCTTCTGTTAATTATTTTATTAAACTGAAACTATTAAGTTGATGTTCTTAAATTATTATTATTATTATTACTTCCTCTTCTACGACGTCACATAACTACTTCGGTACTGACGAAGAGAGGGAAACTGTTACTCCCCTCGATTCAAGTCAATTCCTCTGGTCTGGCGACGCTGGACAAGCACTTTGCAAACGAACGAAAAAGAATCGAAAGTCGTTACGCTCTTGGAGTTATCAGGATGATTAATCGCTGGTTCGGAATTCTTTTTTTCCCTCGGGGATCTTTTTTACTTTTTACCGGGACTCCCTCGTTTAATCCAGCAGCTCCCCGAAACAGTGTTGTTTGCTTACACCGGACGCTTCCGGTATTTATCAAATCCATATTTGATACGAGTACTCTGCTGGGAATATATGCTGTCGAATTCTTACACGTACGCGGCTCTGTGTGCGTCCGCTTAAAAAGGGGAATAGCGTGTTACGCTAATTGGCTTTGGCGGTTCAGTGCTTGCTATTCGTAGCTTCCAATTTTTAAGGTGCATGAAAGCATCTATTAAATAGTTTTAATACAACTATAAGTGAACACAACATTTCAAGAAACAACCCCTGCGGGATACTGACCACTTCGTACCATTCAGATAACACATAAGTAGACAGCGGATCTTTATGAAAAATAGAAATGTTCTGCACTGATCGTGGAAAGCAGGAGAAACACAAAAATTGATTTCACCCCTTAATACGTTCAATGCGGGTCAGTTCCGGAACTGACAAAATTTTTGAGAAAAAACTGTATTTGTTTCATAAAAGTGAAGTAATATAATAAAAATGAAAATAAAAATAATAAAAAATTTTAAAATTCACGTTGGGGCGAATTTTAGATCGTCAAAAACGCATTGAAAGTTTAAGTCAGTTCCAGAACTGACCCGCATTTAACGTGTTAACGACTTTGTCATATTAAAAACAACAATGCAATATTTTTAAACTTTCGTAATCTTTCACCCAACGGTTATGCGAGTACGATGAAAATGATTAAAAATACTGTGCCGGAACAAACGGAAACAACGCCCGAAGTAAAAATGTACACCGAAAATTGTTTCCACCGAAAGAGCTTTCTAGCAAATCGAAAATTCCTGTTTCTGCGCCGGTGCTGACAGTAAGTAGAGAAGGTGAGCGATGGTCAGACACGTTAGCCGAGCATTATTCACTATCGCTTATTCCCGACGTACTCCAATCTCCAAAGTGGAATGAAATCTCGTAAATAACAGGTGTGTCTCTCGTGGAGAATTCACGGGGCGAAATTGTTTATCATCCAGGATGTTAAACTAATATTTCTACAGAAAATAATTTTACGAGAATCTCCGGCGCAGCTCCGAAGTAGCTCTTGTCCGAAGTATTTGGTCCTGCGGCTTCGGAGACCACACTTGGGGAGTTCTAGGGTTAACGGTAATTTAATCCTTCGCTTTAAGTAGCCACAACAAGTTTCTTTGAAATTATATCTGCCTCGAGGCGAGTTAGCGTCACGTTATCAAGTAGAACGAGTACCGAACGAGATTATAGCGTCTACCTATACGGAGACGATATCCAACGCCGTTAGGATTTCGACTTCTTACGGCCACGATTAATCCTCGTCGAAGTTTCAGCACGAGGATCGAGGATCGGTCGCTCGTTAATGGAAACGAAAACCAATTAAAACAAAAATCGAATTATTATCGCGAAGTTCACGTTCGTTATCCGTTGTACGCTCGAGTTGCGATGAGAGGCGTGCTCGTCCCCCTAAACAAAGCCAATCGAAGGGAAACCGTTCATTGATGGTTCGTGACAAAAATCCTGGGACACTTCTCATCGCCGAAATAGTATCTCCTTTTATTAGATTATGTAATTAAATAATCTGCACACTTTATATAAATTAACTAAACGAGTTTATTCAATAACGAGAAAGGCAGCACAAGCAAAACACGTCTTCACGTTTAGTATGTAACACGTCAAGTGAGGATCATTCGGCTTAGAAAATTGAACGATACTATGAACATACAACCAACGGTTTCATAAACAAACTGAAATAAACTGATATTGAATCGATCGTTCCTTGTGTGGAATCATAGATCAATTTTCTTTCTCAAAACATATTTCAACACCTTTCACGTCGAATTCTTCAGCTAGGGTTGAAATTATAATATTTCTCTTACTCTGATATCTCAGAAACTAATTGGCAACTTGATTTAAGACTTTTCCCCCACTCTACCTTCCACAGTTTCGCCACGCCTCCATCACGTGACCAGAGTCGCAGGATTAACACGTACCTCCCCACTTCCACTTGTGTATATTATTATTATCCAATTTTTCGATCCCCCTTTATTTCTCTCTTTAGTTTCATTAATATATTTGGAATAGTTCCAATATAATTGGAATAGTTCCAAAAGGTTAAGTCGAAAGTCTACGTCCTAAAATTTTCTGAATTTTCCCATCACTTGAAATTACATCCACCCATTATTGTAATAAATGCATGAAGGTCTAGTAATCACGGCTGCCATAATTGAGGATTAGAAGAGAAGAGGAAGGAGATTCCGCAAAGTTTCGTGGCGACGGTGAAACTCGCTTATGACATTCTGACGGTTCGTTACTCCCGTATTACAGCGTCCATATTCATTACTGTAATGAAACCTATCTGATCGCAGTTCTTGCGATACTTGATACAGGCGTTCCATTTTGTCGCGATGCAGAAGATCAATGTTCCCGATAGCGAGCCAGCATTTGCGTGTCTTGTTATCCCCTTATCAGCGAGGAGATAGGCGAACGACAATTTCCTCCTGTAAGACGCCCCGCGCAACGAAGCCTTATTACCCAAAAGATTGAGATACGATCGAATTTATCATTCGAACGTAAACATTCTCGCGCAATAGCGAACTGCTCGGTGATGACTTAATATCTGCTTGCTCGGTGGTGTTTGCGCGCGTGTGCAACTTTAGACGTGCATGGATAACATCGTTAAAGCTTAACGCGTGTAACGAGACCGTGATGTTCTATGTAAATTTACGTTTTCATAACCAGGCGCGGGGAAACTCCGGTAAAATGAACTGTTATTACTGTAATCACGGTTTCGACGGATAAAAGTCGTTTCCGCGATGATCAACCTGCTTGTTCGTATCCGAGTCTTACTTAAAAAAAATGTTAAAAACTTCAGAACATGTTGTTTTCATCCTGCTAACGAAAGAATGACAATTTTATTTGGTTCTTGTTTCTTGCAATTTTTATTTTGCTTGGTGTGAAATTTGTCAGTCGAGTTTTGTCTAATATATTTTTATAAAAATTGCATTGGTCTGTTCTAATCAATTTTAGTTGATCATTAACTAATTGTTCTCGATGCTAGAGGATGTTTGGAGTTCAGCAGTGGGTGTATTAATAATGAATAGGGGATTTACGTGCTTGCGATGTACAGATATTTAGCAACCCCAGACAATGCTTTTGTAAGCCTGCACGAGCGGACTTACGCTACTAATGGCTGATTCCCGACTACTTGCATTGTGCTAACACGGTAATAAAGGATTTCGGAGATCAACTATCCAGCGCGATAGATTCCCAGCGTAATTTCTTCTAATTTGTTGGTCTCACTTTAGTATTCGCTGTATTTCTATTTAGTATTTTATTACTGAATAATGATAATGTTATCGATATTAAGTTTAGAGGTCGGAGATATGAGGCTCTCGAACTGGTATTATTGTTTGTGGTTTCCGAGTGTAAGCCGTAATCAAAAGGAATTACATATATTCGAAAGCCTTGAACAGTCATCGGTTTTCAAGCATTGAGTGCGTGGATATATTAATCGAAGCACGTGTAAAAGGGTTTTGATGTACAAATATTTGAAATCAGAGATCAAAGTACGTCAAAATGAGTATAAACGATTTATCAGCGCATTAACTCGTTCTCATAGAGCGTTCTAAAGGTTCGACATCCAACGTGGATGAAAGTTGTTGAATGAATGACAGCACAATAATTCAATATCATTTCTATAATATGAGATATAAAAGCTTGTGCGGACGACGAGGAATTTCATACATACTTTTCTTCCTTGCCAATCAAATAAAAATAAACGGTCAAAGGTTTCGTACATTTAATATACTCGAATCATGCTCATAAAACTTTTTTCATTTCATTTAGTTAAAAGTACAATTCGCTGGTAGATTGGATGAAACTGAGCTCGCTACTTCGCAAAATTGCCTCATTAACATCAAACGTAAAAAATTCCAATTACATTTGATTTTATGCATATATGGTTTCATTTGATTTGCAATCAGTACACAGCAGTTCGAATGGAGTGCATGTTGAAATTATAATTGATCGTTATAAATATATTTGTCAATGATTGTGCGCAGTGACGAGTTTCGGGGAAGATCATTTTTGCGAGGCACGCATTCCCAGGTCCCCGAAACCGCGAACCTCGGAGTACACAGGCTGAGGTTGGAGTTCTCGGCGGTTTGGCGTCGCAATCGTTCCAGCGTCGCGGCGGAGAGAATACAGTCGGCTCGGTGAAGGCGCGGAATTGAGATCGAGGCGCACGAAGCAAGCTCCTTTGTGCCCTACCTACCGCTTACCACACATCCAGTTCTCCGTTCCACAGGCGCTCCCCCTTTTCTCACGTTCCAGCCGCTCCTCCCCGCTGCCCCGGTCTGCGTCGACACCCCTTTTATCTGCTTCTCTGTCTTTACGCGTGCATTGTTCCGGTGGTATCGACGCGAAACGTAATCGCGGCACGGTCTACGTCCCGCGATTCCAGACGCTACTCAACCGAGAAGGATTTAATTGAGATCGCGTGGGTCGGACTGGGGCAAATCTACCTATTACAACGGGCACAACCTTTACGGGATTTTTTCTCCAGTGAATATTAATTCTTTCCTCGAAGGACAGTTGCTCAAACTATTTTACATTCTGTATTTTGCTTAATTTTGGATAGCAGACATTTTCTTTATTATTTAGATAGTTACTTTGTTACCATAATATATAAAGGGAAACTTAATATTATATAAATTAATATAAAGAAAATTAATTTTTTCATTGGAGATAATGATAAGACCACTTTTTTTGTTTCAATCAGTAAAGAACAGTTGATCAAATTATTTTACATTCTGTAGTTTGTTTCATTTTGAATAGGGGACATTTTCTTTATGACTTAGGTACCTACTTTGTTACGATAAAATACGAAGGAAAACAATTTTAATTTTATACATCGAGACTATTAAATGAAGAAGGACATTTTTATTTGGTTTGTTTCTTGCAATAGAAAATTTAGTCACCATTTTCATAGTAGAATGTCACCAAAAGATTTTTATCGTTATTTCTCCAAGGATACTTTCAAAAGGTCTCTTCGTGTTTTTTCAGATGGAACGCCATTTCTTTGTTTTGATACTACGGAAGTACAGAAAACAAATGAGTTCGGCATGCGTCCTTGAAACGACCTTTTCTCGACTATTAGGGTTACGTGCACAACATAATTGATCTTCCAAAATGTACATTTCCTTCCGAAACACAGTGGTCCTATATTTTTATGCTTGACGGAAGTTTTGGGTCCGCGGAGGTTAGTATCACGGCTGACGTATCGGCGGATAATCTATCCGGAATATCGGTTTCTATTCAGCGAGTAGAGGTGGGGGAAGGTTGGGGGACGGTCGACGTATCAAAGTCGAAGCAATCTTCGGCGAGCGCGCCGCGTCATTATCATTCGCCCGAGGCGCGAACAATGTTTGCGAGCGACACTCGTCGTCGCTCCCGTTCCGTCGTCAAGAGCAGGCATGCACCGGCATGCACTGGCGTGCATAGGTATGCAGAGGCAGAGAGACAGGCAGAAAGACAGACAGACAGGCACAGAGGGTGCTGGGCAAGAACCGGCGTTCGCGTTGCAGCCAACCGGGCGAGTCTCGCTCGGCGACGCGTAATTTTACAATAGAGACCCGAGCAACGCAACGCGACACAAGCCTACCCAAGGTGTACAAAGCTCGGCGGAGGGTAAATGTTTACGCACCTGGAGTTTCGCATTCCATCGACGGAATTGCACGAGAAGACCGTGTTGCACCGGCCTGCATCGTACCGCTGCCGAGTACAGCCGAGTCGACGTCGTTCGCGACACCGTGTATCAGGAGAATTAAATTTAATGAATCCCCATAACGCCCGCGCAACGCTGCATTATCCACGCGCTACCGGACCCACTTTGTTCCGGCTTACACAGCCGCCAAGGCGAAAGCTTTTGTAATTTGATTTGCCGAATGCGCACGCTCCTGTTACCGCCTACAGGTAATGTGGACTCTTTGCTTCCCCAGCTCGTAGTCCCTCTCACAAATTCATGCCCCGACCGCGGTATACCCTCTCTGCCGGATTAGTCACGTGACACAGACGGAACGCGTCACGTGACCCGGCGGAAGAGTGGGGAGGCGGGTAGAGTGCGAGACAAGTCTTTATCACTGTGTCGAGCGAGAAGAACAATTAATCGTAACATATCATCAAGTAATAATTTCCGTACATGACAAACATATGGAGAGCATTTAACCCTTTGCACTCGAAGATTAGGTACCCACATGTATCAACACAATAGAAGTTTGTGGGTATGAAATTGGTATGATACAATACCTAAATGATTAGTAATTGATTAGACGACAACATATTTAATAATGTAAACAATATTTTGGATGATGGTACATCAATTTTTTAGTGGCGTCTCAGAACCAGAAAAGATTACAATTAATATTTTGGCGGATAAATAAACCACCGCTCAGAATAAGAGCGAATACGTCTCCGAAGAAGACCCGAGCAAGTCCGCATCCAAGTATTTCGGTATCAAATATTTCACAGCAGACCTGCATCGCAAAGTTTCAAACAAGGAAAAATACTTTGCACCAGAAACGAGATCGCGGCAAGCCCGCGTCCACAATTTGCACGTGCGCCCACTCTGGCCCGCAACTTCCTCCGCAAAGTCGGCGAAGAATTCGCGGGCAGAGAAAACTGCGACTGTTTGCGAACAAAAGGGGAAGTTTGTGTAAACAAATGAAGTTCGCTGTTGCTCTGGTCTCAACCAAGCGGAGAATATTGGGCAACCAAGTTTTCCCTGATCTTATCTACATTTCTAATCGATTAACTACATCACGTCCTTATCTTTGTTTCTGTGATCCTGGAGTTATTTTTGAGGAGACACCTATTAAAAGAGAATGGGCTATTCATGTCGGAAGTTGAAGGATCGAAGTCAAGGTTGAAACTCGAGCAAACAGTAGTATCAGGAAGTTATTGGATTCCGCGATTAAGCGCTCGAACTTCTTCGTCCGCCGCGGTCGTGCTCTCTATTCAGAAATTCGCCATTTCCTCCCACCGGAAGCAAATTGCGTAACAACCAACTTCCGATCAAGTACAACGCTCCTGCCCGACGATATCCCGCTGACATTCGACCGAGCGGGATCTCGCGATCTGTAAAGGATAGTCCCTCGGATCGGAGTAGTTTGCTCGTTTCTCGGTTTATTTGCTCATAGCCGGCGGAATCTCCTCTTTAACCAGAAAACTTGAAGCGAAACTTCGGGAATGGGCGGGGTGGAGGGTGGAGGGAGGGATCTTGAGTCTTTTGCCGGAGTTACCCGGTAATGATTGACCTATTATAAACAGAAGCGAGAGCGGGACCATTCGAAACGGAAAGATCCCGGCTGCGTTTTCATTTTCCGCCCCGGAAACGATCCGGTATTCTGAATTAAGACTCTTTGATCTTCGAGAAGAAATCCTCGCTCCCTGCGGTGTCGTTTCTGCGAGAAATTACGGATTATCAGCACTTTGTACTTGGCAGATATCAGCGGATCGTTGCACTGTAGCTGCCAATAAACTGCTGCACTTCTTAAAGATGCTTTTATTATTTCATTACTTCGCGAACGTTCCGTAGGATTTTAATCTGATTTTATATTATCAGGACTGCGAGTCTCTCTCTCTCTCTCTTTGTGCAAAATAAACATATTCTACATTGATTGCGAGAAAAGGGAGTTGAATAAAAATTGATATCATCCTTTAATAATTTTGATATATTGAAAACAATCTTCGATTTTCATAATCTTTTACTATTTCATATTTTACATCGCAAAATCGTGGTATATCTTGGCAGCTGACATTTCGGACTCAATTTTTGCTGATCGAAAACAGAAATTCATGAAAATTATTCGAAATGGTAAAAGATTGAAAACGAAACGACTCTTCCGAACGACCTAGTATGTCAATGTGAACATTTTTAGTTCTGGTGTTCCTAAAATAATGGTATATCTTGGCAGCTGACATTTCGGACTCAATTTTTGCTGATCGAAAACAGAAATTCATGAAAATTATTCGAAATGGTAAAAGATTGAAAACGAAACGATTCTTCCGAACGACCTAGTATGTCAATGTGAACATTTTTAGTCCTGGTGTTCCTAAAATAATCGACGAAAATACTTGCAAAATTCCGCAGTCTGCTAATGAGTCGGCGCAAGTAGAATAGCCCGGTTCAGGTCGGACAGTACCGGATATTCGTATCGACGATTTTCTGACTGAAATTTATCCGGGGGCTGTTCTTTTCCGCAGTGACGAGCGAAACTGCAGGATGAAACAATTCGGACAGTCGTGCCGTTAAATCATTTATCAAAATAAATCCATCCTAATTAACAACGGCCGCGGCGAATAATATGGACGCGATATTAAATATTCATTCGACGCTCGGACGGAAATCGCACGGTTGGTGCGGCGGAACGTCGGCCCCCGTGTGTTTATCCCGACGTGTTTCCCAAGTAATTATATTGCGCGTTAACGAATACGCCACGTTCGCAAACAGCGACGCGTCAACGGGCTGTTTATTAACGCGTTTCTCCGTCTCCGCGCGACGCGGCTGCCCGTTAACGATGCCGTTTTACAAATCCATTCCGTTCCTCGTTATAACTTACACTCGCGGGACCACTTTGGCAAATTAGCTGGCCATTTTCTCCCGGACACACTCCGTTGTTGTGTTAATTTGCGCCGGAGTGACCGGCAAACATTGTTGCGCCTCTGCTAAGTGTTCGTGTCTCTCGGACGAGGAGCAGCGTTCGCCAAAATTTGTTCCTGTTGACAATCACTCTCTACAATGCTCGGACGAACCTCGGATATTACACGTGCCGTCTATTACAGTAGAACAGACCGGGACACATTTGCCCCAATTGAGGCAATATCGTCCCCACCATAGCGCCCACTGCCCCCTCCGCCGTTGCCATGGGGAAGGGCGTGTTTCATCTATCGCGGGGAAGGGGAAGGGCAAAAATCATGAGCCACACAAAATGGATGCATCCTTGTCATAGCACAAGCTACTAACTAGGAGAAATGGGAATAATTTTTCCTTTTAAAAGTGATACCATTTTCTCTCTTGGCCACAGAAATGTCAGTACTATCAGCAAAATGTCAGAACTGCTCTTTCTTAAATTATTTTTATTTTGAAGAATGAATTGTTTATGCATTTATGGCTCATGAAAATTAAATTCGACAGAATCTGATGAGATTTTTATTTCAGATTTGATTTTTACACCCACGAGTATTTCAATTTCCGAATGTACGATTTTCCACAAAAAATTTATAATGATTGCACCCGATATCCATCAGTGGATATGGAGGAAAATTTGACGGGCACCATTTGCGGGAATGCGGTTAAGCGGGAATCCGCGAACAATCGGGAGCCGTAACGCTTATCGCCGGTTCACGAAATCATTAAACGCATTTCCGTCCGCGATACAAAGGAGGCGTCGTTAAAACGATAGCCTCGTCAGAGCACCTTTTACAGTCGCCGCCGTCGCCGACGTCGGGTCATTGAAATTCTTTTGGCGGCGAACAGAAATCCGTGGAATCGCGTCAAATCCGACGATTTATCGGGTACGTTCACTCGAATAGGAGGGAGCGTAACAGTTCCGGGCAGCGGAGGACCGTAAAATGTCCACGGCTGGCCTCATAAAAGCCACTTAAGTCGCGGCCGGAATCGCGGCCGACGTTTTGTCGACGACGCGGAACGCCGCGGGAATAAACCGCAACACCTTCGCGGCAATAATATTTGATGGTTGCCGGCGATAGCATTGTTGCGGCGCCACGATTACGGGCAACGGCCGGGATTAATCTTCGGCATTGTTGCACTCGCTGCGCGGCGGCGTAATTGGAACCGCAAGGAGACTCGCCGGACAGAATGGAAATATGGAAGCCGTCCTTGATAGCCAGCATTTCAGTGGACTCGCTTTGACACTGAATAATTCGCAAAATATGTAACCAAGGTTTTGTGTGACCTGGCTTCACCCAGTCCCAAATGTTCGTTTCAGAAATTCACGTCGCTTCCTGCAGGTGCACAGCTGGTATCGCAACAAAACTATCACACGAGAAGATAAATGAAAAATTTTCTGAATCAATTTTACGAAACAAAAGTTCGACATATTCCTTCTTGGAATAGCTGCGAGAATTTGTTGTAATGATTTGCAACAAACTGGAGTGAAATAGAAATTAATTATCTTTCTTAATACATTTAATAGGCCGAAAATAATATAAAAATAATTAAAAATTTTTCTAATATTTTCACCGTTTCAAATTGCACCTATTCGTTTTTGTTAAAAATACATCAAATCTAGTAATTGGTCACAGTCTCACATCTCGGCTATTAATTTTGATTGCAAATGCAAAAATCCACAGTCTAATCCTGCAAGTAGTGTAGCCAAGCCATTTGTCAGACACCCCTGAGGTGACGCTGTAATCACCGGTGCAACACGCTGTAAATGGTTCACGTGTTCGATACTCGTTACTTCGACCCCCGAAGGGTCGTTCAGATTCCATCGGAAGGCTGCCCGGCGAACAACGCGGAAGAAACTAATGAAGAAACATCCCGGAACTCGTTCCCCGGCGCAAAGTTGATACGCATTATAATGGATCCCGCGTTGCGACTCCACGGGAGCCGAACAAAGTTGCGGTTTAGCGATCCGCCTACCACCGCAAACCCTCTTACCAGCGGCGCGTTGAAAGTTCGAAGTTCAATCATCCCCGGAACGTTAGGAAGCAAAACTGCCGGCGGATCGTAAGTTTCCTCGCCGATCACCGGCATTTGTTTAAATAATTTCTGCTTCATTATCCGGGGTCTTCGAGCTCCCAACCAATGACAACACGCATTATCCAATGAGTTCTTTAGCAGAGTATTCGTTCCATTAGGGATTCAGATATCGGATAGATTTTCACTGCAGATTTTGTACAATTTAATTAAAATACACTCTAATAAAATTTTCAGGCCCACATAGAATGTAAAATACAACTTCCAGTATTTTCTCCGAGCAATTGCAACTTTTTCAAATTTTTGTTCATCCCATGCAGTAAACGAATTGTTCTAAACTCTCTCGAACAAAAATCCAAGTCGTAGGGTTGACTATTAACATGTTCGCTACCACCGTCACAAATATATATGTGTCATCCGTAATCTAACAGTTCACTTAAAAACAGTCAAATTAACTTTACGCACTCTCTCTTCGTTGTTTAAAGTCATAGTAGAATGTATAATTTTCAGAGAATCTGTGACTTTCTTCTGCTGAACTGTTTTAATCATTCAGAATTGGGTACGTTGCATTTCATAAAACTTTCGAAAAAGGAAGGTAAGCAACGAAGAAGTTGTCGTCCTTTTAAAAGTATCCTAGGATATTCAACACAGTATCCAACTTTGGTATCCAGCAAATACCGAAAGCTCCAGATCGAAGTGACAGTGGGTCGCGTCAGAATCCGCCGATGTAACGGAGAACGGTTTGTTGTGGAGCTATATCGCGAGTACAGTAGCACGTCGAAGATCGATTCTCTGCTGGCGAGAGTCTGCTCTTCTGTAGCAGCCGTTAAATAGTTAACAGACAGCTGGCAGTCGTCCAACAGTGAATCGAATATTAGTTAGCAATCAACTGGCTATCAGTCGGCAATCAGTCTGTAATTAGTCGCCTCTGAAATGGCAATCAGTAATCGGCCGGTAGATGATTGTCCGTCAGGAATAATCAGCCGACACTCCATCGACAATGAGTCGGTCTTGTATCGCGATCAGCAACTTTGCTTAAACAGACTGGGTCTTGAAGACAAGCCAACTGTTGGACGCAAATCGACCCGAGACGAAACAGTTGTTTCACGTAGAAATCTGGGTTTCCAATTTTCCAATTTTGCTGACAATTCAGGTAGCAAGGTCTGGGCTGGATCTGGGTTACCTCATGAGCTAGTGAAGGGCTGTCTGAAAGTCCCTATTGCTGTCTTGCAGTTGCAAACTGAAAACTAGTTCTGGGTTAGGTCTGTGTTAGATCTGGTTACTTTGTGAGCTAGTTAAGAGCTCTCTGAAAGGCCCTATTGCTGTCTTAAGGTAGGAACTATCCGAAGGCTTTGAGAAAATAAAAGCTAAGTCTGGGCTAGATCTGGGTTACCACTATGATCCACTACAATGTCCAGAGTCGTCGAAGTCCAATTCTTCCAATCACTTATATTTGACGATCTGCGACTCTGTCAGAAGCTGCGCTATCCAAAAGATTGCGCACCGCACGTCAAGCCAGAAACGTTTTAGAGCGTTGCAGAGGGTTGCAGAGCTTCGAGGGAAATGTGATGCGAGCGGGCTTAATTTCATTTCGAGTGAAAGAAACGAGATTGTTCGTGGGAAGGAACGTCCGCTGCTGGGATTCACGTGGCAGGATAGACCGGTTCGTGAGCGACTTAATATATTAAGCTCCCATCGCAGCCGTGTGACGCGCACGTTCTCTCCTTGTACTCTCGTTTCTCCGCCGTTTATTTCCTCGTTCCATAGAGGCGGCACCGTTCTCGAGCGCTCCCCTCACGGCAATTTTATTCCAGGATATTGGCCAGAATTTGTCATCTCCCGATAGCCTGCTTTTACATCGTCGCCTGTTACCGAGACAGTTCCCTCCTCGTCGAAAGTCCTCTCGAATACGGGGTGGGTCACGGGAAAAGGGAACGACGAAATATCTCCGCCGGAATTGGAGATGGGAGAAAATTTCACGGACTGAAATTGTACTGCACGATCGGTTATCGTCGACGGTATCGACTGGATTTGTGTTTGGTGGCTCACGGGAAGGCGGTTGTAAAGAATGCGGGTACTCAGGCCAGCAGAAAAATACGAGACACCCTGTACATGGAATACCCGCATCCGCTATACAAAAATAATGAAAATGCGTACACAAGAGAATATCAACGAACGAAATGGACTGGACGGTTAAAGAAAACGCGGGGAGGATGGATTTTTTGATAGTTCAAAACCAGAACATCCCCTTAATCCTGTCGAGCACCGAGAGCAAAAATGCTGGGAGCTGTACGTCACCGAGAGAAACAATTACTGTTAGTTGGTCGGTAGAAAACAAACCGTGGTGGAGTATTCAGTCGGCTGGGAACGGGAAAGAGTTCCCACAGGATCCAGCTTAGCGTTATAAACGAGCGCCGCGCTGGGAAACCGGAAGTCGTGTCGCGCGACGCGATGCGATGCGAGGTGAGGCGAGGCGAGGCGAAGCGAATCGTTGCTAACGAGAGAGGGCAAGCCAACGGGTGCGGGTGTTAATCGGGGTAAAGCCGCGGAATCGAGAGCGATACAAAAAAGGCGAGCACCAATTGTTTTAATTGCCCCTGGTCGGCGACTAATTGCCACCGGCGGAACCCGAGCTTCTTCCGGCCGGTATTACAGTTTTCTTCGTGGCGGAGCAAAAAGGAGCCGGAACCGGTTGAAGGGGAATTAAATAATTAACAACGGCTCCCGCAGCCCGGTCAGGGAAATTAATTGAAACCCTTATGAAACGAGCAGAGCGATAATTAAAAGGGGGGAACCGAAAGGTTTCGCCCTTTTCCCTCTTGGGCTCGTCCCGTGGAAATCACGTGGAAAATCGAGAGCCCTTCGACGAAGGAGAGACTGGAAAGAATTAATCCCGCAGCCTGCTCCGCAGAAAGGGAAACACTCCAGAGAAAGTGAACGGGGAAATCGGATTGTGCTACGGTTCATTAGGTCCCTTCAATGGGACGGATGGTCAGAATTTAGTAAGACCTTTTTCTATTCAAGACAGTACCCCCTTTCAATTATTTCCCCTGCGCTATGGAACTTCGGACTATTAAGAACAGGAACCAACTGAATTTCACTCTCGCCTCTCGAACGTTGCACGAGCAACCGCCTCTTCAGAGGACCACCCAATTAGTCTTTTCGGAAACTTGCTTACATAATATTAGATGTACAAATTCATTCTCTGCCTTTTCCACGGAAAAATTAATGTCTACTTATTTATAACATGAAGGTATACTATTCCGCTATTTGAAAAATAGATTGAAACACATTGCTTGTGGGACAACCTAATATTTGGGTCTATACTGATACCAAAGAGTTGACTCCTGTATGGACCTCAACGGCAAGACGCTGTTTTGCCGGTTACCAACTCTGCAAGTTAGTACTTGGACCATTCTAGCCATTCGAGAATCGTGAACCGTTGGAACCAATCTCTTCCTCGTGGCTTCAACAAATCCGATCGAGACGCTGGCGGAGTTGCGAGGACTTTGCAACGTGGAATCATGTGGAATCAAGTCGCCTCAGTGGCAGACAAACCGTTCGGAGATCACGATAGAACTTCCCACGAAGGGGAGTCATGGTTACCATACTGGAAATCCCTCTGTGCGCGGAAAAAGAATTACAGAAAAACTAAGAAAATTTGAAAACAATTAAAATTAATCATTCAGATCGCACGAACACGTTCTAGATTTAAATATGTACGAGTAAACTGAATCAGAACGAAGTTTCTCTTTTAATCATTTCGGTAGGCGTCTCGAGTAGTGTGAACAATATTTTCAAATGACTTCTAATTTGTTCAGTTTCTTCATAAATGCATAAAATCTGATTTTAGAGTGCGGACCTTTTTGCAAAATAAAAAATATTTGCATTGATTGCAGGGCACAGGAGCCGAATAAAAATTGTATTCTTCTTTTAATTATCCTATTAAGCTGAAACTAATACATTGATGCCCTTAAATATTTTCAACATGTCCGCTGCTTTAAATTATATGTACCCAACTTGTTCATAAATGCATAAAATCCGCAGTTTTATCCACTCTTTCCTAAACATGTTTCATTGTTTTAAGTAAATCGCAGTTTTTTCGTCTGCATTATCTTACAAGATGTGTACAAAAAATTCGTGGCTTAAAGTAAAAATTCAGTTCGCGAAAGTTAGTTATCCGAAGTATACAATTTCAACTTTCTCTTGATGTCTTTCTGGAGATGTCTTGTTACGTTGAGCCGCGGCGTGTCCCTATCGAGCCTGATCCAGTCTGGATCCCCGCTGCTCAGTGCAAGATCCGGGCCGCTTCAACATCCAGGATGATCCTCGGATGTCGGGAAGCTCTGGTACGAGGTGGAATCGCATATTCGACTACGGATTTTTCCCGTATGAGCTTCCGTTTCCTCGATTTTAATATCGTGGTCAATTTTTCCCATGAATTTTTTAATCGAGCGACGCGGACGGATATGTGGTTCCAGGTAATTGGAAATATATTATTCGTTGAAAATCCACATTTCCTCCGATACTTTTACTGATTATTTCGTAATAACCGTGATCGGATCGGCAGGGGGCCGGTAATTAATATTTTGCTTCGTTAGATTGAATCCCCCGAACGCTCGCGCGCTCGCGTATCATGACAAAACGGGGCTCTTAATTGAATGACAAACGAAGCTACTAAACTTGATTAAACTCTAAAGCTCGACGGATTGGCAAATTAATGCATCTCTGATTTTCGATATTTCGTTTCGCGGAATGTAAGCTCATGAATTTCAACAACGCCGGGAATATTAAGAGCCCCGGACGTTCATATATATAATGTCGGTACTAGCTCGCGCGCGCGACGCTCGTTTCGCCATAAATGTCAGGCGGAGATATCGCGTTACGCAACGCGTGGGAGAAAGGTGTGCTAGGAAAAATGAAACGGCCCAGTTTCCCAGCGATGTTTTCGGCTCGCGCTGTCACAAAACCAGAAACGGTATTCCATCGAAAATGATTTTCTCCCTGGAACGGAGGTAGAAATGAAATTCAATCGTCCGGTTGACAATTATTGCCGGTCCATTTGCTGCATTTCCCAGTCATTAAAAACCGGTCGACGACAGCGGACGTTGTTAATTATTATTTCGAGGGACTATCGATCGTGGCTCGTCGAATTATATTTTCTCCCGGGCAGGGGGTAGAAACCATGGAAAACGACCTCGAGGTCGGCCTCGTTCGCTCGATGGGGGCAACGTGGTCCACTCATCTTCTTCCCGGGGAAGGAAATTTCGTTCCCGGAGGAAAATTCCCGGATTCAGAGACGGTGTTCAGCCTTAATCCGGCCAGGATACCGAACACCCGGTCCCGGGGAACTTCCTTGCACTCGCTCGAATCCGCTCGAGAATTTAGATGCGAGATCCCGCGGCAGGGAATACCCTAAGCCGCGTCTACCTCGTCACGTCCCGGCTGTTCCAACGAATTCATCGTCATTTCCCCGTTCATCGTCATCGAATCGTTGGCTATCGGCTCCCAGATGCCTCGCCCTCGTTTTCTTCTTCCTCGTCACGTGATCAACGGTGAATCGATTCTTTTTCTTCCATCAGCTTGATGAGAAAACGCGACAAAAACCGCTCTCCATAGCCGCGCCCAGAGAATACCAGGCTTCACAGCTTCGCCGAGATGAGATTATCGTTCTCAAAAGCAAAGAATGTTCTTAGTTACGCCGCACTGCGAATTTTCTCCTCTCGGGTCTCCCTCTTCCAACCCTTTTCTCATTATTATTAGGTCGATGCATATGAAATGTTCGATTTTGAACAGTAACGTTAAACAACTGCAATTATTTCTCATTGATCAAAGAATCACACGTTTCTTGATTGTATTATGGTAGAAATGGAATTTTTTGTTCACTCAAATGCTCCATTTACAAGACTGTACTTCGATTGCGGATCTTTATGCAAGATAAAAATTGCTTGCATTAAATGCCACATGAACTAATTAACTTGTTTCTTTTATTTGTGACCTTGTTGAATGACTTCGTTTTGGCACAAGCTTCCATATGATAGAACACGAATACATAGCATTCCATTTAACAAATTGAAGTTCACCTTCATTTCTGAAAAACTAAGGCAGATAATAAAAAATTTCGGACACAATTACGGACAAAAGTGCCCCCACGACGCTATGTGAATTCTATGGTTGAACGTTTTTGTTAAATGTTCGCGGTGATCAAGTTAGCTGAAACACCCTGTACATTCTTTCCCGAACGGAAATAGAAGGTCCGCAGGTTTTAATAACATTGGTTCGGTAATATTATTCGTTGATTTTAGTATTTTCAGTGGATCTTCATTCTCGTAGAATAATCACAGATGGAATCCTCTCGCTAGTCAAATTGGAAATGTGTGAAAACGTAATTTCCGATTTCGAAACGAAATTCATTTAATTCAATAGATTATTCTTTTATTCATTACATTCACGATTAAATCATCTATGTCGAATTTTCTTATGCGTTTTCAAATTGATTATTTTGTCGACCGCGTTTACAAAGAACGAGGCAGACTTTGACGTGGACTATGGAGTTTTATATAAATGTTGTACGGTTGTTTTACTCCATTGTTATGACTGGGACAAAGGTTCCTCGAGAGAGTCTGGAGTTTAATTCCACGATAATTGATCGAGGCGCGTGGATTTTAGAATCGCTCATGAGAATAACATGCTTTAATCAGTTTTAATGTTAAGGGTTTGATTCATTACAGAGTATTGGTTCAACACAATCGGTGTTATTTCATAAGTTTCCTTAACGTGTGAGAGACAGAGTTCCCTCTTATACAAATGGAAAACATTTCAAATAATATTTTCATTAAATAATATCGAAAACAAAGACCATCACAGAAATAGACAGTATTAAATAAATACATAAACCACGATATTTACTGTTGATTGAAATGCAATTTCATGTTAAAAGAGTAAGATACAAAGTTTCAGATCAACTGTTTTCAGGAGTGCAAAGTCCTAACAATAAAGTGCTTAAACAGAGCAGGACAAAACAAGGTGTTTCCCATCGAACCAATATTATCAGTTTATTAAAAGACACAGCTGATCACTTCCCGGGGTATCTAATATAATCTGTAGAACTTTTGGATAAGTTCGCGACGAACCCATTGAGGAAGCTTAATCGGGGAGAAGCTTGGGGACAATAACGATTACGTTCGAGCGAAATTGCCTCGGCCAGAGGGCTGCGAATTAAGGGGTCAACAGTCGCTTTCTTCCCCGATCGAGTTTGGAAGAGAGTCTCGAAAGGAAACCGGGCCGGAAGTGTTCGCATTATGAGACTGGTCGTAATCTGTTCTAACGAGTACTTATTGCGGTCTAAAAAGGGCCTGAAGGGTTACAATGTGATCGGCTAGCTGGTTGATATACATACGGGGACGTTTCAATCGGGGTTGACGGTGTTGGGTATTTGTTGCGCGACGTACAATCCTGGCGGACCCGTTCGTGAAAAGTGCGACGGCGCTTCCGGCCTCTGTGTGCGCGCATCTCCTGCCTGCTGGCATTGATAAGAGAGCTGACGGGGGTGGACCGGGGTTTCGAGTCTATTCAGTCGGGCTTACCATCCTCTAGATCGCTCATAAGTATTCTAGCCCGCGTTCACAGGCGAGCGACGCGCGCGCGCAAACACCCACAGACACCGTTGACCTCGACGACAATTTCAGCGTCGGTGTTGTCCCAAGCCTACCTTGAACTCGCCCCAACTGGCTGTCCAAACGTTCACCAGATTTCGGTTCGACGAAATCGCGGCGAAATCGATACTACACCCGTCGAATAGGAACCGTTTCTGAATCGCAAATTTTTCCCGCAGGATGCAATGAGTCTCGAACTACCCACGGTTTTCCCGAATTATTCTTTTCGGAATGTTTCGTCATCAGATTTGCGACTTTTCTCCGATCGTATTAGCGTGTTCCAGTGGCAATTTAGCAGAACCTCGATTATCAGAAACTTCCATTACCGTTCAACCTGAAGCAATGCATACACGATTCATGAACACGATTCATTGTGCGAATTAGTAAAGATTTCATCTGACACTGCAGCTAACACCGACAGACTCCGTTGACCTCGACGACAATTTCAGTTTGTCCCGAGCCTACCTTGAACTCGCCCCAACTAGCCAAACGTTCACCCACGGTGACAGGTGTGCCGACTTCCCTCAGAAAACTGTGATAGATGGGTAGTAATTCTCTGGCCGCCGCCAGATGGCGCATGGCTCGTAGGTTCCGCACGTGTGCGAATCAGATTGTGTGTATTCGGACGCGCTGGTGAATACACCAATCTCATTCGCACACGTACGGTACCTACGACCCAAGCGCCGTCTGGCGGTGGCCAGAGAATTACTACTCATCTATCACAAAACGTCAACGTTACAGAGATGCTAAGTCGGCACACCTGTATAATGCACCGTGCGTTCACCTGATTTCGGTTTGCGAAACCGTTTCTGAATCGCAAATTTTTCCCGCGGGACGCGATGAGTCTCGAACTGCCCACGGTTTTCCCGAATTATTCTTTTCGGAATGTTTTGTCATGATATTTGCGACATTTCTCCGATCATATTTGCGTGTTCCAGTGGCGATTTAGCAGAACCTCGATTATCAGAAACTTCCATTACCGTTCAACCTAAAGATTTCATCTGACACTGCAGCTAACACCGACAGACTCCGTTGACCTCGACAACAATTTCAACGTCGGTGTTGTCCCGAGCCTACCTTGAACTCGCCCCAACTGGCTGTGCAAACGTTCACCTGATTTCGATTCGGCGAAATCGATACCACGCCCGTCGAATAGGGACCGACGGGAACGGAAATCCGTTTCTGAATCGCAAATTTTTTTCCCGCAGGACGCAATGAGTTTCGAACCGGCCACGGAATAAAAAGAATCGCACGACGCTGTGTATCGTTGTACGCCCGTTCTCGGCATCGACTGCCATCAAATTTTCGGGAGGTTCCCACGGAATTGTGGAACGGCCGTATAGTTCGCAATTCAAAAGCTGCCGGAGTTGCGAGCAAGCCCGCCGCGCACCGATCCTCGATACCGACGGAATCGAATAATTCTGCGCGAAATACGCGGCGAGGGCAGACCGGCATCTGCCAATTTGACCGAAAAATAAAACAGAACGAGCCTATCGCGAGCGCGAAGTCGTGCAATTTTTATTCGCGGAGGCCGCGGCCGCGCCACAATCCCGAACCACCCTTATTCCTCTAATAACGAGCTCGTCCCTCGCCTCGCCGCGCCCCGCGCGCAAATTTAAAAATACTCGCGCGCCGTGTTCAGACCCGCTCACTAACCGCGCCGTGGCGTGGAATAATTTGCGGCGACGAAAAACTGTGAATAAATAACTGGCCTCCGGAGCCGCGCGACGTAATTAATGTCGTATACCACCGCCGTAAAAAAAGCCAATTCCGCATCTTAATCCCAGAGAAGCGGACGCAATCGGACCCCCGCGGTATAACAAGATCGAGGCTCCGGCTCGATGTATCGAAATCAGCCTTGGAATCATTTCTACAACTTTTTGGTTTAAAGAATCCAAGGATTCCTCGATGTAGAGTCGTCAGATTAATACTTCACCCCCACTCTACCTTCCCCTTCAGTCGCGATCCGGTCACGTGACTAATGCGGTAGTGGCAGAGAGGGGGCAACTGTATTCCCCTCACCTGGCGACTTTGTGTACAGTCAGTGTAAGAAGTATCTGCACACATTTCGAAAATAACTTTTTAAAACGTGGACCGAACGTCTTGAATTTTTTGAGACGTTAGAAATTTAGTTTAGTAGTGTAAATAATTTTTTTGGCAATCGCGGAGAAGAAGAGGTCCCGATTTCGAAATTTTTGAAAAGTTACAGCAACTTATTTTCTTATTAATGGCTTTATTCCCAAATCGTTTCTAATTTACATGAAATAGATACACCAATGCAAAAATAAAAAAGTTGTGTACCATTGGAAAGGGCTTTCCTCAAAAAATTGATTTGCGTACACGTCTCCGCCGCAGAAATTTGTTCGAGAGCTGATACAATTCCGGTGGAACAGCCGATTCGTTAACGCAGTAGGACGATCGTTAACCGACGTAACGATCGTTACAGAAACACGGGGTAGCCGGTCACCGATGTAAATGCGGGCTGCGTGACCACGTTACAAAAATATGGAACGTCGGCCGAGCGAACCGCGTGGCGAATTAATTTTTCATCAGGCCGCGGCAACCTTCGCGCGGAATATTTTTTCATATCAAGGGGCACGGTCCGTTTTTCGCGGACGTCCTTATTTCCATCTATCCGATGCTCTAGTGGCACCCGAGTGTAATTAGGCGCGTTGAATATTGCATGAGGCTTGAAAATTTATTAAAATGATCTTCAGCCTCGCGTGATTGCAACACGCCTCGCGCCATGGTTAAACGTTGCCGTGTTGCAGCTGGGATTTTCTCATCTGCTACTACCGCCCACCACCCCACATCACCCTGACGGAAAAATCGAAATTATTAATTAAATGTCAACGACGATATCAGATTCCACGGTGTACGTACAATTAATACATCGACTGCTTCGGATCGTTCGTTCACTTCACGATCGCCCTAATTTATTTTATGAAGGATCCAATTTACAGGATGAACAATTTAACATGTTCAATGGCGTCATTTGTTTCGCTGGTAATTGCTTTCCGCTTGGTCGCAACACGATTAGATAAAACGTATCGCTTTCATCTACCACCTAGCTCGATCAGCTTCGATTAATCCGTCAAGATCACCACCCTTCCTCCTTTTTAATCGCGTTTTCACGCAATTTGCAAGATCACTTTTAGATTGTTGTGCGTAAACCAGTTTTCATAAACGTGTTTTCATGTGAATAAATTATAGTTATCGAACTCGCGCGCGCTTCAGTGTCAGTTGAGAGTTAATTATTCAAATTTAGACATCAATTTATCAGATCATGAACTGTTGGCACTTGAAAAGCTATTCAAATGTTTCAGCTTACTGAAAAATGACAAGGCTCTATTTATTTAGATTTTGTGTAATTTTTATCAAAATATGCGCTTGGATAAAGAATTTCACCGAATAAATTTCCACGTAAGCAACTTTATAAATTCACAACTAATTAAGTTTATCAGATCAGGAACTGTTGGCACTTGAAAAGCTATTCAAATGTTTCAGATTACAGAAAAATTACAAGGCTCTATATATTCAGATTTTGTGCAATTTTTATAACGATATGTGCTTGGATAAAGAAAGCATCGAATCAATTTCCACAAACTTTATAATTCCAATAATTGCAAGATGAAAAATATAAAACCGGTCGTTTGACCGGCAGTGGTAGATGGCGTCTGCAGACGCTTGATCTAGTACGTTCCGCTGACACCTGAGGCGTTTATAGCCGCTTACATTGTCGAACCGAACTGAAAGAGCACGGCGAAACTTGTGCCACCGACCAGATACTATTAAAGACTGCCAGCCTTATGGGAGTTCGTGTCACTCGAATATTTCGGTGTTCTCTTACGCCCTCTAAGACATATTCTGACTGGAGTGAGAAACAGAAGGCCATCGACATGATCTCGTCGGTGCAGAAGGCTACTGAGGAGATTCTCGTCGGTGAGAAGGCAAATCGTCACGGAACCATATTGATCATCATGAATTGTTACATTCTGTACCGAGCAGATATTTCAGACGATGTTGGTTTCAATATTAAAAGCAAAACTCAAGGACAAAGAATTCCTAGAAATATATTATTGAAGCATAATTTTTTAGGAAAATCAACAATTCCTATTTCAAATTTTATACGAGACACCTCAGTTTGTAATTTCAAAACATTTCATAAACGAGAATTATTACCTTTCACTTTTTTATACATAAATGTTCCAAGAATCGATCTGGACAGAAATATTTTGAAAAGACTTTACTTTCTTGAATAAATAAATGCGTGCGAATGTTCATGGTTTAAAAGTTATTCTATATTTCGAGTTTTATTGTCTATTTTTACGAAAAATTTAGATGGCAAGGTGGTCAAGGGAGTGCTCGTTAACATCGTTAGAAAAAGGAATTGTTATAAACATTAAACAGCCAGATATAATAAATTTATCTGTAAATTGTATCGAATAAATTAATGCGTGCGAATGTCATGGTTTAAAAGTTATTACGTATCACGAAAACTATTAGCCACTTTGACTAAAAAATTAGGTGGTCAGATTGCCAAGGGATTGCTTGTGGACATCGCTGTCAAATAGAATTGTTATAAACATTAACCAGCTGGAAATAATAAATTTTTCAATAATTGTCACGGCGATCGACATCGATCGATATTCGGCGGAGTGGGGGGCGCCGCTCGAGCTCGGCAGATCGGCGAGAGCTCACCGGTGGTCAGTCAGTCGGGGCGGGGGAAGTGGGGTGAGCGGACGTGCTGCGGGACCAGGAGCGCCAGGAGAACCGGAGGGACCAGAGGTGGACCAGAGGTGGACCAGAGGTGGACTAGAGGTCATCTACAGTTACCCTGGCCTACCTTCAACTGTCAATTCAAGGAACAACGGTAAGTCTGTTTACTAATATTTTTCAAAACTTCTTTTGTCTTTTTGAACTTGTCCTTCATACTTTTGAAATTTTCATCGAGACTTTCGATGAAGACTATTGAGTCTTCTTCAAATTTATCAATTTTATTCTTTATAAAAATTACATTTTGAGCGTCCCACTCGTATGCAGGATTATAATTGCTGTTGTGAGCTGCTTCGTTGGTTGTTTTCGCACTCGTGTGCGGGGTTATAGTTATTCTCTTAAGATAAGAGTACTTGTCCACGTCGTTGGCAAAAGGAATTATTATAAACATTAATTATGTAGCTAGAATTAATAAATGTCTCATGGCATTATCTTCTATATAATAAAAATCAGTTTTGAATAAATTAATGCGTGCGAATGTTCATGGTTTAAAACTTATTCTATATTTCGAGTTTTATTGTCTATTTTTACGAAAAATTTAGATGGCAAGGTGGTCAAGGGAGTGCTCGTTAACATCGTTAGAAAAAGGAATTGTTATAAACATTAAACAGCCAGATATAATAAATTTATCTGTGAATTGTATCGAATAAATTAATGCGTGCGAATGTCATGGTTTAAAAGTTATTACGTATCACGAAAACTATTAGCCACTTTGACTAAAAAATTAGGTGGCCAGATAGCCAAGGGATTGCATGTGGACATCGCTGTCAAATAGAATTGTTATAAACATTAACCAGCTGGAAATAATAAATTTTTCAATAATTGTCACGCCGATCGACATCGATCGATATTCGGCGGAGTGGGGGGCGCCGCTCGAGCTCGGCAGATCGGCGAGAGCTCACCGGTGGTCAGTCAGTCGCGGCGGGGGAAGCGGGGTGAGCGGACGTGCTGCGGGACCAGGAGCGCCAGGAGAACCGGAGGGACCAGAGGTGGACCAGAGGTGGACTAGAGGTCATCTACAGTTACCCTGGCCTACCTTCAACTGTCAATTCAAGGAACAACGGTAAGTTTGATTACTAATATTTTTCAAAACTTCTTTTGTCTTTTTGAACTTGTCCTTCATACTTTTGAAATTTTCATCGAGACTTTCGATGAAGACTATTGAGTCTTCTTCAAATTTATCAATTTTATTCTTTATAAAAATTACATTTTGAGCGTCCCACTCGTATGCAGGATTATAATTGCTCTTGTGAGCTGCTTCGTTGGTTGTTTTCGCACTCGTGTGCGGGGTTATAGGTATTCTCTTAAGATAAGAGTACTTGTCCACGTCGTTGGCAAAAGGAATTATTATAAACATTAATTATGTAGCTAGAATTAATAAATGTCTCATGGCATTATCTTCTATATAATAAAAATCAATTTTGAATAAATTAATGCGTGCGAATGTTCATGGTTTAAAAGTTATTCTATATTTCGAGTTTTATTGTCTATTTTTACGAAAAATTTAGATGGCAAGGTGGTCAAGGGAGTGCTCGTTAACATCGTTAGAAAAAGGAATTGATATAAACATTAAACAGCCAGATATAATAAATTTATCTGTGAATTGTATCGAATAAATTAATGCGTGCGAATGTCATGGTTTAAAAGTTATTACGTATCACGAAAACTATTAGCCACTTTGACTAAAAAATTGGGTGGTCAGATAGCCAAGGGATTGCTTGTGGACATCGCTGTCAAATAGAATTGTTATAAACATTAACTAGCTGGAAATAATAAATTTTCCAATAATTGTCACGGCGATCGACATCGATCGATATTCGGCGGAGTGGGGGGCGCCGCTCGAGCTCGGCAGATCGGCGAGAGCTCACCGGTGGTCAGTCAGTCGGGGCGGGGGAAGCGGGGTGAGCGGACGTGCTGCGGGACCAGGAGCGCCAGGAGAACCGGAGGGACCAGAGGTGGACCAGAGGTGGACTAGAGGTCATCTACAGTTACCCTGGCCTACCTTCAACTATCAATTCAAGGAACAACGGTAAGTTTGATTACTAATATTTTTCAAAACTTCTTTTGTCTTTTTGAACTTGTCCTTCATACTTTTGAAATTTTCATCGAGACTTTCGATGAAGACTATTGAGTCTTCTTCAAATTTATCAATTTTATTCTTTATAAAAATTACATTTTGAGCGTCCCACTCGTATGCAGGATTATAATTGCTCTTGTGAGCTGCTTCGTTGGTTGTTTTCGCACTCGTGTGCGGGGTTATAGGTATTCTCTTAAGATAAGAGTACTTGTCCACGTCGTTGGCAAAAGGAATTATTATAAACATTAATTATGTAGCTAGAATTAATAAATGTCTCATGGCATTATCTTCTATATAATAAAAATCAATTTTGAATAAATTAATGCGTGCGAATGTTCATGGTTTAAAAGTTATTCTATATTTCGAGTTTTATTGTCTATTTTTACGAAAAATTTAGATGGCAAGGTGGTCAAGGGAGTGCTCGTTAACATCGTTAGAAAAAGGAATTGATATAAACATTAAACAGCCAGATATAATAAATTTATCTGTGAATTGTATCGAATAAATTAATGCGTGCGAATGTCATGGTTTAAAAGTTATTACGTATCACGAAAACTATTAGCCACTTTGACTAAAAAATTGGGTGGTCAGATAGCCAAGGGATTGCTTGTGGACATCGCTGTCAAATAGAATTGTTATAAACATTAACTAGCTGGAAATAATAAATTTTCCAATAATTGTCACGGCGATCGACATCGATCGATATTCGGCGGAGTGGGGGGCGCCGCTCGAGCTCGGCAGATCGGCGAGAGCTCACCGGTGGTCAGTCAGTCGGGGCGGGGGAAGCGGGGTGAGCGGACGTGCTGCGGGACCAGGAGCGCCAGGAGAACCGGAGGGACCAGAGGTGGACCAGAGGTGGACTAGAGGTCATCTACAGTTACCCTGGCCTACCTTCAACTATCAATTCAAGGAACAACGGTAAGTTTGATTACTAATATTTTTCAAAACTTCTTTTGTCTTTTTGAACTTGTCCTTCATACTTTTGAAATTTTCATCGAGACTTTCGATGAAGACTATTGAGTCTTCTTCAAATTTATCAATTTTATTCTTTATAAAAATTACATTTTGAGCGTCCCACTCGTATGCAGGATTATAATTGCTCTTGTGAGCTGCTTCGTTGGTTGTTTTCGCACTCGTGTGCGGGGTTATAGGTATTCTCTTAAGATAAGAGTACTTGTCCACGTCGTTGGCAAAAGGAATTATTATAAACATTAATTATGTAGCTAGAATTAATAAATGTCTCATGGCATTATCTTCTATATAATAAAAATCAATTTTGAATAAATTAATGCGTGCGAATGTTCATGGTTTAAAAGTTATTCTATATTTCGAGTTTTATTGTCTATTTTTACGAAAAATTTAGATGGCAAGGTGGTCAAGGGAGTGCTCGTTAACATCGTTAGAAAAAGGAATTGATATAAACATTAAACAGCCAGATATAATAAATTTATCTGTGAATTGTATCGAATAAATTAATGCGTGCGAATGTCATGGTTTAAAAGTTATTACGTATCACGAAAACTATTAGCCACTTTGACTAAAAAATTGGGTGGTCAGATAGCCAAGGGATTGCTTGTGGACATCGCTGTCAAATAGAATTGTTATAAACATTAACTAGCTGGAAATAATAAATTTTCCAATAATTGTCACGGCGATCGACATCGATCGATATTCGGCGGAGTGGGGGGCGCCGCTCGAGCTCGGCAGATCGGCGAGAGCTCACCGGTGGTCAGTCAGTCGGGGCGGGGGAAGCGGGGTGAGCGGACGTGCTGCGGGACCAGGAGCGCCAGGAGAACCGGAGGGACCAGAGGTGGACCAGAGGTGGACTAGAGGTCATCTACAGTTACCCTGGCCTACCTTCAACTATCAATTCAAGGAACAACGGTAAGTTTGATTACTAATATTTTTCAAAACTTCTTTTGTCTTTTTGAACTTGTCCTTCATACTTTTGAAATTTTCATCGAGACTTTCGATGAAGACTATTGAGTCTTCTTCAAATTTATCAATTTTATTCTTTATAAAAATTACATTTTGAGCGTCCCACTCGTATGCAGGATTATAATTGCTCTTGTGAGCTGCTTCGTTGGTTGTTTTCGCACTCGTGTGCGGGGTTATAGGTATTCTCTTAAGATAAGAGTACTTGTCCACGTCGTTGGCAAAAGGAATTATTATAAACATTAATTATGTAGCTAGAATTAATAAATGTCTCATGGCATTATCTTCTATATAATAAAAATCAATTTTGAATAAATTAATGCGTGCGAATGTTCATGGTTTAAAAGTTATTCTATATTTCGAGTTTTATTGTCTATTTTTACGAAAAATTTAGATGGCAAGGTGGTCAAGGGAGTGCTCGTTAACATCGTTAGAAAAAGGAATTGATATAAACATTAAACAGCCAGATATAATAAATTTATCTGTGAATTGTATTGAATAAATTAATGCGTGCGAATGTCATGGTTTAAAAGTTATTACGTATCACGAAAACTATTAGCCACTTTGACTAAAAAATTAGGTGGTCAGATAGCCAAGGGATTGCTTGTGGACATCGCTGTCAAATAGAATTGTTATAAACATTAACCAGCTGGAAATAATAAATTTTCCAATAATTGTCACGGCGATCGACATCGATCGATATTCGGCGGAGTGGGGGGCGCCGCTCGAGCTTGGCAGATCGGCGAGAGCTCACCGGTGGTCAGTCAGTCGGGGCGGGGGAAGCGGGGTGAGCGGACGTGCTGCGGGACCAGGAGCGCGAGAAGAACCGGAGGGACCAGAGGTGGACCAGAGGTGGACCAGAGGTCATCTACAGTTACCCTGGCCTACCTTCAACTGTCAATTGAAGGAACAACGGTAAGTTTGATTACTAATATTTTTCAAAACTTCTTTTGTCTTTTTAAAATTTTAAAATTTTTATCGAGACTTTCAATGAAGACTATTGAGTCTTCTTCAAATTTATCAATTTTATTCTTTATAAAAATTACATTTTGAGCGTCCCACTCGTATGCAGGATTATAATTGCTCTTGTGAACTGCTTCGTTGGTTGTATTCGCACTTCTGTGCGGGGTTACAACTGCTCTCATGAGCTGGTTCTTTGGTTGTATTCGCACTCATGTGCATGGTAAGGTTTGCGCTTATGTGCGGGTTTATATTTGCTCTTGTGAGCTGGTTACATTCGCATTCGTGTGCGTGATTTAATTCCGCATTCAACTGCATTGTTTCTAAATACGATTAGTCTGTTTCAGCTAGATTACAACAGCCCGCTGCTAACAAAGACGACACACCAAATGAAGAGGACACATCAACGAAGAGGAAGAAGACTACAGTGTATTTTGAAGTTAGTTATATACGATCTATATATTAAGATTGTATATCATCGTTGTAAATATGTCGTGTTTCACAAGTCAGTCTTCCTACAAATTTTCTCATCTTGTTTGAAATTGGCATTCCTCCGATCGGAGGTCCCCCAGGGGCTCACTCACGGCCGCATCCGTGAGTGAGTACGGGGTGTCGCGTCCCCGGGGTACCCGAATCGCCTATAGGCCGCACCCGTGTGCGGGGTTAGTTTGGCTCTCGTGAGCTGGTTAGATTCGCACTCGTGTGCGGGGTTAGTTTGGTTCTCGTGAACTGGTTCTAGGTTTGCTCTCGTGAGCGGGTATTAGGTTGGCTCTCGTGAGCTGGTTAGATTCGCACTCGTGTGCGGGGTTTGTTTGGCTCTCGTGAGCTGGTATTAGGTTGGCTCTCGTGAGCTGGTTAGATTCGCACTCGTGTGCGGGGTTTGTTTGGTTCTCGTGAACTGGTCCTAGGTTTGCTCTCGTGAGCGGGTATTAGGTTGGCTCTCGTGAGCTGGTTAGATTCGCACTCGTGTGCGGGGTTTGTTTGGCTCTCGTGAGCTGGTGTTAGGTTGGCTCTCGTGAGCTGGTTAGATTCGCACTCGTGTGCGGGGTTTGTTTGGCTCTCGTGAGCTGGTATTAGGTTGGCTCTCGTGAGCTGGTTAGATTCGCACTCGTGTGCGGGGTTTGTTTGGCTCTCGTGAGCTGGTATTAGGTTGGCTCTTGTGAGCGGGTATTAGGTTTGCACTCATGTGCAGGGTTATGTATTGTTATGTGTAACTATATTATTAGTCTGTTTCAGCTAGAATACACCAAGAAGAAGTCATACCAAGAAGAAGACATACCAAGAAGAGGACACACCAAGAAGAGGACACACCAAGAAGAGGACACACCAAGAAGAGGACGTACCACGAAGTTGTAGTTTTATTCGCCGAGGGAGGTCCCCCAGGGGCTCACTCACGGCCGCATCCGTGAGTGAGTACGGGGAGTCGCGTCCCCGGGGTACCCGAATCGCCGATAGGCCGCACCCGAGTAAGTCGAGTAATTATTGTCTTAAATTCACGTTACTCGTTTTCTTGATTCCGACACAGCCTTCTGCTGTGTCGGACCTTGCTTGTATGTACCAGACCGATTGGAGCCGGTATTCGGCGTCGATACATTGAGAGGGGTAGTTCATTGAGACCTGTTTACTCGTATTGCCATTCTCTCTGTTCGTAATCCTACCCACGTTACCTCAATGCAGTGCGTTGCCTGGTGGCAGGTAGTTGGCAGAGAAATTCTCTGTTCGTCATCCTACCCACGTCATCTCAATGCATTGCGTTGCCTGGTGGCAGGTAGTTGGCAGAGAGATGGTGTTACGTTTGAACACTTCTCACTGTCCATTCCTCTTGGTGAGGACACGTCAGGTATCTGCTCTGACCGGAGCTGCACTGCAAGCATTGTACGCGCCGCGTCACCTTCGAACCTGAGCCTTCTGCTCTGGTTCGCTCTTATTTTTTACTTTGAAAGAATCAGAGCCTTCTGCCTGATTCGCCTTCGATCCCCCCCTGGATCGGAGACTTCTTCTCCGATTCACTCCTTTTGCTCCGCGATAATTGCTCGACTTGCGTGCGTAATTTAGTATAATTCCATCGACTTGCGTGCGTTAGTTATTAAGATTGTATATCGCCGTTTTAAATATGTCGAGTAATTATTGCCTTAAATTCACTTTGCTCGTTTGCTTGATTCCGACACAGCCCTCTGCTGTGTCGGACCTTGCTTGTATGTACCAGACCGATTGGAGCCGGTATTCGGCGTCGATACATTGAGAGGGGTGGTTCATTGAGACCTGTTCACTCGTATTGCCATTCTCTCTGTTCGTAATCCTACCCACGTTACCTCAATGCTTTGCGTTGCCTGGTGGCAGGTAGTTGGCAGAGAAATTCTCTGTTCGTCATCCTACCCACGTCATCTCAATGCATTGCGTTGCCTGGTGGCAGGTAGTTGGCAGAGAGATGGTGTTACGTTTGAACACTTCTCACTGTCCATTCCTCTTGTTGAGGACACGTCAGGTATCGGCTCTGACCGGAGCTGCACTGCAAGCATTGTACGCGCCGCGTCACCTTCGAACCAGAGCCTTCTGCTCTGGTTCGCTCTTATTTTTTACTTTGAAAGAATCAGAGCCTTCTGCCTGATTCGCCTTCGATCCCCCCCTGGATCGGAGACTTCTTCTCCGATTCACTCCTTTTGCTCCGCGATAATTGCTCGACTTGCGTGCGTAATTTAGTATAATTCCATCGACTTGCGTGCGTTAGTTATTAAGATTGTATATCGTCGTTTTAAATATGTCGAGTAATTATTGCCTTAAATTCACTTTGCTCGTTTGCTTGATTCCGACACAGCCTTCTGCTGTGTCGGACCTTGCTTGTATGTACCAGACCGATTGGAGCTGGTATTCGGCGTCGATACATTGAGAGGGATGGTTCATTGAGACCTGTTCACTCGTATTGCCATTCTCTCTGTTCGTAATCCTACCCACGTTACCTCAATGCAATGCGTTGTCTGGTGGCAGGTAGTTGGCAGAGAAATTCTCTGTTCGTCATCCTACCCACGTCATCTCAATGCATTGCGTTGCCTGGTGGCAGGTAGTTGGCAGAGAGATGGTGTTACGTTTGAACACTTCTCACTGTCCATTCCTCTTGGTGAGGACACGTCAGGTATCGGCTCTGACCGGAGCTGCACTGCAAGCATTGTACGCGCCGCGTCCCCTTCGAACCAGAGCCTTCTGCTCTGGTTCGCTCTTATTTTTTACTTTGAAAGAATCAGAGCCTTCTGCCTGATTCGCCTTCGATCCCCCCCTGGATCGGAGACTTCTTCTCCGATTCACACCTTTTGCTCCGCGATAATTTCTCGACTTGCGTGCGTAATTTAGTATAATTCCATCGTTGTAAGAAAGGGAGGCAGAAGGAATATTGCATTCGTTCTGACTCCCTTTCGGGTCTCTCGTGCAGCAACCTCCTCGTGGTGAGACCTGGGCAATTGGTATTATCCTCTATTTGTAAGAACTTTTAGTGTCTTATGAATAAAGGATAATATCAAGCTAATAGCTGCACATTTAATAAATATGTTGATTTTTCAATAAATTTTATCCCTATACCTATTGTGTTTCACAACGTTTTGCAATTTTACCTTCCTTCAGATCAAAATATATGTATTATCCAAGCTGATTTGCCCCGGGCGTGAACAATGTCATATATCGTCTGGTTCTATTTAGGTAAAGAGACGGGATAGTATTTCGTCGGTGATAGTATTATAAGGCAATTACAGAATGGGTAAATACTATATCATTCTTCTTCTACTTGACGAGTATCTCGTCGTTGGTAGAACTTTTAGCGATGTGGTATTTCAGATCACTGTAAGTTCCACGTTATCCCCGCGCCCGTCGCGCCCCGTTACCGGTCCCGCTGAATAACACAGGGGCTTGCAGTCTTTAATAGTATCTCGTCGGTGCTTGTGCGTAGTAATTGCAATAAATCTTACTTGTTTTGTGTAAAAAATGTGTGATGACTGCCACGCTGACTACTATTTACGTTGACTGCTGTCCTCATTGCCCGGTATGTATCAAATCTTCTTATTCTCTACTATCTTCCGTATCGAAAGGATTAAGATTTTCAATGAATTAATGCTGTGTTTATACATATCAACGAAGTGTAATTTTCATGCAATCATCTTTATTACTATAAAGATTGCCTTATTGTGCCGCAAATTGAATTTTGAATCTCAAACTTCGTTCAAAACGTCAACAATTCTTCTTGTCTATATTTTTCTGTACAAACTTTTGTCGGCAATGTGTATGCATCACACAAGACTGGCGTTGAACGTTTTAATTATGACCGTAATGGGCGATTCTCATTCGTACGGCTGCAATTTTATTGGAAACGGGGCAAGGAAGAAGAAGAAGCGGGGGATAGAAAGGATGACGCACGCTCGCCGGAATCTCAGCGCGGGAGAATTTCGCCCGAGAAAAATCCCGAGAATTCCAATATAAAAGGCCCTCGAGAACCCGAATGCACCTGCTGCCGCGGCGAATCCTCCGGTTCGACACGCGATGAGAACTGCATCCGTCTCTCGTCGGCGAAATCCCTTCGCGCTCCGGGGAGTTCAGGGAATACGAGTCGCGTGCATTTCGCTCCTCGTCCGGCTGCAGGTGCACGTGTTTCTTAAGTTTCTGCTGCACTTTCGGTCCTCGGATCTGTATCCCCATCTCGCCCCCACTCGAAATGCAATCGCTCGTTGCCCTGGTATCGCGCGTTTTCGGTTTCCGGAGCCTGTTTCGTTGTCTCGAGTGCAGTCTCATTCCCAACTTCGTTGTTTCGTTCCTCTTCTATCTCTCGACGCCTTCCGTTTTCACTGAGTCGATACGATCTTACACATTCGAGATCATTCTTTATCCTACCACCGATTCTATACACTAATGTTTCTTGGCGGATTTTTGTAATTGGAAACTATACGTTCTTGTCTCTACTGGTTTATCGTCAAACCTAATTAATTATTCAATATGTTCACGACATATGGTGGTGTCCAATTAATTACTACACATTTAAGTATTGTATGAGGTATTATATTTATCAATTTCATATACACAAAATGAAAAAAAAATCATATACAATGGATCATTCTAGATCGAGGGAAATGTTTCATATTCAAGTTAAAATAGCTCAGAGATTCAGAGACATTGAGGATTTCTATGGAAAATAAAATTGTTCTAAAAAGGGTTTCAGGATTTAGCAGGATAGTTATGATCCAGCGGCTCCCACGACATTTTCTATTTATATCGCGTGCAAACAATAAGGGCTAAGAGATTTCATATTTTGGCAGATATCTTTCAATCGAAAAGCATTATTTTGCACACGATAAAAAAATGTCGTGGATGCCGCTGGACCATTCCAATCCTGGTAGACCCTTTGGAATTCGCTTGGAGATCACCGAAAGACCCTGCCAAATTAATTTCTAGTATTTCGACCATAAAATATCCTGCGGTGGAGGTTCACCGAGTATGTGTATGTGGCAGTCGTAGACGCAAGCCGCAATGTTTGCGGAACGCGGGGATATTCGTTCGGCAAGGACGCGGCTTAAGAGCGGGAAGAGCTTGAACAGCGGGATTCGTCGATGCCTGGACATGAAATCCCTAAATCCCTGATCAGGAAAATATCGTCGACGTAAGCTAGGTACGCGCGGGAATTTATTAAGCGAAGGTTCTGGCGCTCGCTTAGCACGCCCCAGCTATGGAATCTCACGCGAGATCATCTCGTTCGTAGGAGGCATCGTAGCCCGTTACCTCGAGGTCGCTAATGCGAAAATCGATTATTAATCGAGCGTGAGATTCCTTTCGAAAGAAAAAGCCTGGCTCTCTCTCTCTCTCTCTCTATCTTCTGGATACAGTTTCCGGTTCCATTCGTGCGAATTCGTCCGTAGGACGGAGCACTTAGCGGGAGACTGACGACGTATTTAACGCTCGGGATTAGGTCGGGGCCAAGGAGGGAACGCGTTAACCACTCCCGTGGGCCAATTTTTTATTCTTAATCGGCCGGGCTTTCCGCAAGCCCGTCGGCCGATTTAAAGAGGAACGCCTTTTCTTTCCAACGGATGCAAACGGGCCGATGATTATCGCGCTGACGGCGTTGCTTGCCTCACGGTTACTTGTTGCTGGCCACGCTGATCCTTTATCTTTTAATGCACACGCGAATCGCCGTTGAAGCTATTCCCGGAACACGTTCACTTTGTGTCATTCCACATTGTTTTTCCTACCGAGAAATAATGGAAACTGAGATTGATCAAACGATATCCACGCAGGATCAAGTATCGGCACGCTCGGATTTCGCAAGCTACGAAGCTATCGATTCAACCGCGTTTTCGTGGTACTTCCCTATTAACAGTCTGAGGATCTTTATGCAAAATAAAAACTTTCTACCGGAATAGCAACAAACTGGGCTGAGATTTCATAGATTGAATATAATATTAGATGATTACAGCTTCATTTATTGGAAATTACATGAACATCCGCAGTCTACTAGTCACTATAACCACAAGATAAATTGTGCAAGGATTTTCAGCTTGTGCAACTTAACAGCCCGCTTCTCATCCCCTTCGCTCAGTCCAGAAATACTTCGTTAAGTACACAGAACCGGCCGGGCAGCCGTGATTCAATTCGCGAAATTCTGAACAATTTACATGTATGCAGAACGCGTCGAGGGATTCTCTTCAATCACTGGAAAAATTCGATCCGCCGCTCCGCGCCGTAGCGAAACATCCGCTTCGGAACTTTTAAACATTTGTTCGGATGATTTTATCGGTTTATAAAGCTTCTATAAGCTCGCCTGGAATCGAAAGTTCGGCTAGGAACGAGCAACCCCCGACAATCGTATCTGACCATAAAACCGACCGATCTGCGGAAACCTCTTTGATAGCCTCGACAATGCTAATGCTTAAATATTCTGCAACTCGATCCTTGCTAATAATGTATGCATCTGTCGAGACTGTCGACGCTATTTTTCAGTCTTCTGGTGTCTCTTCAAGGAGGGTATTCCGATTTTTGAATTTTTCAGGAATTTTTTTCAGAAGAACTGTCGAACTTTTCGCATTGGAGTTTTGCATACATATTCATTGGCTTTCGTAGCGCTCGTGTGAATTTTTTAAACCAAAAATATTCAATAGTTCACGAATGTTACATCGTTTTAAAGCATGGGTAACTACGTCTGTTTTACGAATTCGAACAAACTCTTCTGTACGTCATATCGTACAACTTGAAAGAAGTGGAAAAAATCGGTTTTTTCGAAATGAGAAACCAGAACAGCCCCTCGAGACGAAAAGGCTGGCGGGTGCCGCGCGACAACACCCTTGACAACCATATTCCTCGAAATAATTCACGAGCGATTTACACGCGTTGGGGCACGGCTAAAAATATTCGATGGCACATTCCACAGTGCCAGCTCGCGTCCGATCGATACATACATATTTCACCGGGAGGGGGTTCTAATTCCGAGCGTTCGGAGTCGTTTATTCCACGGTGTGGCACAGTTTATTTGCAGCGTGTTTGATTTATCCACGAACGAGTATCACGAGACTCGGGATGGTCGATTCAATCAAGCGAGACCGAGCTTTCGATTCCGCGTGAAGCTTCTGAGATGCTCGGGAACAAAGGAAATCGGTTTCGGGCAGTTAACCCGAATCGTGCCCCGACTCTTTGCTGAACGGAAAATTCTAATTTAAATTTAGGGTAGAGGCGAGGAGAGAGTTGTGCGGTGATCATCGAACGTGATTCTCAAGGGAGTCCCACCTTCCCCTACTACGACGCTGTTCCCCCACACTTCCGCCGGTCACGTGACGCGTTCCATACATGTGTCCCAGCGCTACTTAGCCTGACGAGCCCTCTAGCGGCCCCAGGACGAAACGCCTTCTCTCTCACAAATACTTAAGCCAAAGGACGGCTATAGGTACGAGAAAAAAAAGCTCGAGCATTCCAGGTACCCCGAAGAAAGGTACTATAATATTCAGTGTCCATCAGAGAAGATATAAAAGGGACAATTCTGATATACACGGTATACGCCTGAAAATAACGAACTGGATCGCGGGCACGGCTGTCGTCGTTACACGAGAAAGGAAGACGCATAAAGGAGGCAACGGAATCGTGTCAGTGACACGTCCCGTGTAAAAATAATTCACGAGACCTCTCTGAATTTCATCGAGCTCTCCCCGGGAACGTCGTTCGAGCGAGAATCGACTCTCATTCGCTCACGGACGCACCGGAATTATTCTGGAAAATGAATATATTCCGAACCGGGTGTGTGCTACTCTCTCTCTCTCTCTTTCCCGCCCTGTCTAAAGGGTCACGAGCGCGGCATACATTTCCCTTTATTCGATAACATTTACCGAATGGCGTATTCGCGCGGCTCCGGCCACTGAAAAATTGACATTTATGCCGCGTGTATTTATCGTTCGCGGATCCCGCCGACTCGAGGTATCGTCGCGGATTCCACGTCCCCATATATATGAGGCGCGCGCGGATCATACAAAGTAACGCCAAGACGTTTCGAATAACTCCGCTTCCCTATCGCATAATACGATCCGTCTCATGAATACAATTCCCTATACGACGCCGACCCGACCCACCCCTGTCTTCCTCGTCATGTTTTTCGTACGTTCCGATCTGGCCAGAATCGATTTAACACACCAGAAACGATTTTACATTAATTTCTAAAAATAACGAATCTGTGTCTGACCAAATTTTTTGCCATTTTTTAAAAAATAGATACGATCTGAATTATTGGCTATTCACTATTCAAAATTTTTGATGTTCGTTTTTTTAATTGAAATTGGAAGATAAAATAATATATGTCATCTAAAAATAGCAGACCGCAACAGAACATTCTATGCATAGATACAGTTTAATTATGATAGTACGTAAATATGTAGACATGATTGAAACATGAATGAAACGTGAGGATTAACATGTAACAACGTCGAATGATTGCAAACATGATGAAATATACTATTACGTACCTTGTATATTAATTAGGACTCTCTATGGACAACAATATCGACTTTTCTTTAAATCGTATTATTCTACCGAAATGTATAGTTTCATACAGCGAATAATTGTTGGAACTATTCTACGAGCTAGTAAATCATTCAACACAATTAACAATCCTGTGATGGCCTATGTATAAATCATGTACTAATTCGAGAAAACATTGGTTCCCATTTTTAATTCAACTACGTGGAATAATTGACAAACTTAAATAACTAATTAGTAGCATGAAGAATCGTTTTTTATTTGATACATGTACAATTCATTTATGATTAATTTGAATCAAATTTGTAGTTTGAGTATTACGTTTATTATTATCCAAGAGAAACCTAATCTTGGACCTAATTACTGGACAGCTAAGTGCTCCTGCCTAGACTGTGCCATACTGTTCTAACATACATCAGTCTGGTAGAAACCTAATTTTCGAAACTGTGTGGGAGAACTAAACTGTCTGTTGTTCTACTTTCAATGAAAAAGCGAATCAACACACGTATACTGAAAACCGGAATGGAAGTCACGTTCTCCTCATAAACCAACCCTAAAGTTGTATACATATATCTAACATGAACCCTCCTATTTATTTTGCAGTAATCCTGTATATTGAGGTTATTATTTTCTGTGCACTGCCGAGGGTGATAAAACAGTCCGCAGCTTCAGGAGCTCATGTCAGCTTCTTCGTTGTAAAGTCGACTTTTATATTTACGAGCGTTCGATATCGCAACCGTATTTCTCTGCCACACATCGGACATAAACAAACGAGTTAGACATTTATCCGTTCACACAGTTCTTTAACAACCGGAGATTATCATTAACTTAAGAAGTAGTTGCTTCGTAGGCTTTTCTACGAAAACGTGTGATTGATTTCGCATTTTTGAGTTCAAGGGTCAGGTCAAGGTTATCAAACCGTACAATAGAGTACGAATGTAAATATTATTCAAAGTGGGTCGTGTTAATCAGAAAAATGCCACAAATATATTGGCAAAAGTTCCATAAATAATCATTCTTTGTTTACAAATATCGTGCACATCGTTTCGACATGTATCGAGACTTTACTGTACGTTTGAAGGGGAGTGTGCGCGATTTTTTTCTGGAGGAATTTCGTAGGTTCCTGTTAAGGATTGCTCGGCGGCAATTCAATTTCTCCCTAATTCGACAGCGTCCCAGGATGAAATCCGCAGGAAATTCGGTTTGGAATAAAGCAGGAAGCTTTCGGTTCGCGCCGCCTTTCGAGCAAGCGTGCCAGGGAACACGGTAAGGGGGACAGACAAAACGAGGAGAACGAAAAAGAACAAAGGTTTGTCTATTTCCCGGTGGCGCGCGATTCCCGCGTATTCTTGACACGTGTCACACGACCTCTCTCCGCCTTTCAGATCCGCAATACCCTCGACACCGAAGGATTTCCAATCTCTCCTTTTCATAGCGCGCGAGAGGGCACCGGGAATATAGAAAACGCCCGCGAAACAGAGGAATCCCGATGTAATCCGGCCACGGAGACGCGACGCCTACGTGCTCGAGAAACTTTTCACCGCGATACCAAATCGGTAATGTTCACGTAGACTGGCAAGAATGATCCGGGGTATTTGCTGCTGCGGAACTCCACTGTTTTTTCGGGCAATATTGATTTTACTGCCGGATTCCACTGCCCAGCGAATCCGCTGAGACATCGGTCTCTCAGATTTACTCTCTAATCAATCAATCCTGAACCTCGATCCCCTGAACCCTCGGCTCTGTCCCTATGCAGAGTTTTCAATAATATTTTTCAAGACCGTGAATTACGGTTCGGTCATTCTGTACTAAGAATATCCCTAAATTAGAAATGTAATAGAAATGAATTTTCATATATTAGAATATCCAGAATATACTATTGGGTTGGTAAGAGAGTATTTTCGGTATTTTAAGGTGAAATAAAACCGAATTTCCTTATTCAAACGATGAACTTTAATCAATAACATATTTTCTTATTTGTTCTTTTTTGAAAAAGATCATCGATCCGGGAAAATATCTTATTCATTAAAGTTCATTGCTTGAATAAAAAAATTTGGCTCTATATTTCACCTTAAAATACCGAAATTACTTTCTTGCCAACCCTATAGAATATAACAGAATATATGAGAATATACCAGAATTTATTTTCTATGAAAATTCCTGCTAAGTTCAGTCCAAAATTAAATAAAAATTCATCTAGAACGATTTTATTGAGAGTGAAATAACTGCTGCAATAAAGAGGCAGCTCCATTTTCGGGTAACTGATCCAAATGGAAAGGCAATTAAAAATAAAGTACTGTTTCAAACGTGCTATGAATTGATGGTCAATTAATATTTGTACTGATAAATGTTTACATTGTGTTATAAAACCTTTTTCATTGCTCGAATTCGCACAGATTAAAAATTGACGCTACTTTTGTGTAAAAATCGCAAAAAATATACACGGTGTCCGACGAAAATTTTCCGAATGAATTCCAGTTGAATTAGAAACGCGAGATCGCCGGGTAAACTGTTTTTAATAGTTTTCGATCAGGGGAATGGCCGAGCCGAAAGCGTCGCGACGAGAAATCAAACGCCGCGGCAGCTCGCATTAGTTAAATCCTAATGCCGCGCGATTAATTGCCGGGGCGAACACGTATGTTCCGCGAGATTTATACGTGCCCGTAAACCGCAAACAAGGGACACGTTGCCCCCGGTGTGCTCGTGGAAAGAAACACACCCGGGGGTAGGGAGCAAGCTCCATGGGAGTAAAGTCAGATGACGCAACAGAGAAGAGAGAGAGAGAGAGAGGGAAAGGGAAAAAAGAGAAATAACAAGAGAGAAGAAACGGAAACGGAGAAAAACAGGAGAACGCCGAGAGGAAGCGGGAGGGAAATAGAAAGGACAGTACCGAATGCAACGAGCAAACCGGGTGTACGAGCTAAATCCTACGAGAGGTGGAGAATGAACGAGAGAAAGAGGGGAATGGGAGAGAAAGAGAGAGAGGGAGACGGAGGCAGAGAAACATTTTAGCCGGTTATATGCAGTATGAGTTGTTGCCAAAAAATATCAAAAATCTTCTGGCCGAGAGCCAATGGAGGTTGAACACAAACCACGGACCACACGCACGGCGAATAGCCAGCCGAATAATAGGACTTTATTGTTGGACGTATAAGCCCGTGTACGTGGTCGACGTGTTCGTTCGTGTATTTTTCGACTTAGATATTGCACTTTCGGCGATCTGATCGACGATTCGATTTTCCCCGGTCGGTTGGCCGTTCCTTCACCGGTTCTCCACTGGAAAGTGTCATAAAATTTATCTATTGCATTAGACAACCCTTCTCAAAACTCCTGAACATTGAAAGTTGCGCTCACGTTGTTTTCTGCAGAACTCGCCCCATTTAGCACTGTTGATAATTTATCTACAGAGACGCAGTGGAGGGAAAAACACTCGTTTTTCTTAGAGCGAGGCTTTCATGTTCTACAGTGTTACCACGTACACTTTCCGATAAAAAAATGGTTTTCGACTGTTAACGTCGTCCAGGTACCCAGATAAATTGTCATTCGTGTTGAAAACGGTTGATCGGCGATGATCGGCCGGGGGACGAGAGGACGAGTCGAACAAGCGATTCGATAACTTCGCCGGGGACGAGTTAACCAACTTTCTTCGTTTTCCCGTGCCGGCATCGGTGCCGCACAGCGTGCTGGGGGCCGGGTGGGTTCTCGACGATCGCGACTCAAGAACGGCAATAGAAAGTTTTCTAGTCGCGAACAAGCATCCATAATTAACGATCGAAGTTACACGTCGCCCTCGCGCGGCCGCCCGGCCGGGTATTATCATCAATTTCGTGTAATTGCATAACGGGTCTGTATATTAGGGAATAAATTGACGTCCTGTGTCATCTAATTAGCGCGAGAGAGCGTGCGCTAGCGCGGCAGCGCCCGCGCGCATACTTCGAATTGTTTGAGCGCGTAATTATCGCGAATTTCTCGGAGCACCGGTTGGTAATTAGTGATAAAACGTTATCAAGCTGCATAATTATCGGGGACGGCTATGCGTCGCCCGTGTACAATGACGCATCGCCGGAAACCGATACGTGATGTTTTCGCGCCTCGCTTCCTAGACCCGTTGTTTGCGGCGATCATGTTTATACGCTCGGCGAACAGTCGATATCGCCGCTGGTCCATGGGTCCGGGTCAATGGAAATGAAATCTCGTTAACATCCAAGAAGTCCCACTACTTCGCCTCGGCTCGCCGGCGACGACGTTCACGGAGTTTCGTGGCTTCTAGTTATTTCACCGGTGATGGAAGGACTCGAGAATTAGTTCAAAAGTTCCCTCCCTCCGAAAGGTATTCTTATCTTTAACCCTCCGCCGGTCGGAGGACTTCACTGGGACTTTTTACTGTCTCGTGGAAACTCCGCTTGCTTGCATCGGGACTCTAACCCGGTCTAACTTCCCGCTCAAATCGAATCCTGGTTATTCTAAGTGGGAATTGTGACTGGTCTTGATGTGTGCGACGGAGTTGGGCTGTTTGGTAATTTAGTCCCAGTAATTTCGGGATCAGATTGATCGGTGAGATTTTCTTCGGAGTTATTCTTTTAGGAAGGTTCTGTCATCATGTTCGCGACACTTTTCTGATCAAATTGAGCACATACACGATATGATTCCGATCTTATTTGCTTGTTCCACATTTCCATTACCCGAATAGGTTCGTCACACGAAGCAATGCATACGGAACGTGATTCATTGTGCAAATTAGTGAAGATTTAATCGGTCTCTGTAGCTAGGTAATTGTTCCAGATCCTCGAAATTGATCCTCCATCAATGATTACGACTTTATACAGGCTGAGGCACCTAAAACAGGCCATCTTAATAAAGTAAAATATTTTCCATCGCAGTTCACTTTCAAGGACTTCGACTGACCTCGAGTCTTAGATTTCTAATTTGGAAAACTCTGATTCACATTCAGAACGTTTCAGCAGTTGCTCGTTATTAGTCAAAAGATGATTTACAGTTATATGGAGAACTTTGTCTCATACATACTATGTTTACTGATCATTCGAATGCATTTTCTTCGAGAAGCAATGCTTGTCGAGGTCTCGGGTAAAATTTCAAACTCAGTGAATCCCGCGTTCAAATCTACAAACCAAAAGGTTGCGATTCTCCATGGAGATATGATCCAAAAATGTAGAACAGAATTTTCCTTTGCAGCAGCCTTTGTTCTAACAGATATGAAATTCAAATTTCTTTCTTCCTCCAATAGGATCCGATTGGCTAGTATGTTCATTCAAATACCGATTCTACATTCTTCAGGCACCCAGGCAGTGTACTGGGAACGATGTTTGTTATTTTCGAGCCTGGAATCCGGCTCTGGAGAAAGGTCGTGATTCCGTATGGTAATGCGTATCAAAATCCAATGTAGAATTTTTGGTGGTTCCCCCTCCGGACATACATAAATGCATACATAAATAAATACATATACTGGGTGTCCCAGCTAACTTGACCACCTTGAATATCTTTGTTGTTTTTAAAGATACAATTTTTCACGATTTATTACTTTGAAAATTCGACTTTCCAGTGTTGCGTCTCGTAGAAACGCATAAAATAGATTTCCCGCGAGCCAGACAATATAATCCCGCGCGTCGATCAATTTGTTTTACGCTCGGTTTAAACAACCGAGCAACCGGAGACGTCTCGAAGCATGCAGAACTCCTCGTTTCATCAGACGCGACGCCGTGCGAACAGCTCCCATGAAATAACAATTTCTGAGAGGCAAAGAATTCCTCGGCGAGAGGTGTCGCGGACATATCCCGGCCGGTGTTGTTCCGCCATTCTCGCGAATGGTATTCTCCGAGCAACAAGTATTCACCGGTATATTCGCACGTAAATTCGTCTATTCGTTACTGGAGACGCGAGGTCCTGCAATTTGCTGCTACTTTTGTCTCGCCGTGTTGTTCCGCTTTCGTTCCGCGGAACAGGACGAGCGGATCTCGTCGCTCGACGACGCTGGCGAGCGAGCGCGCACGATTACGCGGACTCTAAATTTATCGCCCGTCCCTTTGCGGCCTGTCCCTTTGTCCCGCCGTCTAATTGCGACATTTTTCCGTCGTTGCCGGAACTAATTAGCGTCCCCGACGCCACTTCCACGGCCAGTTTTAGACGCTGTTTAGCCAGCTTTCCGCCACGACGATTACCGCCAACATCCGACATTTTTACGCGGTCACGACCCACACTATTCCTCTGTTCCCGTCCTCTCGCTCTTCCTCTCTCGCGTCCTTTGTTTTCCGAACACGCAATTTCGCTCGAACGCGCGAGACTCTTCAGGATCCACTGACACGACCCCGGAGTCACGTCTCTACATCTTAGTGGAGGCACGTAATTCTTTCAAAAATATCAGACACGTTTTTTAAAGTTTGAGGTCGAATATCTCGCGAACCGTCGAAGCCAGAGCCGCGTAATCTGTTCGTAGATATCTTAATTTGTTTGGAGAATACATTGTAAAAATTGCAATTTTTTATCGCCCAGCATTCAGATTCGGGGGTGGAAACAGCCCTTAATGTTTGGGGTCGAATATCCGGGGAACTGTTACAGCTAGAAGATTAGTTCACAGGGGAAAGTTGTGCATCTTTTAATAAGCAATCATGCCACGTTTAAAAAATATTTCAATAAATTACACTTTTCCAACTTTCGTTCCAACCATTTTTCCAAACGCCAAATAGTTCACGCGTTAGGTGGCACGTTGCGTCATCCTGTAGAATAACAAAATTGGCAGTCACTCGTAACCTAATTTAAAAGCACGATTCTCCAATTCCCTTTTCGTCTCTGAATGCGAAAGGAATTGCATTTGAAACTGCACAGTCGGATCGTAGAATGTTGTGTAGAGGGAAAGGACGAGAAGGGCGACGTTGTGCGCGGTAGAGATAACGGTGGCGGAGAATTGATAACTTTTGTGCGAGTCTGGAATGAATTATTGAAAAATACATGTAACGATAATATTGTAGAAGGCTGTGGAATGAAAGAGAGGGAAATAGAGTGAGAGCGGTGAGGGGGGGCGAGCGCGAGTCTCGGCGTTCCGAAGTAATTTAAATTCAAAGGGCGGCGCAATTAAGAAAACCAGGCGAGCGAAGCGGAGGCGTGATCCCGTGGATTCTTCTATTTCCGTTCTTACGTAATTCACGTGGTTCGTCGGGCCGGCTTACTTTATCGCGATTAACGGCGGATAAAACGGAATTATTGCACGGCCGGGGAATTCCACTCACGAGGGAAATAACTTCGCTCATCCGAGACATCGACATGGCCGGGGCGACCGCAATTCATACAGTCGGATATGAAATTTTCCGATTGAACTTGTCCGTCGGCGAACAAAGAATTTAATAGAGTTGGAAAGTCTTGAACAGCCGCTCGTCGGAATGAGTAAATTACGGGTGGAGAGGACTCCAGATAAAGAGAATCTTGCGTCGGAGATCCCAATCCTGAAGTCGGCAACGAAGTCACGTCGCGACCCCTATCGCCGCCTTAAGGGGGAACTTCTTTTTCTTTCCTGAGAAGTAGTCGACTTCTCTCGTTGAATCTTATAGTTTGATTCTGCGGAAACGACTATGGCGAATCTTAAGCTACCGTTCACGATGTTATTGACTTGCACACCTGGCTCGCTGTTCCGAGCTACGACCTCAAATTTTAAAAGTCTCTTCCCCGAAACGACTTTTTCGGCAGCTCGTTCACAAACCATGAAGTAGATCAGAATTATATTTAGTCTGTAACCTTGAATGACCTAGAGTGATTATAGTCACTGAATTCCTAATGAAAGGGACTATCGTCATGGATGTTTAAAAAAGGGGCGGACCTCTTTAAAAGATAAAGGTGATCTTGAGAATTCTAAAGAAAAATTAAAAACAAATATGCTTGCGAGTTGCACCTACCCATTTATGCAGTTATGTCAGAAATAAGTAGCTGTAATGTAAAACAGTAAAAACATTTACTATTAACATTTAACACTCGAGTGGCGACTCTGAGGCGCCACTAAAAATTGCTGTACCATTATTCAAAATATTATTTACATTACTAAATATGTTAGTATCTAATCAATTAATAAGCATTTAAGTATTGTGTGAGGTATTATATCAATTTCATATTCATAGAAGGAAAAGGAAATAGAATGGAATTATTCTACGTCGAAATAAATGTTTAATTTTCCAGTTAAAATATTAGGTTGGGGAAGAAGTTTCTTCGTATTTTAATGCAGAAATGAATCAAGCTTTTTCCATATTTTAAATGAAGTTTATTAAATCAAGTATGTGGCGTTTTGATCGACCACTTTTAGCCATTTTTGAGGTAAAACCATAATCCCGTCACGGTAGAATTTCTGTGATTTCTCGGCGAAAAACTGCGACACGTGATTTTTACAGGTCCCTTTTGAAGTCAACTTCAAAGTGTTCCGAGTACCACGACCTAGGTCCGAGTGCTAAGGGTTAAACACCTTAAAAAGGAAAATGAACCTTTAGTTCACCCCAATTCCTTGCAATTCAGATGGAAAATTTTTATTCTGCATAAAAATCTCATCGGCGAAGGGTTAATACTCCTTCCCCTTGCCCTTTCGCCCTGAGGATGTGCTCGACCTTCTCCGACTCGCGAGTAAACTCTGGTTCGCCGGATTCGCGTGTGGCCCATTGATTTCTAAGTTTCGTCGGGAAGGCGATTAATCAACCCCCATCCCTTAAAGGGTCCCCATCGCCTTGAAAAGAGGGGGAGGGGGGTAGTCGATGAGGGGGTCGGGCGATATTTCAGCCGGAGATCAGTCGAGCCGTTCGCTGGCGAGCTTTCTTCGTCTGACGGCCATTAACTCGAATTACGGTCGCTCCGGCAGCCTGCCTGAAAAGATGAACTTCGACGGTACGCAGACGACCGCGAACCCTAAGAGCTGCCTTTCCGTCGATGTCTTTACGAGTTCGCGCGATTGCCTCATCCGGAGGAGTCACGGGAACGACCAGGCTTCGCCGTCGCCGTCGAAACCTTTCCACCCTCGTAAAAACCAACGTGACTTTCGCGCTCAGCTATAACAGGCCACGGACGCTGGGCTAAACTCGCCTAACTAGATATGTCGGACGTGAGCGGCTCGTTCGCAGCCCTGATGTCCCGACTCGTGACGCGACCGGAACGCGTTGCCTCCATCGACACGTTCTTGCTTTAAGTTGATACCATCTGATCAGTTCCATGTAGGGACGTTTCCGAGTAATTGGGGTCGTTAAGCAAGTAGAATAGGGTAGCCAATGGCCGGAGAAGAAGAATTAGGAACGTCCCTGAACGGAATCCAGGAGCAAGATCATTCGCCGTTGGATAAATGAAATGGGGTGGGTTACCCAATGTTTACGAAATTTTTAAAAAGTGGAACGAAACCTATTCTTAATGGGAACAGTCTATTTTTTCTGTAATTCCATAATATAAAAATCAAAAAAATATGGCATTCCATTAAAATAAATACACATTTTTATTATTTTTTGGACACAGTGACATTCTACATGAGGAGAAAAGTCCCTGTAAAATATGGCGATCCATTTACAAAAACACGAAGGGCCCTTGAAGTAACCTCGAGAAAATAAAAATTCTTTTTGAGATCACAGTGACATTCTACATAATGGAAGTCCCTGTATGTCGAGGTTCTTAAATTCTCGGAATCTTTTGGCTGACAGAAAATCCGCAGTGCAATTATAACACGCGAACGATGAGCAGTCGTTTATTTCCCGTTAGCCTGCCACGGAGATGCTTCCCCGAGAGTTATTCCGAATTCGCCAGACACGCGAGGTTCCTCTCAAGGATAGTCAGGGGTTCTGTTTCGTTAGAAGTCCCGCTGGATTCGGCGGATTTTGCAGTGGCGTCACGTGCCGCGATAACGAAAACGACGCGGGTTGACACGCGCTGCGATTTGCCTCGCGAATTCCATCGGGACGCGTGGATTTCTTTGGAAACTGTTCACAGGGTAATCTCCGTGGGATTCCGGGCCGGGGAAGTTTTACGTTTCGCGCGTGTCGTGGCCCACGGATTTTTCGTTTTTCTTTGCGAACCGCCGATCCGCGGTTTCGGCTGCGGTTGCGATGCGTCCCGTGACCAATCTGTGCAAACTGCTCATCGAACAAACATAAGAGATGCGTATTGATTGTCTGTTATAATTAGACTGATTTTAACGCATATATTTAACCCTCATACGCTCCTCACGAATAGTTGCATAAATGGATAATAATTCACCCAAGTTTGCTCTACACGTGAAATCAACCACTTATGTTCCATTTGTAACGTCACATTTTAAAGAAATACATCTCACAACATAGACATCAATCACAGGATCATCAGGATCATCATGAGGATCAATGATTTTACAGTATGTGAAAATAGTAAATGGTTGAACTTTTACCCTGAGGATTGTATAAGGATTAATACATTTTTCATATGTGCGGAGATCTAGTTTCATTTTATTTTTGCAGTGAGAAATCATTCAGGAGAAAACATTTCTATGAAACGATGTGTGGAAATGAGAATTTTAGTGTAAAGTTTAATTCGATCAGCAAGTAGAATAGGACAGTGAATAACCAGACGTTAGAGAATTCGTTCAGCAAGTAGTACAGACCACTAAATAGTCAGAGACGTTGGGTAATTCTTTAGGCAAGTAGTATAAGTCAGCCGGTGGTCAGACAAGCAGAATTAGTAATGTTATCTTCCTCGGTAACCACTGGGGATGACGAGTTAATTCGCCATTAATATTCTCCATCGCCAGAATCCTTTAATTTTTGATTCCACCGATAACTCTTAAATACAGTTACAACTGTGCTGTGTACAGTCTGATACTGCAGGCGACGTTGTCACAGCAGTAGAACCTCCACAGCACAGTTTAACAGGTTCTCCATCACAGAAAAGATTTCGAGCGTTCTGCGGGGGAAAGTTCAAAGTGGAGCACACGCGACGTTGGACCGTGTTAACAGGACAAGAGGAAGATAAAGCAGCTGTTTGAGGACAGCGAAAGACAGGGGAAAAATAAAACGCAAGTCCCGATTGCGGGGTCGGGGACGATGATTTCGAGCCAACTAGAAATTCCCTGCGGTAAATCTCGTCTGAAATCGCGGAGCAAGGGCCGGCCAAACGGAAGTCGTAGCCCCCCTACCCTCCCGAAGGCGTTTTAGATTAGCCAGCCAAGCAGGCGCCGAAGTAATTTTCGCGGGGTTAAAAGGGGAACGGGGAGAGTAACCCGGAGAGCCTGGTCGGCTTTTATCGCGCTTCTTTCAGCGCGGGAAAAACGAAGGCGAGGACGGAGGCTGAGGCGGCGAGTTCTTGAATGCGAGCAGAAGGCATCGATAATGGAGTTGCGAAAAGAATCGTCCCGCCGATGATAATAAAGTGTCGATTAACGCGAAAGTAATTCACGGTCGCGCAGCTATTCGGCGCGCGACGGAGCCTTTTCCGCCATTGCCGCGAGAGAAAAGGAGCATCGACGGAATTGTTCATTCGGTGCCGACTTCGTCGCAATAATTCCAGGCCGATTGCGTTCACCGAGGAAACCTGGGAAACAATAATCGTGACCGTAAAGCACGAGCACGGAATCGCGACGAATATGGGCTCGTTATTGCCACTAAATTGTTGCTATTATTGGTTCGAGCCGAGCCGGCCGTTTCGAATGGTTTACTTTTACGAGGCCTCGCGAGTAATGTTACGGGAGGGGAAAATGATCGGTGAACGGGAAGGGGTGGCTTCCCCTTCGACCCTCGGAATTTGTTTCCGGACCCCTTCCGGTCCTTGCGTAACGACAGGACTTTTCAAATCGAATCACTTTCTTCCATTAAGAAATTAAATGTTAAATTATACATTTAATATAAAAGCTCTTCATGGAAGACAGAAGGGCAGCATCTGTGCCCTTATCTGGGTCGTACGCATTGATTTCGACGAAGTTTACATGATGGTTCTTGGAGAAACGTTTACGAACTTTCGAAATCGAGAATAATATACAGCAGCGAAGATGTACGTGGTATATAACAAACAGTGGCGTAAGTGTTCTTATCTGGGTCGTACACATTGGTTTTGACAAAGTTTACATGATGGATAGCTCGCGGAGAAACTTTCGACATTCTTTTCCAAACTCGCGAAGCATGTTTTTGTCAATATTGTTGAAACTTGGGTGAGCATGTGTTCATTTATTCGATGAAAAGGATACGATCTTAAAGAAAATCATGCACAACAGATATTCTCCGAAAACATTAAACACTGATAATGACTATGGTGCAGATCACAGCGGCGTCTTTCCAGCGAAACTTCTGCGGTCAATCGATTTCCGTGTTGACTGTACGCTTGCTATGCTGTGCGATCGCGTTCTACACACACGAAACGTTGCTTCGCGATCCAGCGGGCGAGTTCGCCGGGAAACGGCCCACAGGGGCTTTAAATTATTCACGAATCTAATTACGGACGGCGATTACTCCCCCCCACCCCCTCGAATTTACCATGATCGCCGGCCGATTCGACGAGACTCGAAGCATTCGTGACTCCTGCAACGACGAATGGGCTCCTTAAAATTCGATTATTAACCCTCGTTCCGCGGATATCAGGCAGTTCCGAGAGATCCTTCCTTTTTGATATGCAACGACTCTCGTCAGCGTTCGTACACTCATTAAAAGAAAATTACTTTTTTCAACGATCTAATGTGCGGAGAAAAAAACCCCAGTTTTCATACTCATTTCGTCCAACAGGCTGTACTCCTGGTATCCAAACAGTTCTCGCTGCGTATAACAATAATAATGGTGTAAATCAAGGTGGCAATATCTGCCCACCCTGTAGATTACATAAATAATGGCTTAAAGTTTGAATAGGCACAGTCTTGTTATTTTTGCAAAGTAAAATATTCGTATTTAGTGAATTTAGCGTTATAATCAGTAGACAGTGAAATTTTCTAATTGCAACAAACAGGAGAGGAATCAAAATTTACTTTCTTTGAATATGTGAAAAATAATATAACAGTGTCTTTAAATTTTTCCAATGGCTGTACTGCTTATACTAACTCATTTCGTCATAAAAATAAAATCCGCAACTTGAATAATAAATTTTTCAAAGCGACACTGTCTCTTAAACCATTGTTGATACCGCAAACGCGTCCTTTCTGTGCTTCTATCCCCGATTCGGCACGAAGGATATCGACTCGTTCGCACCTATCCGATTATCCGGTTGGCGTGCGCATCGAGGTTCGCGAGCCCAGCCAAGCCGGAGATTCCCGCGATTCAATTCGCTGATAATCGATTTCTGATAATGATATTGTATACGAGTACAAGCGGATTTTAATTATTCATTGATGGGAATCCCGCGAACGCCGCGTGAAATAATAAGGTTATTAATAACGTTCGCGAGCGACTTGAATGGGGAGGCACTGAGCCGACCAGGGTCCTCGTGACAAATGCGTCCCGTATCGATATCTTTTAATGATTTATACAGCTTTTAAGTGCCGTGAAATATAACCGGGGGGATTCTTCTACGGCTTAACTGTGCCGGACGTCCTTTTATTTCGCCAGGAGAATGGAAGGACGCGGGCAAAATACTCGAATGCGAGATACTGTAATGTATCGATCCATGGTACTTCGGGACCCAAAGTGTCACTTATCTGCGGGTAAACGTGCCTCATATCAGCTTCTACCCAATACTTTTCCTCCAAACAAATTGCTTAAAAATAAGTAACTACTAACAAGTACAATATTTGGCCTTGTATCATCAGAGTATATAACATTTCCTATCATGTTCGTAATATTTTCCTGATTAAAATGAGTCCAAACACGACGCACTTGCGATCACATTCACTCGTTTAATTCACGATATTGTAGAACCTCGATTATCCGAACTATCCAGTGGATCATGGGTATTATTTGAACAGGTGCTCCGAATTGTGTCGTGTTTGGACTCATTTTAATCAGAGAAATGCCACGAATATGTTGGTAAAAGCTCCACAAGAAAATAATTAACAAAAACCAAGTTCCGTTCATTTGCGAGTTGAAAATGATCAGCTGAGATCTTGGTACCGATTGTTCGTGCACGAGACGAACGGGAACAGAAAAATGTGATTCGGGAGGGGCACTAGTGAGATGAAAAATGATCTCAGACGTAAGAATAAGGAGTGTTGCAACTTATCGTCCGTGTACACCGGCATCTGGTAAATACCACGGGTGATGCGGAGGTCGGCCCAATGCCTGACCCACGCCACTAGCCTCAACCGAATTCCTCGAGTGCCACCGGCAGTAAATTGCGAAGTCAGAACACGCGTAAGAATATTCCCTCCTCTCTCTCTCTCTTACTGGTTGTGAGTCTGCGTCTGAAATTATGTAAGTCATATGGAGTTTCCTTTCCCTGAATATGCAAAGCATCCTGGACAATACGTACTAAATTGCCTGGATCCCGGGGACCCGGTGATGTAGACGTAACACACAAGCGACCGTGTTGAATTCGCGAACCCATAACTTACTTGTTGCAGATTTATTCTGTCTAGCTTGCGGTACATCCAACCGGCCCAACCTTCGTTAGGACTGGCAATTCCGATTCGATTAAAATAGTCAACTTCCATCACGTGGGATTAGGACTCATGGTTATTTATGCATATTTCGAACGTGGAGTCGGGCAAACTGAAATCTACTGCTACCCACACGCTCCGAAATTTTAACTAGGTTTACACTATTTCACATTGATTTGTACAAATAACGAGAATATATTGATTCAGATTGTCCTCGATTTTTTTACACGCCATTGTAAATTGAAAAATGTATTAGTTACAACAGTCACGTTGAGTTATAAAAATAACGAGAATAGACACGCCCAATAATTCTAAATTGAAACATTTATTAGTTACGACTGTCACGTCGATATTGAATCAAATTTTATTTAAAAATGAGAGTTGGATTTGTAAATGTCTCCAAATGATATAAACTTGTAGATCATAACAGTATTTCTTGATTAAATCACTTCATAAAATTTGCAATCTGAGATCAGTAATTTCGTATGCAGCGACGTAATATCAGCTGAAACAAGACCGAAGATACGGAACCGAAATACTCAGACTTGGTACACCTAGTGAATATTCAAAATCGATTATCTCGGAGACTGTTGCAACAAAATTTGACCTTATATTTTCATGAGCAACCACCTCCTTACTTGGAATGTTACTCAACCGCAGTCTGAACAGGAACTTCGGAGCCGTTCTGCTGTTAGATATTTGTCCCTCGCAGTGCTCAATTCCCGAACGTTTACCTTCCGCGTTATTACCGGGAAGACGAGGTTGCGCCGTTTGGCCGGTAGCCAAGGTATAATCCGAGAAATCCGTGACACGTAGCCAGTCTTCAATCGTCTCCGCGTCTCCGGTTCGTTCTCGGATTCCCGCCGTAATTATGCGCAACGATTTCACGCACGTTGCTGCCGCGGCCCATCGGCTCTGTCGACCGGATACCGATATACGGGGACGAAATGATCGGCATCGGGATATTTTCCGTGGAGGAATTTCAAAATGAAGTCCTGGGATACGTGGCCACGAACATGCGGGCAAATGTAGGCAAATGTAAACAAAGCAATTGTTGGCTATCTTCTGCCTGTGACCTCGAATAACCTTCACTAATATTATTTACTAAATTCCTAGAGCAGGAGAGTATCATCGTAGGTGTTTAGAAAGGGGTGGTCTTGTTGAAAAAATGAAGGTAACCTTGAATGTCTATGAGTAATTATTTTCAGTGAATTCCTAAAGAATGGGAGTATTATCGTATGTGTATAAGTGGGTGGTCCCGTTGGAAAAAAATCAAGGTGATCTTGAATGACCTCAAGTAATTATTTTCAGTGAATTCCTAAAGAACGGGAGTATCGTCGTAGGTGTTTAGAAAGTGGTGGTATCTTTGAGGAGAACGAAAGTGACGCTGAACGATCTTCAGTAATTATTTTCAGTGAATTCCTAAAGGATGGGAGTACTATCGTATGTGTATAAGCGGGTGGTCCCGTTGGAAAAAAATCAAGGTGACCTTGAATGACCTCCAGTAATTATTTTCAGTGAATTGCTAAAGAATGGGAGTATCATCGTAGGTGTTTTGGAAAGGGTAGTCCTGTTGAGAAAACTGAGAGTAACCTTGAATGACCTCAAGTAATTATGTTGAGTGAATTCCTAAAGAATGGGAGTATCGTCGTACATGTTTAGGAAATGGTGTCAAGTTTTAAAACAAAGATGGTGACCTTGAATGCCCTTCAGTAATTATTTTCAGTGAATTTCTAAAGAACGGGAGTATCATCGTTGGTGTTCAGAAAGGGGTGGCCCCGTAGTAATATCCCTCACGGTAATATTCGACCACTTTGAAAAAGATGATACCATTCCTAATGTCGAACGACTTCGATTTTTCTTGCGAATTAGTTTTGCTAAACGACGCGAAAAAATTTTTCTGAAAATCGCGGATGGTCGGAATGAAGGTTTTACGACTTCATCCGAGGGATAGGGAACCCGGGACCCGAATGTGGCTGGGGCGAACGTAAAGCTGACAATTCCCGGCGCTCGAACGCGATTCCTCCGTAGCGAGCAAACGTGCCGGGATACCACGCTCGCGACTATAAAGGAAGTGTCAGGTTCTGCGGCGGCCCCCTGGTAGCTCGTGAGGAATTTCTGAAGCTGCCGGCCGCGCCAGCCGGATTTTGATGGGTTGCTGCGCGGAGGAACGTTTTAGCTCGCCCTCGCTCCTGATGGCACGTAATCGGATCACTGTCTCTGCGCCGATGTTATTTTAGTGGCCTCTACCGGGTAATAATTAAGTCTACAGCCCCGGCTCACCGTGTATATATTGAACATTTACACAGCGTTCTGACGGCGATGTTCCCCACGAAGGAACGCGCGTAACGGATTTCGCGTCCGAGGAAAGTTCTCCGAACATGTGTTACCCCCGTAGAATAACTCTCTTGCATCTCACCGTTTTAACGCCAACATGATGTTCGGCGAGATGTATCAAGTATGTACTGTTTACTGGCTTTCAAAACTCCGTGAAGTGTATTTTGATACCGCTTAAATGGGGAGGAATATGTTTCGAATGGGCGAACCCTGCTGAGCTGAAACTACCGTAAGTGGAATTAGTCCGCAACTAGTCGGACATGCTCTTTGTCTGCCTTTCAGGCTTCTCTACTACTGTAGAACTATGCCTGACAGTGTTGGAATACTTTCTACTAAAAGTTATTCGATGCTATTGTACTATGCTCGAAGCATGCCTGGCTGCACGCGGACCGCTTCTACTGCGGGCCAAGTGGAACTGCAGAACATCCATTCTGTTTCAAATTATTTTTATCAAGTTGAACTAGCGTCTCCGAATTGGTCTTCAGCAAATTCTTTAACTATTGACTGGCATCTCTGCTAAGTTCTATACAGTGTAATATCAACGTCGTGAAGTTTGATGCATTCACATTTTATTTTGCACAAGAAAAGTTTTAATTTGTGAGAGAGAATTCAATATCATTTTTATCGAGCTTCACTGTTTATTTGATTCTCCAGTTTCATTAATTGAAATAGTATATTGTGTTCGAAACGTTTCCCTGCGATATACCCACGTGAAATAATTAATTCAATATTTTGTATAGAATGTACAATTTTGTAAATTCATGATAATAATTTTTCAGGGTATATACGAAATAATTATTTCAGAATAATATCTTAAAATTCACTCTCCAGCATATAAAAATAATGATGAATATTAAACTTGACGTTCAACGAGCACGTATTTCCCTAGTTATTCGAAGCGTTCCGATGTAAGCCACGTCGAATAGGAAAGTTTTCCCACAGTTTCGCCATCATTGCAGTTGGCTTCGTCAGAGGTCAAAGACGCACTGGCACTGATGTGCCCCTAGAAATGCGCCCTATGTAAAGTGCCAGTGCTCGGGTTCCGGATCAATAAGTACCAGTAGTTTTTAATTGGCCGGTTGTACAATTAAAAAACAAGAGGACGGTGCTCGAGATAAGTACTGGTCTCTTATCAAGAGTCCTAATAGAACAATTATACCTTTCGGTAACATTCCACTTTTTTTGTGTAGACCCCCTTTACACACCTTTGTATCCCCATGTGTCTTAAGCCTTGTCGACAGTCTAGTAGATGGGGACACTTATATTTGGGGAATTAAATTATAAAGATAAAAATATATATATAGAAATTTTTTAAGGGTTAATTAAATACTTCCACTTTGTATATTCCCTTTGCACACCTTTGTATCCCATGTGTCTTAAGCCTCGTCCACAGTCTAGTAGATGGGGACACTTATATTTTGAGAATTAAATTATAAAGATAAAAATATAGAAATTTTTTAAGGGTTAATTAAATACTTCCACTTTGTATATTCCCTTTGCACACCTTTGTATCCCCATGTGTCTTAAGCCTTGTCCACACACAGTCTAGTAAATTATAAAAATCCAAATAGAAATTTTTTAAGGGTTAATTAAATTACTTCGATTTTGTAGAAATGTTTAGGGTTGCTGTCCGTAATTTAAAGTTAATGAACAATTCCAAGAATATTTTAAGAGAGATTCGAAAAATCGGCTTAATTTTCGATAGCCAGAAGAGGGGAGGAGCCGCATTCAGTAAATTAAGGGCGGTTCGCCGGTTAGAAGGGCGCCTGTATAATTTCCGCGGCAGATTATACGGCGGCGTGTGCAGGAAGAAAACAGGTCGTCGCCGTTGTTTCGTTGGCTGGGAACCGAATGCATTAGCGGCGGTAAGCTCGAAAATATTTTTTCCGGGCCAGACCGGGAAGCAGTTAATTTCCCGGGCGGCTCGGATCCGTATGCCGCTTTATCAAAGTGTTTTTTGTATTCGAAACTCGGGACCAAAAATTCCCCGTGTTTTACGAGTCGAGGCCGAGCTTGCCCTCCCGGTCTGCATTCTGCGTGCCTCGATAACGCCGCTCCGTATATCCCCTGTGTGCCCGGGAGGGAAACAATTGCTCGAACGCGAGATTCTCGGACGGGTTTCGTTCGCTTCGAAAGTTCGTTTCTGGCCCAGGTGACGTGCAGGTGACGACCGTGGCTAAAAATGATTTATCGAGACCGGCCGCAAAAAGAACGCCGGGTAACGACGCGCCTCTAAAATCGAGGGGAACATTAGCGATTTCGAACGGGGAAAGAAATGAATTCCTGTCAACCGTTCCCCATGATCTCCGCACGCGCGGCTCGGCAGAATAAATCGCGAGTATAAATAAAGGGGAATGTCGCACGAATCGGCCGCTGTATCTCAGATCGCCTTGCGAAACGCTAGCGTGCAATTTTCTGTACGAGCGTGCAACGACCTATTAAATCAAAAAATAAACTTTCCGCATTTTCAACAACAATTTTCGACAATCAATTGGCAGAATCATCAATTCCGTAATTATTTATAATATGGCGCAGATGCACAGAAACTGATAGAGATTATTTCTGACAATGTACTTTGTTAAATTATGAAAAACCCTTTTTTCAACCACGTATCGAAGAGTGACGACTCTAATCTTCAAAAATAAAAAATTGACAACACAAGTGAATGAAGAACGTGATGGACCATAGAGTTGTAATTCATAGACAGAATTTGTTGATTAGCCGGAGGCGTACTTCCACCCAATTTATATTCCCAAAAAAATGTTCAACGCTAAAAATCGGATCAACCCTAATAGATTCAGTCACGGAAAGAAATGTGTTGGTAAATGAGTTTGTTAAAAAAAGAAATAACTGAATTTGTTCGACTATAAATTGCAACCAATAGGAAGAAATATGGAGGGACGAGTGGTTGAAAGCGTGTGTGCTGATAATGCGCGATAAATATTCAGACACGACTCGTTCCAGTCGGAAAGCCGCAAAAAGTAAAGAGGAACGCGGCGAGCGTTGGACGAAACAAAGTGAGAGCCTGCAGCAATCTGTTATTAATTCTGCGGGGGCGTATCGCGGATGCGAGTTCGTTTTCTCGTTAACTAAACCGTCAGCGCCGCGGAATTTATCGTCATCGGAATTATAAGCAATCCACCGAAAGTGATTTAAAGTGGGGGAATAGATGCGAGAGAGAGCAATTTCTGCAGCGTCCAGCCCTGACCTCACCCTTCTTGCTAGGAAACGTGGAAAACGCGGGGGGACTTGGCTTGCACCGTTTCGCCATTAGTTTCTCGCCGATCGGTGAAAGGAACATTTTGAAGGGAAATAAATCCCTGTCGCGGGTTGTCATCGGGAATGCAGCGCGGCAATGCCGATCTTTCAGCCGAGTCTTCTATCTATCTTCTATGCAGATTTATGTGCCATATCTGCGGTGCCGTTCGCGGTGTATGTTTTGCCTGATACTACCATGTTTATACTACTTGTATTACTTACTTCGGCTGGCTCATGTGCCATAATTTTTTCCTCTGCTCTGATTAAAACTGCAAGTTAGCTGCCTTTGTTCAACATTAGACTGCGGATGTGGAAAGTGGAATCAAATTAAATTTGGGATTCAGTGGTAGTAGTCTTTGTAGATCCGAAATAAATTAAAATCGTACTAAATTCTGTCGAATTTTATATTCTAACATTTTTTTTAAATTTCCAGAACAAATAATTACGTAAAAATTCGTAGTCTATTTATCATAAATGGTGCTGAATACAAATTTACAGTCAAGAATTTTTACTCAGTAAGTTTTCCGAATGTTTAGCTGCTTCGCATTCTTGTTAACTTTCTCAATTTCTCGAACCGGTTCAACCAAAAGAAAATATTTATATAAAATATTTGTAGCACGGTGGAATATTTATCCCGCGGATGTTACTAACTAAGTAAAAGATAAGCCGTATTATCCCGCAAAATTTAGCTTTCTTGCTCGCGGCCGAGTAAAACCTGAATAAACAATATGAAAGTTTTAAGTGATCGTCAATACGGAAAGTTTCGCGGAAAAAGCTCCGGACCGTGTGTTTTTTCGTTGGTTAGGTAAAAATGCGAGAGACCACGCCGCTGGTTTGTTTAAACTAACGTGCACGGATATTTTCGTAAAAGAGGTCCGACTGGCATCGGTAATTCGGAACGGACAGAGACAAATCCTGCGAGAGGCAGATTCCAGCGTGTGCGATACCCGCGTCTGCCAGCCGGGGAGAGTTTCCCCCTGGTGCTCACGGGTTAATATATTTCCCAGCATGCCACGGAGCAACTTTTTCTTCCGTGTGGCAGCCGACTTTCAGGTCGAGACAAGCTACGTTTCGTGCAGCTACGGGGGCTGTCGGGATTCTGACGTGTTGCGAGCCCCGGCGGTGTTTTTTGATGGCCTTAAATTATGGCAAATATCGAATCCGTACCTGACGGCAGCTTTACAATCTTCGCCGATCGGTAGTTCTCATCAATCGACGCGCGCGCGTGCAAGCAGAATGCAGATATCCGGGAACGTTCATTTTACACAATCCAGGAAATAAAAAATTGGTTATAACGGATATTAGAATATTGACGTATTGCTTCGACGTATTGCTTCGATGTATTTCTTCGACGTATTTCTTCGACGTATTTCTTCGACGTATTGCTTCGACGTATTGCTCCGGCGTATGGTTTCGACGTATTGCTTCGATGTATTACTCCGGCGTATGGCGTCGACGTATTACTTCAATGTATTACTCTGGTGTATTTCTTCGACGTATTGCTTCGACGTATTACTCTGGTGTATTTCTTCGACGTATTACTTCGACGTATTACTCTGTGTATTTCTTCGACGTATTACTTCGACGTATTACTCTGCGTATTTCTTCGACGTATTGCTTCGATGTATTGCTCCGGCGTATGGCTTCGACGTATTGCTCTGATGTATTACTCTGGCGTATTTCTTCGAGTATTACCCTGACGTATTGATCTGATGTATTGCTCTGGCGTATTGCTTCGACATATTACTCTGGCGTATTGCACCGACGTAGTACTCTGGCGTATTGCTTCGCCATATTATTTTGGCGCATTGCTTCGACGTATTGCTCTAGCGTATTGCTTCGATGTATTGCTTGGACGTATTCCTTCGACGTATTGCTTCCATGTATGGCTTCGAGGTAAGCTGAGAGAGAACACGAAGAATGAGCGCGAGTATCTTCCGTGGAAAAGGATAGAACATGACATGACAGGCGATAGAGATTTTGTTATTTCGAATGAAACATCGTCGTCTTATATCGAAAAAGAAACAGTAATACACACATTCAGATTTTCATCCAGAAAGAATATTATCGAACTGTCATTTAACAGACATGTTGTTCAACGACATGTTGGAATACAATCCTTGAGCAGAAAGTGAGACTCGCATAACAGCTCGAATCTTTTAAACTCGGGAGTACAGTCGACGCAAAGTTCGACACTTTCGACTCCCGCCGAGATAAACACGGAATCGACGGCGATGCTCGAATTTTCCCCCGGAAAAAAGTCGTTTGGTCGAAGAATTAATCCAGGAGGGGGGTACAGTCTCGTTTGCATTTCCGCCTTCCGTATTTAAATACAAAAACTTTTTCGATCCAACCCCGTCACCCCCACCTGTACCCCCTTCCTAGTGCGCCCCGTGACCGGAACGATTCGACCCAGGAAGCGTTGGCCATTTGTAAGGAGAAAGTTCCGGCGAACGTCCGCCTTATTCGACTTGGTACGGACCCTCCGTTGGAAAAAGTAAGTTTCCCAGTTTTTCAGGAAAGTTTCTTATCTGCCGGCAGGGCCTCGGGAACGAGATAAAGCGCGTCGATTGCCCGGTGCAACGGGGATCGTCGTCCGCCAACTTTTCGGTCACGATTACGTATCTAATTGCGGTTAATCGGCCCCCGTAATCCATAAATTCGTTTTATACGCGCTCCCCTTATCTATCGTGGCCGATACCTTGCTCTGACGTCCGCCAGGAACTTCACCCGCACCCCGATGTTCTTGAATATAAAATTTTTTTATCTACGCTACCATAAGTATTCCATTCCGTCCCGTTAATGGTGTACAGTGGCCCCCAAAAGTATTCGCACGCCATTCAGAATGACCTGTTTTTCCCAAATAAATTCCTGAATCGTGCGCTATTTTCAAATTGTTAAATGAATTGCCCCCTTCGAAATCATTTGAACAATTTGCTATCTCCGAATTTCTCTACAATTCGTTTGTTACACGTCGCACCGTGTGACCGTATTTAACTCACACTGTGTCGGTTGAAAATGTTGCGCGAGTTAAATATGGCTGCGACCATGGATTCCAGCCATAACTCACGGACGTAAATCGAGAATATATTCTATTTCGAAAATTTGTCAGAAACTGGCGCATTTTCGAAACGAAACGATTTTTCTTTCTTTCAGATTTTCGATACTTAATTCCAGTTTTCATGAAATCCGTCGGGAGCAAAGGTTTCGACGTTATTATATAAACCAAATTCAAATAGCGTGACCAGAGGCGACATTTGTGATCTCTAATACACGATCGGTGTGTGATCTGTAATCCGTTATCAGCAGGCGCATGGCCACCGTTTCTGTTTGATGTGGCAGAATATTCGCGTGCAAAGGTCTTTTATTTTTATTTTTAACGTCACGCAGCATTGGTGCTTTATGATCCATTTTATGGGGAATTTCGTTCGAGGGCGACGTGTCCCGCAGTGACACTGTGCGTAGCATTGATACGTTCTGCGGAAACGATGGAAAAACTATTTATATTTTACCGGGAAAAATATAACAGTTGCAGGTGCTCGCTGTTTCAATCGTAAAAGTTCTTCCAGTGTCCCGGGACTCGCGTTATCGCGTCGTCACTAATCTTCTCTATTTGATCCTGCTTCCTTTCAAGATGACCTCTATTTCTTTATACGGAGCTCTATATTTTCATTTAGGTCGTTCAAAGTCGTTTAGGGAGCACGTCCACCCGGAGAAGATTCGTGAAATATTGGTTGGTTCTTTAATATTAAACAATTTTCCATTACGTAATTTACAAGATAACAATTGTACTGTGCACAAGCAAACGGAACAAGCAAATGTGTTAATCCCACGGATGACTCGGAGATTGTTTCAATACTCGGGAGCTCTCGACGAGCTATAAGTCAAATAGTCGGAGGAATTGTAATCGGCTCCGTGGAAGATCAAGGAGATCGTTAAGATACGGTCGCTGCCGGGATCGAGCGTTCTCCAAGCAATGGTAGCGGTCTTCAAAGTCAACAGCAATGGCGGGAAGTCCGGAACAACTCTATAAATTCAAAACTTAAACTCGACGCCGGTGATAGGACCTGTTCTCCTCTGTCTCACATAGGTGTGTACCGAGGGCAGACTCCATGGAGCCGGTACGGGTCCAATGTTTGCCCCCTAAATTTCGTTGTGGCCGCGATTTGGAACTTCGATGGGTCTGATGGCGTTCCGAAAGCTATCGCCGGCGTCCCGAGCAACCGAGATTTAATCGAGAAATCGAGTGGGAATATCGAACCACCCGGGAAATTCCGTGTTGAAGAGGACCAAGAGAATTCTTGTCAAGTTTCCTCGCTTCCCTGTACGTTTACGAGGACGTTATTTGGGGATACGGGGTCAGAAATTTGTATTCAGGCTCCACCACTAATATTCTTGACTCTAACGCGATGAAGGGGGCAGCATTTACCCATTGCACTACTATTTATTTTACAGTCACTAGGACTTCTCTGTACGAATGCAAATGAAAAGTTGTATTTATCACGTGTATCCTCGAATATGTATCACGATAGAAATTAAATTTTTTGTTGGTCAAAAAGAATTTTCCACAGTTAAACAAATTCTTTTCTGAATTAACTTATTGATCAAATTCTGTCAACGAATAGGACTTCTTTGTACAAACGTTTGGATGCAAAAGAAAACTTTTATTTATTATTCCAATATGTATTACAATAGAAATTAAACTTTCTGGTGGTCAAAAAGAGTTTGTAACAATTAAACGAATTGTTTCTGAATGAACTTATTATTATTATACAATCGACGCATCCTGTCAACGAATTTCAAATTTCTTGATCGCATTCCGATAAACATTCAATTTTGTTTATCGTACACGTTCTCCATCGACGAACGATGCGCTCAATTATTACTACATTTCGACCAATCATCACATAATGTTGTCATCAGCGTGTTGATTTTGTCAAACGGATGATTTTTCGTAAAAAGGATACGCGGCAATCACGATTTCGGCTTGTGTAAATAAATGTTGCGATTTCCAATATTTTTTATTTGAAATGTACTCGGCTCTGATTACAAGCTACACAGCGGGTGATGAAATCAATTAGTTCGTATTTACATTGAGATAATGAATTTTTAAATTAAACCCCGGCTACGCGGAATGATGTCTATTTTCTTATTATTTGATGTTTATGAAATATGTACGTACAATTTTTGCGGTATGAAAAATACAATTTTCTGAGGCTGTAATAATTTGATTTCCCAATGTAAATTGTTACTACAGACAGAATAAATAATCATGTATTTTGTCAGGCACCAAAATCTCTTCTCTGTGATTTTTGTACATTTTAGGTATAGTGTTGTTTATATATAAAGGGTAGCGCACAAAGGGGAGACTGTTATATTGAATTTATCTTTCGGAAAATATTGTTTAATTGTACAAAAGCTGATTGAAACCGTAGTCGAACAGTTGTGCGGTCTCTAGCGAGGTTTAAGTAGCAGTGGTCGACGAAGGATCAGGCATTCTGTCGAAAAGACGATTGTCGAGTTGTTGTCGGGTATCATCGGGACACTCGGCGGCTGTTCCCGTTGTTTTCCCAGCTCGGTGTTCAGCGGAACCACAAAGTTTCCCCCGTGAAAGTGGTTCTCGTTAATTGAGTATCATGAACAATTCGTCGTCGAGTTGCGAGAAATTCATTCGCGCCGGCCCGTCAACCATCGCCGGACCGTTTTGCTCGCGTCAAAGAGGGCTGAAGGGTGCTCGCCACCCTTCTAACTTCCTCGACGGTCGGGATTCAAAGTGGTTCCCGGCATTGTGTCGCGGCTTAAACTCGACGCTCGCTGCGAATCGACGCGATGAAATCCGGCGAGCTGGCCGCGCGGAGCGACGCCGAACGGAACGGCGCGGCGGCGTCCACGCGAGCCTCAAAACTCTAAGCCCGGTATTCAACGGGGAATCGACAATGGACTGCGGCAACAGAGCCCAGACAGGCCAACAACGTCTGAGGAAGCGCACCGAGGAGAAGGGGACTTTGTTCTAAGATTCCGGCGAATCCCACAACGCTCCCTACCTCATTGTACCACTCTGAATGGACTCAAGACGCTTGACGGCCAGGCACAGTCCGCAGGAAAGTGTCCGCCGATGTGTATCTTCGACTCGCGCAATCGAAATTAATTTCCCACCCGTTAGATGCACGGGGTGTTACAAAATCTTTTTATTTTATCTATTTGTTCTACGTCGCGTCAACCACTGCGGATCCTTATGCGTTTATGGCTTCTAAAAATGTTCAAAAACTGCTAGAATATAAAATGATTGATAAAATTCAGTACAATTTTTATTCATTTCACATCTACAATTTTATTTTCTTCCACGTTCTTAAAAAGCGTCTATAAAAAATGCAAATTGCTCAAACAAAATCTTCTTCGGCCGATTTATCACCCTCGGCCTTGAGCTTAATTCTCGAGGTCAAACTTTTCTCTGCAGCGCACTGTCCAGCACTCTTCATAAGAAACAAAAGTCCCAAAGGAACTACTGGTCGCGAACCACCCATTCTTGTGCGAAACGATAAAATTCGGTTAAATTAAATAAGCTCCGAATGACGTCATGTTTGGGCTCATTCTAATCGGAAAAATGTCTCGAATACGTCGGCGACAATTTCGCTGGAGAATAATTAGAAACAATATAGTTTTTCTTACAACTCTCAGCGATCAGGACTGACTGCACGGAAAAATGTGAACCTGCATCCGCAAACAGCAAGTACGTAAACCCGATTATACGAGCTCTTTCTACCGTGTAATGTGCACACTGCTGCGATTTTTCCCTTGCATTACACCGTACAGGAACACGCCATAAGAAGTGCCTGTACTCGACTTATTTCGTCATCATTACCGGCATTACTGAAACTCACTTCCCGGCGTAAAAAAGTATTATCATTTACTTGGGTAGGAGGAACGTGTCGCGAGTAAACGCTGGCGAAGTTAAATTATCTCGTTTTTTTTTTTAGTGGAATTAACTTCTAGAATGTGGTCGTCGCGAAAGAGCGCGGTCCGCTGGGATGCTTTGGAATAACAGTGGCGGAGAAATTAATATGGGGCAGTTTATTAAATACCAGCTGATGATGTAACTTCGTTGGAAATTACAGGGGAAATTGACGGGAAAAGCAGGTCATCTTGAAATTGACAACGTGACTGAGATGGTGATAATGCACCGGTTGTTATCAATGTATTCCTCGAGACTAGAAATTCCTCATTAAAATTACCGGTGGAACAGTGTGTCGCGTCATCGGAATACGCTACGTTCCTGTTGCCGCTGAGCTGACAAAGCGGAAATGAAATTAAAGCAAATCCAGCAACGTGGATGTGAAAGATTTGGCCAAGCTCCGCGCAAGAGTCAAGAAATTTATAAAGCCGCTACCGCGATTCCACTGGTCGCAGCATTTAAATGGATCGCAAAGTGGTTACGTGGACTTCGCGATAGAACGTCTCCTCATTACGGAAACAACGCTCGGGACCTCGTACATCAGCTCTAATCTCACCGGCCATTACTTTCCGCGAATTAAAAATATCAAAACAACTTATTCCGCAGTGGGCATCCAGATCATCTACGGACAAGATATAGTGATTCATACGGGCCAATGGAAAAAACACGAAGACACTGTGAACGACGTTACAACCCCACAGGATCTGCCATTGTTTCCTTGTCTCTTAAATAATTGCTGAACTGTTTTTTTCCTGGAATGCGATTTTGTAAAATTTCAGTTTAAGGGTTGTTACCCCTTTTACTACTCCCATTCCATATTTGGAAAAGAGTAAGAAGAGGTAATTCCTAAATTGTTCTTTGCCTGGAAAGCAATTTCATAAAATTCCAGATCTTTACCTCGTTTAAGGGTTGCTACTTCTTTTAATACCTCTATTACATATTTGGAGATGCCTAACTTTTGCCATTTGTTATTTTTTTGTCTGTTAAATAATTCCTAAATTATTGTTTGCCTGGAAAGCAATTTCATAAAATTCCAGATCTTTACCTCGTTTAAGGGTTGCTACCTCTTTTAATACCCCCATTACATATTTGGAGATGCCTAAGTTTTGCCATTTGTTATTTTTTGTCTGTTAGTTCCTACATTGTTGTGCCTGAAAAACAATTTTGTAAAATTCTAGATCTCTACCCCTTCGTTTAAGGACTGTTATCCCTTTTACTAACCCTATTCCATCTGGGAAAGCCCACGTTTTTCCATTTTCTATTCTTTTGTCCGTTAAACAATTGTTTGCCTGAAACGCAATCCTGCAAAATTTCAGATCTATACCCCCGTTTGTAAGGGCTGTTGCAGAACGGTGTTAGTTTACTTCCCCACACATAACATAATTAAAATTAATTAAAATTTTTTGTTCGAATAAAAAATATCCCACCATCGCGACTCTAAAAAACGTTGAATTTTCCGTCCCGTCGGAGCACATACAAAACCAATACAAATAATGGTAGACAATGCTGGAACGAATGAATATCCTCACAAAAAATTCTACGTCGTGCTGCCATTTTCATTGCAGGATCATTCTAACAATTCATTAACGACTTTCGACAAAAATTCGCAGCAAGATTAATTGTTTTTCCTTACAGTGTTTCTATCGGGGCACGTATCAAACATTTAATATTTGATTTTTCCATCGACATCGGCTGAAAAACAAACAATACGCACAAAAATGTGTAAAACGTAAAAAAATCTTTGGAATCACACTAGCAGTCACGACGTGAATAACAGCGATTTTCACCATTTTCAACCATTTATAGTTCATAGCAACGTCAAGCGATTTCAATGATGTTTTTCAGGGTGTGTGTAACTGACGCAAGTCGAGAACGGGTATTTTTTAAATTTCCAATGGAGGGTCAGATGAAAAAGTTATAGAACACAATTTTTCCGAAATGTTAGAAATTTATCCTCTTTAATGAAAAATTTAAGAAATGAATTTTGTGGATCTGTAGCAATTCTGTACATATTTTGAAAACGTCAAGCAACAATATCTGCCATTCTCAGGAAGGATCGTTTAAAAAATGCATGAATGCTCGGATCGGATTGGATCTCGCAATCTTCGGTTATCCGGAAGTTTGTGGCTTAGAGTCGTGTAGCAACGGTGCAATTAATAAACGATTCCAATCGAAATAGCGGAGAGACTGTGCCGGCGATCACCGATCGATACCTACGGTACGGAAATTGATAATTCATCATGCACGTCCGGCCAGAATTCGATACTCCGGTTCGACAATAAAATCGTATACACCGGAGACCGAAAACGTCAGTGGTGCACCGTGCGCCGCCTTTTTATCGGAGCATCTTTTCCCTCGGGTGACAGTCGCGGAATATTGTGTCGCATACAAATTTAAATTTCGCCGCTCCGATCACTCACGATTAACCGGGGAATCGTAATTATCGGTTCCCCGTCGGCGACGCTTTATTCCGCCGCTTATTCGGTCCGGCAAAAATAGACAATTCGCTTGCGCGATTTACACAGTGCACACAACGCGATAGACAATCGCCTGGCTCGTTCGTTTACTCTCTGTTCTTTCACATGCACTGTAATTCGTAGACGTTCATATATTTATTTGAACACTGTGCACGAAATTTTTATAATTTCTACGATCAATAATAATTATTCATTGTAGTAATTACTAGACTAGAAAAATGAATGGGAACGATTTAACACAGGGAAAATATTACGAGAATTCATTTTTTATTTTTTAAAGGGGTAAAACCAGCCCTTGAGAAAATACCATTTCCTTTTCCATGAAATATCTCAAAATCAGCAAATGATATTTTTTAAAAATCGGAACGAAAGTTGCATGATATTATTGTGTCTACCAAATTGTGTAAACTTTAAAAAAATCTTGTGAGTAAATGAATTTTCTATGTTTTAAGGAGTGAAATCAGCCTTTCAAAAAATTTTACTTTCTATTTTTCTCAGGGGTGAAATCGGCCCTTCAAAAAATGTAATTTTCTATTTTTTTCAGGGGTGAAATCAGCCCTTGAAAAATACCATTTTCTTTTCCATTGAAATATCTCAAGAACAACAAATGATATTTTGAAAAATTCGAAACGAAAGTTGTATGGTATTATTGTGTCTACCAAACTGTGTGAAAAAATTTGTTAAAACCATTTCTCTAAGCAAATCTTGTGAGTAAATGAATGCATCTAATTTCTAAAAAAGAATCAGTACAGACCTTCCTCGAATGTCGGCCCGTTATTCCGCAACCTTCGGCGGAAAAAAAATTGAAAAAAATAATTTTCGAACGTTTCGCACGCGGAATTGAAAGCTCTCGAAAAGCTACGGGTTCGATTTCTCGCTTATGCTTAGCGAGCAGCGTGAAAACGCGAGCATCTCGTAAATTCGATCGGGGAAGCTCGCATTTAATATCTCGCGGATTACGCGTTCGCGTATTAATACGGATACAGTTAGGCAGATTTGAATTTGGCCGGGGCGCGGGGTGGCTTGTTGCGGATCGATCGCCGGAGTCTCGGCCGTGTAATGAGTCCAGATTGTTTATAACGTTGTTTATCAGCCGGCCTCGCCGACCGTATCCCCGGCTTTATTCCTCCCATAAATTGTATCTAGTGGTTCGCGTCTCTGCCATCTGACAAGCAATTAATGTAAACGTGTCGCAGCCGACTACTGTGCCCCGTTAACGAGACGACGTTTTTGTTTAAAATAATGCTGAGGGTGCGCGGTTGTTTGCCTTTTGCTCGCGGGGCTGTTTCAACCCCGGTATTACCGGGCGTAATTAAAAATTAAATATAGTCTTTGACGCGTTACTCGAACGAATAGTCAAACTGATTGGTAAATATTTTCGAAAAAAAATTCATTCCGCGAATAATGAACGAAACGATTTCACGAATATTCTGTTTGATCAGTTTTCATGCTGCGTTCATTAATTCTGCTGCGTTCATTGATTCTCCACGGTGATCATTAATAAAATGTGAAAACTTTTTCATCATTCCGGTAATTATAAAATATATACGAAACATGTTATTTTGATTCGTGGTTCCAGGGCTTGTAAAATAAGGAAATATTTGGTCTCCCTTGGGGGGTGGGGTGGTGGGATCGATAAATCGATAGTTTTCAAAGGTGGAGCGACACTTTCAGGCAATAAAGGGGACTTTAAATATTGCTTCCAGAGGGATGTAATTTTGTAAAGTTCCACGGAGATAATTGCCGCGCGCGTTATCGTTCTTTCCCCCCGCAATATCGACTTTATAGCCTGGAATTATATTCACACCTCTCGCCATTATTAAACATTAACGAACTGTCTGTACGAGCGCTTAATCCGGTTTAAAGACTGCATTTACCAGGCTCCGATAAGGCTTCCGTAGTTCCCGACGGTCAGAATAACGCACATATATATATGTATATATGTATCGCTGAAGAGCTTTTGCCAGGATCGTAACAAAGCTTCGTGCAACACCGACTTGAGCTCTTATGAAAACACGAGCCGATTTTGCAACTTCGGGAGCCTTTACATGGCCGGGAGCTAGTTAAGACACTCGATACACAAATTTGGATCATCCGTTCACAAATGAGATGGTTATTCGCAGAATGGAATTGTTTTCCTCGCTATTCCAAGTACGATGCACTTGTTCACGAGTATTGCGCTAGATATGTTCGGCGTCCGACCACGGACTGCCCACTACTACTTGCAGCAGCACCGACTATAGCTCGACTATTACTACTTGGCTCTGCTCACTTGTAGATTACACGTCTACACTTTGCTAGCCTACCTGGAAGTCAATCAATTATTTATTGTCGCGTTCGCAGGCAGTCAGCTACTACTGGAAGTTTATCTAGTTTTCTGGGTAGTGGTATTTTATGCTGTAATTTATTATGGAAATTATAAGAGCATCTGTTCATTTAAAAACACGATTTTTAATATCACAAATATTGCAATGGTTATATTCTATAATTATATTGTACAATTGTTTCTGTACGTGGTAACTTTCGCAGGAAGCGGAAAATAACATGTTGCCAAACACGGTTCTAAATTAGTAACATACAGTATATTTACTGTGCATAATTGAAACTATATGGTTTTAACTCCGGCGAAAATGAAACGTGTAATGAAACCTGTCAAATTTCAAGTGAATTAACATTTCAAATAATGTAGACATGCAGCCAATTTGACGAGTCTGTTAGTAATATTTTTGGAGAATATATTTTTCAACTATAAAATTGTGAAAACTTTTCAAATGCATTACATGTTTGCCATGTTCGTATTTTCATTTTATAAATGCAGCCAGGTTGTTGCCATGTGAGAGTTTATTTGAAGTCGTAATTCGTACTGTAACTCATAATTTGTTGAATTGATGGGATTTCTTTTTACGCACAGGTTGCGATCATTTCGTTGAGAGCATATTATACATTCATTATGCTAAAACAGTAACTATAAAGACCATTATCGAAACAAATGATGTACAATTTGCATATTCGATGGCTCGTTTAAATTGAAACATTTTAACCGTTTGATTGTCGCGTCATCTCATTTGGGTCACGCAATTATTTGTCCGGATTGAGAAGTTCATTATCCTGCCAAGTAACCGAATTATTTACGAGATACGTGCTAAAACGTTTATTTCATCAATACGTATCTCAACACTGGTTTAAAAACTTATGCAACAGATAAAAGTCTCGGATATTTCTCGATGTGAATATTTTTGCATCAGCCTAATAATTATTGAAACTGTGAATCAAAATAATATTGGCACACTTTTCAAAGGACCATAGCTTTTTAATATTGGAAATTTTCAACCAATAGACCACAGATTTTTAGAATTGGATGACGTGCAAAAAATGTTTTGTAAAAATTTCAGATTCGAAATTTTCAGAATATGTATATAATTGACACATTTTAAAATTTTCTACATAGGACAATATAAAAAAGTTGTACATTTTTAGTATTTTCTCTGTAGTTCCCAAAATTTGTTTCGCATCGTGTAGTAAACTGATTGTTCCAATATAATTTTCCTATGGTCCTTCAAAAAGTGTGCCAATATTATTGAATCACAGTAACGCAGCAAGGTACGAAAATATTTTAATGCGATGGAATTTCCACGGTCACAGGTTGGTCAGTTAGCATGTCGGTGAGAGCGCATTCGCTGAAAAGCGTAACATGTTCAGAGGCAGGTATCGTTTCGAAGTCGACTGGAGCGGCTGCGAGCGAAGATAATCGATCATCCGCGGCCGGTCCTCGCAGCGACAAACGGCGAGCGTGTCGATGTCGCGAAAAGCGGCCAGCGACAAGGGTTCGCTCCGCTCCGCTGACCGTTTATAGATTATCGATTTGCGTACGATTACGAGCGAAAGCCGAACGCGGCCGAATCTTTCGTCGTTAGAACACTTAATTCATTCGCGAATCCGCGTTCACCTTAACCTGGACAAACTCCGAAGGAAGAACTAAGCCGAAAACGCATAAGGACGCAGTATTTCAGGCGAATTTCTAACAGCATCTGGAAACCACCAATTAACGCACGTCTGCGGAACGATCAAACCGGGCAACGAACAGCAACACTGAAAATTATCATCCTCGGGGAAATTTGAATGATCGTTGTGGGATCGTTCTCGTTGAAATTCCAATTGGACCGGAAGTTTAATCAATACAACGGGGTACAACACTCCGCTGGAAATTTCACTCGGGGGCTTAATTGCGTTCCGAATTGTTTTTTGCCGGCCGTTATGTCCGCGCCCAACTTCCACCACGGGCCATTTCAAATCAAAGTGTTGGCATCAGCCGGAAAGTACGTTTCTACAGTTCGATTTGCGGACTACGGGAAACAGTGGTCCAATTGTTGTACAAGTCCGCGGTTTTCAGAAGTGAAATTCGTTCAGTGAAATTCTACTTGAAGTTTTAGGGGTGACTCTGAATAACAGAATACGTTGAAAATGTGGAATCAAATTTGTTCGCAATGAAATCGTTTTCGAGGAAATCATACTTGGATCTGTTTCGTCAGTCTGTGTCCCTAGATCAAGACTTGTCTCCCACTCCACATTACCCCTTCGTCACGTGTCGTGAAGCGCGCACCAATTCGCGTCGAGTCTTCATCGTGACTCACCGAAGGTGGCAGAGAGGGGGTAACTGTATTCCCCTTAATTCCAGGAGTGTCGAAAATTTCTTTAACCCTGTTCCTCCGAAAATATTACAAAATTTCTCTGAATGTCCATTCTGTGCTCGCTAATAGATTAATTCATAGTCTTACTGTTGGATATACCGACAATTTCAAAATTGCCTCGACTTTCTAAAATGTCCTTGTAGTAAAAGAGGGTAGTATAGAGGCTGCCAGATGTGTCGCAGAAAGGTCTTGCCTGGAGAAACCCTTGACGCACCAAGGCCACTAAAATAAAACAGAGGCCCGTAGATATGCTATATAGGACCCCGTTTCCTTTTTCGAGAGTCAAGTATCGTCCAGGTCAGTTTTAGTCGGTTCACTGCAGATCCTCTTCAAGGAAAGACGTTCTTTCTGTCGCCGTTCAAATAAAGTAAAATTGAAAGGTTAAACTGCGTTTTAGTTGATTTCAACTTCCCTTAAAATCCAATACTTACAATGAGAATTTGTGCAAATATGTTGAATGCAAAAGGTTTTAAATGATCTAAAAATTTAGTTGTCTACATAAGGGTACTAAATTCAACCCTGTAAATTCTACTACACGCCTAACAATTTTTATTACAGGGTCACGAGAAATAACGGAGTTAATCATTTCTTATTATAATTCTGTCAAATTGACGAATTTTGAAAAACCAAATAATAAGAACCATAACATGGACCTTTAGTATTGTATATATTTTAAAGAAGTTTCGAAATGGCCACCCTTTGCGCCGATACAGAGGCTCAAACGTGTCTTGAAATTTTCGGCTATGGGCCGCAGCTCTTCTGGCGTCATTCGGTCCCACTCCTGGTACAGAGATTTTTTGAATGACTCCAAATTTTTATGGGGCCGAGCACAGGCCAAAAAAGGGTGGCCACTTCGAAACTTCTTAAATATATGAATACTAAAGGTCTATGTTATGGTTGTTATCATTTGGTTTTTCAAAATTCGTCGATTTGACAGAATTATAATAAGAAATGTTTAACTCCGTTATTTCTTGTCATCCTGTAAAAATGCGCCGACAGGAAAAATTTGTCTGCAGGACACTCGTTCATTGGAGTAACTAAAATTGTGGCATAAAGATCGTCAAAATCCATTTTTTGGTGCTCTCTGCTATTTGAGCCACCCGTAGTGTTGTATCATCGGACATGTACGTCTCTCGCGTCCCCTTCCAAGAAGTCCATCTCGGACGTCGTTCGACCCTTTTGTTTCGCGATTGGTTTCCATAAAAACGGGCCGCGTTCGGTGCAGTAGCAATCGGTCGGAGCGCGCTTGCGGACAATTATTGTATATACATGCGGCGGCGGCCCAGTTTCCAGTTCTTATAATGCTTCCAGCAGATCGTTTCCTCCGCCGGGGAAACGGCAGAGGCGGCGGCGGCGGCTGGGCGCAATACTTGGATGGCTCGGGACGGACTCTGGACTGGCCCTCGGCTCTCGTGCGGCGACCAAGCCAAAAGCTGCAACGGCCCGGGGGAAGAAATGAGGTCGGAAGGGAAACAGGGAGGAGAATATGCGACTCGTTACCTCGATTTTCAACGAGCCGCGCAACCGTTACTCGCCTTTCCGAGGGAATCGTTTGTTCGTCCCTCCTCCCGATCCACCCGTCTGGCCACCCACCGCTCGCCCTCGTCGTCCACTCCCGGTCGCGATTCATCCGAGGCCATATGTTACAAGATGGTTGCACAATCACGCGGTAATGCGAGCCTGAAAGACGACCAGACGGATAAGAGAAACGCTCGCGAGGAGCTATCTCTCTATACCGGCGAGCCCGAACCACCCCAGGACTTCGGAGCTCATCGCGAATGCAGATATGCGTGAATTTTAATGGTCGAGTTCCAACCCCCCACGAGTTGGCTGCGAGTTTTTTTTCTACCTACCCCCCGTGGCCTGAAACCTCTGTCGACCGAGCGGAACTTTTGACTTTGAGCCCTGAATCGCTGATCACGCGTCTTCGTCCCTCGAACAATCCCTTTGCTGCAGAAGAATGAATAATGTTCGTCTCTTCTCTTTACACACAGGGTGGTCCAGGAAGAGTGTACGGAAACGGAAGGGGTGGTTCCTGAGGTGACTCTAAGCGCTTTTTCCTTTGCGAATTCGCGGTAAGAAGTAGAGGTGGGTTGGTACCCGAAGTCGAAACCAGGTCGGGTCGGGAACCCGAAAATTTATGAAATTTGGGTCTCCGAACAATTATAAATTTTTGTATTTCCGACCCGCTCCGACTGAAAATTTCGGATACCCGCTCACCCCTACCAAGAAGCTTCGCTCTCGAGTTATTCGCGAAAAACACAGACCAATCGGAGCGCCGCTGTTGCTAGCAAACTCCGCCCGAGCTCCACTGTAGCCGCGCTCTGATTGGTCCGCGTTTTCAGTTAATAACTCGCGTACTAAACGGCAAAGAAAGGAACAGCTTAAAATTACCTCAGTAATCACTCTGTGAAAATTGTTGAATTTCCAAAGGAATAAAATGGCGGTGACGCAATCCAGGTGTTGAAGCCAGTCGGAAAGGCGTGCAAGACGGTGGTGTTGCCGGGGAGAGATCGTCCCCGTCGCGGGAGACAAATAAATTACGACGTGGTAGAGTATTAAACTGCAATTTCAGAAGTTTTCATCTAATGCGCGAAGGCGAGGTTCGCCTCCAATGAAATCTGCATGCAGATTCGCCGGGGTCGCGTGAAAAAAGCTTCATAAAGGGGACAGGTACGGGCGCGGGGACCTGGCCGCGGAGGCGAGGGGAGAGGAACGGGGAAAGTGGCGCATTATACACAATAAAGGAGAAACAAGAGAGTAACGTCAGACACACTTAACGTCGGAACTTTTTGCCAGCGGCTCGGCCCATCCTTCTTCCTGTTGGCGCGCGGAGAGACGAGAAGAATGAAAGGGCAAGAAGAGGGACGGTAAATCCAGAGGCAGGATTTAAAACGTTCCCGGGTCGGCCTGTAAAACACCACGACGACGACGACGACGACCACGACGACGCTGACGGCGTCGCGGCTGCGCCTCACAGAACGGAACACCGCTGGGGAAAAATAATTTCTTTGAACCGAGAAAATTATACCGGGTATCTTTCATCTGGAAATGGAAACCTCAGGCATGGCGGATGCACGCGCTGGCCACTTGCATCATTCATGCCGCGCTGTTGTTCGTTACCGATCATCCGTGCTTCGCAATTCATGTCCGTGAGCTGCCGAGCTCCTCTGCGCTACATTCTACCCTCCTCGCTGAGGAATTGTGCGGCTCGGTCACCGTCGTCTGGCCAATCATTGACTCACAGTGACGCACAAGAGAAAGTAAGCGATTTTTACAAAATCAAATTTTATCTTGAAGCAGCAGTGCATTTTTTAGATTTATTTGGGGATGGAAAAAGGGGGTAGACAAATTGGTGATATTATAGGTTTATTTCATGCAATGAAACAAGTAGAGAAGCTGGGTGGACGAAAGAAAACTTAATTCACAGTTTTGTTATTAAAATTTTGGTATTCAAATTTTGTTAGCTTCAGGTCTAATTTGTTACGAGGGCTAATCAAAATATGTAAATTATTAATATGAGTATGTGCGGATCAACAACTCGACTGAGACCTGAATAATTTACTAAAACTACAAATCCTTCATTACCCCAAAATAATAATTTTACACATAAGTATGTGTGGATCAACAATTCCACTCAGCCCTGAATAATTCATTATAAACACAAATCCGTCATTATCCCGAAAAGACTATGATTTTACCAAATTGTTTCGGGATATTCGCAGTCGATCGAACGCAGTAATGCTACACGAGTACTTAACAGTAATTTAATAGAAAATATATTCGCGAAGTCCGACTGGAATATTCAAAGTTCGGTTCATTTCTCAATAGCGCAAAGTTTTAAGCTGTTCGAAGTTCTAGTGATATGTTCTGCTCGAAGTTCTAATTTACTCCGGTTAGTTCGAAGTTCTAGTTCAAAGTCCTTTAGCCCTGGAACCCACGATGTGCAATCTCCTGCCAAAGGAATGGTTACAGCTAATTTCTTCGGTAGTGACATGACTGGAACGGATCGCTAATTTAGGATGTTGTTCCAAACTATAACAGGATAAGCCCGGAAATCTTACTAAGAAAAATGTTCGGCATACAATTTTTTTCGTCCGGAGTTCCGTCGAGAAAATCGAGTTTGAAAATTCAGTGAGTACTGACGCGTCTGATCACGATCGACCAATTCTACTTCCTGCATATACTATAGCACTGAAGCATGACTGGTCTTGAAACTCGATTTTCTCGAAAACGAGTCGTCGAACGAAAAAATTTTATTCCTTTTTTTCGATTTAGTTTTACATGTAGAACGATTTCCGGCCCACCCTGTATAAACCGAACCAGTATATACGGAATTTGTGGGCAATTCGAAACCGTATTCTCTGCAAGACCAGCACAGCGCGCATTCGTATTCGAGAGAGTTAACGGGTCAAGATCCACGTTACCCGTTATGAATTATTGAAATACCGTTCCGAAGTTAAACGACCAGCCTCGGGTATTTTTCAGATTTTTTTTCCCGGGAACAGGACTCGTCCAATACAAAGTACAGCTGTTTTGCACGGTCCGTTTTCAAAAATTCCGCCGTAGAGTCGCACGGTGTGTAAACTCTCGTGAAATAATAAAAAAAAAAAAAAAAAAGAAAAACCTGAACCGGTCCCTCGGACCGTGTGTAACACTTGGAAAACGGCACGGTGAAATCGATCAACCGCTCCCTGAATTAATGAAGCCGCGGTTCAACGTCATAAATTCCACGGACATCGAACTCGACACGCGCTGCCCTGTCAGCTGAACAGTAGCGAATCCGAGGCTCCTGCGTCAGGTATCATCGAAACGAAACAAAGAGTCCGAGAGTATCGAAAGCGTTCGACGTCGAAATTAGCAATATCGAGAGCGACGGCCCGGAGCGAGCAGCCGTCGTCGCGGGGACTGGCAGTGTTCGGTGTTATCTTTTATTTCCCCGGGACTATTCAACTGTCGGCTTGATCGAGAAATCGACCGGAAGCTGCTCGAATCGTTCCCTGTCCATCCCTCTCGGCGGTCAAGCTGTCGCGGTACCTCCTCGAGCAACGTGCCCTTCCTCCGCCCTTCAAACTTCCTCCATAGTCGTTACAAATCTTCAAAACGTTTTTTCCGGAATCTCTCTGCTAATTATTAGGTCGTTCGGGAATTAGATTCCTGTAGAATGACAATTTGCAATTTTTGTAGATGAATTTTAAGAAACTCGAATCGAATGAAACCTTATTTTCCTTGGTAGTAGTCTTTTTAGATCCGAAATCAATTCAAATAAATTCTGTCATATTTTATATGCCAGCATTTTTCGATAAATTTTCAACAGCCATAATTGCATAATAACTAGACTTCGGATCTTCATGCAAAAATAAAATATGTTTGCAAGACACAGTAGCTAAATAGAAATTTCTTTCTGCCATTAATTGTCTTGTTAAGCTGAAATTACTACACTGATGTCGTTAAATCATCGTAATTAGATTGCATGTGCCCATTTTTGTCATAAATGCGTAAAATCCGCAGTCTAATAATAACTGTTACTTGACCTTATTTAATCGCCTGTATTATTTTAAATGAGCTGGAAATATGTTGAAAAGGGCTTTGATGACCCTGACAACATATTTCGAGTTCATCAAAATCGATGAGGAGGACCTTTCCCTAACTTCGTGCAGATGTTTGTTCACCATTCTACACTGGCTTGTAAAAATAAAATTTTCTTTCGACATAAGACGATGGTTCTGAATGGTAATGAATATAAAATGAGCAAGTGCAATTTAAAACAGTGAAAATATTAAAAGATTTTGAGAGTATTAATATATTATTTTCATCACGTTAACATGATTAATGAAGAATATTTATATTTAGCTCCTGCATATCTTACAAACTTTGCACAAACTTTTTATTTTGCATGCACATCCGGAGTCTAGTAATGAACATATTTCTCGTGCGAATATTACAAACCTGCGAGTCCGACAAATTGACAAGTTCGTGTCGATTGAACGAGCCGAGCAGTTCCTCGAGAAGTGTAATGAAAATTCGTTTGCCGCTGGTGGCGTAACAATGGCCGAAGTAATTGTTCATCGAGTCGCTTTGGGAATGGAACAGGTAAACACTGACGGTCTCGGGTAGGTGAAAGAATAAAGGGGTTTGGGGTAGAGTGGGGCAATCTCGAACAAGCAGCCGACTTGGAGCACCGGCGGTAATGTATCGGCGATGATTCGCGACCGGTACTTTGTAATTCCAACGTTTGTTCTTCCATTATGGCGACCCCCGCCACCCTCTGATAAAGGATTCGATTTACCGGGGAATTAACGACCGCTTATTGTCCCCTGTATCCTGGCTGAATGCAGCTCCACCGGGCGCAGAAATTTATTCAATTCCGCATTTGTCGCTGAATAATTGCGCCTCGGATAAAGCCACCGGGGAGGTTTTCGAGAGATAGATAGAGAGAGGGATGGAGGGGTGGGGGATTGTAAAAAGAGACGGGGCGACGAGAGGATACCCGGGCACAGAGTTCACGGATGGTAGACCCTGTTCTCGTTGTTTCCGCGAGCAAGTTGCGTTTCGGGGTTGTGCATCATTCCGTTTCGCATATCGAGGCGTCTGGTCGACGAACTCGTCGAGAATGCGGCAAGTTACAACTCCCGGCGCAACCAGCGTCGAGCAAACGAGACCTGTGCTCTCGCACACACCACCAGCCGCCATCTTTCCCTGTAATCGTAAAGAGAAAAAGCTCGATCCGATCGATGGCGTTTACAAAACACGGCTGATCGTAATTAATTGATTATTATTTATCGCGGACGCACCCGCTTTGTATACCGGGTCTATTTTGACCCAGAATATCAAAAGCGTCATTTAATTACTCGGTTTCTGGCAATTAAATTAATAGACCGCGGATCTTTCTACGAAATAAAAATGTTCTGCACTGTTTGTAGGCAGCAGAAGTAATATAAAAATTGATTTCATCCCTTAACGATTTGGTTGCATTACAAGACAACGTCACAACATTCTGAAATTTTTCTAATCTGTTGTCGTTTTATATTTCACTCAGCCAATTTCTTCATAAATGCTGTAAACCATACCTGGTTTAAAGCATTCAATAAATAATGTATTGTATAAGAAGTACCTCCAGAACAATATTTTTAAAAAATTATAAATAAGCAGGGGGTTGTCCGAAATTTTTGTCATAAATCCATAAAATCCGCAACTCCGTATTTACAAGCACAAATTTTTTTATTTCGGTGAAAGCATTTTTACTGATGTGCTACTCTGTTCTACAAAATTATAACAGTTTGAACTTTCTGGGATGAATGGAATCGCGTCGGAGATTTTCCTCGGCGAAGATCAGGAGAGTAAGAAAGAATACGACAAATTGAAAAAAGGCGGTGGCAGCGGCGACCTGAAATTCCGGCGGAGTTTCAGTATGAATTTCCTCTCAATTACCCGGAGAGGATTTTCGCTCGCGGTCCAGCCGATAGAAGAAAGCGATTATTTAAATTGATGCTCCCCGACAGGGAGACGGTTAAGACGTCGGAGCAACAACAAAGACAAGACTTCAGCCGGCTGGCTCGGCCCGCCCGAGGCCCCGTGAAAGTGGTGGCTCAGACTCTCTAATCGTCTTTCAAAGTATAAAGATGAAATCTCGATCAATGGATTAAGTGGAAATCGACGCCCCGGGGTGCCATGCCGCTCTGGTACTCGAGGGGCTGGTGACTCGCGGAGAGAAGTCTGATACCACTTTAGCAGACGAATTGAAACGCGAACCGTCACGAAACACGGCGATCCACTGAATCGGGAAACCTTAAATATCCCGTGTCCTGCAATTTATCGAAAGGTTCGAGATTGCATTTTCTTGCCAGACTCTCGTACACAAAGAAGCTTTTACAGAAGAGGTGATATTGGGACTGTTGTATGGTTGCGACCGATTTCGCCACCAGCGAAACAAATTGCTCTTTGAGATGTCCTTAAATTCTTGAAATCCCGGCTGAGCTTTACAAAACACCTCCACCCTTTCATGCGTGAAAGTTATTAGCGAAAAAGTATTTATCCCACTTTTCTACGCCTCAACATGACGGCCGGCAAGCAATTTATATAACGGGCGAACTTGTTAAAAGGTGTGTTTAAAGGTAGACAGATTTTTAATATAACGGGGGTCCTGAATAAACAATCTGAACAAGCCGGACTCCACAGGCCGCGGTTTCGATAAATTCTAGGTCAGGGAGGAATTATTTTCCTCCGGAGTGAGATTCGCTACTCGAGAAAGGTAACCCAAACGAGATTAGCGTGGCTGGTGGCTGCTAAAAGATTCCGAAAGGAAGCCGCTCTAAATAATCTAACGGTGGAGACTTGGCGTTGTTTCCCCGGGCATCTCAATAAATCAGCAGCGGACGAGGGACAGGTCAAATTATTTCCCCCTCGGGTATAATCCCCGAAAGTCGAAAAAAATTGTGCAACAAGATTTCGCCGGGCGTCCTCGAAACCGACAGACCTGAAAGATGCAGGCTAGTCCGCCTGTGAAGCAGATCAAAAGTCCGTCGATTAATGTTGCATGGTGGCGTCACAGAAGGACGAAACAAGGCGACAAGCCATGCTTGCTCTTGCAGTCGTACCAAGCTTCTTGCTTCAACCCCCTCTTCCCCGAGAGACCGCCGCCACCGCATCCACAGCACCACGCTCGGACTTCTCCTTTATCTCTCGAATCCCCGGAGGAACGTGACCGCCGCTACCTGCCACGGGATTCTTCACAGAGCCCACTTTATCACCGACTCCCTGTTTACCTGCTCGTAATGCCCCTTAATTGTCGGCCGAATGCTCCGGACAGAATGACGATCCGTTATTGCTCCGCACTGGATAAATAATGGCGGTTCGGTGTGTGCGGAACATCGGCTCATCCGTAATTGAAAGTCTTCAACAGCGGAATCCACCTTCGGTTTTAGTGCCCTTGAAATGAGGTCATCGTTCTAAGAGGTTAAACCAAGTCGAAAAGTTGAGTTACCAATTTCGAGTCCAATATATTTTCATAATTTTTGGGGACGACGGATCCTATTTACATCTTCAACAGCGGAATCCACCGTCGGTTTTAGTGCCCTTGAAATGAGGTCATCGTTCTAAGAGGTTAAACTAAGTCAAAAAGTTGAGTTACCGATTTCTAGTCCAACATATTTTCATAATTTTGATGGACGGCGGCTCAGATTAAAATCAGGGTAAACGGAAAAGTTGCTCCAGGTGGTGCTACTTTTCTTAATTAGAAGGTGGAGCTGAAAAGTTCCAGTCTGATGGAATCTGCAAATCTGGATGACAGATATGAGTAGACTAAGTTCTGTATTAGGTTACTGCAGAGTTGGTCCTGTTCTTGTGAATTAGAAGGCGAAGCTGAAAACTTGGAGTCTGATGGATTCTACAAGCTTAGATGGGTCTAGGTTTTACAAGACTCTAAATAATATATGAAGAGTGTTACGCAGTTGGGTAACTAAGGTCTAAGCTCCAGGATTACTGATTAGATCTCAGCCGGACATTCCTCTCCACAAAATGCTACTCGCGGGACAATTGATTCCGAATGGAGACATGGCTTCGGAAAGTGAAGTCTGTCTGATAGCACGAGGCTGGATTGTTGACAACATGGTGGTAGGATAGGTCCTGGCTTAGGTTTGTATTATGTCTGTGTCCGGGTCGGTCGAACCGAATCTCGTCGTCCGAAGCTTCGACACTCTAAGCTGTGTCTATTAGGATTCGACCAGGGGAAACTCTGGTCGTATTCGAGGAAGAAGCAGAGAAACATGGAAGTCGATCAACAGGGTATCGATTTTCGTTGGGCGGTTTCAGGGGGGGGGGGGGTCGGAAGAGCGCGTGGTAATATGAAACGATAATAGTCATTGTTATTTCATTAGAGGGGAAGTAACGAGGTCTGGGGACGGGAGGGGTTTTCATTGCCTTCCTTTTAAGCCACGGCACGTTTTGCGAGATTAACGGGAAAGAGAGTCGTCCCCGGTTGTAACCGAGCCATTGTTGAATCACGCCGCAGCCGCCCTTAGCTTCGAGCACGACTGCGCCCTCGCGCGTACTGGCAATTATTGCATCGTTAAAGTCCTTTGTTATCATTCCGAACTTCCCGTGTCCTTGCTCGATCCTCCAGTACCACTTCCAGCCACGAGACACCGCGTGCCAACCCAGTATCCCTCTTCGATTTTGCTTCCCTTTGCTCGTGAAACATGAGCGAGCTGCTACTGTTGCAAATGTCGCGAGCTAGACCAGTTCAGCCTTGGGTCACCTGATCAGCTTACTTAACAATTTCTAAACCAGTCATTCTTCGGACATATCATCGTTGTATTATCCCAGCTGGGGTCTTTTTTAAATAAAACTAACTAAAAATTCCAGCTGCAGTCTAAGCGATGTCGTCCACCCCAAAAAGCTAACCCTGAACAGTCGAGGGATTCAATTAGGGTGTCAATTATTACTAGACAGCGGATTTTATGCATTTATAACAAAAACGAGTAGGTGTAATCTAAAACAGCGAAAACATCAGAAGAATTTCAAAATACTGTTATATTATTTCCGATCTATTCACCATATTACGAACGAAACTACATTTCTATTTCACTCCAGTTTGTTGCGATTCAGGCAGAACATTTATATTGTACGAGTACGAGGAATTAATGAAAAAAAAATCATACACAACGGAATTATTCTAGGTCGGAAGAAATGTTCAATCTCCAAGCTAAAACAGCTCCGACTGGAAAGGGCTAAAACGCGTTGCGGCAAACAAAGCGAAACCAAACATTTTACAGCGGCTACAAACAGGGAACAGGTAAACTTTCATGCTGGTAGCGCTAAAAGCTAGGCACTAGTATCTGAGGAAGCCTGATGTTGTTATGTATCCTGTTGCAGTTATTTTTATGATTTCAATATCGCCGAACGGTGTCCGATAGCTACAGAAAACTGATGGGACTCGTAAACCGTGGAGCACAGTGATCTGCGAATTCACCGAACTGATTCCGAGTCGAACAGTGGTATCGCGAGCATTCGCGGGCAATTCGACGCCCGGAGGCGTCGCGATCATTTCGGAGAAGGTCGTAAAGCGACGCGCGAGGTTCCTGAAAGGCGTCGGGATGACGACGACGCTAAAAACCGCGTTAATCGAAAGGTGCCGTAAGCGTCGTCGGGCGTTAGAGGTTAGATCTCGGCTTTCCCCGAGGAAACGCGGCGCTTTCGCGTGTTCCGACTGGGATGCGGAGCTTTAACGGTCCCGCAATTATTTTCACCGCGGCCGTGGTAAGCCCAGGCCTCGTATAAAACGTCACCTCCAGCGGTGGATCAGGGTCGAAGCAAAAGGCGAAGCCAGAGAGAGAGAAGTGGAAGAGAGGAGAGACTCTAGGTGGGTGGCAGGTCGGGAGGAAGAAAGGCGGCAAAGAACTTCTCCTCGGTCTTTTTCTAGCCCGTTTCCTGCCTTGTCCCGCGGCATTTTCATTCGCTGGTCCACTGGCCGTGGAAAGTCTTTTTTAATGACTGCTCTCCGGTCCAACCGCGGACAGAATAGACGGGGAAAGGGAGGGGAACTGTAGCGTGAGCACGAGGGGGCGGGATGAAGTGGGGAGAAGCCGAGGCGAAACAGGCTATAAGACTTGTTCGCTTAAAGCGAGTAGGAACCATTAGAGAAGAATATAATCTTTTTTACGCTGTCTCTGGGCTGGCCTCTGTCTCACGGTCCGTGCCTTATGCCCTCCTTCTTTCTGCCCTTTTTCTCCGGGGCCGATTCTCTCCGTTCCCCTCTCCCGCCAGATTCCGTTCCGTCGCCTTTGTAGCTGTGGTCGTAATTCAAAAAGTTTTGTCGGATTAAAAATGTGACCGGACTGTCGCGATGGAGGAGGTCGTTCGCTCTCGCTCGACGTCTTTGTCTCTTCGTTCTTTTGCCGGGCTTTTATACACCGTTCTCTCCCTCTGTACGATCCCGCCCACCCCTCTCCAACCCCTCTAGTTCTCCCTCTCTCTTCTTCTTCTTCTTCTCTCCTCCTCGTCAGCTGCTTTAACGGCACTCGACGGAAATTTTTTTCGCGGCAGTCAGCTCTATTTGCGCGCCGCACGGGGACAACGGCGAGGATGAAAGCGGCCGAGGTAATAATACAAAAAGTTTAATTAGGATCGGCAGGATCGACGCCGGCTTCCATCGCGCGTAATCGGAATTCGAGAGTTCCCTGACCCCGTGGCAAGCTTATTACCGGGGCGACGCGACGCGTCCCTCCCCGTTAAGCATCGCCCGGATGATCCGCCGACGAAGGAACGAGAAAATCGCCGCGTCTCCGAATAAATGGCGAAGAGAGAGCTGCCCCCGAGGTGCTATGCCGCCGCCTCCGGATAAACTGCGATTCCCCAGCTCGAAGATGTCGCGGCGAGCAACGCGTGTAATCATAAAACTCGCTTGCCGCGTCGCTACGCTCCCAACGTCGTCGAGGCTGTTTACCCGACTAAAAACCAGTTTGTTGGGAAAAAATCTGTTACGTTGAAATGATCCCCTCCACGCTTGTACCACTTTCGGACACCCTGTAGACACATAAAATCTTTAATGTTCTTTTTTAACCCTCTGCTGTATTTGAACGAGTCAGACTCGTCACGAAGATTTTAACAAAGTCTAACAAATATGAATGTGATGTGTTTCTTTTAAGATGAAATAGTATACGACACAAATAGAAACGTACAATTTAAAGCAGTGGACATATTAAAAAGATTCAAGGACATCGGTTTATTAGTTTCAGCTTAAGAAGATAATTAAAAGAAGAAAGAAATTTTTATTTGGTTGCATTGTCTTGTAATCGATGCAGACAATTTTTTATTAAGCATTAACATAAATGTAGCCCTACGATAGATAATTTTTCTTTTCTCTTCAACGACAATTTTGTAAAAATGCTACGGCGAGGGGTTGAGAGGACGAAGATTCACTTCAAATCTATGGTTCCTTTGAGAAATTTGTTCTCCGCGATGAGCACTATACGATGCAATGTAAAAACAAGTTTGACCTTGAGAAACGATTCAAGGTCAAACATTTTTTCAACAGATTCCTCCTAATTCAGAGGAGCAGAATCATGGTAGGATCTTTTACAATGACGCCCACCGGGCTGAAGTTAAAGTACACTTACGGAGTGATACTTATTCGAGCGAGGGTCCATTATACTCGAAAACTGGAATCGCCGCATAACTCAAAAACCTTTTTCCGGCGAGCACAATGTCTCGCGGGGACGGCGGCGGCACGGCTAGTTCATCTTGTTAACGCGCGGCCAAAGGAGCGACGCCGGTAGTGAGGCGCGTTTAAACTTCTGAAACGACGTTCTACGTTCACTTGGTACATTGCCGTAGAAGCCAGCAACACTTTAAGCATCGTTTTTACGAGGACGATCACGTCGAACGCGTAAACATGTTCCCGCAACAGGAATTTATCGCATCCACGGGGCATTATCTGTCCCTTCGATCCTCCGTAGCTCCGCACGGATCTGTTCGGAGAGGGGACGATGCGATGGTCCGGTGGAAAATCGATAAACTCGCGTCGCATGTCGCATGTTTATCCAGCATCCTATTTAAAGGCGTCGTTTCGACGGTATTACGGCCGACTAGATATAGTTGGACATTGGGGGTAGGTCCGACGTCGATTATTAACGAATTCCAGCGCGGCCGGTCCCCGCATACCCAATCAGCAATCGGGTTTGCAAACTCGGGATAATTGCCGCAGGATAGCCAGTCTAATATTCGCGATGGCGTTTATCGGTCCGCGAATTCGACTCGGGAAAAATCGCGAACACGCCGTCGCGTCGTCCTCTACGAACATAGAAGAATTCCCAGGATCTTGTGCTCGACCGACCGTGGTTAATAGTGGGAATTAACCGGTATTAGTAATGGAGAACTCGAGAATGTATAGTTTCTGCGGCAAGAATACCGACCAACCCGTAAATCACGACATTAATTCCCTCGAATAACTAGATTCCTGCGGCCCGGTAACGAAAGGACGATTTTCCTGCTGCGCATCTCGTTCTACCATTCGCGGTCTGTTTATCGAACTGCCACCAATCAGTTTATCATCGTGCAGCGCGATAACTCCACAAAGGTAATTGTTCATGCAAAAAGAAACGGGTCAGCCATCCGAACGAAGTTCTTCCGTTGATTGAAGTTCCACCAATAATTAGAGAGAAAGTTGTACGCGTGAAACAGATATAAATTAGCCCGAATAACCAGTTGGATATTGTAAATGAGATACGAGAATTTCAATCGAGATTTTTCATTAACAGAAGTTCTAATTAGTCTCCAGAGCTTATTATTATTATTAACAAGTGGTTGCGAAGTAGAATGCATGACAGAGATCAATTAATTATAATAATAGCCAAGGTACTGGAAATGTGAGTAGTGTAAGTCAGTGTTTAATCAGACAGGATGCTATAAATCAAGTTTTTCGTTGATGAAAGTACGAGCAAATTTTTATGAGGCAAGATACTGGAACTGTAAGTAGTTTAAGTCAGTGTTTAATCAGACACGATCCTGCAGATGACATTATTTGTTAGTGAAAGTATGATACGAACCAATTTTCTTGAATGGAGATACTAGAGCTGTAAGTAGTGTAAGTCAGTGTTTAATCAGACACAGTCCTGTAAATGATATTTTTCGTTGTTGAAAGTACGAACAAATTTTTATGAGCATAGATAGTGGAACTGTAAGTAGTTTAAGTCAGTGTGTAATCAGACAAGATCCTTCAGATGACATTATTTGTTGTTGAAAGTACGAACAAATTTTCTTGAACCAAGATACTAGAGCTGTAAGTAGTGTAAGTCAGTGTTTAACCAGACAAGATCCTACAGATGACATTTTTCGTTGTTGAAAGTACGACAAATTTTTATGGGCGAAGATACTAGAAGTGGAAGTAGTGGAAGTAAGTATATAATCAGCCACGACAACAGGACCTAAGTAACAGCTCGGACCAAAGAATTTTTCTCAGATCAAGGCTTCGCTGTATTCGGAAAAATCTCGCATCTAACGAAACATTTGCCATTTTTTTCGCGTCCGGAAAGACAGAAGCGACACTCTTTCATCGCGCTGTGCGAGCAGAATTTCGTCGGTGATCGCGAATAATTTATGACCAGGTTGCACGCATTCTGCAACTAATTCGTTTCGTGAATTTTAATTAAATAGCTAGTAGTCGGTGACCAGAGAATCCAGTGGGACATAGAGTACCCGTAGGTCGAGCTGTCGATAAATCAGTCTTCGGTCCGCGGTTAACGAGAGTAATTCGAGTGCGCGCGTGCGCGAACCGGTTAACGTATAGTCGGTGATAAATTCGCGACTTTCGTTGGTTCGCGATCAACTTTCGACAGTGTCCTCGAGTTGCGCATATCATTTACGAGGACGGGTAGCGTAGCATGCTTGAGAAACCGATAACAACGTCTTCATCATGATCACCACGTTCTGCCTTCGTACGTTGCCTGCTGCAATATCAGGCCCTTGTTACGTGTAATCGTTTTAACGTGCTCGTCGTCCGACGTGTATTTTCGCGTTCTTGACAGGCCCCGCTAAGTGCCGCGACGAAATACACCTTCTAGAGGGAATATGCCTTCCCATAAATGCTGAGGATGCCGCTTTGGTTCAAACTAGTCGAATAAATTACAACGACGACGTCCTCGGGCAGCGCTACGTCCAACTAACGATGCAATAATGTAGTTTTCAACCGTGTACAGTATACACGAGAAATTAACGAGTAATTTAGTTGTGAAACAGATTGTGCCAGCTTCCGGAGACTTTCCCGGTGAAATGCTCGATAATTAATCTCGGGCAATCCGACTTCTTCGGGGGTTGCTTAACCCTTAGGCAGTCCTCGGCACTTTTCTGGCCCGGAACTGTTGTATTATGAAATTTCTATGAATATATTTATTACTGAAGGTCCAGAATTGTTGCACTCGTGGTCCTCACTCGGTCCAGACCAAGTTCGAAATGAAAGTTCTCTAGAGTATACACGCGAAATTAAGGAGTTAGTTAGTCGTGGAACAGATTGTGCCAGCTTACGCAGACTTTCCGAAAGAAATGCTAGACTATTAATCTCTGGGAAATCTGGAAACATCTGGAAATAAATTCTCGAGAAATTGACGATATTTAACCTGTCGTTATTTCGTGAAAAACAATCGTGCAGCAGTACTCTCGCACACATTTTAATGCTTGAACATTCTATTTTCCTTCTGCATTATCAATTTTCCCCTAAGACATTTTTGCGTTATACAGCAGATCAAAAACTGAACATCTATGTTTCCTCAGAAATGCTATAAATTCAAACCTCTGTAAAAACATTAAAAAATTCTTTTCCGGAATGAATCTTCCACAGACTTGAGGAACGAAGCCTCCTCTTTCCAACGAGACCTCGAACATTGATGTGCGATTTTTTTTCACTGTTTTGTGCAGGGAAAATGGGGACCAAGTTCGGCATTGTAAAGTTGGCTGTACACCTTTCGTTTATATCTTAATAAAACGGCTAGAAAAAATCGTGCATCAAGTTTCTTTATATCATTGTAAAGGGATAATTTCGACATTCAGTCGAGAATTAGGATTCATTCACGAAAAAAAATTTTCTATGCTTCCAGGCCTTCGTAAAAAAATCTTCTTATTTTCCCTGCAAGTTTTTCTAAAACATTTTTGGTCAACTAATTGTTCTAAAAAGGAAGTTAAAATTCTTGGAAGGGTCGGGTCAGGACGGACCCAGACGGCTTGTTAAACGGGTTAACACATTCTAAGGGGATTGACGTGCCGAGGAAAATTATGGACTCTCATCGTCCGGGCTCGAGTCGACGTTTCCTTATCGTTGCATAAAGAAGCCTTCCGGCAAGAATTCGGCCGACCATTAATCACCCGTCACAGCAAAAAGCTCGCGGAATAATGCGGTGGAGGACTCTTCATCGGCTCGTAAATCCGTGAGCGGCGAGGTGTGCACGTGTCGTTGCTAGACAAACTTCGTTAGCCGACGATATTGAGTGGGACGTAAAATTATCGACAGATTAAGGTGTCCCTCGACAGCGCGGCATTGTTGTCTTTCAGCCGCTACCGTCTCAAAGTGCTCCCGAAGTCAGCTTACATGTCGAAGCGCACGGCTCCATCGAACTTGGCCTCTTCAAAGGATACGGGTCTCGCAATCCCCACTATCGAATGCAATTAGCTGGCCGCGTTGCTTTGCGTGTTATGCATTCCCCATCTATGGAACCATCCACGACACGATTTGTAGCGTCATGATACTGAAAATACCATTCTCAATTTACCTGCTCTCTGCCGTCGTCTTGGAGACACGTTTGCTACCCCTGCCAACAATTATTCGATCATACCGATGTCCTTTAATCCGGAAACTATGAACGATGTTTGCAATAAATCATTTTTAAAATGCACTGCAGGGAGCAGGAGCTGAACAAAAATTTATTTCAAATTTATTTACGCATTTATGGTTTACAAAAATGTTCAACAACTGCTGGAGAACGAAATCCGACGGAATTTAGTACAATTTTTATTTATTTTGGACCGAAACATGTTATTACCAGACTGCGGATCTTTATGCAAAATAAAAATATTCTGCATTGATTGTGGGAAGCAGGAGTAAAATATAAATTCATTTCATCTCTCAATGACTTTGTTACGTTAAAAAAAAAACATATTACAATATTTTCTTGAATTTTTCTAATCTATTACTGCTTTGCCAATGAAAATAGAACTACTTCCTTAAAATTTGTCTACGAAAACTGAAAAGTGCATGGACGCGGTCCATCAATGATTTTGTTCTACTGCAAACGACATTATTCTTACACACATTTCTTCATAAATGTATTATATTTCTTGTTTCCTGATCAGTAAAGAGGGTATCCATACTAAACTGAAAATTTTTGTTTTTTCACGATGTACAGAGCAAGATATTTGGAAGATTATACTAAAATTGCCATAAATTCTAGTGCTACTAGATACATGTTCCACATTGGAAATACGAATAATAACAAAGTCGACGACTAGATTCGTTCGATCGAATAATTTTCTGCGGCACTGCTTTGTGTCCGCATTTCTCGTACCGATGAGCGCGCAAATAAATACGAATGATTATTTTCTGTTGGTTTCCGATGGGCGGATCGATCGTCCCGAGGAAATTCTATTTGGAGAGCGGGCGGCACAGCACAGCGTAGCGACGAATCGACGAGGAATCAAACTGTTATAGCATATTGCCAATATAGAAGATTCTATTTCCTATATCTGGAATCAGCCCGACCAGCGAGAAGAAACTTCCCGACACCGCGATATTGTCTTTCAACTAGTTTCCTCGACGGTGGCGATCGATCGGCGTCGCGACGCGTCACCGGGAGAGAGAGAGAGACGCTTGGAAAACTTCTTTAAATAACCCGCCAAACGTTCGGGGGGAAAATGCGATATCCGTTTTCTCTGCTATGGTGGTTGGAGAAGGAGAGAGGGGACTGGCAGTTAGGTGTTCGGCCAATTTAAATATTTATCTGTCCGATACTCCTTTCACGCTTTTAGCCGCGGCCTCCTCTTACAGTGAAATCCATTACGGACTATTCGCCTACGATTCTGCAGCTGACAGCTCCATCAGCCCATGCCGGATGATTGGACCGTGGAGAGTTTTGCTTGGTAAGAGAAGCAGCCTTCCCAGAGCTGGAATTCACGCGGCGCACAATGCCTTTGAATTATTCCTTAGACTGCCTGTTCGCTCTCGCGATCGACGACGCTTCTTCCATTTTTTTCTCCTCCCCTATCTCTCTTTCTCTCATCTTTCTTTTTTTCTCGTTCTCACTCGTTGCCGCGAAAGGCGCTGATTTCATCGTTCGCTTTGTGTGTCACGAGGATCGATTGTTTCGAGGACCGACGTTCCTTCTTTGTCTCGATTGTCTGCTAGACAGGGGCACACTTTCGACACGAGAGAACGATCGTTCCGCTACCAAATGATTGACAAGCCTCGCTCTCGTTTCGAAGATAAGCGCCGATTTATACCGGATCCGCGCGGTGCGTTGCTCCCGGCCCCGGAATTTGGTTAGAGACTGAATTCATTCGCTACTGAAACGACCATTGCTTTTTTAATAGTGCTCCAGACGGTCTGGGGCACTATTAAGTCGGGATTGCAGAGAGAACACTGCAGTATTTTAGTGCCTTTTAAATTTTAATTTCTCGCGTATAGTACTTGCAATCTCAAAACTTTAAATTTAGTACTTTAAGCATAAACGAAGGTGCCGACTGCACTAGCAAATATCTATTTTGCATTAAAGTAGTTATTTTATTGAATCAAAAATTTGTTTATGATGGATTCATATATAAAGTTCCATGTAATCAGTTATGTAGAAAATGGAGTGAACTATAAAACCTCATTTGGTTGGTGAGGTATAGACACCACTTAGAGGTCTGGGTAAGCTTACAGTTAGGAGCAAAACTGATCACACACACTTTAAGTCAAAATAACTTTCTTTTGAATTGACCAAACGACTTTAATTTCTCTGTAAGGCTAGATGAATCAGTTTAGTAAGTGACGTCAAAACAATATGTTGAAAAAATGCATTTGATCGGAATTGTGAAAAACAATAGTAAAAATTAAATTGTACGACTTTTTTAGCTAGGCCAATAACGAAAATTTAAAAGATGTGTTTGGTCAACTTGTATAGATTATATACGCTCCGAAAATTTCATTGAAATTGGTGAATTGGTAAAAATTGCAATTTTTCCAGATTTTTCGACTTTTTACCACTTTCAGTCGTTTATGACTCGTAAAACAATAAACCAATTTCAATGAAATTTTCGGAGCGTATATAATTTATACAAGTTGACCAAACACATGTTTCAAATTTTCGTTATTGGCCCAGCTAAAAATGTCGTAAAAATCAATTTTTACTATTGTCTTTCACAATTCCTTATACGTCATTTACTAAACTAATTCATCTAGCCTTACAGAGAAATTGAAGTCGTTTGGTCCATTCATAAAAAATCTTTTTCTCCTAACTTTAAATAAAAAAAAAAATTATTTTTAATTCTTCGGAGCCCCAGAGTCGCCAGATCAGAGGAACTGACTGGAATTGAGGGGGAACATTGTGACAAACGCTCGACAGAGATGCACGCGTCACGTGACCAACTGCGGCGGAAGAGTGAGAATACTGGCGACACTTATGATAACAGCACATGCTGGGAGAGGGAGAGGTAGAGTGGGGAGACAAGTCTTAAGGTCTTTGCACACTATACCGTCACGGCAGGTAACGGCAACGGACCGCGCGGTCAAAAAGGCACCGCGGTGGTGGTCTTTTCCGTACACTACTGATCGGCACCGCAACGTCACTGAACGACACTTTCAGTGGCGCTCACCACTGGCGCGGGCGTTCGCCGCGCCGTAACTGGCCGTAGCGTAACCCATCGAACGACCTTATCCAGACCGTTCTAGTGGTGAACACCACTGCGCTGGCGGCAACTCGTGTCGAGCGAAGATATTTTGCCAAGACACCTCTGTAGGTTCGACGGTAGGGCACCAGTTCACTATACGCAGGTAGACGGTCCGGGTGCAAGTCCGACAATAGTAATAATGTTGGGGCGTACGGTCGAGTTTTTATTGCTCTATGACTGTATTGTAAAGACACGCTGTAGTGATTTGGTTATTGCGGATTACCGGGGTTTGGGCGCAGTTACTTTCGAGTGGCCAGCATTGGCACTGCCTACGCAATCGCTTCTTATTTTACTGTAACGACTACGATTTTATTAGAGGGATGAAAAGAAAATTTTCGAAGCTCGCGCGAGTCGTTTCTTTTCTTTTCCATATCAATGTGCCATTTCGGATATATCCACAAACAGGATCTTGACTTGGATCTATTCTGACTCTCGCATAACACTAGTTTACAAAATGAAATTGATTTTATGTACATTTGATGAGAGGTAACTTTTCCTATGGATTTTCTCCTGCTGAATTCGAAAATAAAGGTGAACATTCTTTTTACGGAACAGCTTTTAAGATATTTTGATTTTTTCAATTTGTTCACTCCTTTTCACTTTAAAAACCATACCTGGAGCTAGATGTGTCCGATTTGGTCGTTCTTGGTACCAAATGAAAGACATTGAAATGATGAGTAAATATGTATAGTGGCATCTTTAATTGGTTAAGCGGTTCAAAAGATATTGATGAAAATAGTCCAGATTTTTAAAAAAATTAAATTTTTAAGCTTATTCTGTGGCAATAGAAACCGACAAAAACGTCCGCTTTCTCTTTATATATATACGTAAAGCAAAAAATAACACCAACCAGAAGTAAATCGGCCGAAAAATGATACAGTTATTAGCGATTGAGTGAATAAATCCAAATCCCACATTTTCTGAATACATTCATTTTTCGACAAGTGGCCATGCCGGCAATGGTTTCTTTTGTTCTCACGTTGATGCCACTGCTACAGCGAAAACTTATTTCGTTTTGAATAAAACAACACATTTTTGATTGCAAAAAACATACGAAAGAACCCAACTCTCTTTATTCTTTAGAATATTTTAGTAATAGTTTTGGCTCTTGCTCTGTCTTCGGTTGGTTTTGGGATCCGTTTCTCTCGCGAGGAACGATATGTAAAACCCTTGATAGCATCGCTCAATGGTCTTAATTTATTGGTGAAATCTCCCACCGTGTACTCTCCTAAATGTACATGAAATCAATTTCATTTTGTAAACTAGTGTAATTAGTAGCCCAATAAAATTTCTGTCCTCGACAATGATTACTAATACTAATAGCCAAAAATTATTTCCATCATCGATAGCGGTTCCATATGACCAAAAAGAATTGTTGTCCGTTATAATGGATATTTATCAATCAATGATAATGTCTATCATCGATAAATGCAAATTTAATATTTTCAATTAACTAGATTTCCCGAATAACTTTTGTGAAATCCAACGATTACTGCATTCCTTGTGATAAAATATGAACTTTTTATAAATGATTTTTTTATCAAATTAAAAAGAGACTATTGTTTATGGCGTCTAGATAACAATCATCGCAAAATTGGCAGTATTTTTATGTTATGCGAGTAAAATTTCTTTTATAAATATTTAAAACTTTAAATAACTAACTATAGTATAACTAAAATTGTCATGAATTGACAAATATACGAAATCAACGAACCAATTCTATTGTTTGCGATCTTCATTTTATTCGTTTAGTCGTTTTCCGTTCGAACACCACATCGAGCGGCCGGCAAAACATTCTCGCCGAGAATGTCCCTTTTGCCAAGACGTTGCGCGTCGTGTCGGTGCCAGTCTAGTGCGCGCACCTCCATGGAAACTATATAGAAGAAAGTGAACTGTCGGCGCTTGCCGATATCGTGTGCGCACTTTTTCCCGTCCCGATACGTTGCCTCTCTATCCCGTCTACCTGCTGCGGCGATGCGGCCTATTGTCCGCATCCCCATTGAAATACAGAGGAGAGACCCAAAACGGCCTAGCGGTCCGTTGCCGTTACCTGCCGTGACGGTGTAGTGTGCAAAGACCTTTAATCCGACGACTCCGTCTCGAGGGTCTCTTGAGTGGTCGCAGAAAACGTACGGTCGTGTCTACACACGGAAAACGGTCGCTCCGCGTCGGACTAACACGATCCCGTGAATAAACGCACCTTAAAACATTCGCGATTGTACCCCAGTTTCCAGCATCGTCACGAATGATTCAATTACGCGTGCTTCGTTCCACGAAACCACGTCCCACACGTTCCGCCATGGTGAGAATGCTCGAAGAAACGCTACATCAGGAGTGAAACAGCTCTCTCTTCCCCTCTCTTGCTCTCGTGAAACAAAACCCAACTCGGGACACTGCATACCCACGACCCAAACGCACCTCTAGATAATGCAAATCCCGGAATAGTTATCGAACAAGTGGCAACGTTTCCCCGACAATGGCCGGAAAATTAAGCAAGTTATTATTATTGTCTAGCTTTCCCTCGTGCCGTGTTTCCGAGCAGGCTCCTCGCTGCGCAACACCCCGTTCTAAATTTCAAGTAATATCCGGCACTGCTTCTTTCCCGGAAGTTATTCGCACGGTGCGTGGTCGATTTAAGTAGGCGAAGTGTCTGAGTTACGTTTGCGCATTTGTAGTATGTGCACATTTTGGAAATACGAGGAAAGTCCCTAGTAATGAACATTAGTGACTTGACTGCTGATTGTATGCGTTTATACTGAGTGCACATTTGAAATTATCAGATGATTGCATAAGTTCGTGCTCGATTTCAGAATAAAATTCAATGATTAGATTTTAAAGAATACAGCTTTATTAATGAATTATGTAGTCACCATTCTTTTCTACAATTAGTACACTTTGCGACATCTATGAAAATTTGTCACGAACCTATACAATCATCTAATACCAGAAAACAGATGTTTTGCTCCTCTTAATTATGTTTACGTGTCGAGAATAATAAATGAAGTAGTAAATTCACGTCCTCACAGTTTCATATGCACATCAGTAGACTGCGGATCTTTATGCAAAATAAAAAATGTTTGCATTGATTGCAAGTCACAGGAGCCAAATAAAAATTTCATTCTTCTCTTGATGATCTTGATAAGGTGAAACTTAAAATCTTTTTCATACCACCACTGTTTGAAATTGCACGTACCCATTTTTGTCATAAATGTATAAAAATTGCAGTCTACTCGTCAGAAATTTTCTAATTGATAAATTGAACTTGTTCCTCGTGTTCGCTGTTGTTTCTAGAGTTGAAAATGATCTCTCCCCATTAGTTTAAATTTTCCTATAAATGCGTATCCTAACCACAAGGTTTGTACCCAAGACGACGTACGAACCCCTTTGAATTCCTCGGTTTCCGATCTACGGATTCACCAGCAGGTCGACCTATCGAATAAACGCGAAACACTACACTGGAACGTATCAATCACGGCGTAACAACGTTCCGGCGTTACGAAAACAGATACGAGTAGGCGGATAATAGCTAAAAATGTTTGACGAGTTTCAGTGATCGGAGCAGGATGGCGTGGAATTTTCTAGCCGTTCGAATCCGGTGTAGATCCGTCGCGGATTCCGTTCCGCGATCCCAGGAGAAGGATAAACTAATGGCGCATTAAGGTTAACATTTCAAAGGGCGGGCCGTCATCCGATATTCCGAGGGACAGCGAGCAGAGCGTAGCCCAGAGCCGCCATTCGATATCCAGATAGAATACAATGCTGCGCGGGCGAGAACGATGGGGTCGCGAGAAGAGAGTTTCGGCCCGTCGGTAAATCACGTCGCCGCCATGTTTAATGCATGTTTTTCAATTGTTTCAGAGGGTCACGTGTTCGCGTGGCTATTCCTTCGACCCGATCGATTTACGGCCGCCGCGCCGCCGGCTGTATTGTTCGGATTGCGGACGTCGTTATCGAGTTCGCCGCTTTTCCCGCGCATCCCGTGTGCACATCCCTGATCCCGAAACGCCGCGGTCGGCGAACTTTCCGCGGGCAGAACGAAAGAACAACGAACGAAACACAAAAAAAAAAAAGAAAAAGGAAAAGAAGTCCGTGAGAATGTGGGCCACGAATGGAATAAAATTTATAGTCTTTTAGTAAACAGTAAACCCTCCGCGCTCTCCCGGTTTACGATCGAAAGGGTGAACGAGTGTACAGGAAATTGATTATCGATCCGCGGATTCTGCGGAACTCCTTTATTTCTCGTCGAACGGGATTTTATTATGGACCGCGCTCGCTCGCTCTGCTTTTTCTTCCAACGCTTTCTCTCTCTCTCTCTCTCTCTCTCTCTCTCTCTCTCTCTCTCTCTCTCTCTCCTTGGAATCGTTGATTCGGCTCGCGCAACGAACCGGGAGCTAGTTATGCTTTTTCACCGTCTCATCGACGCGAGCTTTCAATTCGTTTCGCTTTTCAGCCGAAGATTTATGTCCCGTAAAAAAAAATCCTCGGCCTTGGCACCGGTTTCCACCGACGAAACACGCGGTAAAGGCGCCGTTTAAGCTCCGTCCATTGAACCGGTTTCATTACCCACCTCATTTCCCAGTCGAAAGCCACCGGGGAAGGGCTCTAACAATGGAATATTAAAAAACCCCGCGGGATTCTTTTCGTTGACAATTTTCACGTCTGATCTATGGTGCTCCTATTCTACTTGTAAGTCTACGATTGCGGGCAGACGTAATTCTTTATGGGGGCAGGGTGGTTTTAGGTCGGTAGGTAGCTGTTGTGTTATTATTATTATGCTACTTATTTTAGAACGGAACAGGAGGCTACATATTAAAGGAACAGACTGAAGAAGAAGAATCTAATAATATAAATATAAAATAATTTGTTGGTACTACCCTCTAGAACTAGTAGAACTACCCTAATCTGGTTTCGAAATTTCAAAACATTTTAAAAAGTGTTTAAGAAGACTGCATATTTATGCGGCAGTAGGTTTACATGTACAAAAACTGTTTAAAAAGGCTGTACACTGACTGACACAGGAAATACATATGCAGGGTGACCCACGTAACACTTTCCACGATTTTTCAAGTACTTGCGATAATCTGACAGTTTTCGATTGGCTATACATTGCAATAAAAAAAAGGTTGAAATCTTCTTTTTAGTATTGTTAAGGCCACCTTCATTTTTTAAATGGCACTTGGTAGTTTTGACTTGACAATATTATAGCCTGTATCAAGACGAATTCAACGACCTAGTATACCTTCGGATGATCTTGAACTACCATTTTAAAAAATGAAGGTGGCCGTGGCAATAATTAAAAAGAAAATGTTCGAACTTTTTCTATTGCAATGTACAGCCAATCGAAAACTGATTGACTTTTGTGTAAACTATCTTTCTGTCAGATTATCGCATAATTATCACATAATTGAGAAATCGTGGAAAGTGTTACATGGGACACCCTGTACGCGTGTACAGCACTTTCAAACAATTTTGTGATTGGATGTGAAGAATCGACTCGTTCAAATGAATAAGAATGTCGCGAAGAAATAGTAGAACAACAGGATCAAAGAAACAGCAAGGGTTTTTCTTAGATCAAGGCTTTACCATGAAGAAGTGTAAAAATGTTCTCGCATTTCGTCGTCAGTCATCCATCATTCTCGCCGGGAGTCTCGCGGAGGGGATGATTAAAATGGCCGGATGCTTTCTTTAAATTATCCCGCGGCCGCGGAATCGTCGCGTGCGCCCGGGGAAAAAGAAACGTCCAAGTTAGCTCCCGGGGAATCTATTATCCGGATGATCCGATATATAGTGGCGCGCAACAGGATCATCGCGTAACGCAACACTTTTGCCGGGCAGCGTGAAAAGAAGCAACCGTTATTTGCCAGCCAGAAACGAGTTCCCTCTCGAAATTGAAAAGTCCTGGCAGCTCTCTGGTGCCGCACATGTTTTCTTTGCCGGCGCGCGGCCTCGGTGTTATTCCACGAATTTCATCCGATCGTGATCCCTGAAATTTCATCGCGGTCTACCGGAAACACGAACAGACAGATCTGTCACGATATTCCCGTGAACGCTGCTCCCACGTCGAACAAATATCCACGGTTAAACCCTTTCGATCGACAATATTCCCATTCGGAATTAGCTATTATTATAATATTGCCCCTCCATCGCAGCGAGGATGTGATTTTATATGCTATTCAATTATTGTATCAGGGAACGGCTTTGAATATACAGTGGGTGTACGAAGTAAACCCTTTCCAATTTTAATAAACAATTTTGTAAAAGTTGTTCGTTTTTAGAAGGTGTACGAATACTCTGTACACCCACTGTATTAGCGTTATTGTTTTAACTGATTTTATAATCAATGGAGAAGTTAGTGGATTTTTTATAGTATTCGTAAATGTCTCTTGATGTTTTATTTGTGATAAAAATGGGCAAGTCTAATTTAAGACAGTCAAAACATTTTCGGCAAGAAGTTCGATATTTATCTCACCCCAGTTTATTGATCCACAATGGAACTCCAGATAAATGTGCATTCACATTTTTATTTTATAAAGAACGAGATGAACATTGGTTTCAGTGTACACGCTATCTTTCATTTTATTTCAAAGCCGATCGATTTTTACGTGGTACAGGCCAAAATTTGTATTTACGTACGTTAGGCAAACATTGCTACAACAAGTTGAATAAATAATTTTCTGAACCATATTGCTGCCTTCCGGAACAATCATGCGCGCACACCGGCCTACAGTGGCCTAGAAGTCCGTTCTTGTGCGAATTAATTATTGTGCAAAAATTACTTTTAAATATTTGAGTAAAGTAAATAAAACATAATTTAAAATACTGACTACTCGTTTATCTATATAATAATTATTAATCTAATACTACATTCATCAAAATTTTTTAATGGCCTTCCAACTCTTGCGGGTTCAAGTTCGTGAATGTCAATCTTATTAAAGAGGAATGCTATGATTCTAACCAAGTCTTATTTTTTGACAGAAATCCACCTTTATAATTATTGCCTATTTTCCAACGTTTCTCAATATTTTTGATAAAGTTTTCTAAAATTCCTTCAATATTGTGCCCGCTCACATTCCTTCCGGTAAAAATAGCCTCTAGTAATCCACTAACGCAATCCTTTCGTTTCAAATTCTTCAATTTGTACCATTCTTCGAACAACTCTAAGCGGGTGATCGCAAATACGTTTACTAAAATATAAAAATAAAATGATAATGGGATTGCGGGGGATCGCGTTTTCTCTTTGCCGTTTACGGATATGAAGTAAGCTTTAAAAGTAAATACTTCGCAACGCGTGCAAATGTGTTTTTGTAAAACTTACGACATTCTAATAATTTTTCTTAAAAAGTATAAGTTCATAAAATATATCATAAAGTGTGTGAAGGAAACGTAAACCTACCATTTCCAGTTACAGCCTATTACTATTACTGATAATATCGTAAATGTATAACAAGATACTAACACAATTTATGCACACTTCAAGAAAGAACTCGATATTTTGAGGTTGTAATTTGTAACAGAAAAACAAAATGTGGTTACTGGAATGTTGACAGTCTTACCAACAATAACATGGTGATGTGATTTACTAATTTTGCTCTTGTTATTGTAGTATATATTTCAAACTATCATACAAATATAAATTTTAACAGACTTACGTTAGTTGGTATTTTTAATTTATTCGCGCTAGAACTGACTTTTAGACCACAGTGCGGCCGTGCAAAGGGGAAGCCATGAAAAGTCAAACTGGAACGTCGAAAACTCGTAAACCATTCGTAATAAAACAGAATGAGCTGGCGAAAAGTCGAAACAGCTGTGGAATCGACAGTAGCGTTCGATTCCAAGGCCAAACATCCCCACCCTGAAGTTTCGCGCGCGGCTAATGCTCTCGGCCGCTTGATCTGAATTTTCTTGAATTTCTCGGGGGTCGAGTGTGGCGCGCGCGTGTCTCACTTATCTTTTTTTCTCGCGCAGCCTCCGCGGACAGAGCGCCGAGAAGTGTAAAGGCATGGAGGAGGAGAGAGGCTGGGCGAAATGGAACGAACTCCTCTCTCTTTCACCGCGAGCGGCAGATAAATGAACGCTGAATTAGTGCGCCGCTAAATGGCGGCGTCGGTTCGCGCACCTTCAAAGCCGCACACGTACGCGGTGCGCGGCGGTTTAATTAAATTTCATAATTAGTCGCGGTGTGTAAGACCCTTTACGAGGTTGGCCGCGCCTTAATCTCGCCACTCATCAGCCATCATGCGTCCCCGATGATTGTGCCTGTAAATCAGCCGCCGCAAATGAGACAGAGTACTCGCCGCGATTTCATCCGCCGATTGCGGAACGATCCCGGTCCTGCGGATTCCGACGCGGTTTATGGCACGCGACTGCACCTGCCTTCAGACCTCGGTCTTTTCAATCTCACTTACATCTTGACTTACCACTAGACAGCGGACTTCATGCAGTTATGACGGAAATGACTAGGTGTCATTTAAAACAGTAAAAAGATTGGATGAATTAAAAAATGTTGTTATATCATTTTCAACCAAGTAAATGTAGAAAATATATTTCTATTTCGCTCCAGTTTGTTGCGAATCAGGTAGAACATTTTTATTTTTACAACCTTCTCTACTAGACAGCGGATTTTGTGCAGTTGTGACGGAAATGACTAGGTGTCATTTAAAACAGTAAAAAGATTGGATGAATTTAAAAATGTTGTAATATCATTTTCAACCAAGTAAATGTAGAAAATATATTTCTATTTCGCTCCAGTTCGTTGCGAAGCAGGTAGGACATTTTTATTTTGACAACCTTCTACTAGACAGCGGACTTTGTGCAGTTATGACGGAAATTTGGAGGTGTAATTTAACACAGTAAAAGTATTGGACGAATTTAAAAAGGTTGTTATACTATTTTCATCCAAATGTATTGAGAAAGAATAGAGATGTCTATTTCACCCCTGATCGTTGCCATTCAGGAAGACAATTTTTATTTTAATTAAGATCCGCTGTGTACTTATTACGAAGCGCACTCGCGATGGAAATTTTCGAAGGAGTTCTAGGAAGTTGGAACGCATTGTGGATCCCACTATTTGTTTAATACTTCAATTATAAAAGATACATGGTGCAGAGTGGCTAGATGGGGGGAGGTAGGTCGAATGGAGGGGATAAAGTTACCCCCTCTCTGCCAGCACCGGACACAAGCACGACATCGTACAAGGGGAAGGTAGAGTGGTATACAAAAGTTCTTTCGCGATTTAAATATGCAAATATATTTGCACATTGCCAATTTCAAATAAGTTATTAGTTGTTAGAGTATTTTTTCGAGTACGTACAAAAAATTGATATTTACCCACAGAGAATCGGTGTTTCCAAGTCGATTCTGGCGTCGTTCAAGACGGGACGAGTTTCGGATTAAATCCACGAAAGTGTGCAGCATTATAAAATTAAATGAAATATTGATGCAGGTCGGGGGTGGCGGCGTCTGCTTAAAATTTCCACGTACACGGGGCTGACCCGGGTCGGTGTTGAGAGGGAACAGCACGTGCACACCTGGTAGGATCCATCGATCCGGCGGAGAATCTTTCGCGGATATCCACCGTGCCGGCGGTAGAACGCAAAATGCTGCCCGGCCGAATTAGCATAACAGGATTCCGTTGGTGCACGTAGTGCAGAGCACCGCCTCGCGATGCGCGCGTGCCCCGCAGATTTCCACGGTCCATTTAAATACAATTTCTTTTCCTCGATCAAGAAATTACGTGAATACGCAATCCGAGCAGCGCAACGGTCGGTCCGAGTCGGGCCGCACCGGTGCGGTGTGCCCGTGCGTTGCCCCGACCGTGGCTGGATTAAAGGCGCTCGCATTAAAGCCGCCCTCGCAAGAAAGACCCCGGCGAATCTCTCCATGGTTCATTCCGCTTTACGCTCGCCTCTGCTAATTAATTCTGTTTGCACATTAATCGCGCTCCGCCTTTCCCTTTGCCTCGCCCTCCCCCTTCTACTCCTCGCCCCTCTTCCTCGCCGTGGAAACCCTCGTCCACATGCTAGACGTTCTTTCGTCGGACAGACTGTCAGTCTCGTTCCCACGCCGGTGCATTTTTAACCGGAACAAACTGTCACGCGTGCCACTTTCAGCCGGCCTGTTGGCAGCCAAGTGGAAATGGAATGTGGAGATCAGACATGCAACCCTACGAATTCCAACGCGAGATAAGAATATCGAGTTAACGCTCTATTAGACGCGGTAACTCGATCCGATTTGATACGATAACGTCAGACTGAAAGTAATTAACCCGTTATCGCAAAACGCGGTCTGCGAGACCTTCAAGAAGTTTACATTCCTCTGCTCACCCCAGGAAAGGCTTTTCAAACCCACGTTCAGTGAATCACAGTAATATTTTAACGTATTTTTAACATGACAATAACATTTTTAATATCAGACCATACGATCCGGATTTTTTTCAAAGTTAGAATAATTTGTTTATACTACATGATGTGAAAAAGAAATTACAATTCGTCGGAATTACAAAGAAAATATGAAACGTTTTGATGCGAGCCTATATTGAAAATTTCATCAAAGCGAAATAGATTTAGATTAGAATAAATATTTCTTCCGACCTGGAATAATTCCATCCTATATTAATTTTTTTCTTTGTATGAATATAAAATCGATATAATAGCTCGTACAATACTTAAATGTTGAATAATTGATTAGATACCAACATATTTATTAATCTAAACGATATTTTGAATAAGGGAGCAGCAATTTTTAGTGGCGACTCTGAGTCACTAGTGCAGATAATGATAATTAAGCCGAGCACAATAGGGGGCATAGAAAAATGATTTAAAAAGGCGGTATTGTTTCCCAGGGTCACACTGACCCGGCCACAGTGGGATGACAAAATTAACGCTCGAGATAGAGCTCTAAAAGTTAATTTATGACTGCACGTTTTAGCAAACATGTGCGCTTCCAGCGTCCTGCTCCCAACTCAATAGTTTATGGTGTCGTAAACGTCCGGAAGCGGCACAATAGTGAATGCAAGCCACTTGATAGTATATTTTCACCCCCCACAATAGTGCAAAGGGCGGTAACCATAGATTTATAAAAGTGACTGTCCGTGAAACAGAATTCGATTTCCTATTTGTTAACCATTCGCAGTCCCGACAATGGATTTCTATATACGGTCTGTCACAAAAATATAGGACAGTCCGGAACATAAATTTTCTAAGTGAATGCGGACGGAACATTGTTTGAGATTTTCACAAGGTATAATTTTTTTCAATTCTGAGCAGACAATACGTCATTCGAAAAATATATGACGTAATTGATGATGTAACAATTAATTGTCACGCTAAATTACAGCGTACAACCCAAATCAGACATAATCACTGCAAATAATGAATATGTTACTACAAAGTCAGGCACCATTACAGAGGATTAAGTAAAGGACAATGCACCCGCGATTTAAATTCAATACCGTGCGAATTATAATACATGAAGCATAAATAAACAATCTATTGTGTTCACCGCTTATCGTAGAGTGATCCTAAAACGTATTAATCACTGGCAACGATTTCACCGACATTGTTTTTCGACTAAGGACTCTTGTGGTTAATTGTTAACACTGAACCTACCAAGTCTCAAAAGTAACTGGTACTTCACTTTTAAAAATTACAAGATTGATTTTATTTAGACTTTGTGCGGCTCCTATTGTAATACGTGCACTACTAAAAATATCTATAGGGTAAAGTGCCCAAATATGAACCACGTTTTGTTGATGTCATTTTTTGATTATTTCAGAATGCTCTTTTTCGACCAAAACTGTACCAGTTATAGATGCATTTCCTCCCTATAAGGTTCTGGGGCCAGGTTTGTTAAGAAATTAATACAGCTTGGGAAAAATATTTTTTATTGTGGTGTGTCATTTGCAGGTTGCAGCGAAAGGGGTTCTTAATATGGTACACCTTGAGGCTAATATGAACCACTTTTTGTTGATGCCATTTTTTGATTATTTCAGAATGCTCTTTTTCGACAAAAAATTTACCAGTTGTAGATGCATTTCCTCCCTATAAGATTCTGGGGCCAGGTTTGTTCAAAAATTAATACAGCTTGGGAAAAATATTTTTTATTGTGGTGTGTCATTTGCAGGTTGCAGCAAAGGGGTTCTTAATATGGTATACCTTGAGTCCGTAATATGACGCCTAGTGCCATATTCAACACCCACACCAAGAATGTCAATATAGCTATACCCATATTAGGGAACCTTTGGTAGCGCCATATTGGGAACTCCACGTGGACTGATAATACTAGCTACTGACAAAGAGAAACTGAATTTCAGCCCAAACCAACAGTTGGCAAACATTAATACAAATGAACTGAAATTACAGATATGTTTAAACATTTCGAAATCACTTACCTTCCTCGAGAAAGATACAATCCAAAATCTAACTACAAAAATATTCAACACGTGGAGACACAACTGGCGGAGGACCGATACTAAAATCTATAGAATGATGAAAATGCACTGCACACTGTTGAGTAAATATGGTCAACTATTATTTGAGGATTTTCTCACTAGATTGCAACTTCTCCTTTAGAAGAGTAGTGCCATAATAGGGGACTATACCATATTTGGACACTTTACCCTACAATCGTTTCTTATAAAATCAGTATGTATTATTACTTTTCTAATTGCAAAATAAAAAACCTGGAACCGGTCATTTTGACCGGTGTTGGTAGGTTTAGTGTTAATATCGGTGAATAAATAAATATTCGTCGAAACGTAGCGGGCGATTTCAAGGTAACCGTGTAAAATGATTCGGTGAAATTGCCGGTGTTTTTTTCCTGATTCGACGGGGAGAACGGTCTCGTCGACGACGGGCAGCAACGGCGTGGAAAGCCGCGAGAGTGCACCGATACCATGCCCTCCTCCCCCGCGTTGACCCCGAAAAGTAAACCCGACGGGTAGCGCGCGGGTACGTAGCCGACTAGATCCAGCGCCGGCAGGAAGCTTCTTCCCGTAGAGAGGTTCACGTCGTTTTTCACTCTCGAGTCGGTAAGCGATAAGCGAAGCCGTGGAGGAACGGCGCGGAAGATAGAAACCGACTGGCGGATCCTTTGAAACAAATGCCTGGAACGTGTTACCGGCCCGTAGCCACGGATGGATTTTCGGGCCGGCTCAAGCGATCTGCAAACACGTATCGCCCACCGGGATTACGTATAAGTATCGTGAACGGTACAAATAAGTGGTCAGAACGGAATTGAACTGGTCGGGCTTCGGCAAGACCCGTTGGGTCTTGGCAACCGACCGCCAGAGTTTGTGCGCAAACAAAATCGACATTATCGAACCGTGCCGATCACCAGTTTGTTTTTCAACTCATCAACGGCGTCCAGCTGGTTTCCCTGATGTTTACAAACAGTGTATGCCGATGAATTTCCGCGACTCCACTCTTAAGAGGGAAGACTTTCGTTTCCAGGAATGCAATGGTGCAGGATGCGCCTTCTGATTTCCCGATAATGCAAGGATGCGGTTTTTCTAGGTCGCAATCGCCCTCAAAGTCCTATTTTTACGATTTCGAGCCGTAATTTGCATTATTCGGAAGCGTAAAGCTGCGCATGTGGCTATTTTCATATAGCTGCAACAGCTGCATGCTGTCGTATAATGCAAATTACGCTTCGTAAACGTAAAAATAGGACTTTTGAGGAAGATTGCGGCCTAGATTGATTTTCTATCTTGCGCTATTGACTACTGAAAAAGTTTTGCATTATCGAGAAATGAGAAGGCGCATCCTGCACCCTTGCAATCCTGGAGACGAGTTTAGTAGGGAGGTAGGGACGTCGTTACCCGGCCACTTCTATTCCAGTCACACTCGATAGGTTTGTTTCTTTTCTTTGTTGCACGACGAAGTTGTAACGCGAAGTAGGGCTAGCTTTGTAGCGTGCCGAACGTAGAGAACGATAGCGATTGAAACAGAACTCTTTCTGTTCCATCACCGTCATTAATCGCTTATGATAATCGTAATTTCACCATGTTTGGTGTCATTTCAATTAAAAAGACGAGACGAATACGGTGGTAAAAATTTGATTCTGGAAGAACCAAAAATGAGGAAGTTTAATGTTTTATTTCAAAGTCTCAGTTCACGCCCAAAAATTGAATCGTGTATTACACAAATAATTATGATCTATATCGTGGCCAACCAAAAACTCGGTTAGATTCGGGAAAAGCGGACGCAACGCAAGGGTTAATGAAACAAAAAATTGTCACTGTATGCATAGCGTGCGAGCGAGGAGAATGAGATGCACCGTAGGGTAGGAGGATGATCAGATGAATTCCAGAGCCCGAGGCGATTTATGGTACGCGAACACCCGGCTATAAAATAACACTTCCCATTCAGATCGGCAAATTAATGGTCGTTTTCACAGATTCTTTGTTTGCGCCAGCCGACAATGGCTCGGTGCTGGGTTATTATTCCGAAATACATAGTCGGACTGCGGGGGCAAACGGATTGCCGCAGAATCTGCGGAACGTACGCTGCCGACCAGCGAGTAGCTTCCGACGAGAGCTTTTTTCCATGGACAATGTCCCTCGGATTACAAACAACGGGCCTAATCGTGTACGCATTTAATTTGTACTCGTCGAAAGGATAACCGGATCTGTCAACATTCGTCCTTCAAACTGACAGAATTTTTTGTCTTCGATTGTAGAAGAAAATAAAAATGCGGAGCGACTCGCATCATTGGCGACTAGGCAGCGGACTTTTATGCAATATAAACATTTTCTGCCTGATTTGCAACGAACTAGTGGAAATGGAAATTTCTTTCTGAATATGTTAAATACCTTTAAATTCTTCTAAACATTTCACTGTTTTAAATTACACCTACTCATTTCTCTCATAAATGCATAAAATCTGTTTATTGATAACACATTTTAAATCAGGAGACAGGACCGGAATAGTGAGGGGTCAACAGGTGGTGGGGATGGTTGCCAGTTTCATAGAACACGTGACACGCGATAGCAAGAGTTGATTGGCTACACCAGTACCTCGATATTCGCACGATGTTTCGGTCCGGTTTCGTGCAACTACCGAGGCTGCACTGTAGTCTGAACAGGAACTTTTCGAGCAATGTGTACAACGAGCGCGCAAATAGGTCACAGTGACTATCGTTTACCCTCCATCCGTCGACTGTTCCGTTCATTTGCAAGTCGAGCTCTGACGCGTACGTAATGCCAAAGAAATCCAGCCGCTATCCCCTTTTTATACCGAAATTAATTCATGTTGCCATTTCGACGCACGGAAGCGCGCCGAGGACTCCTTTGACAGCGGTCGGAGCATCGATGAAAAGCTGTTCAAGAATTGGTATACGTTTCTGTCGTTTGAAAGGAATCCGCCGCACCTGTCGGGCACAAAGGGCAACGATGCTCGAAAGAAAACGCGGAAAATAGACGAAGGGAAGATGAACTGGCAGGAACAACGAGTCGGCTGCCAGCTTACCAGACTATTCTGCCGAACCACCGAACGGCTCCAGCTAATTTCGTGTGTTCTCTTATTGAAAATCTTGGAATTCAACGATACGATACGGTGTAAGGGTTTTTAGAGACAAGACCTTCGTCAGTTTGACCAGATCGAAACATTGTACAGTTTTCACTTGTACTATTTACACATAGATTAAACACAGGATGCGCGGAGACACTGAGTCGTTATTCAGAGCAACATCTTTATAATACTGAAGACATTTCTAATAGAAAATACTGGCGCTGAATTAGGAGCTCGGACTGCAGCTAGCGATGGCTGCATCGAGTAATTCCACTTGTACCCATCACTACTTTTGTTCAAACTGGCGAATATGTTTCTGGACCTGTCCTTCTATGTACAAGCACTATTGCGGATTTACCTCGAAGACTACATATTATTAGGAAATATCGAGATCGTGGTCCCCGCATAAATTAAATTGCATTTCCATACGAATGCAAAGGATTTTCCCGGTGAAAGCAGCCGAAGAAGGAGCAGCATTGCGGAGAATTCTTACGAGGACCGACTTTCGTTCGCCGATCCCCAGCGTTACGTCCAAAGAACGATCATGCAGCGAGTTCTGTGTAGAATTCCGCGCATGTTTCCTCGAAATAAAGGTGGACACAGTTGCTCGGTATAAAGAAATTCCTGGCCTCGAAAAAGCACCGCAGCTACGTACACCGAATCACGAGGATTCTTCGGGGTTTCTATGGCGAATCGTCAATACACCACGGCTCCGTCCGGAAAGCTAATTAAAAACGGTTAGAAGATGTAATCAATGCAACAACTCTATCGTGAACTTATTTCTTTTGTATTTATATATTCAATAATCATTATTAGCTAATGATTAGAATATGAACAAACGTAAGGAACATGTAAGAAAATTGAATTTCTCTCTTTGAAAGAATTTGTTGTCAGGAATGTCTCTCACGAAATATCAAGTTCTTAGTGCATCGTGTTACAGGTGTTGTTGAATGTCACCGGCATGCCAGCAATCCACTGCGAGAGGTGAAATAACTAGATAATGGGATCCGATTTAATTACGTAGAAAATATTCGTCGTAAGTTCGTTCTAACCGAAATTTCGTCGACGGGATGATTATCACGTCCATGATCTAGTAACAGGGACCCGCGCGTGACTTCTCCTAATTCTCGTTGTATCGTGCCTTCTCCTCAACCCTCCGAGCCTTGTGCTACCTCTCGCCTTCATTAGTCTTCAATAAAATTGTCTTCAAAGCGAAATATCCTCCATTCACTACTACAATGCTAACGGTTGAGGTAATACTTCGTTGCAAGTCTTCGGGAGAAATTAAAATCTCTCGACGATTCGACGCTGCACTATAATCGTTCGAAAATTGGGATAAAAGCAAACGTTGTAGAAGCACTATATCGATCTCTTTTTAACGAATCCTGATTATCCGAATAATTAGACTAAATGAAGTCTGATAATTTAGAACATTGCCACCCTCACCAAAAAGAGGAAACAAGAGTCGACGTTGGTCGATCTTGTTAAATGGGAACCGCTCGTAGTGGAGTTCTATTATCCAAACGATCCACTTATCAGAGCCGCTTTGTCCCCCAAATAGTTTCAATGAATGAAGTTCCACTGTGATCTGAAACTCGTCGTCCATTTAACAGCGCAACACCTGAACGATGTCTGATCAGCATCAACGCATTCACTCAGCCCCCAAAATGAGAGAACATGAGGAAAGAGGAGGGGTCGATGCTGCTCTGATACCATTTAGGCGTTGTGTTGTTAAATGGACAGCAACCTTTAGGGGACTCCTAATTATCCAAACGATCCAGTTATCAGAATCACACGCATCAGTGCCGGGCCGACGTTGTGCTGTTAAATGGGCAGCGACTGTTAATGGATCCCTATTACCTGAATCAGCTTGTCCCCCAAACAGTTTAAATGAATTAAGTCCTATCTGAAAGTTGCCATCCATTTGACAGCTGGACACACGAGCAGTGGCAGATCAATATAAACATGTTCACCTCTAGCTAAAGAGGGCAACGAGAAAAAAGTGGTGTATCGAAACTGACCTGATGCCGTTTAGGCGATATGGTGTTAAATAGATGGGGACCTCTAATGGACTTCCACGATCCAAATCACCTGGTCCCCTAAATAGTTTGAACAAATGAAGTTCTATCTGAAAGTTGCCATCCATTTGACAGTTTCAACACTCGAGCAGAGGCAGATCAATATAAACATGTTCAGCTCTAGCTAAAGAGGTCAACGAGAAAAAAGGGGAGGCTGGCCTGATACAGTTTAGGCGTTATGGTGTTAAATAAATAGCGACCTATAATGGACTTCCACTATCCGAATCACCTTGCCCCCCAAATAGCTGGAACAAATGAAGTCCTAATCTGAAAGTCAACGTCAACATATTCACCCCTAGCTAAAGAGGGCAACAAGAAAAAGGGGGAGTATCAGCTTGTCCCCCGAACGGTGTAGATGAACTGAGTCCTTGTTTAGAAGTGATTTGAGTGGCGTACCTTGAGTCGGTGCGTAGATGTTGAGGTAGAGGCAGTCCTCGCTCTGGTTCTTCAAGTACGGCAACAGCCTCCTGAGATACTCGGCGCGTCCCTTGGGCATTTTGTCGCTGATCTCGGGCAGCCTCTGTGGGCAGACGGGCCCGAACTTGTCGGCGACTTTGACACCGTGCCATAGCGCACCGTTGACGGGCGGCATGAATCTCAGGGATCCGACCGGCGGTGAGGCGTACGGAACGCCGCGGAACACCTCGACGCCTTCGAGGTGTCGATCGAGGGTTACGATAACGCCAGACAGTTCCCCGTACTTTGTCCTGACGATCCTCGAGCTGAGCTCGGCGCTGGCGGTGGCCAGGACGAGGCCGAGCAGCGCCAGGATCGACGACGTCATCTTCGTTCGCGCCCTTCAAAACGCGCGTCCCCTCGCCTGGTACCTCAGTCGATCCACCACAAGTTCATTCCTCTGTTCTAGCCGCCACCGGAGGCTGTAATACTCGCTATCCTGTTGACCCCGTTGCCACGAGGACCGGACGCTTCGCCAGGATGCATCAGTGTTCGCCGCGATCGATGATCACCGCGATCCCCAATCGTGGATCAGTCCCATCGACCACCACCTGGTTCTCAAGTCATCTCATCATCCGTCATCTCGACGGATCGTCGAAGCTGCTTTTTAAATCGAGTCCTCCCGGCCCGCTGTTTGACTAGCTCGCTCGAGAAACGTGCTGACGATTATCCAACGGAAGTCAACACGCGGTACCAAGCATCCCCGACTCAGCGTTCTGAAAGGTAAATAGCCGCGCGGCGGGTCTCCTCCGTAGAATCCTCGAGGTTTGCTCCCGCCGCTATTTTACTCCGTATCCTGTGAAACTCGTGTATTCAACCGCCTTTCTTGTACCGGTCGAGTCACTAGACACCTGCCGCGAGGTCTCGTAACATATCAGAGGACGTCTCTTGTCGAACACATTGATTCGCTGAATCGTAAAGAGCCTCGGCTGGAATTACAGAAAGCCGATCTCATTTCTAATGGCATGCTTGATGTGCCGGTACAAATAAAACGCGCCAGCCCTAATGACGCTCAGGAGAAATCCGCTCCTCGGATGTTTAACGGTCCGCTTCATCCTTACGAGCTGGCTTCCTAGAGCTTCCAGGGGGATGAACACGCCGGATACCGTGGATACCGAGTCCACCCCGGTACGCTTTATCGCTTCTTCTCACGAGATACTATTTTCTGGACGGACAGAAGTTTCGCGAATCGCCCGATCCCGGCTAGACTTTTCTGAGAGGCAGCTAGTTAAAGGATCGACGGTCCACTCAGGATAACCGTCCAACATGAATCATAGACTCTCCAGGATCACTTATCTAAAGACACCTTATCACTCGATGCCCGCGGATTGTAGACACCTAAGCACTCTCGCACTGTTTCGGATCATGGTTCTAGCTACCGGATGCTAGCCTTCGGAACTCACTGTTAGCTCGGATCTGATCGAGCACAATTGGTCCAGAGGATTCACCGAGCATCGGGTATGGTTGTTCCGGTTCTTGAGGAGGTTCAATAGTAATCGAATCGATCGCGACTCGATGTTCAGGCACAGGACGCGTCCTTCGGGCTCAGCCTGCGAGCAGGCGGACCCAGCCGTGTTCGAGGCAGCTGCCCGATCCGGATCGAACTGCTGGACACACGCGGACACTTAGGACCCGGACACTCGATCACGCACTGCACAACCGATCCATCCGGCGATCTCCGTCACGTGGACGCCGGCATTACGATCCCCGAATCCGAGCCGAGAGGATCGCGAGACCGATCGGCAAATCGCGCGGATAGAGGATCACCAAGAACGGTGCGGAACGGAACGGGACGAGAAACGAGACGCGGCCGCGAAACCCGCTGGATCAGAGGAGCCGATGTTGCCGTCACTTCGACCTCGGACAGACTGGCGTCAAGCGACACCGAGCACACGGATTTGCGCATGCCCCGCGCACAAGCTGCCCACACCGCTCAGGACATGGGCGTAAGTCCGTCGACGCGTCGATATTGCAGCGACGATCGATCCCCGCTGCGAAAACTGGTTCGTGTCTGAAACCGTGTCTGGCTCTTAGACCGTTGCTCAAACGTATCCGGACACTTGCGAAATGTGTAATAGCAACGCATAAAACTTACTTAAGGGGGTAGTATAGCCTAGGATTGTAACTAGAAAGGAACTAGAATGTTACTAGAAAAATGGCTCGAAACATGGGCTTGCGCCCAGAAGTTGTTTGACCTTATTTGAGCAAATTTTGGGCTGGGTGAGGGCTCATTCTAAAGAGGAAGGTTAGATGCACAGCGCTCCAGTCATGAGGTTAACGAGATTATGTTTATAACTAATAATATGAGGGCCCAAAGTAGAGAATAAGTCTAGAGAAAAACCCGCAGATTTCAATGCATTTTTCTGTCTCTAAAAGACTTTTTTAACTATATATTGACTAACCTTCTTCTTTAGAATGAGCCCTCACCCAGCCCAAAATTTGCTCAAATAAGGTCAAACAACTTCTGGGCGCAAACCCATGTTTCGACCCATTTTTCTAGTAAGATTCTAGTCCCTTTCTAGTTACAATCCGAAGCTGTACTACCCCCTAGCATCGAAACTATTGACTAAAATCGATTTTTATTACTAGACTCCGTAGGTTTACGCAAAATAAAAAAGTCGGTGCATCAATTGCAAGACGCTGGAGCTAAGTATAAATTTGTAATCGTCATTAATCATTTTAACGTGGTGAAAATAATATATTCATACTCTTAAAGTCATTCAATGTTTTCACTGTTTTAAATTGAACTTGCTCATATTTGTTATAAATGCATAAAATCCGGAGTCTATTTATTATTTTCTTACGGAATTTCTAACGTTTTAAGTTAAAAACTATCTATGTGGAAACTTACCAATATTAGACTAAGATTAAATACGAGACTCGTCGACGTTTCCATTGCGATTAGATATTACCGCTTGCACTAATCGCTAAAATGTTTCAATTAGTTTTTTAGTATTTGTATCGAAAAATTCTCTTAGAAATTAAACAAAGCGAAACTTGAAATACTTTCGAGCACCGAGACCGTTCCACTATATTTCGTATTTGTGCATAGAAATTATATTATCGCATTTCATTGTACAAAAACTCAATTCCATTGTGCTATGATACTAGAATGTACATAATAACAATAATTACAAGTGACAAAATTGTTCTAAATATTTTTCCTACTAACTTAAACTATGTTTTGTAGAGAAAATAAAAACGTGGTAAAAAGGAAGTGTCCGGATACTTCTGTGTAGGATATGCATAGGACGCAGTGTTCCAAGATAACGGAGTATCTGAAGCCCACAAGTCACGTCACAAGATTATTCAAAATGATAAGCATTTACATCGATGCTCAAAAAGAGCGTAGAACGGTGAAGTACGTTCTTTTTCATTATGAAGAACATTGCGTGACAATAGCTACCGCCATCATCTTTCCCTATTAGCAATAAAATATCGCAGCTGCACAAATCATTCTGGGAATGGCGACAGTACGTTGCAGTAAATCAGTACGTATCTGTGTGTTCGGTTTAGGTGATAATATTATTCGTCGATACATCGTGATCGGAAGATATGTTCGCGAACTTCTGCACGTATTTGGACACTTGTTGAAGTATAATCAAGAGCTTCTACAATACACACATATTGAGAACTGTAGATTATGCTGTGACTTGACTAGCCTGATGAACAATTACATACTTTTATTATTTGTAGTACTTATAGTTGTCCTGTTACTCTAAAAATATATAAAAAGGAAGGCTTCCGTCACAATTTCTCAAATTGAAAATCGAGTGTTTGCAAATTGAACATGTCCTCTTATAAGAATTGCATTGTTTCAAGACGCGCAATGCGAGGAATGACCTCGGGCCTTGAAGACGGTAGAAACTATCGTGCCGATCATGTCTTGCCTCGAAGTTATAACCATGTTTGTGTTGGACGAATCCTTTTGACAAACTAGACTAGTATAAACAGATCCATTTAACTGTTTGCAAACAAAGCCCGGGGTCGCGTATATGCTTCCACTGATCATTTTGTAAACATGTTCTCGTTGCAATTCTATGAGCCCCGAGCAATTTCGATTCGCTGGTGTTGCATGGATAGTGCTCGCTGAAGCTTATTGCGTCTCAATAGTTATATTTTCCGCACGAACCGTTGTTGGTCGGTACACTGTAATTGCATTGTTTATCGAATATATCAATTACAGGAAATGCTGTTTCGCTTATCCATGAAAATTTACGATCAAACACTTGGATCAAAGATGATCTGTAGGATAAGAATGGTGAAGAGCAATCACAGAAGAAACAATGGAATCATTTATCGACATTGATTGAGCGTGACAGTAATCAGACAGTAGAGCCGTGTAATTCAAACATTCTGTCGCATCGTCAGGTCGCGTGTGTTATCGCAAAAGCTGTCGAGCGTAGTCGTCCCTGTACGATGAAGTTTACTTAACGTCGAGATAACGAGGCCGAGAGTGTCTGTTGGACGACCCTTCATGAATTACTGACTTAATTCTTCCGGGCACGGAGGTGTAACGCATTTAACATCGTCCCCGGCGCGAGGTGCGTCAACTTTGCCAATGCTATTAGCTGCGTGTCCTAAGGCGAACGTCAACCTCTTTCGCCTCCAACCCTAAACGCTAGACAGCCGGAAGTCTGTATGTTGTTCTTTGATGAAAACAGTGCGTAATTCAATCAAGCCCACCCTCCACTCTTCAGAAACATCGCCCCGGGGGCTATCGAGCTACGCATAATGCATCCTGCGAAACGCGATAGCATTGCAGGGGTTTGCACGTTGGATCTTTCGAAGGCTTCCTGTAATCATCTGAACGTCCACCATGAAGGTTTACATTTCGGCCTTGATACTCAAACATAGAATGGTATCAATTTGGTGAAGGGTGGACATTTTCTCTGTGCGAATTATTTTCAGAAATTAATTCAGAACTTGAAGATTAAGACTTGTGCCCCCATTCTATCTCCCCTTCTACGAAGCTCTAGTATCCCCACCCTTCCACCTCGGTCACGTGACGAGTCCTATACTGAAAAAGAGAGGGGAGCCTATCGATTTTCATGGAAAATAAAAATCACCTTAAGAAAATCTCTTTTCTTATGAGCAGACTGTAGAGTCACCAGATTAAGACTTGTGTCCCCACTCTACCTCCCCTTCTACGACGCTCTAGTATCCCCACCCTTCCGACTCGGTCACGTGACGGGTCAAGTACTGGAAAAGAGAGGGTAGTCTATCGATTTTCATGGAAAATAAAAATCACCTTAAGAAAATCTCTTTTCTTATGTGAGTAGACTATAGAGTCACCAGATTAAGACTTGTGCCCCCGGGTCTGGCAGAGAAAGGGTGGCCTACCACTATTCAAGGAAAATAAAAATTAGCTTAATTGCAAAACGTCGCAGCTGCACGGTCGTAACACAAAAGCATTTTTGAAGCGTTGATTATCAGAGTGGCTCTCGGGTGAAGTTTACCGCATTCATTGAACAGGCGTGCAAACATTCGAATGTCTGCGTGAGACCCGGGAAATACTTTATCCGTTCGGCTCACCCGCGCGTAATAAATTTAACGGCGTACATTCGAGACCCGGTATGAACGGCGCGTACTGTTTTCACACCACTAAAAATCATGGTCCCCATAAAACCGACCCCTGGCATCGGTTCACGGCACGCTACGGTCCAGTACGGAACCTGCTGGGATCCCGTCGAGCGTTTCCTGCGACACGTACGGAACCCTTAGACCGGACTTCGATTTATAACGACGCACGGGGGCCAGCATCCGCAAGCATGCCAGTCGCGTCGAACCGCTCTCACGATGATAAATCTGGTTGCTCTTCTGCGCCGGTGAATCCCCGTGCCTCGTATGACGCGCTAATAAATCGAGAACGCCAGTGTCTACGGCAGCCCTTTCACGTCGATTAGCGAGCAACGCCGTCATCGAGACTCCTCAAAGCATCGAAACGCGGTTTTTATGGACGCCGGCGCGAATGAATGTCGCATAAAGGGCTCCCGGCTGCTGGTGGACGCCCACCATTTCCGAGATTGCGATCGACAACGCCGCTGTCCGACCCCTTAGCAACGAAAATTCCACCCGGTGATCCGCAGTTTCCTGTCGCCCTACGTTTTATTAGCTGATTATGGCAAGAAATCCTGTTACTTATTTCCTGGAGCTGCCCGGCTAGCCACCCCTGCTGTAAAATGATTAGGGGATGCCTAATCGCTGATGGCGAAAGTCCAAAATCGAAAAAGCTTCACTCATAGGCTGGCTAAGAAAAGAAATAAATATACAGGGTGATTCTCGAAACTGGCACAAGTTACTGCTCTTCTTTCAGTAAACGTAGAAATCGTCCTAACTGTTTATGACCTTATTTTTTATGTGGACGCACCGATGCACCCGCCAGATGCAATTGCACTTTATCCTTGGTACTGTTATGCGTAGAATAATAATGGGGATCGATTGGTATATGAAAAAATTGGGTTGCATTAAAAAATAAAGTGCAATTGGTTACAGCTCATAGGAAAGTAGGACTATTTTTATTTTAAGAACGGCAGTCACTTGTCCCAGTTCCCAGAATCACCCCTGTATATAAACTTTTCTAAACAATTTCTCTTTTCGTCGAAAATCCACATTCTTGGAAGGGTTGCGAGGGTTAGACTACAGGAGCTAGCAAAATCATATCTCGCTGGATAAACTCTAGTCCCAGAGTTGATGTTGGCACTACCGTCCAACAATGTCCGGTTGCGCCCGTTGTAGCAACTGATGCCGCGTTCAATGGTACGCTGTTCAATCGGCCGAGCTATCGAGCAGATTTAACACGGCTCTAAACTGGCATCGATCGGCACCGTGGCACGCGAGATGCGAAACGCTGGGACGAAGAAGGTCCCACGAAGAGACGGTCGTTTCCACGACAGGTCCTTTATCCTTGTAAAAGGGCCATGGTGGACTGGGATGACTCTCCCGTAGTGAAATTCCTCCTCTCCCTGTGTTCTCCTTCTTTTCGGTTGCGACAGGGTACTTTAACGAGAATGAATAAGTCATAACGATTTAAATCCACCAGTCGGAATTCCCTTCATCGCGACTACCTAGGCGACGCGTGCGTCGTGAATCGTAATCACGTTTTCTCAACGGATAGTTCTCTCGCTAGAGGGGAGATTTAGGGGAATACAGCTTCCCCCTCTCTGACACTACCGGTCTATTGACTTTGTGACAAATGGAGGACAAAGACGCGTCACGTGACCGGCCCCTGGCGGAAGCGTGGGTAAGCTCGCCGCCCGGGAGTGGGAGAATTAGAAAATTAAAGTTCTTGATCCACCCTGTATATGTCAAAGTGAGCGAATAATAATTATATGAACCAGGATTATTTAATCAAATTGATTTCACTTTTTCCGCTATCAGAAAATCAACTCGGAGCGAAAATTTGAACATTGTTCAAATATTCGGTTTTGCTTTATGTTCGTTTAAACCATGGTATTCTAAATCAACCACGTTATCCCAGAATTGTTTGTGCAACCATTTCTGAGGAGCGTATGTGGGTTAATTTAATGAAGTGGTTCGCGTAAATATAAGTACGTGTGTTAATGGCTTACCTTTGGGAAGAACTTCAGGATCACTGAAACTCTAGAAAGCTTTTATCCCGTGCAATTTCACAATGTGAAGTATTTAATGCTTCAAATCTTCCACTTCTCTTTTTACGATTTAGATGAAAAGTGCGAGAATGTGTCGCGAAAAACTCTACACGCGTACGTGCCTTTGTTACATATTCCATTCTGTGGAATACAATGACGTTACGATAATGTTTGTCACAATTCCTATACTGAAACATATTGGAACCTTTTATATATTGGAATTTTCATTTTTACATGATAAAATTTGACTGTTACAGCACTCATAGAAAACACAATTGTTCATCAGTGAAAAGCTGGAAGAATTATCGTTACGTTTTTAATAATTATGTAGCGATGTAACTCTACAAGTAGAAGAATATGGCCGGCGCTGACCTAGATTGCAAGTAGTATAGGCGGTTTATGGCGCGACCGTCGTATAGGTTACGATCATTATCAGAGATGGGAATGGACCATTACTAACGTCCTTATTCTCATTATTGTTAAACTATCTTGCGTGACAAGGATGTTATATTTTATCCGTTTCATTGTCTTCTACAATTTTCAATTTCTTCTTACAATTTTAAAATACTGATTTCATATTAAAATTGTAATACTTTAAGTTGCATACAAGTTAACTTGAGAATAAACCAAATTTTTAAGATCATATTTCACACCTGCAGTGCATGCCACAACTTTTCCACATATACATACAGCACAAATCTTCATTTGCGTTCGCGCGGTACACTGGCCGCGACAAAAGTAAAAAATCGTGACGCGTTAGACAAATTCGTCACTGTCCAGCACTTTCAGGATGAGAAAAATTGTTATCACTTTCACCAGAAATAGTTAGGAATTTTCAAAACATGCTAGACTGACTACCACCACTGAAAACAACCACTACCCTATAATTTGTCTACAGAAAAATTGAAAATTGTACAATGACATTTTACATATTTTTAAGGTCCTCTTAAGAAATGCAAAATAATAAAAGTATGGACTTCTGACCCGTTCACAGCTCAAATTAATAATTTTTAAAAAATGTACTTTCAATGATAAAAGTCGGATCAATTCACTAATACTAAAAATCTAATTAACTTACTTTTACAAGTTAACTGAAACGACGATTCTGATATTCCGAGTCAAATCTAATCCCAACAAAAACATCCTGTAAACAGAAGCCAAGTTCCTAAAATACGGCCAAGTTCGTTAGCTTAGAAATACCTCTTGCAATACTGAAAAAAGCGTTCGTAAAAATTAGTTTAACAGAACGCTATTTAATTTTTAAAGAATTACATTTTTAAAGAGTTACTTATGTATGTTCTATCCTACGTACCTATTTCGTAATGTTTCTTTTTCAATACAACCCCTTTGAGGTGTAAAATTTCAAACTTTGATCATTATTCCTTTGAGTGTTTGTTATGGTGGACCTATGTACCAAATTTCAAGCTTGTAGGTCAATGGGAAGTACCCAAAAGGTTTTAATGATCTGTCAGTCAGTCAGCCAGTGACAAATTTAGCGATTTTTGAGGTCCTATATCTCGGAATCTACTAATGTTGGAACATTAATGTTTTGTCAATTTTGAGACATAATAGCATTTAACAAGTGTACGAAATTTTATCTCTACATCTGCCTCCAGTGCCGAGTTATAAGCCTCTGAAAAACAGCTAAGTTGTTTCGTGTAAAAGGAGGTAGTGCGAGAACTTGGCTGGTGCACTACCGTGCACCTAGATTAAAAATTTAATGAATTTACTGTTACAAATTCACTGAAACGACGGTTCCGATGTCCCGAGTCAAAACAGACCCTGGGACCGGCGCTAAACTCGAGGAAAATAAGACGACACGCGACATCCGCAAAAGTTTCTACCGGTCAGTGTTCCCGTTGGTCGAAGCCAGTGTAGAAAGTTCTCTTCGATCAAGCCAGAGTCTGTGGTTCCAATGTCACTTGCGGAGGACGTCTCGTGCAGTAAACGCTTGTCGAAGCAGCTCGTGATTGCTGGGGGATCGCAGAACCCCGTTCTCAGCGATTTCGTGCTCGGCCAGGGCCAGAATGAAATTTCTTTCATTGGTCGTGTAGCTCGATCGCCTTTCCGCTCTCTTAATCCACAAGTGGCCTGGCTTATAGTCCTGTGTGTTCCTCTCTCGTTTCTCTCGCATCTGCCTGGCGAATTCTCTCCGAGCGAATTGGTTTCGCGTTTAGCGTGGCGAAGCGTGTCACGGGAACTACGGAGGCGCGATTTAAACTTCGTTCACGTGTTTAATTCGGGCTGCTCGAGCCGGAAACTTTCCCCAAGATTTTCGAGTGTTCAAACGTGAGCCAACCTTTCTCTTTCTCTCTCCCTCTCTCTCTTCGAGATTCAACGATTCTCTTTCGTCGATTCCGGTTTCGACGACGTCGCAACGACGATGAACTGCCGTCGGAAGGAGCGACTAGTTTCGTGGACGCGTTTCCTCCGCGCATTCCCGCGTTGAATCCGAAATTTACGAGACAGCCGAGGAACGCTGTCCGATTGAGAGCACGCGACGAAATTAATTTATGCCGCTCGCATGAAGCCGACCATTCGCCCGCGCAAAAATCGGTGATGGACGGGACTTCGAAGACAGCAGGAATAATAGCGATACTGGAGACAATGGCAGCTGATACGCTGCCAGTGTGCATCAAAAATCATTCTACGACGACTCCTATTCGGAAATGTTGAGATACAATCGTCGAAACGGTTTCATCGTCTTCTGTCAAATGAAAATTGTACACTGTGGTCACCGACCGTTTACAGAACGGTGAAATTGATTTACAGAAAGGTGAAATTGACTTGCAAAACGGTGAATTTGGAGTGTAAAACCTATAAATTGTCATTAACAGTTTCGAAGTTTTTGGTCGGGCCGCAGACTACTTGTCGGCGGGCCGCGTGTTTGACATGGCTGACCTAAATAATTTAGTGATGAAAAACTTGTAATCCATTTGCAGTATACGTTGATCACAATGATGCTGTTTTTCTGACGTTTTCTTTTTAATGTAATTTCATTATTTTGCAATACTGTACAGACGTTTCAGTACATTGGACATAAATGTTCGATTTCGACCAGCAACTTTAAGCAACCGCAATTTCTCTCTAAACAAACTTGTTGATCAAACTGCATAAAAAGTAACACGAGGAAAATGAACCGTCTTATAATGAATCTGACTTGTACTTCCTTCAGCGAGGAAATGCAGAGTTATGATATAGCACAGGTGGCGTGAGTACTGTACTTCCCTCATCCCGAAATGCGAACTAAAGTGGCTGCGCGTTATTAATTTACGCGGGTCAAGAGAGACAAGTTTTCAACGGGGAGAAGACAGTGGCGCGCGACTGTGTGCCTTGTCCGTGTACAGTAATTTCAACGCGGAATTCGATAACGACCTGCGCCGGGGGTGGATGCCCCGCAAACGCAAACATCAACTCGTTGCAGGAGGGCGAAACACCCCCGTGCACGACCGGCCTGGTCTCGGAGAGGAAAAATCTCGTTTACGATTGTTCGCCCCGCGACCGTGCCACCGGTGCAGAATCTAACGGAACGGTTCCGAAAGTGTTTTCATAACTTAACCGAGAGCACAGTGGAAATCGTTCGAACTGAGCGCACCCATAAAGAATGAAAATACTGTTTCTTCCCGATGGGGAACAGTTATCGAGGACCATCGCGAGTAGCTATCGAGTCGCGCGCCACTCCCACCCTCCACCCGCAGATTGTACAATGTAGAGTTTTCTTTAAACGATCCCCTGGAACATTTCGTAACGATCGAGCACGCAATATCACTACCGCCAGACGTATGCTAGTTTTACTTACTCCTACGACCGATGGAAATCTATTTCTCAAGGCCACACTGGCTCTACCGTTCTGTCTATTTAGCAGAGCTTTCCTGGGGATTTTTACTAGGCTTTAACACTAAACCTACCGAGCCTTGAAAGCAGAATTGAGCAAAAATTTTATTTAAATAAAAATTTCTAATGAAGTGGGTTTTAAACCCACTTTATTCGAAATTTTTATTTTGATAAAATTTTTGCCCAACACTGCTTAAAATGACAAGATTGATTTTATTTAGACTTTGTGCGGCCCTTATTGTAATATGTGCTCTTATAAAATCATTTTTATTATTTCGATAATTGTCAAATAAAAAATCTGGAACCGGTCATTTCGACCGATGGTGGTAGATTTAGTGTTAAAGGGGTTGATGAGATTGTGAATATATTGAAATTCTTTCTGTCCGTTAACTTCACTAAAATTGTTAAATCAAACTTTTGCATTTACGATTACTACACAGAGTTAGGCAAAAATTTAATCAACGATTGACGAATAAATTTCTACTTCAATCGTTAATCGCAATTAACAATCAATGTCCTAGTTTAGTCGTTAATTGCGGTTAACGATTAAATATTCATTAATTGATAAAATTGCGGTTAACGATTAAATACTTATTAATCCTTAATAGGGAATAACAATTTTTACTTAAGTCGTTAATTGCGATTAACGATTACATTCCATTCAATTGTAACGATTAACTTCATCAATCGATTGAATCAAACGTCGATTTTTCAATGATTACCTTTTTTAATCGTACACATTAATCAGTCAATCTTGATTAAAATTTTAATCGATTAATGCCCAACTCTGTTACTACATCATACAGGTATGATTTATATTTTTTATAATGTGAAATTCACTTTTCAGGAAAATTAAGCATTCCAGATTTCTTGCTACACTGGCTGAGAAAATGTTCAAAAGTGATCGGAAGCAAAATTTCATTTTTGGTACAATTCTTGGCCTCGTGAACGCGAATAAACGAAATAGAAAAAACTTTCTTGTTGTTCGATTTGGATTTGCTATTACTAAAAATATTTCCGTTGGTGATTTATGGCTTCCCTTATTGTGGTATCGAGGCCTTCGACGAAAAACATACATACGGACAGACGGGTACGGATATACAGTCGGACAACGAATTTCAGAGAGAGAGAACAACGAATATCGACGCCATTATCGTGCGAGAACGTACCGACGGATAGCTGCACAGAGAATAATACGGTTAGATCCAGCTAATCCCGGAAAAATCCACCGTGAATGAAAACCTTTCCTCCTCCTTTCACCCGCCGTTTAATACTACCTGTTACGTATACGGCTTTCGCTACTTCTGTCGAGTTATCGTTGTCGGATGTTCAGATGTATTATTCGATCACTCGGCCACTATACATCACAATCGTCCGCGTTCCCTTTATGTTATTTGACAAATCTTGCAAAAAATTTTCACGGACACTTGTCATCCCTTTGGAAACATCATTTTTTCAGAATGTTGTTTGACCATAGAAATTTTAGTACATTATAATTATAATATATTCTGTTATACTCTCTCTAGTATGTGTTTTCGTATATTATAATATATTCTGATATATAGAATATACAGTATCTGCTAACCAAAGTTGTTAAGAAAACAAATAAAACTCACATTCATATCAGAGGTACAAATAGAAATAAAGAATACATTCGATACAAGAAAATGAAATCGCATTTTTCAAGAAAGCGACCAGTGATTTATTTTTCTCGGAGGAATCGAAATAAACAGTAATCGTTCTCTTTTCAAAAGATTACGTTCGAACTTCTACATTTCGTTTAAAAAGATATCTGTTGCTGTCGAACTTTCGCGGAAAGAAACATTGCTCTTCGAAAGTTCTTCAAAAAGTATTCTTATGGAACAGATATTTTAGAATCTGTGTAATAAACGTTCCACGAGAACAAGTTGTTTTAGAACGTTTATCAAAACGAGGTTCTATAACTTCCTCGATCGTTGTGTGTGTGTGGTTTAATCTATATTGTTCGCCGTCTACACATTCTGATCCTACCGTCGGATTATTCCAGAAAATTTGATCGGATATAAAACGAACTTCCATTGTCAAATCGTATTACGTCACGAGAAGTCTATCGATTGTCCTTCTGCATTGTCTGTGTCTAATTGTCTGTTTCTACTGTAATTCAACTGACCCAATTCTTTGGTTCGGAAAGTTTCGCATGGCTCGGTATAGAATTGCATAACTATACGGTAAAATTAACCCCGAATTGATTGCGCTTCATGTACCCGACCACTAGTAAATAGTTTTAAACTATGGTTACATTTGTTGCTAAACAAAATACAGTAACGTTGTATTATGCTTAAACAATAATTATAATTTCGTTCGAAGAAAAATTCTATTCTCCTGTTTATTTTCTAAAATATTTCTTCATCGATATGAGTGATAAATATAAAACATACTCGAGTGATATTTTTTATTTAATTGCCTCATTAAAAAAGCTCATCTAATTGGATTTAAGTCTGTCAAGAATAAAATATTTCAACTTGAATTGAATGACAAAATTGAATGATCTTATTACTATAAAAGCTAAAATAATATGCGACTTTTTCTTAATAAGTGCACAGACAATAATTCGTTTTAAAGGTCTCATTGTCGACGGTCTAGTGTTAAAGACAATGCTGCACAGTTACTGTACAAAGGACTACATAGAATTGCGTCGTGAACACACTGGGTAGAGTAGAATTTTTAATGGAACGGTGCGTGGAAAAAGACGTCTAAAATTAGAGTAATTCTAAGGCAAACGAAAAAAAGTCGTGTCGCCAAAGGCTCGCGAGCCGCAGCTCGGTGAAGTACTAAGTGCGTCTAATTGCGGAACGCCGTCTTCCCTTGAATAATACACCCTCAGTGCCGGTTCTGAGGACGGTGTCCGGTCGCGGCAAGTTTCTTCCTGCATAAAATATGGCTGCGAGAAAGGAACGGGAACCGCAGGCGATGGCTGCTGGATAATTAACCTCTATCTTTAAGACGACATGCCGCGGCTCTCGAACTTTCAACCGACCGTGTCGCGTTATTAAAAACTACCAACACCGGCCGACTTCGCCATCAAACCAGCCATTCTGCATGCCGTGAAATATGTTCATGTACTATTTTCACATAATGTACTTCAAGGCTTGCAATTAGTCTTCAGAATTTCTGTCGAATCTTCGCTCTTTAAATCGCTAATTTTTAAGTTGGGTAAATTTTATTTTATATAATAAATAAACGTGTAATTTTAATTGCAAGAGTAATAACTAAACTTTTTATTTAAACAAAAGTAATTTAAATAATTCCAAAAGTGATCTATTTATTAATTCTTATTTGCAAATAGAGATTATTTATTATTTGGATTGAGGTGGAAATAAAAAAGATAGTTTTTGGTCTTCTCTTATTTCTTGTATTTTGCATATTATAATGAACACGTGCGTGTTTTTTGTCTGCTATAGCAACCTTTTCAGGTATACTATATTTTCAGGTATTTGTCAATACAAATAATAATTGAAATTGTGTTTGTAAATAACAATTAGCTTTATTATTTTAAATAATTCTATTTAGACTTGCTCAAATAATAGATAATTATTTTTGCTTTTTATTTGAATATCCAAATAACAAATGACATGTTATTTAAATAAATTTACTTATTGCCCATCACTGTCTGCAACCAGCCCTTAAAAGGGAGGAAATAAATAATTCGCACATCCCTCCTGTACGTGTACTATTTTTACACAATGTACTTCAAGGATTGCAATTAGTCTTTAGCCAAGGTCTGTCGAATCTTCACTCTTTAAATCACTAATCGGACAGCTCTCGATTGAATCTTTCATTCTACTCGCACATAATTGATTCCTGCCCTTAAAAGGGAGGAAATAAAGAATTCGCAGCTCCCCGAGACGACCTCTGAACTTCGACACCGTCTAACAACGGACTGCAAAAATGTTGTTTATCATTTTATAATTGAATCGTTTCATTCTTCTCAAAGGATACGTCCTTTGGAAATGACCATTAGCATTATTGGGTGTTAGCTGCAAAAAATTTGCAAGGAGTCGTTGGCTGTTAGGTGGAGGCGAGAAAGTATTTCGCGTCGGTGCGAAATTACCGTCGTCGGGCCTCCGTCATGGACGATCCACCCCTTTGACGGACACCGAACGACAAAAAAGCTTGTGTACCGTTGGTCGGATGGAGACGCAGCAAAGACCGACAGAGGGGTGTTCAAGGAGGACTCGTTTATGTCGCCGAAACTCGCGAGATTGACCAGGTGAACGAAGTGAAACGTAAAGAGAGAGAGAAAAAAAAACAACGAGGACACAAAAGCTTCGGTGTCGGGGACCCGGAGTTCAAAGGAAGGACGAACGGAACGCCGCGGCGGCGGCGGGGGAAGATGGAAAGCGTAAATTGGGGTGAGCACGAGCTGGGTGGAGCTCGTCGGTGGATGAACGAGGGTCGATCAGGGTTGCACCCCCCTGTTCCATTTATTCCGGCTGGTTTTATTGGCCGTGTACCCGAGCCAAGTTCACGAATCTTAGTTTCGGGAGATCCGCGCTGTTCGGCCGACATAAGGGCTGGAACTGTGGAATCCCTTTCGAGCAGATATCCAGGAAAACGGATTTATTTACGAGCTCGCCGCCATTTCAAGCCTGCCGCGGCTAGCTTCTCAAAAATGCTGCCTCGAACTCGGAGTCGCCAGATTAAAACATTTATCCCCACTCTAACTTCCCCCACCTGCTGTTGGGTCCAATTTTGAAAAAGTTATTCGTTCTTAAAATGTATACGGATACTTTGTACTTCGAGGTTTCGGTGTCTGTTGGCATTGTGTTAAATACCTCGCCCCGTATAGATGCCAAGGTCAGGCCCATTCAAGGTGAGGGGCGGGCTTTCAGCAGCGTAATTATGAAATCCCCTAATAGCTAGCTTGTTTTTGAGTTTGAAGTGCTCAAGAAGGATTCCGGATTCCTCGCGCGCCTGATTTCGCCGGTGGAAGTTCATTCTCCCTCCGGAGGGCTGATCTAAATTACGTTCGCATGGAGGATTCCTGTCGAGATAGCGGCCGGGGTGACTCCACGAATCTCGGTTCGACCATCCCGTCTGCGAGGCTGGGCTCTCTTCGAAGCTGTGTTGAAGAACCCCCGCAGCAACTTTCCGCGTTGTTAGACCATTAAACTATCGAAGGTACAAAATAAAGTTCGAGGACCGGGTTTCCGCGCCGGGTTAATAGCCGGAGCTTCCGGCCAGGATATTTGCAAAGTAATCATTGGGCTCGTTTTAAAATTCATCGGACGACCACTCCGACCGGTCCAATCAAATTGGTTCCTTCTCCAACCCCCGCGTCACTTTTCCTTTTCTTTTGTCCGGATCGATATCAAGGGACGAATTAATCACCGGGGTGGGGGGAGGGTCCGTCGAGATAATCCGAGAGGTCACAGTCAGTCTCTCGATTTATCGTATTAGGTCGTTGCACATGAATTGTCCGATTTTGAACAGTAACATTAAACAACCTCATCTATTTCTTATTGATCAAAGAATCACGCATTTCTCGATTGTATTATGGTGGAAATTGAATTGTTTTTAGTCGCTCACATGCTCCATTTACAAGATTGTCATCTCTGTTTCGTAGTTCTTTTTACTATCAAGGAATAGTGCAAAGTAAAAATTGCCACATAAACAGTTTACTCCTCCTTTAATCATTTGAACAAGCTGAGAAATATAGATTAGCACTCTTAAATCATTGCAACCTTTCTACTATTTTAAATTGCACCCACTCGTTCTTCTCACAAATGCATAAAATTCGCGGACTATTGCCAAGTCACCACAGTTTCACCAAATATCATATAATGCTATCGTCAATATGTTGTTTTTCCACGCATACAAAAAGTGTTCACGTTCAAATCAAATATATCTAAAAGGAAATATTTATGTGTAAAAATTAACACATTACCGACCGGTGATTATTGCATAATTTTGAAAAATCTATGGTAGGTACATATAGCGACAGCAATTTTCATCGTGAACTAACAAGTCACCCTCAATAACGTCATCTAATAGTTTGATTGAAGATTGCAATGTAGAAGAAAATTTCGATGCTCTCTTTTGGTACAGCACAATTATTGAAAATCCTATAAATAGGCATCCGGTAGGCAAAATGTTAAGATTGAAGATAGGATAGTACCCTAAAGAGACATATAATAAACCTGTGAACTGTAATAGTATTTCTCGATCAAAACGCGTTGCAAAATTCGCATCCTAAAATCGGACACTTCATATGCAACAACCTAATAGATGCGACCGAGATATTCCACGGATAGGAAACACTGGGGAAACGTTCGAGCAAGATCCGCAAGGGGCGGAAAAGGTCGGCGGTGGAAAGAGATACGACAAGAGGGAAGAAAGCCGACGGAGTGTGACACGAACAGTTCGTGCCTCGACTGACGAACATTCAAATCCGAGAAATCGATGGGGGATCTCGACAAGGAACCCGGAATTCGTAGGTTGTCAGAGAAGTGGGGAGGCAAGCGGTAAGAGGGGCATCACCGCAGTGCTTTCTTTTCGAGCTTCCTGTACCCCCCTCTCCCTCCCCTGTTATACTTTACATACTTTACAAGATTCCGCGCCCCGATAACCACCACCTCGACGTTCCTTGTCGAGACATCGGTTCTTCGTGGGAATCGGGATCGCACGTGCTCCAGTTTTCTTCCCGCGGTTGACAGTCTTCCCCGCGATCCCGTTCAACGTCCTCCGACGCTTCTTCCCGCAAGTATTTTAGCGTATCTTGCGTTTGACACGCGAAAATCGACGGGATGTTCCCTCGGAACTTCTCGGAAGATATCGAACTGCGAGCGGAATAACTCGGAAGATGGACTCGCCTCCATTATTTTACGAGATGCGGATATTTATTAATAAATGCATCGCTGCTTTAAAGTGAAACTTCTTTTGTCCGCTGCTGTATACAAGCTTTCGTTGCGATAGCGGCCTGTCGTTCAAGATGGCGCCGACGTAGCCACCGTAACGGCGTATCGTCCAAAAATATGACGCAAAATAACTGGGCACAATAACGAAAGGTTCAAAATATTTTCAATCGATAATTTACACATATAATTGCCATTTCCTCTGTGCTCTGCAACGGTAAAAAAATGTCGAGACACAGAAGGCACAGAAAGTTGAAATTTGGTACACACATAAAATAAAAATGAATTGTGACATACCTCCAGAAATAAGCCAGCCGTTGATTTTCCATAAAAATGAATGTTTCATCTGAAATTGAACGTGATTCTGTATAACGACAAATTGCGGACGGAACCTGAAATCTTTGTCACGCCGGCGGATGGATGATTCACAGGAACGTCATCGATTCGGGAAGCGAATCGGCCCAAAAACACCGCAGTTGATAGGATTTCGAAGTTCATGCGATCGGAGGCACAACAGAGGCGCGCACCGGGGTAATCATGTTTGATTTAGCCAATCGACGGTGAACCGAGGGAACGATAGGATCGGAATAGTTGAATTTTGAGGCTGATTGAAGTTCAGCCACGACCAATCGCCGCGCAATTCGAACATCGATAAGTCTCAGAGTGTGCACGTGCGCGGGATGTGCGTTCGCCTAATCGACGGACCCTTAAGCGACGCTCTCGTCGATCCTCCGCCATTTAATTATCGCTGATGCGAGCTTTCGCGGCTCTAAGAGAAATTAATTGTCGGGATGCTCGACCGATAGATCCTTCCACTCTCGAACTCCTTCAATCGTATTGTAGAACATCAGCGAATACTATTCTTCTGTGTCAGACTGCGGATCTTTGTATAACATGAATATTTAAATTAATTGCAAGTCAACAATAAGGAGTGGACTGTTATTATTAGACGGCGGATCTTTATGCATTTATGGCTTCAAGAAATTTTCACAAAATGCTAGTTATTTATTTCAGATCTACAACGACGGCTACAACTGAAAATAACATTTTACATGATTCCAATTTCTCAAAATTTGCCTGCAAGAATTGAAAGTTGCATAAAAACATTCGCAGTCTAGTTATTATATTCTTTCCAACTTATTACGATTGTTAATAAAGGAAATGAAAGTCCACATGGGTGATGAATCTTGCAGTTTGTACACTCGATTTTTATTTCGCATAAAAACAGTGCATCTAAATTTTCAATCCACAGTTTTCCTTCGTTTTGGAACCGAACATTTCAAGCGAAGGCAAGATTAAGACCCGGGCAAATCGTCTCCGGGAAAAAAGAGCAAGATAACGTTCCAATATTCCATTTACGGGGGAGCGCCGCGAGTAAAATGCAACGGATTAAGGAATGAACAACGGAGAGAGAGCCATGCTAAGGTGACAGAAAATAATGCAACACCTGTAAAACGCCCTCGGGATTATCCGCAGGAGAAGAACAACCGACCCTCGTGTATCTTCAAGAACGCGCATGTGTATTCAGCTTGTTGAAACGATAGCTGCACGGAAAAACGTACTCTCTCTCTCTCTCTCTCTCTCGACACGGAGGGATGGAAGCAAGGGCTAATCCATGAAAAATCCCCCGCGAACTGTTCCTGCCACTCCTTTTATTTTTTTCTTTTGCGGGAAGCCACCACCTCTCGCTATAAGGGGTGTCCTTGGAGGAGTCGTAGGGGTGAACAAGAGTTCTGGAGAGACTCTGCGATAGCTGAGCTTGTAATCAAGAAAGCTCGACTTGAAGGCACTAACATTCTTAAAATATTGGGGTGGCAAGAAAGTATTTCGCTATTCCAAGCTGAAATAGAGAGCCCACTCTTTTTATTCAAGCAACGAACTTTAATGAATAAGATATTTTCCCTTCTGTTCGATGATCTTTTGCCAAAAAGATCAAACAAGAAAATATTTAATTGATTGTTCATCGCTTGAATAAAGAAATTCGATTTTTTATTCCACCTTAATTTGACCATTGTCAAATTGTTGTTGTTGTATTTGATGGATGTTTATGTAGAAATCAATTTATTGTAAATTAACACAATGGATAATAATCACAGGAATCGTTCTCAAAACGTTGAGAACTTATGAACGTTGAAGAAAATGATTATTTTGGAAATTTCTTCGAAAAATGAACAAATTAGAAAATTTTAGAATAATGATTAAAATGTCCTTGATTGCTGGTTACTGATATCCATGATGCCATTTATTTAAATTACGTATTGACAGGGATAAAAAGAATAATGTACATACTGTTTTAACATATTTTCGTGGCAGGCCTAACAAAGGTTTTGCCGCGGAGCTTACTATGTTTTGCTGGGGACACAGGCGAATCCCCAGCAGGAATGAATAAGCCAACCCGGAAGACGGACACGTCCTCTGGGGATTATCGTGTATCGCGAGCGGGCAGTTTGCACAGAAGTTATTTGTCTTCGTCTCGCGTCGTGTTCTGTTATCGATAGCTGCGGAAACAATATGGTGTGTATGAGATCGCGGTTCATATTGCGGCGTGACTATTGATACTGTTCTCGATAAATATCGATAACATCGATATGTTACCAGTGGTTTCATATATCGATAATATTGTTAACAATCGTACCAACGTACACTCACTTTCGCTATTGTACTACAATTGGAAATATAAAGATTCTTTAATTCCTTAAGAACATTTCTTTAGAGAGAGAACACATTCTACATAATTGGTTGCACAGAACTTTATATCACCGCAACATAAATATAGTTTTACTCAACGAAATAACTACCTTAATGCAGAATTCGTTTATGCTTCAAACTAATTAGAAGATAAATTGTATATTTGAAAATATTTAAGGGAATTTTAACAGGAGGTCCTAGTATTTAATATTTTAACGATAATATCGACGTAACGTTAAGTATTAATCTGATATCGATAATCGATAGTGACGCCTCTAGGTCGATAGTCGGACAGGGAATATCGGAGAGTTTGATAGAGTAAAATTCGAAGATGAGAAGAATCGTTCGGTTTAATTGTCGAGTTCGGTTCCGGCCGCGCTGGAAACAAGAGTCCCTCTCGTAAATATTCGCGGCGATGGTCGCGGATGCGAGAGCGATTCTAATATTCAAATCCGCTGGCTGTTGTTCGCGGGGCACGCTAAACTTCGTTGTTAAATATTAACGCAGCGGCTCGAGTCGAGCGCGGTCGAGATGGAGAGGGTTCGCGGGAAATGCGGTAAAAATCGGGAAAGGAGGTCACGTTTCATCAAACCGAGGATAAAAATTTCAAAGTCAAATGATGTTTCGACAGCGGGGACCGTGGCCACGCCAATTAACCGAAACCAAGCGGACGTCAACAAAAAGACGAAGGAGAGATCCTGTTGTGCGGAGCGCGAACCTTTCCGTCCCAGAGGCGGACGTTTGTTTTCGCGGACTCGACGCCGACGCCGACGCAGACTTCCCCCTAGAGTCCCGAGTAAGTTCATTAACGTAAATGAGATGTTCCTGAAGAGGAGCCACTCATCGGGGGAACGCCTCGCGCCTCGAGCACCTCTCAAAAAGCCTTCTTATCGCAGCTTTAACACGTCGTTACGAACACTGCTCGGACGATGCGCGCCCGCCAAATAATCCGCGACTGAACTTTTCTAATCTGCCCCCGGTTCGCGGAACTGCCGACGATGTCTATCGCACTGGAGACAGAGCCAGTCGCCGACGATGGAAAAGAACAACTTTATCCGACAGCTTGATCTAAAGCACCATTTTTGTAAAAATAATCTGTTTTGTATCGAGAGTGGAATGTATCTGTTAGTCCCTCGAAATGTCCGCCTTCTGGAGGGTTCGGGCTGTCTTTCAGCGCCCCTCCTGCCGTCTCGAGTCCGCGGCGGAAGAGGAAGCCTAGCTGTCCGCCTAACTACGGGGGTGGGCGACTAACAGGCTCCGCCTTAAGGCGGAGTCTACGCGAGAGACCCCACCCACGAATGGGGCCGACAGTCTGACAAATAAACAATTTTTAATAGTTTTGGTATAATTTTTATTCTACATTTTCGACTTATTTGTTCTTGTAGGATCCCTTCCCCTTTTCGATTGTACAACCAATTACCGATCACCCTGTATATTCACATTTAATCCGATTCCCCTACGCACTTCAATTACCTTAATCTCAATAAACGCAGTCTCCGGGAGCCGGTGTTTCATTTAATCCAAACACTTCCGACCCGCAGGCTGTACATACTAATTTCATTAGAGATAAAATGTTTAACTTTGTCCGTTCACCTCATGAAAGAAAGGAGTCTGCCAGTTCCGCGAAAATTAAGCGAAATTAAATTGCCTTCGATCAAAGGATGAACCAACCTGTCTCTGGATCACGTGGAAATTCTTTCAGACTGTCTGACGATGATATTCGTTCTTCAATTTCAAACAAATCTCACGACGAGTAAATAATATTTAAAAGTTAACAACAGCAACTAAAAATGATATTTAGAATGCAAGTTATTTTAATTTTTACAAAACAAGCTACCAAACTATAGAGATTGTATAAAGACTCATAAAATGCAATAACTAGATCGCAGTGTTGGGCAAATTTTATGTTAAATAATAAATAAACGTGTGATTTTAATTGCAAATATTAACTAAACTTTTCATTTAAATATAAAAGTAATTTAAATAATTCCAACAGTGATCTGTTTATTATTTCTTATTTGCAAATAAAAGATTGTTTATTATTTGGATTGAGGTGGAAATGAGCTTTTGGTCTGCTATAGCAACCTTTTCAGGTATAGCGCCAATGGTCGGGCACTTAATTTATTATTTGTCAATACAAATAATAATTGAAATTGTATTTGTAAATAACGATTAACTTTATTATTTTAAATAATTCATTTATACTTGCTCAAATAATTAATAATTATTTTTGCTTTTTATTTAAATTTTTATTTAAATAATTATTTATTTAAATAAATTTATTTATTGCCCAACACTGTGCTAGATCGCGGATGATCACGCTAAATAAAAATTGTCTATACCAATTACATATTTTCCTTCCATACCGATTCTAATAAATTCTTCTAAAGTTACAGCTGCTTATTTTTCTCACGAATGCATCGAATCCAGAGTAACAACGAACAAACACAACAGTGGAAATATTTATACAATAGCGTGTTCGACCTTCAATCATCGCCAACGCAACCATCCTCGCGATCGACGTCTCCGTCGATCCTGTAAACAATTTTTCTAGAACTACGTGACTCGGTTGCTCGAACCCCTCGACCAATCGGGACACGTTTCTCCGAAAATAAAAGTCTCCGCTCGAAACACAGCCACCCGGCGGCGCTTCCTCCTCGGCGCGTTCTCGATTTAATTTTAGCACTTACGGACTCAGTACACTCGCGAGTTTCATCGAGGCGAAACTCGGTTCGGGAACGCAGTATTCTTCAGCATCGTAGGCTCAACGTTTCCGAGGATTTGTTACATTCGTCCGAACGTAGAAACCCATCGTTGTTGGGCACGGTTTTGAAACTCGTGTGAACTCGTTCAACGTTCTACTAACTCGGAGACAGTGTCTGTGATACTGGAGGCTTGAAGGACGCACCCGAGGTTGCTTAAAATACTTTATCCGCCGTTGATAATTCCAGTGTAAGGTCCCAAAATAACGGGTTCTAAGATTTTTAATTTACGAGTATTGTTATTTTATTTCACACTGGATTTCTAGATACTTTATTTCTGTAAATATATATTGCTTAAACAGTGGCTAACAATTTGAATTGACATATTCTCGATATTTCTATAAAGTATGTAGGTCCTCGATTAACCGAATCCCGATTATAAACAAATACGCGTTTAAATATAATTACATTATAAAGGGAAATCAATTTTCAAAAATAAACAATTTATTGTGGAATATAATATACATTTTAATTATGTCCCTCGAGCCGATTAATCGAGGTCCTATTAAAATCACTTTTTGTGCTCCGTAGACCAAAATAAATATTTAATGAAACGGGAATAAATCCGAAAAAAATTCGTTGGTTCGACAAAGTACATCAGAGAGTTCTAACATGTGGCTCCATCCCCGCGCTTAGACACTTCCCCACTCTTAGCCTTCATTGCACCTCGGCTATGCGTAGTAGTGGGAAGAAGTTTGACTAATGGGGAGGAGAAAAAGTTAAAATAAAAAGTTTTAGTTTACACAAAGAGCCTCGTACGACGGACGCAGAAATTATTGAACGTGCGTGGGGTCTGCGAAGAGCGAAATTGGATGAAAACATTTGCACAACGTCGACTCGCGTCTTCCTCCGAAATATCGAAAGTGGAACCGGTAGAACTGGGTCCAAGAATATCCGCGCAAGCTCGCAAGGGCAACCGAAAGTTCAACATCCTCGAGAACGGCGTTTACCTTGCTCCGCTCTTGTCCTCCTGCGATTTTCTTGTGAAATATCGATTGGGGCTGATGCGAACCTTTCCCGTAAAAAATCGTCGATTGCGGTGACCGTTCGGAGATGATCGGAATGTTCGATAAACCGTGAACAGCGGCGCTCTCCGAGCATGTTAGTTTGCCCGGTAGGAGGAGTGAAAATTGTTCGAGACGTAACGTGGCTCGTCTGCGTGTAAATCGCGTCAGAAATATCGATAAACGCGTCACGTGCCGGCGATACTTTGTCGAAGCGGTGCGGTTCCCGTGGGTTATATATTCTTTTTTTATTTTTTATTTTTTCGTTGGTCGGTTCCCTTTCAAAAGGTCGGCGGAGAGAAAAAAGAGCGACCGGGACGGGGGCATAAAATGGCGGGTTGTTCCCCGGCGACAATTAGTCGCGATGCAAATTAAGGGTATTCATAATTTAACGCTATTGACCGCTTTTAAGCGCGCGTTAAAACGGCCCACCCCGGTTTTATATCGCGCCCGCGTAATCCGGTTTGCCGTTTCACGCGCGCGTGCAACGCTTTTTTTCTCTCTTCCCCCGTAAATTTCGTTGAATGATTTTCCACAGGCGAGAGCGGAAGCTCTTTTGATGGCTGCTTTGTGCAGAACGTGAATGGGCTAAATTGAAACTCTTCCGGGTCGGCCTGTGTACCCGCGACGCATTTCTAAAGCCGGCCCCGGCCACGATTTTTGGCTACTGATTATTATGCCCGCGACAATTACCCTCCGCCCAAGGGAACCGCCGCGGACTCGAAATTAACACGCGGCAAACTTTGCTTAACGAGCTGCACCGGATGCTTTCGAAATGGCAACGCGATCACAGAGAGCCGATACTAACCGGAGAGAATAGCCGACGAAATTTAGGGACGTTTGTATTTCAATATTTTCTATTTCTTTATTAGACAGCGGATCTTTTTATGCAAAATAAAAAATGTTCGCATTGATTGCAGAACGTGGTAGCCAAATAAAAATTGTGTTCTTCTTTTCATTATTCTATTAAATATCATGACCTGAAATATTTCTTTCTGCAAAATAAAAAATGTTCGTATTGATTGCAGAACATAGGAGCTAAATTGAAATTGTATTCTTCTTTTTATTATCCTATTAAACTGAAACTAATACATTGATGACCTGAAATATTTTTTGTACAAGCCTATTTTTCTCATAAATGCATAAAATCCGCAGTCGATTTATTAGACAGTAGATTTTTGTGCAAAATAAAAATTTTATACCTGATTTGCAACGAACTGTAGCGAAATAGAAATTTATTTTCTTTCTTAATACTTTTACTTGGTTGGAAATAATATAACAATATTTTTCAATTCTTCCAATGTTTTTACCGTTTGATATTTCCTATATCTTATTGGACAGCGGATCTTCGTGCAAAATAAAAATTTTATACCTGATTTGCAACGAACTGTAGCGAAATAGAAATTCAATTTCTTTCTGAATACATATAATAGGTTGGAAATACTATAAGAATATTTTTAAATTTTTTCTTTGTTTTCGCTGTCTCAAATTACACCTATTCATTGTGATCATAAATGCATAAAATCGGCAGATGATACAATAAAGCTTAGACCCCAGGGGCTCCCTTTCAAGATTTTATTGACTTCCTCGAAGTCTCGGAATAGAAGATACATTTTTCAGCGGTGGAAAAGTTCAATATTTAAGGAACGAGACGCGTAGATGAGATAAACGTTCGGGGGGTCATAACGGTCGCATAAATCTGAACGGACGAAGATCTGCTCGTTGGGAGAGGGGGAACCGCGCGTTCTGGCTCGAACCAGCGCGAAGTTTATCAACAGCAGTAGCGTTCTATTTGGGTCGAAAATAGAGTGCACGCACCGCTCGCTTTCTCCTGCTGTCTCTCTCGTTCTCTCGGTTAGCAGCGTTACGTCCGTTCACCCTTGTTCAAACCAAGAATATCCCCGCTGGAGGACAGAGCGGAGGGCCCTCATGCCTTTTAATCGTCACCAAACCTAGCACGAAACAGAAACCACGGTTTCCAAGCCTCTTCTGGCTTGTGAAAGTATCGTGATGCTTGGATTTACGACTTCGAACCGTTGCGTTGCATACGTATACACTCGAAGGCCACGTATTGTTTCATTTATTTTTTCATCCGGTTATCAATCAACCCCTCGATAATTTGGGCCCTTAATTATGAAATTTTCAAGATATTTAAAGGAAAAGGATATTAACACTAAATATCTTCCATATAATTTTGAAATAACAAGCACTATTTAACGGTTGATTTTTTGACACTATCGTAAAAATTACATTAAATTTTTTTTTAATTTTGACCTACACCACTTTCATAATTACTGGAATTTTTAAACCATTTTTTCCGAATATTATTATTCAGTCACTTAAAATGACGATAACTTTTTCAACATCCTACATATATTTTTATCTATTTAATTATCCTGTTTTTACACATATTTACCGTCGTTTCGAGCATCTTTCGGCAGACAAGAGCTCTCGTGTTATTTCCACTGAGAGGAATGCCGAAAGAATATGATCAGAATTTCAACAATTTGAACGGAATTTTGGTAGGTGCCTTATTAGTTGAATTCCTGTCGAGCTTCTATTGTATACATTGCTGTGCGCCATGGGAATTATATGAACAGTTCAAGCTAAAAGAGATCGTAGTTAAATGAACACGCGTTTATAAAATCTTCTGATAAATGTGACTTATTTTCATTGATTTTTCTCACCAATTTATTCAACTCAAGACATTTCACTGATTTTAGATATGCAAGCTGTAAACGCAAGCATTCAAATACTTTCCCACTCGACCGTGTATTTAAAGCAACCACGGTGCATTCGAAGACCTCCCTCCACCGTGAAACCGTAAACTTTCAGCTGCGACGCTATCACTATATTCGATCTTGACTGCGAACCAGATTCGTCCGAATGCGGTGTCGTGGAACAGTGACGATTTAGTCCGCGAGTGTTCCTTGAAATCATACCCAAGAATAGTGATCGGAGTGTCCGTCTCAAGGAATAGTCTCCTGGTGGAAAGTTAAACATCGTATTCAGTGGTGGAAGGTTAGATATGCGGACAATCTGCACGGTTAAGTTTACACACAATTCAATACTATTATTCAACTGGGAAAAGCGAACATGCGTTTACAATGTATGTTGAAAGTCTCAACAATGTCAACTACAATACTACGTACGCAGGAAAGGTTAAAAAAAAAATGAACCTTGCCTTGATTTTTTGTGGAAAGAATTATACGTTTACAATTTTAATATGTGCAATTTCTTGAGTATCGAGGACGATGACTTTTGGTCTCAACCATTTTTTTCTCACATTACCTGAAGTGCCTGAAAAATGGGAAACAAATTTTTGTTTATAATAATGACGTACTTTATCATCGACTCGGAGCGCCAATTGCTCTTGAGTGGTATTGTAAACAGTACGATTTCATTATAAAAAAAAATTGTTTTGTTTCTTATGCATGTCCAATTGGTGTTCCGTGAGTCGATGACGTATAGTCGGCTACCCCCACCCGGCCAACGGTTTGGGCGATAAAGGGGGAAGCCGATCCTACGTCATCGACTCTGAAGGAACAATTGTCCAGGCGTGCTTTATAGTATTGTTCTCGAGTCAGTTTTCGGAAGAGGGTATCCCGCTCTCGCGCGAGTGTAACTGCTGGCTTGTGCTGTAAATTTAACCGTGCAGTGTAGCGTCGGAGGTCCGGCAGAGGACCGTGACAATGTGATATCGCGGAGGCTGGCAGCGTGTCCGAGCCGAGGCGAGCAGGAAGTCGGCGTCGAAAATGTGAGCCACGCGTGCACGTGGTGCCAAAAGTGAACTCGGGAACGATCTTGGCACGGGCCAAAGAGAAAGAGAACGAGCGTAGGCGCGGACTTTCCTCGACCAAGTGGACCGTCGAAACAGTGTCGCCCGTGAAACCCGGAGCCGCCGGAACGATAACAGTGAAAACTTCTTCTCCCCGTTGCATCCGGGGCAGGGACGGAAGAAGCGCGGTGAAAAATTATTTTTACCTCGGCTCGAGGTCGCTACCGTGACTTTCTAGCAGTCGAGGGTTCGCGGTGGAACCCGCGAGAATTCATTGCCACGCTTTCCGGCCATCGAACGACCAAACAAATGTCGAGGATGCTGCGACTCGAGCTGGTGGGGATCCTGCTTTTGGCCTGCACCCAGATCCTCACGGAACACCGCAACTTCTATCAACCCAGAACTCAATATGGTCACTACTCCAGGTTCCACGAGTTCCCAGAACGACCGACCAGAGAGGTAAAGGTGAAACAAGGACTTCTACGCGGCATGGTCGTTCAGCCGAGGTCCAATCACGACCTGCAACCCGTCGACGTATTCCTCGGTGAGTAACCGACACGTTCTCCAATCGTGAAACCCACCCGCTGTGTTCAGATACAATGATCAAAAAGTTTTTGCGGTTCCACGCGATTCGCGATACCTGCTCGATGAATAGAAGTGCTAATGGGAAATAGGCGACGAGTTCCGCGCGCTTTTCGCCGCTGAATTTTCACCGAAAGCTTTCGGGCGACGTCTCTGTGCACAGTGCTGGTGGACACGTACATAATGGACCACGTGAATCCTTGAAAAACCGGAATACGTTTTCGAAAAGCGCGCCAAACCAGTTCAGCTTTTCTGGGAAGCTAGAAGGATTCATTTAGCAGGTGAAAAATTGGGTTGGGATCCATAAGAAAATAGTTGCTGTTCGAGAGTATGCAAACACTTTCTTCATTTCGAATTTCAATTTTTAATTTCAATTGCTTCAAATTCGTTCAACATAAAAATTGCTCACATCCCTTAACGACTTTGTTACATTAAACAAAAATTCTTTACTGTTTTATATATCGCCCAACCAGATTCTTCATAAATGCATAAAGATCCACTGTCTACTGATCAGAAAAGGATCTAGGATTTTCCAATTCGTTGCAAAAGGATATACCCTCTCGTCCTGACACTAGGGGGTAGAGAGGGGATGGAGATTTTCTTATTTCGAAATAAACATCGTCGTCTTGTACCGAAAGAAAACTTGTTAACTGTTGCAGCATGGACCCCTTTCATTCGCGGACTCACAGAAATAGAACACTATCATGGAAATAATTCCACACAGACTTTCAATCACTGTCAAGTGGCAACAGTCTCTTTTAATAACTTTTAACACAGACGTCGCGCACGGTCAAGTAGGCTAATTCCCGCTAACAAGTTGGATCCCCAAAAATGATCCACCAGCGAGAGAGATTTTCCCTCTTCCCTGAAAATTCTCCTACGTCCTTTAAACCCGCCGGCGAAGTCAATCACAGCCATAGAAATCCGCTCACAATCATCCCGAACAGCAAGTTCGGAAGTTCGGTGGGGCCCAATCACCGGCAACCCTTCGCGTCCCTGCGTCCCGATGTAACCCCCCGGTCCGGAGAGGAACGATAACACGCCCGGTTTCCGTGTGCCGATACGGTGAACTTTGGCCCCGGCTCGGCGAAACTTTCCTCGCAGCTGCATCAGCTTTCACCCGTTCGCATTACCGCTACGTATCCGCGCTTCGGGAATCTCGATACGTCAAAAGCCACCGAAAACGAGAGCCGCGCTGGCTATTTTCGGAATAGACGCGCGCGTGCTCTTTTCTTCATCGTGTCGCGCGTGCACAACCCGAGTTCCGCGGGAGCCGCTGACATTCTTTGGCGTCGATTCTGCCATGAACGCTTGCCACTCCTCGAATACGTTCCTCTGTGAATACTCTGTGCGACAAAGAGCACTTTTTGCATTGTTTTTAACATTTTCTTGTAACATTTTGTTGTAAATCCTGGTCGAAAGAAATAGGAAAAACTCAAAAATTCGAAAAAACGCGGATTCCGTAGTTGTAGGGGTCAGGTGACGCTTGAAAAATCGTGTTTTGGGTTTAATGGCAAATTTTAGGCTCTTCCGAATATGGAACGGTGGTAGTAAAAGGGTAGCAACCCTTTAACGAGGGGGTACAGATCTGGAATTCTACAAAATTGCTTTTCAGGCAAAGAACAATTGAAGGGGTGGATGGATAAAGGTGTCAAGTAACAATTGTTTGTTTTCTGTGAAAGAGTTTTTAACAAAATATGTTGTCCTTTTTTGATGAATGAAGATAATAACACAAATCAATTACAAATATTGTATATTGTTATGATTAATCTCTAATACAAAAAAAGATAATTATTTGTTGACCTCCTGGTCCAGTACAGGTGAAGTACAAAGTAATTAGCTCCTTCTTCCATGCAAATGACACCTTTATCCATCCACCCCTTCAATTTAACAGTTTGTTAACCTCCACTCAAAATTGCTGTGCCATTATTCAAAATATTATTGAGACCTCCGACTCGAGGTCAGTCAAGGTCATCGAAGGTCATCTACGATGGAAAATACTTGAAACTGAAGCGAATATATTTTAAATTCTATTAAATGTTCGTTCACGTTACAAGCAGAGTAAAACGCTCGCCAAACTTTGTTAAACACGTTGACGATTGTGTAGCACTACTGTTTTAAAATTCGCCGAGTTACAAGAGGGGTTGAAAGAGTAATCGCTGTAACGTATCTAAAATTTTCAATTTACATCTGAACGAACGAATAACTTTTAAACGAAATTGCAGACCTTGTTTTACGGTCGCCCGATGTTCGACAGTTAAATATAATATTTCACTGCGTTGAATTTGAAAAAGCTGCGAATGCCAGGAACGCACGAAATCCGCGGTGTGGTACTAATTTTACAATGAACTGCTAGATGCTATCAATGTCTGGACAATTACAACAATTATATGCTTTCACGATCGGAATATTTGGCGAGGTTGGGAATATTCCAACCGTGATCAATAAAATTCTCGTTTCACAAAAAAAAGAGGAAAAAACTAAACGCTTATTTGTGTGAATAACGAGGTTTGGAACTCTGTTGTAATCGGTGAATGAAACACCGGTACGAAGCCTCCAATTACATGAACTTTACCGTGCCCTTCTACCTTTTGGCTATCTCTCCAATGGATTGTTGAATCCTCGTAGTAATCAGGGATCCCGTTCTACCGAACACAAAGCTTAAATCAATTTCTTCCGCACGGCGGGAGGCATCACGGGCCCGTAATGTAAACAGCGAGTTCAAAGGCAAAACGGAAGCAACGAGGCATGTATTGATTCGTAATGAAGTTACGCTACAGGTTCTTTCCATTGGAACCCTTGGAATACGGGGCAGAGCGCAGCTGAGCACTTCGATACTTATTTAAAAGTAGCCGCGTCCATCGGCAATTCCTGTTCAGTCTGAAATTATCGAGTGGTTGGTTGCATTGTTGAACACAAGTCGACTCTATTGTTAAACTCGTTCCAAGTCCTGGTTTTTCACTTTCAAAATATTCTTTTCCCTGCATTTGTTTCAAGTACAATTCAACACAGTTGATCAATGCAGAGAACGTGTACATCAAATCTGACCAAAATATTCTATACAATGGACCTTCGATTATCCGTGCTAATTAGCGGAACATGATTGTTCGGATTATACAACAATTACATATTGTAGTTTCAGTGCTGAGCTTAGTCCTTATTGAAGCGTAGCGTATGCAGAGTTGGGCAAAAATTTTATTTAAACAAAAGTTGCGAATAAAGTGGGTTCAAAACCCATTTGGAAGAAAGCCACTTTATCCGAAATTTTCATTCAAATAAAATTTTTGCCCAATTCTGAGAGCGTATGGATTGGTTTAGCGCAAGCTCATTCTTTGTGGAAAGTATACAGACGACAAAGAATTCGAACATCAGAGGCCCGGATAATCGAGGCTCTACTGTGTTTTAATTATTATTCTTATATGTTATAATTTCGGCTTCTAGACCTGTTCATAATCATTCCACAATTTCTCAATCTCTTTTTTCCAGCATTCATTCAAATAGCATATGTATAAATTTAATTTTGCATTGAAATAATATCGTATAGTGGCTGCACCTAATCAAAATAAAACGATCAAATCAAGCTGGAAGCTTGTACTCTTTAATTAAATTTTGTTGAGGACAAGTAAGCGTCCAGTGATTTATGGACGGGAGTGCACGCTCATTCGTAATATTCTAGATTCGTTCGGGACATTCCGAAGAATGTAGCACCTCTTCCATAACTGTTGCTCGGCAGCCAGTTTTCACAGTTACGGAGAGTATACTATCATTTTGACGGAGCAAGATCGGCTCATGTTTGTACCTAATTCTTCTTTTAATCATAACGAAATATTCGAATACGTCAGGCGTCCTATCATTCCATCGGCCCCAAATAAAAGTAACGATAAACGTATCGAGCGTGGCGCACACAGAGAGACTGAGCGGATAAGCGTATCGATGATCGCGCTCGCGAGATATCATATTTTCATCTGATGCAGCAGCGATCGCAACACTTGGGGGAGTTTCGATGTGTGTAAAGAATGCGATCGGGGGAAAAATAGGCTGCTTCGCATTCACGGGGGGTGGTGGTCGTGTCTATATTCGGTATTCAATATGTCAGCCGGCGTTCTCCGATCGGTCGAAAGAGCTTCATTGTTCTCCGAAAAAGAGGCTCTTCTCTACTCCCCGCTCCACCCCCGCCGCTGGAAAGATGATCCGGCGCGAACCGTCGCGCAGGCAATCACCGTAAAGTTTTATTGGGCTCGGTGTTGGATCGATTAAATTGATCGGGCTCTCGGTCCGGCATCCGTGTTAACACGATCCACCTTGGCGGAAAGGATCCCGGGCGATCCATTTTATCCAATTCCCGGGTAAATTGGATTCCCGGGTCCGAGAGCAGGCTTCTACGTAAAATATTAAATCGCGGCTTGTCTGAGTGGGTGGCGCAAATCGAAAGGCTTGATTCGGAACGGCTGAGGCGGCGGAGACGCCGCGCGGCCGGATTAAAAACGTATGGATCGCTCGCGTCGAAATTGGAACGACCTTGAAAAAGTTTGATTGGCCATCGGAGAAGTTAAATGGTGGCGTTCGACGGCCGCCCCTCGCACAGCTGTTGTCTCGAGTTTTTCAGACTCGCCGGGGATAATTAAGAACCCTCCGTCGAGATATCGGCCCGTTATCGAACTACCCGTAATTCCCTGTTTTAGGAGTCGATAAAACCGGTCCGGTCCACTCGGGTATCTCTTATTTCGCTTCCGAGATAACTAGTTACGTAATTAACCTACCGTATATTGTGCTCGAGTCATTAACGACTCATTATTTCGAGGCCAGAAAACGGGGAGTAATTATATATATTGTTTTACGGTCGGAATTCGTTGTTTTTCGGCATACTGAGGAGCGCGAGTCATTAGTGCACTGCGGGTCTTCATGCACAATTATTTGCCGCAGGTTATTTTGCTTGCAAATCAAAAACATGTTGCTAGTGAGTCATTGTTATTTTATTTTGAATAATTTTCTGCCTCACATTTTCCAATTTGTTTCGGAAATTCTGGGTCCCAGGTAAAATTGAACCACAGACGAATTGGGGCATCGATAGGGGATTATGTTAGTGAATAGCCTCTGAATTGTAGTACTAAGAGGGTTAAAAAGGATTATTTACAAAAGTAAAAACATGAGGATGAGGACGTCAACAATGCCCGTGACTGAATGGGAAGATGGATCACCCACTCGATAGCTTATCAACCAAAAACGTTTTCTGCCTACCCTCTACTTTCGCCGGAAGGGTAGTTACAGGGAAACATCGGTTTATCGATTTTTAATCCACTTTTCCTATTTAATTGCCTGTGAAAATCCTGCAAAAATTGAGATATGGTGGGTATTGGGACACATGGTAGAGATTTTCCCCAATCATTTTGTTGTAAATCCTGGTACTAAAAAATCGGTAACACCGATAAATTCAGAAAAACAGCGGATTCCTTAGTTGTAGGTATTAGGTAACGCTTGAAAAAATTGTGTTTGGATTTGATTTTAAATTTTTCAATTCAACAAGCTTTTTTAAAATTTATCTATTTAAAGAACATCAGCAATTAAGCTTTTAATTGTGCAGACACTAACTGGTAATTTTTGTTCTTCATAAAAGCTTTTGAAAGTATAGATTCTTGATAGTTTCAGAAGAGAAATCGATATTGCAAAACTTTTCAACCCCCTACAACAATCCCTTTTGAAAGCTCGATCCGGAACCTCGAATTCTTTAGTTGTAGGCGTAGGAATTAGGTGACGCTTGGAAAAATCGTGTTTCAATTTAATTTGAAATTTTCCAATTGGACAGCTTTGTTAAAATTTATCTATTTTAAGAACATCAGCAATTAAGCTATTAATTGAGCAGACACTAGCTGGTAATTCCTGTTCTTCGTAAAAGTTTTTGAAAATGTTCTTGATGGTTTAAGAAGGGAAATCGATATTATAAAATTTTTCAACCCGCCACAAGTATGGTTTTTAGAAGCTCGTCAAAAACCAAGCGTAAACTGCCGGGCAAAGCGGAGAAACCTTTCAAACTGCGTCCGAAGGGTGACCCGAGCACCTCTGGCCGAAACCGATTACCAATTGACAATCACGATCGCCACTCGATGTTCCAGGAGTGCCGTACGCGGAGTCGCCAGTCGGATCCTTAAGGTTCTCACCCCCGAGATCACCGGAACCATGGTGGGGTGTGCGACCATCCCTGGAATTCGCCCCCGTCTGCCCGCAAGTGACGCCGAAGCTGCAGGATGAGGCGAAACCGGTCCGGTACGAGTACCTGGAGAAGCTGTTGCCTTATCTGAAGAACCAGAGCGAGGACTGCCTCTACCTGAACATCTACGCGCCCCATCAGCCCGAAGGTGAGCGATCTCTCCCAACCGGGATTAATTGTTTCGAAGATTCTCGGCGGTCGCTCGATGGCAGTTCGGAATCGAGTTCCACTGGCCCGGTCGAGGACCAGTTAGCCGTTCCGGACGTGTTTCACGAGGCAGCCCGGTCGATTTGTCAAACTATTAATGGCCACCCCAAACGCTTCCACCTTCCGAATAAATTGGATACACCGGCTCCGCCATTTTCTTTGAAATTATTCTTCGCATTTATACAAATCTTTCTAATGAAACATCGTTTTAACTCTGACAAGATTCGAGGATGTGTTCAAGGCTAGTTGAGATACTTGAGAAATTATTGCAGCATTTCAATTTTTACATTTATTTTTTATTAGACTGCGGATTTTTATGCATTTATGAAGAAATTGGCCGAGTGTAATATGAAACAGTAAAAGATCCGAAAAATTTAAGAATATCGTAATGTTTGCAACGCAACATAATTATTAAGGGATGAAATCAATTTTTATTTTACTGCTTCCGACAACTTTGGAAGAGTTCAAAATTTTATAATAATCCGGGGAAACGTGGTATCGAGTGGCTCAGAATAGGATTGAAGCGACCTATGACATCTAGGGGAGCATAATTTAATTGTTCAAATTGGTATTGATCCTTCCGGTTACCGCGAACCCAAATTCAAACAGCACAATTTTAGCTCTCTATTGGCTTATACTTGACATGAACACGGTCACTTAAAATATCCAGCTAGAGATTTATATTTTATAAGTAAAACTTATTTAATCAATCAAAGCCAAGCATAAAAGGTCATGGAGGAGTTGCTATTGAAAAGCATCCTGACATTTGATTAAGCGATCACCCAATTAGGATCTTAAATATAGGATCCATTTCCAGATCCGTACGCAGATAGTCTCGGACTGATTTATAGAAAATAGAATAGAAAATCAGAGGATTTTATTATATTCCAAAGTGGATGACTTCTTCGAACATTTGATCAGTACCGAACTCCAGAAGATCAAGAATATCATGAACGTGTAAAGTTCGGGTCTGCAGAGATCGGATACGTCGCGGCGGGAACTCTGAGTGAAATGAAAATGACGGAAAGATAACAGGGAAAGAATTTACGAGGCAATAAATGCGGAGGCTCGCGCGATTCGTGTGTAACGAAGAATTCTCGTAAAAAGCTCTCCCCCCTCCCGATTAATCGTCGCCGGGGCGCCGATTTCATGGATCAGCTCGCGAACCACGGCCCTGAAGAATATATTCCCCGCTTTACTGCTGTTTACGATCACCCTGTTATTGCCGTCAGATAACACTATATTATCGCAAGCAGGAGACTTGTGACCAATAATATCACAGCCAGCGTGGACGTTCAGAGTTGCACAGAAAAGCTGCCGGAATGGCGACCAATAAATAATCGTTCCGGGCGTTTCGACGCTCTGTCAGAAGCTGCATAAAATAATAAGATCAACTCACGTGCCTAGCATTTGTAAATTTTCAATTTATCTTTTTCCTTGCAGAATCAACCCCTTTTCGGTAGTATCACAGATCACCCTATATAAATACTAGGGGTGGGTACCCTATAATTTCGGGTACAGGCCCACCCCTAGTATTTATACAGAGTAAATATTGTTTAAATCAATTACAAGAAGTTCTAAATTTTCCATTAATTTTTTTTCCTTGCAGAATCCACCCCTTTTCGGTTGGAACACCCTGTATAAATACTAGGGGTGGGTGGGTACCCTATATTTCGGGTACTCGAGTACACGCCCACCCCTAGGATTTATAACCGGAAAGGGGCGGATTCTGCGAGGAGAAAAAATGAATAGAAAATTTGGAAATTCTTGTACTTGATTTAAAAAATATCCACTCTGTATTTTTGACAGCTGCTCGTGTAGAATCATCCCCTCCACCACAAAGCCACCATGAATAACGGAAATATTCTAGGTCACATGCAAATATGCAGTAGTCAAAATAGTTTCGCGAGCAAACGGAAATCAGAAGACGCGAGATTCGGCGCACAGTCAGCTCGCAATTAGAAGTGTAACAATCCTTGCTTAGAACAAATATTTCCGCTTAATCCGCCGCGAGCCAACTACACGGAAATGTTCGTTAAATATTGAAGAAAGGGTGGAGTTGTCTAATCAGAGATTCGAGGCTCTGGCGAACCCAACGTCATACAATTCCCACTGTCGATGCTTTCAGATGTAAGCCGCGACCTTTTAAGAGCTTTAAAGATGAGGACCATATTTGCGGAAGGGTTTATTACGATTTCACACTGTCTTTAATGCGGCTTCCATTCAGGAATAAATATTTTTCTCTCGACAAAATCAAAAGTATTCTACGAAGCACGCTTCCTTTATCTTGACGGTGCTAAATCCAGCAAAACGCTAATAAAATTCTGTGAAATATTTCATTCTTTCTGTGGGAGCAAAAAATTATCCGGTTAATTTCGAACAACGAAGAAGCTCGTTACGTTTTTAATTGCTCGAAATTCTACAGTTCGAACAGCATCGATTCATAAAAAACGTATCCGATCGGTCATTTATTTTTCCAGTACATTTTCCCAATAAACTTTATTACCAAATAATTCATCACGATTATTATGACTTATTGCCGTGCAATTTGCGCTATTATACGCTCCGTGAAACGAATGAGCAACCAGTTTTAATACGTGACTCAAATAAAACGGTGCCGCGCATTTACATGAAAGTTGAATCAATAAAATTTGTGACGGAGAGTGCGTCTACTATGTATATGTTAAATAACACATAAATTACATGTGAGAAATGCAGGCTGTAAAGATTTGCCTAGGATGCAATACGGAAAATTATATTTTTAGAGGAGTCATTGTTATGAGGATTAGACAACGCGAATGAGAAGGTGACTTCGAAATCTCAAAAAACGCCATATTTTTCATTCTGCACGATGCAAGTTTTTTGCTTGCCAACAAAACGGAATTATTAAATGAAAACTGAGAAACGAATGTTTCCATTTCTCCATGTTGCAAAACGATTAAAATCTTTTCGATACTTTCGTATCCGTATATTGCATATTTTCCATAAGCGAACGATACGAATATCCGTCGGTGAAATAATAAATCTTTATTTACAAACGGGAACGCCACCCATCCGTGAATGACAACACCTGCGAGGCAAAGGTCGCAAAGTTACTAGATAGATTGAAAAATTCAATGCGAGCGAAACATTCAACGGTGTGTCTTAACGCATCGTCGACTTCGAAGAATCATCGACGACATCAAAGAGAAAATCTTCGAAAAAGGGCTGGGGGAAAAACACGCATCTCAAGGGTTTGCAACGTCGCATTGTTATCTTACAAGAAGTTTACGCTGTTGCACGAACGAATTTTGCATCGTTGTTCCGGCACTGATGTTTTAGTTATTTAACAACACCTAGCTGATAACGACGTGCAACTGTTGGGTGCAGTCGCAATGTTTCGTCACTTGGAAAGTGGAATATGTTTGCCTAATGGAAACGCCATTCAACCCTTTGCACTCGGAGCTAGTTTAACTCGAGAATTAAACATTTCTTCCGATATGAAGTTCATACAATAAATGTTTAGTAATTGATTAGTGGACATAGCGGATTTTATGCATTTTTTACGAGAATGAGCTCAGAGTTTGGCAAAAATTTAATCAACTATTCACGAATAAATTTCTACTTCAATCGATAATCGCAATTAAAAATTAATCTCCTAGTTTAGTCGTTAATTGCGGTTAATTAATTAACGATTCAATACCTATTAATCGTTAATACAATCTCTGTTTACGTGGTTTTATGTTTTTTTCGACGATTTCTTTTTTTAATCAACGATTGACGATTAACTTCATCAATCGATTAAATCAATCGTCGATATTTCAATGATTACCTTTTTTCACTCATCGATTTCAATCAATCAATCTTGTTTAAAATGTTTATCGATTAATGCCCAACTCTGGTGTAATTTAAAACAGTAAAGATATTGGAAGAATTTAAAAACACTGATATGTTATTTCCAATGTATCAAACATATTCGGACAGAAAATAAATTTCTATTTCACCCGAGTTTGTTGCAGTCCAGGTAGAACCAGATAGTCACCAACATGTTTAACACTAAACCTACCACGAGGGGTAAATTGACCCATATTAGATTTTTTATTTGATAATTATTGAGATTGTAAATGTGTTTCCATGGGAATTGATTGAACACATGTTTTAACTCCAGTATATATTATAGTAAAAATAAATGTAATCTTGTTATTTTTATAATACTGTACACATCGCTCACTTTTGATGGTCGGTATGTTTAGTGTTAATAATCTGAACAATATGTTGAACGACGCGACGGTGCAGCAGTTTTTAGTGGTGACTCCGAAAAAAAAGATAGTTCCTTTACCTATTTGTTGAAGTTGAAATTTTGGTGCTTATTTAAACGCGCGCGCACATTAGTAGGAACAAGTGCAATAGACGTATCGTTGCACGGTGCGCCAATGCAAACGGTCTGCGTCGACATTAAGCGAATTATCGTGCCACCAGGGGAAACACGTTCGGGCCACAAAGGCAAATGATCCGCAACAAAGACCGATCCCAGCCGCGCTTATGATACACAACGTGATCCGCTGCGGCAACCCCGGTATTTTTCGTGGGTCGCGATTCCGCGCACGAGACACGATAATTTGAAATAATTCCGTCGATAACGGGCGCGCGTGCAGAGAAGGATTATCGTCTGCCGTCGGTTTGCGGCCGCTCCCGTATTAATTATTCGAGCACGACCGCTTTTTGAATACGAAATTGCTGATTTGTCGGATGCACGGTTTTTAATTTGTCGATCGGCCGTTCGATGTTTGCGTTCGGCTCGCTTGTAACGCAATGTTTGACCGATGTGCCGGCCGTTCACGTACGCGCGCATAATGCCCGGCGGACGCGAGAATAAATTCGAGCCGGGGTGAAATTAATGTTATGTGGGGTTTCGCAAAACTTCCCGTGAAAGTTAGCAATTTTGTATGATACGCGGCACAGCCAATTAAATACTTTTAGGTGCGGATTCGTTCGATTTACAGTTTAATGAAATTACGCTTCGGAGCATTATGCAAAACTGAAAGAAAGCAGAAAATTTTGTTCCTTGTCGCCTCGTTTTCGAGAAAAACGAATTTAACGTTTTAAGTAGAATCAGTCTGTCGTGGTCAGACATAGAATTACTGAAAAATTTTATTCTTCCTCTCGACTCACTTTTGCGTATGGAATTACTGGGAGAATTAATGTTTATTCTTTTCTCATTTTAATTTTGCGGGTATCGCGACTAATATCACTGCAGTCTATTAATTTGACGATGAATTGAATGATTGCGTGATCGGATCGGCGCTCGTACAATATGATTACGAACGAAACAATTTAATTCATGTTTATTAGCGAGTAATTAACACAAACCGAATAATGCGAATTGCGATACAGCGTGAACGTATGCGCCTAGTTATCCCAATTAATTCGGGGAAGAAAATTGGGACATTTTCGTTTTTATACATTCTCATTAATTTCTAATTCGATGTTTCCAGAACGTTCTTTGAAAACTGTTTATTTCGATCTCCGAGACATGTTCGGTATCGATTCGTATTTTATTCTCGAGCAAGTTACGTGTTTAATCGACTCCGACGGGAATACCATCCGCCTGAATTTCGAACTACGTCGAAGTTATGGCGTCGCAGCTTGGGGGACAGCCAGAGTGACGAAACCTTAAAAGCGGGACGAGGTATCGACGCCGTTGTCTGCCCTCATCCGAACGCGACGCCGCGATGCCGTAGTAAATTTCATTCACGGTAGAAATTTATTTGACAGGGGCCTGCGGATCGGCCATTAATGAATTTCCCGATATTTTACAAGCCCGTCGGGGGGCACGCGCCCCATCGCAGACGCGAGTCCCGTTGAAAGCGGCTTTCTCCACCCCCTGCAACCCCTGACCCTTCTCATCCACCGGTTCTGGTATTTAAGAGGGCGTATATATCTTCCCTGGAACAGCTCCTGTAACCCGTGGCCAGCTCCAATTTAGTTACACCCCTGGGCAGAATGTTAGCGCATGTGTGCTATCGAAGACTACAAAAAGACTACAGAACCAGGTAGTAAAATTTTTGGGCAAGACTGTCGCGAATTGTATACGCGAATGAAAAGCAGAATAATGACATTCAACAATGAAAGCAAGCTACTGCGGTAGAATGGAACAATTTGTCGCAGAATACAATGAAAACGGTTGTGGTCTGCGGTGAAATAAATGAGCTCGAGTGTAATTATTCGAAAATATAGTTTATTATTATAATACTCCGCAATGCAATTGAACTCGAAACAGCATTTGTATCCGGCACAAACGCTCCGGGACAATTGCCGAAATCCGAAAACAAAATAAGTCACGCTAACGTGTGTTAAAGAGCTGTTAATGCAGCTTTTCAAAACGAATAACCTTTTTAATATCGGACCAAGCGACTTGTGCTTTTGTTGGAAGTTAGAAGATCTAGTTTACTAGGTAATGTGTGAATATCTTTTTCTAAATTTTAACTTCTTCACTTTTTAACTTTTTGTGTTTGCAATGAAAATTGAAGCGGTCCCTTTTTGTTGCTTATTATTGCTTAATACATTGTAATAAAACAATTGATTTTCGTGTGTGTGACAAGGAACAATAGTGTCAGGTACGACAGAAAGTAAATCTCGAACGACAAAGAAACTCTGATGTAGCTGCGAAGTAAATCAGGAGACAAGAGATTAAGGGTACAGCGAACATTCTAACGATAAAAATATGGAAAGTACCTGGAGCACTGGTGTTCCATTCGCGCAGATCGCGTGCAATTCTACCAGCGATATTTAAATCCGCGTTATCACGCTCTCAAGAATTCTCAGACAGAAAAAGGGAGGAGAGATTAAGTTCTCCGGGGACGTCATCGTATTATCTCCAGCCCGGAGGAAGCTTCGAGTGGGGGCTAGGAACGTTTACTGGGCGCCGCGAAACACACTTCCGGCGAGTTAATTTTTACCCTAATCTGCGCGCGACGAACGGAAAGGGTAACATCGACGTTGTGGAAAAACAGGACCAGGAAGAGAGAGAGTGTAACTCTACGGTGACTTCCAGCGGCGCGTTGGTACGGAATGGAAGAATGAAAATCTCTCGTAATCCCCGAGAAGATAATCGACGACGCGCTCCACAATTTTTTTCCCCTTCATTAGCGAACCCATCGCAAACGCGAGGGATTACTTTTAATTAGCTTCGAGGAGGGGACAGGATTTCTAATCGGCTATACAGGGTGTTCCAAAATGTACGTCTTTGAACGGGGTGATTCCTTGCATCATTTCAAGTAACATTTTCCTTTGCGGAAATAATCCCCGTGACTTCGTTGAGGAGTTATTAAAGAAAAACGCGGCTGCAACTGGCCCCGCTGAGCGTGGCGCTGTCATTGGTCGAGCCGGGGTCCACTCGACGGGGCCTGTCGTAGTCGCGCCCTGATTGGTCCGCGTTTTTCTTGAATAACTCCTCACCGAAGCCTCGGAGAGCATTTTCGTAAAGGAAAAAGTTACTGCAAATGACCTCAGCAATCACCCCCTTCAAGAAAATACATTGTTGTTGGCCCAGCAGAAAAGAATTGCACAGAATAATAAACTTATTATATTATTAGAACTAAATTTTTCGTGTAGAAGCAAAAGCAACAGAAAATTATTTGCTCAGTCGTTCGGCAGTGACGTTGAATTTTCCACAGTGGTTCGAATTTTCCACAGTGGTTCGAATTTTTGTCGGACGGCCGCAGGTTTATCCAGATTCGAATCGCGGGTCTCGTTCTTCCGACAGAATTTTATTTCGGCAGGCGGCCGTCGAAAGGCACTAATTTTTACAAGTAACTTCGTTCCCGGCCGGCGAATCACGCGGAGTTAATCTCCAGGCCACGTAGCCTCGGTGAAAACAACGTTCGGGAGTTCTTTTGCATATGGAAACGCGTTATGCGAGGGGCCGCGAGCGAACGACGCTTGCGGAATAGCAAGGAATTACTCGTTTCTAGGCCATGTCCGGAATTAGCCGGGGTAATCCATTTTTGATTTCTTTGCTGGACGACGGCGCGTTCACGTGACTTCGTTTCTATTTCCATATTAGCCAGTCCGAGAATCGGAAATGCTCCGCAATTCCCCGTCCGTGGCGGAAGTAAACCTCCTCCCGAGTTATTACTTGATTGCTTTTTAACGCGGCTTGGAGATCGTCAACAAATTTACATTTTCAACGGCTATTGTGCGTTGTAAAGTTGTTTACGATGCAACAAAATCGGTCGTACGACCATGGATTTTTATGTGAAATGGAAGCTCTCGAAATTAATTGGAAGAGAAAGGGGTATTAAGTAAAATTACCTTCTCGCAGGTAACAATTTATTTCTTAAAAAATGATTGCTGTCAAATCAGGGTATCGGGCTGTAGTTTTCTGGGAACGAGGAAATTACACTCTTTGTCATCTCTTTGTAGCGCTACCGTGTGCCGTTTAAATAAACCTGAGAATGCGTGAAACGCGTCCGACGTGGTCCGGTCAGCTAAGTCTGTAATAACGGGGGACAGAAGGAAAATGTTTCCAGGGTTTTGTGGATGGAGGAATGGGGCGGTGGGGGGTGGTGGGACACGACCAGTTTTCAGTAGGTAGCTCCGGCGTCGGATAAAACGCGGCACAAAAGAAATTGAACCTGCTGGAAACTCGCAAGGACAAGTCCCGGCACAAAGGCCGAGTGCCACTCGAGCACACATTCCCTCCCCGTATCGTTCACTGGACTCGAGACCGTGAACGTCGCCGCGCAGCCAGACAGGCGAACATCTTCTAGCTTTTGATTAATAATTCGTAATTCGATATCGCGTTTGAGACAATCGCGTCTGCCATTTTCAATCCGGCGAAACGACCGGAACGGGGACAGTAGCATACTCGAACTGTCTCGATGTCCTTATTGGTCGAGGATCTCAACTCGAAGAGTCTCCCTCGCTCGAGGGAGGCTCATTAATCGATGATTAGAAAGTCTCGCTAACAAGGTCTTGCGTATTAGACTTTGATTCCAAGTTTGTGGCCCCGATTCGATGATCGGCTTTACCCAGAAGGCGTCTCTCACGGTGCGGTCAGTACGAACACTGTTGCGGAGAAGTGCATTCGACTCGCGCGATCCATAAACTCGCTGCCTGCTGGGCGTTGCGACCTTGCTCCTTTCTCCTGTTCCTCTTCCCTCGGTGATTCTTTCTACTTCTGCCCGAGGGAACAGCCGCGAATTTAGCGCCGGCCAGCTTTCTGGCCTGGCAAAACGCTCGTTGAAAGTTCGCCGGGGGCTTCGGCGCCGTTTTGATTTAAAACTTCCAAGCTTGTCTGGGTGAATAAATAAAGCTACTCCATGAGAACCGGATCCATTTGTAATGTGGAGTTAGCGTGACCCGCACCGGCTACCTTCGGAATCTCCTGTTCCTGCCTCCAACCTAAGAGCAACAATAATTTCCACCTGGATATCGTTGCGCCTCCACTCACTGTGTACATTTACTTTAGGTTGGAGCTGTTGCTATTCTTTTTGGGCTGCTGTTTGGTTGTTCGTGCATCCAGCGTATTTGTTTTATGCATTTGGAAAGACATTTGCTAAGGAAATTAAAGAAACATTGCACTTCCAGCGAGATCATTTTTTAAAATCGAACAGGGAAGAGTTTTTGAAGACAGACCGTCCTGAGAAAAGGTACGTTTTATGTGAAGAGGTTCTTCAAATCTCTGAAGAGCGGGAAAAGTAATGTTAATCCTCGGACAGCGGGTTGTGGGTCCACTATGAGCCAACGACAATATATTCCAAGTATTATTAGAAAGAGATCAACGTTGATTTGAAAAAAGCAGGTTTAAGAATTGTTACTTTGAATTGTCCAGCGAAGCCTGTCAATCTCCCATACACAGTGATCAAGCGTAACCTGGTGGAAAGAGATCGTGCAAACAGCAAATATTGTCTGAATTCAATTGAACCCGAGCGATTTCGCGTAAAAGCCGATATTCGTCCCCGAAGAATCGATCAGACCACGGGAAGAGGCGGCCGAGTCCGCCGCAATGATCGCCGGGAAAGCAAGGATTAGAGATCAGGGTTCCTTATCAGATTGACGCGATCTCGTTTCCCGATTGCTTCACAGAAGAACCAGTGGACCGAGACGAAGAAGTTCCCGTAGAGTGACGTCAGGTGTACGGGCCGGAAACACGTCGGCCACCTGCATCCCTCCCACGTCTTTCCGCGTTTACGGATTTCCGACGAATTCAATTTCTTCGCCGGCCTTAATCCTCGCTCCTCGCAGGATGCTCGTTGATCCCCTTTGTCCGGCATCGGAGTATCGGAGTCCCCCGTAATCCTGCGCCGGAGACAAATTTAAGGCGGGCCGGGATCGGGTCGAGCCCCGGCAAATTTCGTTTCCTCCGTGCACCTTTGATCCACGGGCCTGGGAATCGTGCCTACTCCTTGTCGCCCTTTCGACGGAACCACGCCGCCTTATTTCCGTTTCCGTCGCACGCGTTCTTCCTGTTTAGGCGTGTCACAAACCCTCCCTTCGCGCCGCTCGATTGGAAAAAACATCGTGGACAAGACTGATTCAGGGTGGAACCATATTCTGTGTGAGGGACTGCTGGATGAAACAGGCAATCTAACACCTAATCGCTTGCGTTACGTGTAAAAATGAGCTCTTTCCGTTCGATTTCGCATGATCAATGTGAACAATCTGTATAATCATATATATTCCAGTATATCCAGTATATTGTATTCTGAGTATTCTGGTATACTCTTATATATTCTTGTATACTTTGTTATACAGGGTGTCTCAGTCGAATGAGGCCACCTAAATATCTCCTTTATTTTTAATGCCATAAAAGAAATTATTTATGGCATAATTTAAATGGTATCGATAGAGGAATATCATAGAAGAATAATTTCTTTTGTCCGGTTATTTTTTAATAGTTTTTTCAAGGTCATCGTTATTTTTTATCGAGAAAACTTATCTTTTTTTATTCCATCCTATTAATGACTTAAGCATATTCAAATGTACTTTTTCAGCCGCTATAAGATGGAATTTTAAAAAATATTAGTTTTTCCAATAAATAATTGTTCTTCTATGATATTCATCCTCCGATACCATTTAAATTATGCCATAAATAGTTTTTGTGCCATTAAAAATGAAGGAGATATTTAGGTGGCCTTCTTCAGCAGAGACACACTGTATTATGGTATATTTTAGTATATTCTAATATACTCTTGTATATATATTCTTGTATTTTGTTGTATGTTCTTGTATATTCTGATATATTCTGATATATTTTAGTATATTCTAGTATACTCTTGTATATTCTTGTATTTTGGTGTATATTCTTGTATGTTCTTGTATATTCTAGTACATATTCTAGTACATATTCTAGTACATATTCTAGTACATATTCTAGTACATATTCTAGTACATATTCTAGTTCATATTCTAGTTCATATTCTAGTACATATTCTAGTACATATTCTAGTACATATTCTAGTACATATTCTAGTACATATTCTAGTACATATTCTAGTACATATTCTAGTTCATATTCTAGTTCACATTCTAGTACATATTTTAGTACATATTCTAGTGCATATCCTAGTACATATCCTAGTACATATTCTAGTTCATATTCTAGTACATATTCTAGTACATATTCTAGTTCATATTCTAGTTCATATTCTAGTACATATCCTAGTGCATATTCTAGTACATATGCTAGTACATATTCTAGTTCATATTCTAGTTCACATTCTAGTACATATTTTAGTACATATTCTAGTGCATATTCTAGTACATATCCTAGTACATATTCTAGTTCATATTCTAGTACATATTCTAGTTCATATTCTAGTATATATTCTAGTACATATTCTAGTACATATTCTAGTACATATTCTAGTACATATTCTAGTACATATTCTAGTACATATTCTAGTACATATTCTAGTTCATATTCTAGTACATATCCTAGTACATATTCTAGTTCATATTCTAGTACATATTCTAGTACTATATTCTAATACATTCTTGTACTGGAGGTCACTAGCATCGCCCGCGAATTTTCCAGCGCCAGAATATTAATTTCGTTTCACACTTCGACTAATTGAGCGTTCGATCGCCGCCGGGCGAAACATTTCACGAACATTCGCCGATTCATTTAGCGTGTAACTGCGCCGGAAAAGGGACGGCGCGACGCGATCGTCCGGTCGGTGTCGCCGGGACACGGCCTCGGAAGCAGGGCCCTGTAACGAATGAAATTTCGCGGCTGTCTTTCCCCGTCGATACTACTAATTAATAGTAAATCAGTCTGGTCGGGGGTAATGGATGACGTTCCGGCGGGTTGCATCGGCGCGCGTCCGCGTATCACGAATAACAGGCATGCTCCACGTCGGACAGATAACGTCGTTATCAGTGCATATGGGTTCCAGGGCCCCACGTGCGTTTGTCATATCTGCAGTCGGTGACGTTGCGCCGGGGGGTGAGGAAAAGCGGTTCGGCCAGCGTGGAAGAGGGTCGAAGAGGAGAATAGCGACCGAGCATTATCCCCTAACCCAGATGTTGAGGATCCTCTTGAAATATAGCAGAAGTAGTGACAACTCGCGTTCTTCCACAAGCTTCTCTTACCGAAAAATTTGCGTGCGTACCCTGATCCGAAATAGGGCAAAAGTTGGTCCTGATTTTTCGCCGTATATCAAAACAAAACTGAATTAAGATAGTGTGTTTCATACTAGAGAGAAGTGGGCAAAATTGACTGTAAAACCATTGTAGAAAGATTATATAAATCATTGACAAATTTTTGCGAAATGATCAGGTTTATTAAACGTATCCTGGTGTAACAACAAATTTCAGTTGCAATGTGAATGATCAGTGAACTGCCGATCTTTATGCAAAATGTAAACTGTTTGCATTAACCTTTAACTACCCGCGCCCTGAATTTTCACGTGACTATCCGCGCGGAGTATTTAGTACACCACATGTATCACTGTGTGACTGAGTACTGTGCGGAGCACGAGAGAAAACTAGCGGACAGGGAAGGGGTTGATTGCCTTTGCGTTCCTCTTGCCCCGTTCCCCTCCCGCTAGTTTTCTCTCGTGCTCTGGACAGTACATATATTATTGTATTGGTGTACTTTTTACACCAGCGCGGGTAGTTAAAGGTTAATTGCAAGACAGAGAGCCAAATATATAAAACATTTTTTCTCCTCTCAATTATCTTAATAAGCTGTAACTAATACACTGATGCACTTAAACTTTTTTAATATGACCTCTGCTTTAAATTGTGCGTACCCGTTTCTACCATAAATGCATAAAATCCAGTCCGATGGTCAGAATCGCTGCTTTCGAGAAGCTGATTGCGTTTGACACGTGTGCCATCATTTTATCCAGCAGTGTATAAAACTCGGTACCTCGCAGACCGGTCTAGTCCGTCGCGCGTCGGTCAGACGTTCGAGATATCCGGAGCGATTTTCAATCCGTGCCGGGAACGTCAATATTAAGTTTAGCAGGGACATTTCCAAACTTCCGAATCAGAGATATCCGAGTCTGGTTCCCGCGTCGTCGGCTCGGATCTTTCTCTCGTGCATGGTTCTCCATCGAGTAAACAACCGGCGAAATACGTTTGCGCACGTCCGCGTTTCCTTGGCGCGCAGTTTCGTAAATACCGGCCGCTTCCCGTGACCGCCTGATCAAATTAGTTTGCATTCTCGCGCCGGGAAATTTCAATGTTTACTTCCCCGGCTACTTTCACCCGGCGGGTGCTTTCTCCGGTGTTTTTACCTCTCAAATGTGGTCGATCGACATCCCTCCTCTCTTCTCCTGTGCCGTTCTCGCTCGATACGCGAATATCATGAAAAAATCACGGTTCATTTGCCCGACGGTGAATAAAATTAGCCGATTCTCGGACTGTCCAAATGGTCGGTTTTTGCCACCGGACACCGCTGACATGTTCGCTCGCAACAAGACAGGAAGCGCTCGCAAAAACGTCGACGACGTGCTCGATTCCTACCGGAAATTTCAGCGACGTTTCCTCGGGAACGGCGAAAATAGCGTCGCCGGAGGACGTCGTGTTCGTATAGATCAAAATCTGTACCACCTGAGTTTCTCAAGCGGGGATTGAAAATCTAGTCGGACTGTCGTATATCACGTCGATGGCTGCCAATGAAAATCCGCCGCCGGGAGATAGAACACTTCCCCGGGTGCGCGTATTTTTCAATACTCTCAATAATATGCTCGTACGCTGGTAATATCGTCATCCGTCACGTTTTCCCAGCCGGACATAAATTTTGCGCGGCTCTTGTCATCCACGAAATTTATTTAATTACTATTTCATCGAATCGCTCGCATGGAAATCGCTCCCCGATCATCGCTGACTCGGGCAAACGCTGTTTCGTCGTGTTTCTCTTCGTTTTCAGCCAAAACGTTTTAGAATATACAATAACTAGACTAACTTCTGGTGCTTCTACTTCTTATAATATAACTGACAGACTTCAGTGGACAACTCAAAGTAACAATTCTTAAACCTGCTTCTTTGATCTCTTTGTGGACTTGAATGAAAAATCATTTGACCTAGCTAGAAAATTAAAAAGAAAAACATCAAGAAAATTAAAGTGTAACTTCGATTGTCCGTGCTAATTAGTGGCACATGATTTTTTGGATAATATAACCATTATATAGTTTCAGTGCTGAACTTAATCCTTATTGAAGTAAGCAGTAAATCGTGTAGCGTATGGGTTGGTTTAACGCAAACTAATTCTTTGCGGAGAGTATTCAGACGATAAAGAATTCAGACGGATAAACGAGGTTCTACTGTACTTGGAAAGTGTTGTCCCTAGACTAATAACTAGACTGCCGATTTTATGCATTTATGAGAAAAATGAGTAGGTGTGAGTGAAAACAGTAAGGACATCAGAACCATTTAAAAATGTTGTTGTATTAGTTCCAGCCTATTAAAGATTTGTTAAAGGTTTGTGGCAATTCAGGTAGAAAATTTTCATTTTGCGTAAAGATCCGCAGTCTACTAATAACTATTGGATTGGCAAGGAAGTAATTTCGGTATTTTAAGGTGAAATAGAGCCCAATTTCTTTTATTCAGGCAACGAATTTTGATGAATAAGATATTCTCCCTTTTGTTCGATGATCTTTTTGCCAAAAAGAATAAATAAGAAAATATTTTATTGATTAAAGTCCATTGCTTGAATAAAGAAATTCGGTTTTATTTCACCTTAAAATACCGAAATTAATACTTCCTTGCCAACCCACCATAAGCTTCTAAATGAAATAGTTCAATCTAAGCCGATAAATACCAGAGCAACACTTTATCGTTCGCATCAACAGACTGAATCCAGCATTGTAATTGACACATTACCGACCGGTAATTATTGCATAATTTTGAAGAATCTATGGTACATGGCTAAACACTTTTTAATGGAACCTTCAATAGCAACAGCAATTTTCATTATGAACTAACAAGTCACCCTTAATGACATCATCTAATAGTTTCATTTAAGATTGTAATATAAAAGAAAATTTATATGCTTTCTTTTGGTACAGCACAATTATTGAAAATCCTATTAATAGGCTTCCGGTAGGTAAAATGTTAAGTAACTCATCTGTTTAGTCGCCAGAAAATGCATAAAAAAATTATATACAATAACGTAGCCTAATAACGTCGAGACACTTCGGTAGAAACGTCTGAAATCGGCCCAATAACTGCAACGGAGTAGCAGTGGAGCTGTCTGTCTGACCACAGACAGGCATTTTCCACTTGTCGAACCGGCGTGTCACATGCTGCACAGGGACACGGTATAAAAAGAGAATTACGTGGAGCACGGTGTTCCGTAGGAATGCCGGCTCGTCATGAAGTTGGTCCCGTTAGTGGCGTTATGGGATCGAGCCCGGGAATTGGCTTTGTTAAGAGACGGTGCGACGACGCCGTTGCGTTTGCTCGTGTCAGCCAAGTCTCCTAGAATACCTGCACGCGTCCCTTAAAAGGAACGTTTAATGGTACGTGTCGCAAGAAGTTGTTTCGGTTTCAGTGTATTTCGAGACGAGCTTTTTCGTTCCGGCACACGTACACGCTCTTACCTCGCGATTTTTGTCGCTCCGCTGCCTATTACCGAACCGTTCACGCTGTATTTACCCTCGATGATGAATCTACTCGGAACGCTCCGTCTTTCTAGCGTGGTTTGGTTAATGCACCGGGAACGTGACGATCCAGGACGTGTTTGATGTTTTATACGGCCACATAGGAAAGTTGTAAATCAGTATTATTTATGCAATTTCCACCGATTGCTGTTTTTACAGAATTTTTGCTTCACGTCATGCAGTGAGCTAATTGTTGTATCTTCGAATTGAATTTTTAAAATTTTCAATATAGGCCCACATTGAGAAATTGTGATCAAATTTCAATATTTTCTCTGCAATTCTCACCAATTACAATTTTTTTTAAATTTTTCTCCACGTCACATAGTAAATTAATTGCTCTATCTACGAATTGAATTTTTAAAATTTTCAATATAGGCCCACATTGAGAAATTGTGATCAAATTTCAATATCTTCTCTGCAATTCTCACCAATTACAATTTTTTTAAAATTTTTCTCCACGTCACATAGTAAATTAATTGCTCTATCTACGAATTGAATTTTTAAAATTTTCAATATAGGCCCACATTGAGAAATTGTGATCGAATTTCAATACTTTCTCTGCAATTCTCACCAATTACAATTTTTTCAAAATTTTTCTCCACGTCACATAGTAAATTAATTGCTCTATCTACGAATTGAACTTTTAAAATTTTCAATATAGGCTCACATTGAGAAATTGCGATCAAATTTCAATATTTTCTCTGCAATTCTCACCAGTTACAATTTTTTCAAAATTTTTCTCCACGTCACATAGTAAACTAATTGCTCTATCTACGAATTGAATTTTTAAAATTTTCAATATAGGCCCACATTGAGAAATTGTGATCGAATTTCAATACTTTCTCTGCAATTCTCACCAATTACAATTTTTTCAAAATTTTTCTTCACGTCACGTAGTAAACTAATTGTTCTATGTCGAAAATGAATTTAAAAAATTTTCAATAGAGTCCCCAATAAAGGGGTTGAAAACAAATTTCATTATTTTCTCTGGAATTCCCAGTCATCGCACTTTTTCAAAAAAATTTGTCACGTCGTGTAGTTACATAACTATTCTCAAAAAGTAAAAAAGGGATCGTCCTTCTGAAAGAGGGTATATTCCTGTGATCAACTGGCCAGTGGCAGTACAGGGAACAATTAGCATTTCTAAACCTGTCTACATCCATCGAGACACTACTGTACTTCTTTCGGGTGGAAAGAGTAGGTATCCGGCGTTGACAGCGGTAGCAGGATCACAGGGGATCGGGTTTGGGTGATCGTGGTATCGAGCAAGAACCACACGTTGTGTCGGTGCACGTGCAGTGGCTACTGTTCGACCATGCTGCGTGGACCTGGACAAAAGTTTCGGCTTGCCAGAGGTAACAATGAGCAAGGGGAGGGAGGCAGAGGGCGGGAGAGTGAGAGAGAGAGAGAGAGAGATAGAGCGGGTGGAAAGTATTGTCGAGCACAGGGAGAGAAACGGTAGCCGGAGCGCGTCGTTTATTTTAAGTTCTTTCAAACTCTCCGGTGCACTCCCCGAGAAAGGAAGAAGGCGTCAGTGGTGGAGGAGAAGGGGGGTGAGCTAGGTGACCAGAGGGGATGGAACGGGTACAAAGGAAGAGACGCGGAAAAGGAAAGAAAGGTCAGCTTCGTCGGGTGAGAGAGCGGAGGTATCGTGCTGGAAATAGAGCAAAGAAAAGGCGGAACAAAAGGGGTGAGGGTGTAGAGGGAGTCGACGCGAGCTCTCCGAACCATTAGACAAATTTTATATATAGCGACTAGAAAGCTCATTCGTTTTTGCTGCACATCGTTACCGGCTATTGGTCCCTAGCTCTGCCTCCCCCCACTCCTCACACCCTCCTCCCTCATTATAATCGATCGTTTAACGCTTTTCCGCGAGCCCTTATTGGGCCCGATGAACTCGATGGCCTGGCAAATGTTCCAATCAGTAGGTCGATCTCCGCTTTTCACACGGGACCACATCGCCAGCACAAGCGAAGCCGCCATTCCCAGGGTTTACATCGCCTTTGTTACCTTTAAGACGCCGGATCTCGAGAAGGCCTATAGCTTAAGGACTCACAGTTAACACTGTTCAGGGTCTCTGTGAAACGACACGGCCAACCGAACGGCTTCCGCAGCGATAATTGCGTGATATCGATCTGTGATGCTATTCAATCCTTCATTAAGGGCTATGAACCCTGACCACGAGATCATACACAATTTCACTATTGTTACTGCATCGCTCGATTTTCCACCAGAATGTTACGCCGGTTTCACCCCCTTGGTTTTGCTCGTTTCGAGTGTTCGAAGAACGTTAGTGCTCGAGCTATCAACCCTTAACAGTTCTCTCTATTTAATTGCATCGTTTAGTATTCAACGGAAGTCCCAAAGCAACCACAGGTTCGAACCGTTCTCTCGAAAACAACTTTCAGGTTTCGTAAATATTTTATTCCATGCAGGATGTCCCAGTATTTAAATAAAATAGGTTGAAAATACAGAATAAATTTTGTTCATGGTGAATTTTCTCAATAGATCTCCGTCGATCCAAGGGTGTAGAATTCATCAACATTTCATGACACTATGTACAGCTTAAACCACGTATCGTGACCAGTAGAGATTACTCTGTTATTAGCAGTCCGATCGAAAATGTTATTTGTCAGGTATATCACGGTTTCAGGAGATCTTTCACGTGATTATAGCAAACTTTTTGAAAAAAGCAATTTCTAGGAATTTCTTTTGTGATATGATGCTTACCGTACTCGCCTTGAAATTCTGTAACAAATAGGTGTACATATTTGCGAAGAATTGAAGGTGACCTTGAGAAATGATGAAAAAACCGTTAACCCCTTGCCCAATAGTATCGTGTCAGACTCGTGATGAAGATTCTGAACGGAGTCTAATAGATATGTATGTATGTTATTAATAGACTGCGGATTTGATGCATTTATCACAAAAATGGGTAGGCACAATTTAAAACAGTGAACATGTGAAAACGATTTAAAGACATCAATGTATTGGTTTCAGCTTAATTAGGTCATTAAAAGAAGAAAGAAATTTTTATTTCGCTCCTCTGTCTTGCAATTAAAGCAAACATTATTTATTTTGCATAAAGACTTGCAGTCTAGTTATTAATTTCCTTTAAACCGAGATGAAATTATATTTTGGTTACGTTAATGTATAGCTACCGGAGAACATGTAGGCATACAATATAGATATAAATTTTCTCCTTTCTTAGGAAATTACGAAGAAAGTTCTAATCACTGGAACCGTAAATAAGTCGTAGGGCAAGAGGTTAACGAAAAATTTGCTATACCTGATAAAAACATTTTCGATCAGTCTGTTAACAACAGAGTAATCTCTACTGGTCACGATTCGTGGTTCACCCTGTATACCGATTCCAATTCGATAGTCGGCTGCTCCGAACAATGCACTCCCTCGCCGTCATCTTTTCGATTTCCTAAAGAGACCGAGATTTCGTCACGTCCCAAAACCTCCGTCCTCTTATTGTAATTAAGAATGCGGCTTCGTGCCGCAAAATGGAGTCCGCCAGGGACCCGGGCTGCCCGTCGGATAATGTGAGCGAAGGCGGCGAGAGCGAGAGAGCAGCCGGTTTTCTTAAAACGTTTCGTTAACCAAATAGCGCCCCGGCGTGTAGCTCATTAGCCGGTAATAGTAATTTCCTGGAAGACGTCGTCCTCTTGAGAGGGAGCAGGCGTTTCCCACACACGACGATTCCGACGATGATGACGTCCTCGGGAGTCAGCCGGCGAAACCAAACTGCTCCCGGGACCCGCGGCTATTTGCATTCCCTATCTCCGTCGTTAATCGTTATTCGGTAAACAACGGCCCGTGTTCTGCCTGGCACAGTCCATCGGGATTAACGCGCCTGCCATACAGGGTGACGCGGCCCGACCTGGCCCGATCCGACCCGACTACTGTGCAATCAACGTACCGCATTCTACGCGGAAAAACTCGATTGTTTTCCACGAGATTTCTCGTGTCTCCGGAAAGACGCCGTGCTTCTTTATAATTACTGGACCGTCGATATTTATGCAAAATAAAAAATTTGATAAATTTAATGCTTCTTTTCATTATTCTATTAAGCTGAAACTGATACATTGATGTCCTTAAATATTTCCAATATGTCCACTGCTCTAAATTATACGTAGCCATTTTTGTCATAAATGCAAAAAATCCGCAGTCTAATGATTATTAATACAAAAAGTGTAGATATTGAAAATATTAACCCCGTACAACAAAACATATTTTTACAATCCATTAAGATGATTGTCCTTCCGAAAATTCCTCCAAACTTCCAAAAATTTAGATCGCGAAATAGCGAACAGTGTCGCCAAAAATATAAATATTGTTCATTTCCGAAGATTTACCCATTTTAAAATTTACACGAAAAGAAAGTATAAAGTCTGCTCTAATGCTACCGACAAAAATTTTTCCGCTTATTGACGTTTATTGCCTACTTTTACGAATTAATTAAGACAATAAAACATACTTTCGTCGTTAGTTTCCATTATAAAAATTGGCTGCTCTTTACTTTACCGGACACAAAATTAGTACCTTTCGCCTACGAATTATGATGTATTTGGTATGTAATCCAGTAGATTTGTACCCGGGGCGATTGCAGATCGAAGTTTCGATTCTGTAGGATCAATGGTTCAGGAGTTATGCTTGCTTAAAGTTGAGCAATCTGCAGTGTTTTTGACAGGCAAGGGCGCCGCCATATTGGTTTGTAAGCGGCTCACGGTTGTCACTACAAACCAATATGATGGCGGCACCCTTTCAAAAACACTGCAGATTGCTCAACTTTAAGAAAGCATAACTCCTGAACCATTGATCTGCAGCCGCCCCGGGTACAAATCTACTGGATTACATACCAAAGATGTGTACATCATAATTTATAGGAGAAAGGCACAAATTTCAAGTCCGGTAAAGTAAAGTTTACCCTAAAAATTTACTTTAGAATACAGTAAAGCAAATACAAAACGTATTTTAAAAGTATCGATTGATATTAATTAGGTTACAAGAGCTTTTATGGACCTCCTTACAAAATGTAGGAAAATCTGAATTCAAAATGACTGCACAGTTCTGTCGACTAAAAAGACTTCGGCAGTTTTATCGACAGAAAAATGTTAATATTCTTACTGTCTAGACATTACTTCATACAAGTAACACCTATTTTTTACGTAATTACGTGATGAGTTTTGTCCAAGTAATTATATACTATTTATATTCCTCTTTATTCGACGAAGCGGAACAGTTGCCGATACCGAAGCTCGCTCCAGCTGCGCTCGCTACCATAAACAGCCGAGATTATGATGCCGGCCGATGGCACCCACGTTCTTTCCTCCGGCTTCATAAACGCCGCGCTTACCCCCTACTGAATTTTCGTAGACTACCCACCGGGTGCGTCAATTTTACCGGATTCCACGCAATTTATAGCTGATACGACGGTTTCTTAATTAAAATTTGACACTGTCAGGTTCGCAGCGTCGACGATCCTTTTTTTCGCCGGATTCACCCGCAGTTTTATGGGTTGATAAAAGGCTACTTGTTGGCGTGGACAGCAAACGCGATGGCAGCTAAGATTACGCTGAGAGAGATAAACGTTGCGAGAACCGTGGGAAATGGAGGGATGAAATTTGTAGGTCTCTCGTACAGAAGTATACTTTATGGAGGCATCGCTGCGCACGACTGAAGAATATCTCTGGATAATACTATTTGGATTTTACGAGGACAACCCGGTGCTTCAGAAATACGCTCTCGTTTTACGAAAATGTTCCAAATCTGCAAGATGGGCCTGTGGTTTATGAACAAGGCAGTAGCAAAACTACATCGGTCCACCCTAATGTTCGATTTCGAACAGAATCCGTGCTGCCACCTAGCGGATCAGCTCAGTGAACACCAATATGGCGGCGCCCTCGACAAAAATGCTTGGAATCGCTCAGCTTTACAGGCTTATGACTTTTCAACGAGAGAACTCCGCGCTTTAAAACTTGCATTTTTTTAGATGTCTCGTGGAAATCCACGGGGTTGTATAAAGAGGGTCCCATGGAAATCACCGACGCAGATTTCTCCGACACGGTTTTCACCGACTCCAGATTTGACCGGCAATAGCTTTGGCCGACAACGCCTTTAACCAACAACGAATTTCATCGACAACGATTTTGACCGACAACGAATTTGATCCACAACGACTTGGGACACATATGATAATACTGCATAATAATACATATGATAATACTGTCTGATAATACATACACTGTGGCCGTCTTAAGTTGTTGTGGATCACATTCGTTGTCGGTTAAAGACGTTGTCGGTCAAATCTGGAGTCGGTGAAATGTTGTCGGCGAAATCTGTGTCGGTGATTTTCATGGGACCCGTATAAAGAAAAGAGCAAAATTTTTGGTCCCAGAAGGAGAAGAATTAGCCTGCTTATACAGGGTGTCCCAGCAAACTTGACCACTTCGAATATCTTTGTTGTTTTTAAAGATACGTCAAATGTCTGAAGGACAAAGTTGAACAGTAAAATGGGGCTCATATGATACCAAAGAAATTACATAAAAACAAAAACTTTTTTGGTATCGTATTAGCCCCATTTTACCATTCAACTTTGTGCTTCTGACATTTGACGTATCTTTAAAATCAACAAAGATATTCAGGGTCGTCAAGTTAGGTGAAATACCCTGTACAATATAAATTTAATATATAATATAAAGTAATAAATATAATGATAAAATATGATATATAAATAGTTTATACGGGATAAATGGGAGGGTTAAAGCTCCGATTAGCCTGTTTAGCAGCATTTCCGGCCGTGGCGTTTGTTTTTCCGCGAAATGGACGAGTAGGGTGCGCGGGCACAGAGCGTAACGCGTTTCCGCACGCAAGTATGGGAACATAAACGAGCCATTCGCTTCGTGTTCACTCGGTCGGAAATGATCGGCGTCGGTCACGCCACCGATCGTTTCAATTCACCGATATTTGATCGGCCGGCGCCGTTCGGAACGTTTTCACGGTCATTTCCGAATCCCTGACCGCCGCAGCTGCTCTCCCCGACGTTATTCCTCTCGAGCGTACGCTCGGGAAAATTTCTTGCACGCCGGGAGGAAAAGCAATGGGGTTCCGAGACGGAAGCTGCACGCTGGCCGGTTTTCGCGTCCATAGCCTGAGCGGAGTTTAACTATTGTTCCGCGAAACTTGTTCCGCCTGTTTTCGGTCGGCGGCCCTAATTTATCACGTTCCCCGTGTGTTCTCTTCCTCTCGTCGTAACGAAACTCGAATGATTTGCACTCTACCGAATACTTCTACCGAGCTTCTTCTAAAGACGTTCTCTTTATCCCGATGATAACAACGCTGGCTGCTCTCGTTTCGAATCGACGGATCGATCGGCGTTTGATTAATCAGCCGGGCAATCGGGGGAAAAAAATATTCGCGTTACGGCCGCCGGGATAATTAATTACGAATTATAAACGGCCGATTAATTGTAGCCGGGATCTCTGGCGCAATAAATACGAGCGCAGATGGATTCACTGGATCGAATGGAGTCGTTAATCACGAGAAATCGAACGAGCGAATGGGACGAGGCACGCAGAGCCCGGTGATGGCTGATATCAAGGCCGGTTTATTCTACTGGCTAAGCGATAATTTCATATCCCCGCGTCACCAACCTCACCGCCGCGCGCGAAGTTTACCCTGCAACAATGCACATCCTTAATAGATAATATTGTTGCTGCGCTAACTCGTGCAAACTGCTCCGCTTTTTCCTCGCCCGCGTCTCATCAGATATTTATCCACGAACAAGCTTCGCAGCACCACAGGCATCGAGCACCGTTCCTTGCCTACGGAAAACGTGTGGCGCGCCGGTGAAATTCAACGGGAAACTCGGGGGCACAAACTTGAACAGCACACGCGTGGCATTTTTCAACGAGCCATCCGGTAAATCATCCGGCAGACACGCAGTTGCCCGGCTTCTTGCAGCGCTTAATGGGTCGTCGTATATTCCGCGGCAATAAGTGGCGAGCTCTTATCTGTGCGTGATGTATCGCCGAACACTGCCTCTTGCGTTTACGATTCCCGAATGAATTACTAAGGGCACGTATTCAAGGTACACGACTCCCTTTAAAAACGTTTCTTTGGGAACCGTCCACGTTGAAGGGGTGAGACTGCAGAAAAAATCGAACTATTAATGTACTTATTGTTTAAACACATGATTTTAGTTAACATTTTCCTGCGCAGCTGATGTTTCCCATTCAAAAACGCACGAGTTAAAAGAAGTTCAATTTTTTCCGACCCCTGGTTGCCGAGATATCTCAAAAAATGTGGTTTGTTTATATTTTTCCGTCGGCGACATTCAATGACCTTGATCGACTATATCGTTGAAAATGTCTCGAGAAGGTATACAATTAAAAATAGTTCAAGAAACGGTTTTGATTTCAATATGTGCTAACCATTAGGACACACGTCTGAGTAAAATATCAAAACACTGAATAAAATCAAATCTTCAGTGACCTTAAATGACCTTGAACGACTATATCGTGTTGAAATTGTCTCGAAAAGGGCTACAATCCAAAATGGTTAAAAAATGATTTTGATTTTAACATGTGCTAACCATTAGGAGGTCCGAGTAAAATATCAAAACACTGAATAAAACAAAATCTTTGAAGATCAAGTCAGTGATATGTCCGACTCGCAACTTATTCTCTTTTTACAGCCATAAATTCACAGAAGTTGGAAGCATCGCATTGAGTAACGCCGTAATTCATTCGGGGGAGGGGGTACCCGATTAAAAACACGCAACGTCATCGAGCCTCAAAATCGCGAGACGCGGTAATTATTAAATACTCGATTAAAAGTATTGAGCCGTTGATGGTTTAGAGTATCCGTGCAGGCCGAGCGCGGGCGCCGCCACGTCACGGTGTAATTACCTCAAATGGTTTTTCCAATGGAACGCGTAATTACGTTAAAGGATTACGGACAGGCCGGAAAATTAAAAATCGTATTAACCTCGAACACGTAGACCGTCGAACGGCCATTAACCGTGACTAATTGAAATCCGACTTAACGAGCCGAGTTATCATGCCGGTGATAGGACTCGAAGACTCGGTACGCCGGGCGAATTTCCCTAAAACTAACCGGGTCTTCGTGAGTCTTTCCGCTGACAATGGTTCCCATTAGCTTCTTTTTACTGGACACGTTTTACACGAGAACTTACACTGTCGTCCACTTCTTATTGGTTCGTTCTGCTTTTGCGTTATGCAAACGTTAATTATCCAGTCACGTTCAACACTTAGCTGTATATTTAACGAGTCAAACTCGTGATGAAGATTTGAACAAAGTCTAAGAAATATGAAAGTTACGTGTTTCTTCTTAGATGAAATAAAATTTGATTGTAATCAATAGACTGCGGATCTTTATGCAAAATAAAAATTGTCTGCACCGATTGCAAGAAATAGAAACTAAATTGAATGTTATTTCTTCGCTTAATGATTTTAATAGAGAAGAAATGACATCTTTAAATCTTAAAAGTTTTATCTACCCAATTTGCGACTTTAAATGCATCAAGATCCGTAGTCCAGTATTAACTGATGCAAGAAATTTTGATTTTGTATGAAAATTTGCAGTATAGTGTGCAGAGCTTGCACTTTTTACCTTCAAGAATTCTTTTCACCCCTTATTACAGTTTTGGCGGTCCCCGTCTTTCGTATCAGCCGTCTTATATTTGAACAAACCGATTTCCAATCTTGTGAATAGTTTGAAATTGTAATTTTGATGTAGATAGAACGATAATTCTGAGCATTGAAGCGAAGACGTTGTTGTCGATGCAAAAGTGATATCCCATCACAGTTCAGCCACTTAATATGGAGGGGAAGCGATGCTCCTTGCAACTGCTGCTCATAGCTATCTGCAGGGGAGCAGACGACGTCATGGCGGACAGTAACATAGCGGCGGTGCATGCCACGGATTTCGGTTCATCGTTATGGAAGACCCGAACCGTGCCCCGACGAAGAACCCCACCGATAGCGCCGGTTCCTATGAATATCCGTCTATTCAGCTGGCCGTGTTTACCCGTGGTTAGACCTTGGTCAGGGACCACGTAAGGAATAGGAACGTGAGCAACCTAATAATCGTCTCTCCGCTCGCAGCGAGGATTAATCCAACGTTTGCACTCAGAAACCACTCAATCTATCAATTACTTTCATTGAATTGGTATCTACCGCCGCTGAAAATACACTCTGTCTCGCCTGACGTCGACATCTTGATTTATTGTTATTAACTGACTTGCGGATTTTATGAATTTATAACAAGAATAACTAGGTGTGCATCAAAACAGTACAAATATTATTAGGTCAATCGGAAAGTTCCGTCCGCTTTTTTACAAAAAGTAGAGCTTTATTTAAGAAACAAAATGAAAAAGTCCATCAGTCAAAATATTGTCCATCGTTAGCGATGACTTCTCCCTTGAAGCAAAAGATTAACACTTCGCGCAAATTACGTTTATTCGGCTCAAATTCCGACATTTCCAATGTGGAAAAAACGATGTTATTGATGCAAGCGTATATTGTTATGTATTGAATTTTATTGAAAGATGTCCAAACTAAAAAGTTAACCTTACTTCAGACGTTATAGTTAACGTCAGTTCGAGCTACGGCTACTCGACGCTAAACGGACGGAACTTTCCGATTGACCTAATAGAAACACATTTAAAGTCTTTTTTTATTATATTTCGGTAAAAATTGAATTTTTTGGTCATTCTTCGTGTTCCAAATAGCCATCTCATTTTTTGTAATGATAAAATCGGAGATTGAAAGACTTATGAAAGTTTTTAATTAGTTCTACTTAAAAGATGGACCATAACATTCTTTCAACGAGCGTTTTTATAGTACAAGTTCTAACGAGAATAGATAAAGTGAGGTACTTGGAAGTCAAACTTTTCTTGTCAGAGTTTTTGTCACAAATACCAGTCTAAAATCTAAACCTTCTAAAATAATTTGAAACACAATTTGAAACATTTAAAGTATAGAAATTCGTATCGCCGGAATGCACTCCTCTTGAAAACCAATCAACTTTCAATTGCAACGTTCTCGCCGTGGATAATAACAATAATGCCGTAAATTAAAATGGTAATATGAGGTGAGAAATATGAACAAGTCATTGTTCATGCAAATCCTTATTGACATCCATCGATAACTGATAAATGCTTCCAGAATTATCGTTATTTCCTTAAATCACTGCCATGTGGTTGAATCGCAATTTTCACAATTCTATAGTAGCCAAGATTATCAGAACAATTATAAAAATAACAAATTGGCCATTCGTCGTGGTTGAAGTGTAATAGAAGGGGGAAAACAACCCTTCGGAGAGTATCAATTATTTCAGATCCAGTAAGGAGCATAACTGATTCAACACACTTTAAATCAGAATAACTTTTTTATGAATGGACCAAACGGCTACAATTTCTCTGCAAGGCTAGAAGAATTAGTTTAGTAAATAACGTCTAAAAAATATTTTGAAAAAATGCATTTGGTCGGAATTGCGAAAAAAAATAGTGAAAATTGATTTTTACTACTTTTTCAGCTGGGCCAAAAGTGGTAAAAATTGCAATTTTTCTAGATTTTCGGCCCTTTTACCATTTTTGTTCGTTTATAGCTCGTAAACCAATTAACTAATTTCAATGAAAGTGGCGTATATAATTTATACGAGTTGACCAAATACATCTTTTAAATTTTCGTTATTAGCCCAGCTAAAAAAGTAGTAAAAATCAATCTTTACTATTTTTTTTCGCAATTCCGACCATATGCATTTTTTCTAAATATTTTTTAGACATAATTTATTAAACTAATTCTTCTAGCCTTACAGAGAAATTGAAGTCGTTTGGTCCTTTCATAAAAAAGTTATTCTGATTTAAAGTGTGTTCAATCAGTTATGCTCGCTAGTGTACCTCGGGAGCTAGATTATGCAGTAACAAAGTAGTAACAACATTCAACAATGACTCTTTAAGCCTGGAATATTGGAAAGAGTAAAACAGAGTAATTCCGTTCGATCGAGACGGGCTGAGAAAATTCGCATTAAATTCGATTGAACGCTTACGACACGTAGTATATGCCCCGATATTATAAGGTTAGTATTCGTCGAGCAGACGGATCCTGCCAGCTTCCGAATAATTGATATTTTACATGGCGGGGTCGAAAATAGATCTGCACGAATCCCGGAGCGGTATTAATTTGCACTTTTAGCGGATGAATTAATTCGGCATGGATCGATACATAGAAATTTTCGCTTGAAAGAGGGGCGATGGAGGATTCTCTGTATGCAGGGGAGGGGGGAGATATATAGAGAAAGAGAGAAAACAGGGGAATTGATAACCGTGTCGGAACGAAAATGTTGAATCATCCGAATCCGGCTGCCGGCACGATTTAATTCCCAGAATTTATCCAGCCGGGACCGCGACTGGTTCTATTATTAACGTGTCCATCATGTGGAATTGCCTGCCCGATTTCCGGCCGAGATTGACCGGCAAGCAAACGTACTGGATCGACCCGAGTCTTCGAGGAATCGATATATACGAGCGTGCGACGAACCTTCAGTCCCTCGGGCAATGGGTGAAACATGAATCTATAGGCTATCGCGAAACGTATTCTTTACCTTCCCGGTCCCAGTTAGTTTCTGTTTATTTCTCGTCTCTATAAAACACTGGGGGATGCAAGCTTCGGTGGACTTCTTCAATTGGAGTTGTTGTTTGTTCACATTCTCTTAAACTTCGTTCAAAGAAACTTCGAGGTAATTTGATTTTCGTCGCGAATCGGTAAATTAATAACGATCCCCCTTCGAGGGACTGAATTACGACTTAGAAAAGACATACAACGAATTCGAAGGTGCTGTTGTTTTCGTCTGATCACAATTATCACAAAAACAAATGTATTAAAAATTGTCTGCGTCGATTGCAAGAAATAGAAACTAAATTGAATGATATCTCTTACCTTGATGATATTAATAGAGGAGAATCATACACTCTTCAAAAAAATTAAGGAATTACCTCTACTTCTACGAACCTGAAGAATTGCTACCAGTTTACATGATCATAACTCCGGCCAAAATGGCTGTAGCGATATCGTTAAACAATGGTTTGAAAGCGTGAAACCTTTAGTTTCAGATGCTCCTCGCGGTATTTCTTGGGTAATGCTAACGCCGGCGGTAGTGTAACTCATGGATGTCAGCCGCTGTACATGGAGCGGTAATTTCTGCGAATCACTAACTTCAAACACAGCTGCAATAGGTAAAAAATCGTCGCGGCGGGTTCATCGGGTGCTCAAACGAATCGGCAGAATCTCTGCATCAATCTGACTTTCGGATCATGGTATTGCGATCATTTTTCGCCGAGATACAGCGAGTTAAAGGAAAAATGGAAGTTGTGCATATTTTAAGCATATTTTCAGAAACACCTGATATATCGAAATGTTTATGAAATTGAAAAAACGAAAGAAGTGCCTTGAAGAGAAAGAAACGCTCTTTTTATTGCTTTTTTGCAGAAGATCGTACGATAATCTTTCGCTTTCTGGCGCCAGTTAAAGTTAAAAAGCCAGTATTTACTTCAATGTTGAATAACTCGAATAAAATAGATCGCACAATAATCAACAACCACACATTTTACACAGGAAAGATAGCACTTCAAAATGATATTAACGCGATTTGTCAAAAAAATTTGTTTCTCCCCGTGTGATGTTACAAAGTTGCACAAAATTTTTGTTAACCGTCAATGTTATCTTTATCTCGATATTAACTTTGTAAAAATTCAACATAGCAAAAATTTGAAACAGAGCATCTGAAACTAGAGGTTTCACGCTTTCAAACCATTGTTTAACGATATCGATATAGCAATTTTGGCCGGAGTTATGATTATGTAAAGGTGATCCCTTAATTCTTTTGAGGAGTGTATATTGGCATCTTTAATTTTTAAAAGTTTTCAACAATCTTCAATTTTATCTACTCGGTATTAGGTGATGCAAGAAATTTCGATTTTGTATAAAAATTTGCAGTACAGTACTTTCCATTGCAATGATTAAATTACTTCGATTTTTACTTCACACGAAGACTCATAGCCCAATAGAGAATTTTCGAAGTTCTGAATATTTCCAAGTCAGTAAAGGAGCGAGAGCCGAGAAATAAAACCAATTGCATTCTAATGCCTCTGTCTGTGTACAGTACATTTTGGAAGATTTTCATGTGCACGATAAATATACACAGCTCTACAATCTCGCAATAACCATTACCGCTTTATATCGGAGCAGTAAGTATTGCTACCGAATTGTATTACTTTCTTTTAGCATCCGACGTTAAGTACACCTGTATCTACGCTTCCATTAGACCGGCGTAGTAAAGTCAAATATCGCAAATAATTGTTAGCCCCGGGAAATCTCTGTTCCCGGGTAAGAAGCCGCCCTCCTTGAAAGCTTCACTCGTCGCGTACAAATCACAGCAATCCGACAGGGATCGGTCGTAACACAGTGTTTCGCGGAATCGTTCGGGTCCTGGCGAATGTCACGAGTCTTGCATCGGGCTCGGTGTGCAGAGAATGGTCGCATGATCGACGGAAATAGACGGGGACCTGGTTAGAGGCGATCACCGGCGCTCCTGGATCGATGGATCCGCGTTCTTTCGCTACGGCGTAGTCGTTTGTCGCGACAAATGACGCGCGAAACAATGCTGTTTCTGCCGCGGCGGTTCACCGATTCCCATTCTTCTCGCATCCGTTTTGAAATTGAAATTAGAGCGGTTGCTCGATCGCGATACGTAAATCACTCGCGCGAGATCGACGTTGCGACAAAAATTACTATTTGAAGGAGGTAGACTCTTTTCTGGGATTGCAAGGGTGATGATTTGCATTATTTGGCAACATGTAGCTGTGGCAGCTTTGTGAACATAGCTGCTTGCGCAGCTTTATGCTTCCGAATAATGCAAATTACGCCTCGTAATCGTAAAAATAGGACTTTTATCTAAAAAATCCCATCTTTGCATTATCGAGAAATGAGAAGGCGTATCGCGCACCCTTTAAATCCTGGAAACGATACCCAACCTTCCATATTGAAGGGATGGAAACAGTCCTCAAGGTTCGGGATGAGAAACACATTTTTCTTAAATCTCTTGAGCACTGGAGGGTGTATAATTTTTTCTTTAATTCTCCCCCTCGCAGATTTCAATGTTCTTGATATTGCACAGGTCGATTCAAATGAGCAACCAAAATTGTAGAGTCAAGAAGTGGCGGACCTGTTTGAGCCCCTGGGTGCCCCAACTTTCCACCCTTTCAGTCTTGTTATCCTCTCCTACCCCATCAACCTTGTCTTTCCGCAACCCTTACATCCTCCGCCCACCTTCTAACCCCTTTTCTTTTATGTCTTCCCATGATTTCTGCTTTTGTTTCGACTGTTTTATTCGGACAGCAGGTAAGCGCAGATGTTGATAGTGGTCCGGCGCAAATAAAAGGTCTCCGAAGAATGTCAGCGAGCATAATACGCAGATAGCAGGAGGAGCAGACGAGGGGGGGCTTATCCAACAGTCCTATCAATTTTTCGACGGACCGGCTCCGTTGAAAACCGTCGCGCAACCCGCGGACGTATCGACGGATCTATCAAAGAATATCAAGCGCAACGACACCGTCGGACTTTTACGAGGAGCATCAATTTCATAAATGTCTCGTGGCACGACTATCGATGACTCTGCTCGAAGCTGAAAATCAATGCAACCCTCGGCCACAACCTCCTCCTCCCACCGCCCCGTCATCCCCCGCTACCACGTGCACCTTCCGTCCCAGGGTATAATGAAACTCGGTCGACGCAAAGTCCGCGTTTCAACCAGCCAATCTTTCGTCGGCCGAGAGTCTGCGGTGGGTTCCCCAGCGAAATAAGAGACGACTATGAAAACAGGTCGAACGAGGAAACAACCAGTAAAAACGGGAAACGTTAATTGATGTCCCTTCGCGTGGCTACGGAAACCATTAAACCCCTCGTCGTCTTCGGCTGCACGACCCCTCTCTGCAGACCTACGAACCCGAAGCGAAAGGAAATCGTAATGCACGCGGAGGAGACGGAAGTTTTCAATCTCGCTAATCGATGTCTCGGAACTTCTTCCCGGCGATGCAGAAACTTCGAAACTTCCTGGCCTTCGTGCTCGGCGCGGTTCCGCGAGGTGCGTGCGACTCCTCTGGTACTTACCCGGACCGAGGGGGATGATTTATGAACGGAAGAAATTTGGCACTATTTTTCGGGGCCACGGGAGCCCACGTTCATCTTTACGCGCCGAAGGAAAAAGCGCGAACGCTTGTTGATTTCTCCCGTTCCGTCACGGCAAATGGAGCACGCTCGCGGAGGGAAAATATTAGGGTGCATTCACCTCTCGGGCGCTGGTGTATCTTTTTGGTATAATCAATTAATTAATACGAATCTTGCTAATTTTTACGTGGCGGAAGGCTTTTCGCAGATTTCAAGGTCACCTTGACTTTAAATGGAACGACTTTCTTATGTCCTGAATCTAATATTTAATTACATATCATTATTATTGATACTAATATTATTAAAAAGAAATTTTAGTATTTTCTCTGCAATTTAACTTTGAGAAAATGGAATCCCAATCGTGAATCGATCGAGCAAAGATGTGTGGCCCTTTCTTATGTTCTAATAGTCAACGCCATACTATTATTATTAAACTGTGGATGTTTAAATGCAAAATAAAAATCGTCTGCGGTGATTGCAAGAAATAGTAACTATTAGGTCGTTCGGAAAGTAATTTCGTTTTTCGTTTAGAGGTGACGTTGCTTCCATTTGTTATTAACAGATTGCGGATTTTCGTGCATTTACGAAGAGGTTTAGGTTCTATGAAATATGAAACAGTAAACGATTATAAAAATTTCAGAATACTGTAATGTTGTTTTGAAAATGTAACGAAGTCATTAAGAGATGAAATCAATTTTCATTTTATTCCTGCTTCCCACAATAAATGCAGAACACATTTTTATGCATCTATGAAGAAATTAACCTGCTGTTTTCGCTTTTACCAACATTTCTTAGGCGGTGCAAATTTCATTTCAAATGAAGTCGTAAAAGTGATCAAACTCAATCTTTTGCTAATAGAAGACAGAAATTCTACGAGCATGGTAAAAATGGTAAAAAATTGGCTTTCATTTTCCCATAACTTTTAATTACTCACATATAGTATTTACAATCTAGAAACTTTAAATTTAGTGTTTCTAGCATAAACAAAGGTATCGATCACACCAGCAAATATCTATTTCGCATTAAAGTAGTTATTTCATCGGTTATAAATTGACTTATGTTGTAATTGTAGGTTAAGAAAACGGAACGACTTTCCGAACGACCTAATAAAAATTCAATATATTGACATCTTCAATTTTGACAATATTTCGACAAGTTTGAACTTCATCTTTCCAATTTTGCTATAAACGTATAAAGATCCGCAGTCTAATTATTATTAATATCAATATTGTTAAAAACAGCTTCAGACATTTTCTCAGCAATTCCAACCGATTTTACCAAACTTTCTCTTCCAACGTAGCGAACTGATTGTTTCAACTTTCAATTAAAAAAATGAAGTCCTATCCGCGACGACTACATCGAGTTGTCAGACGTAATTAAGCGATTCAACTCGACAATGAAATGTGCAATCCACCTAAGATGCTCCGTAAGAGCATTATCCGCGAGTTCTGTGGACTGCAGCCAGTGAATCTCGATCGAAGCCACGCGGCCTGGGATGATTTATAGAAACACGCGCAACTGATTCAAAACAATCCCAGAGACATCCTATCCCGGCTCACGTAGATAGCCGTTTGGAGTGGAACCCCCCACAGGCGCAAACCCCCATTAAGCATTTCCAAGCTGTAACTGCGCTCTAGCTTGGCCCGGCTTCTTACTTTCTAATGAATATAAATATCCATCCCCGTCCTCTTTCCTTCTCTCTTTCACCCCTGTTACTCTCCCACCCCTCTCACTCCTCAATTTACCACCGTTGCTATTTCACTTCCACTCCCCGTCGCCGCAACCCCACTCTCCAACCCCCACATAATTGTTTCCCAGCGAACTCGCGACTTCCAGATAAAGTTCCTATTATTTTACTAACAGCACCGTTCTTCTCTTTCTCTCTCTCTCTCTCCCCTTCATTTGTATTACCAAGCTTTTACACAGGGTGGTCCAGTAAAAATTAGCACTTGTGTGTTATTTTCGGAGATATTGAAAATCTTCAACTACAAAATTAGTATATGAGGTACCACTAAAAATTGCTGTCCCATTATTTTAAATATAGTTTACATTATGAAATATATCGGTGTCTAATCATATTATACCAATCACTATCGTATTATACCATTTTTATACCCATAAATTTTCAAAAATCATAGAGAATGGAAATATTCTAGGTTGGAAGAAACGTTTAATTTCCAAGTTAAAATAGCTCCGAGTGCAAAGGGTTAATTGTTCTGAAGCTTCAAGGTCACCTTCACTTTCTTTTAAATAGAATCATATATTTTTAGTACATTAGACAGGTCGACGAAAAATCATTAGCAGATATTTTAACTTTAAAAGACGTATATGATTCCATTTAAGAAAGTTCAAGATGACCGCGAAGTTTCCCAAAAAATTCCCCAGCTGCGAAAAGAAATGATTACCACCACAACAACGAGTGTTCTCATTATTCTACATATTTTTCCACAACGTTATTATCATTCCGTCGTACAAAGGCAAGTGATATTTGTATTTACAGTGCGCCGCAGTAGGAATACTATTCACGCGATAGTACGCTCGAATAATAGAAGGTTCACGTACGGGTGTTCGTATAATGGAGCACTGTACCGCAATTCACTAACAAATGAACGAGTGTGACGAAAATGTACCGAACAAAAGCGGAAAACAAGGCGATATTGATTCGGTGTTGGTACAGGAAACCAAATTTCTATTTTCGTCGTTGGACGAACGGTAACTGAATCGGAAACGAAAAGAAAGAAAGGAAATGGCTGTATGAAATAATAAACTGCATCCGTTCGAACGGCGACGTCCGTTGTCAGATAGAAAACAATTTTAACGCGTCGATTTGTCCAAGTTCTCTAGCGACGAATAAATAGTTAAAAGGCTGAAGAAAATCTGTGGACAAGTGCGCATCGATCGATAACAGTCGGTATTGTTAATGCACGTGCCGCGCGAACTTAACGACGCCGGCCGCTTTGTTAGTCATGAATTTTTATGACGAGTATTAATGGCGAGGCGGCAAGACGCTCGAGCGAGGGAGAGAGACCGAGGAAATTTCATTTCAAGTTATATTACCGTGTCACGCTTCTTTAATACCCCCACCCTTCTCCTACGAATCGTCGTGTCGTCACACCGACAGAAATACCCACACAAACTCGTGTGTGGATACATATCTGCGCACAGGTAAACAACTTCGTCGAAGGGGACCGATATGGATATATGTCGGGCGATATAACAGCGTCTCAGGCAATTTCTGTTCAACAACTTCCGGTATGGAGGGGAACGTAAACGATAATTTTCAACGCATACTTCCTTCGCCCTACATTTTCATTTTCCAAAAAATTTAGTCTGCGACAGACTTTGGCATTAATCAATGAAAATTTTAACCAAGATTGATCGATGAATGTGTACGATTAAAAAAGGTAATCATTGAAAAATGGACGATTGATGAAGTTAATCGTCAATCGTTAATTAAAAAAAGAAATCATCGAAAAATCGGAGATACCCTTTCTTTCTTATATATGACCTCTTCAACTCTTCTAGGCATACTTTCAAACAATTTATTTATAACATTCTCGTCAATACTATTCCAAGCACTCAGTTGTGCTTGTTTAAAAACTGATTTATTATTCCGAAATTTCTCACTTACACTTTCGATCTAAGTGATCCCACAGGTGATCAATTAAATTGAAATCGAGACTTTGAGGGGCTCATGGTAACAATTGAATATCATTTTCACTGAAATATTTCGGCGCTAATTGCATTTATGTTTGGTGTCGTTATCTTGCTGGAAGACATAATCATCGTATATGTTCAATTTTATTATTGAATCTTGTAAATTCTGTTGCAAAATATTTACATATAACTGTCACTTATATTCTCGCTTATTAAAAATTATATAGAAAATTGAAAATTATTATTTAGAAAATATTTTTGAGATATGTATCTATACCTGGTATTTATTTAAGTAAACACTAGTTTTCACCTTCCCCAAATACATTAACTCTGACATGAATCTCCAAAGAAATCGATTTTTCGAAAATGAAACACCCTCTCTGAAATTCTGGAATCTACATATGTAAGAGAAAGTTCGGCCGTTGTTCGCATCTAAATAGTCGGTAGACAGCGACGAAAGCGGACGCGCGTCACAGCGCGACTCCGCTCGGGTTAATTTGCAAATGGTCCCGGGATTAATCACGGCGGCCATTAAAAATTCCCGCAACGAAATTCTGAGAAGCGCGGGATGACCCGCGCGACGGGCTTGAGCGGAATACGTAATACGCGAAGTTTCGAAGGTACGCGTTAACATTAACCCCGGGACCAATTATTCATTTCGCGGCGGGAGTAATTGGAAACTCAACGGACGGGTCGAACCGTGGTCTCGCTGTTTTTACCGGTTTATTTGTTATCGTTGTTGCGTGCATCGCCGTAGGATAAATGAATTAAACGGATTGTTATTTAAAGGATTTCGCGTTGGTCGGTGGCGATTGCTAACCAGATTCCTCTAACACGCATTAAATTAACCATTCTGTTGCTGGTTATCCATGGTCTACCATTCCTAATCGAACGCGGCTGTTTCATAACCGTTTACGGAAATTACGCGATGCTGGAAATTACGGCGACGTGTGTCGGGGCTGGTTCAATTGCGAAAATTACGGCGAGCTACGCTGTTTACCGCAGTTTTGAATACCGTACACGATTCACTCGCAACAGCATAATACACGTTTAACACCGGTCCTTTCAATGCAGTCTTTACGTCACGAATAGAATATTAATGATTGCTCCTTACTTGCACACCATAAACAATGAAATACGTTAACATATTCTCGCGTAAATGTGGCAGCAATATTGATTGATCGTTAATGGAATATTCCAGAGCGGCAACAGCCACACGGGATCTCACATGTCCGACTGCAAGTCGGATTATTCTACTTGCATGATCACTGGACTGCGGAAAATGGATTACATAGCTGGGTGTACAAAAATGTCACGACTATCGTAGCGAGATTCTACACCCTCGGTTTGGTGGAAATTCGTGAAATTCTTGATCAACAATTTTTTTCAAATTTTATTTATATTACATTTTCATTGCTCACTGGAGATGAAATATTAGGTTGGCAACTAAGTTCGCGACCTCCACATTTTCTCAAACAAAGTCATTTATACGTATTTTTCAAGCACGAATATTTTATATCAAATTAATCGCAAAATTCAGAGCTTTCCAATGATATGCAGTTCAAAAGGAATGGTCACTGATTGAGGTTATAATGATACAATAAAAGAATTACGAAACAAAAGATCACAAATTTAATTGCCATAAATTCGTAATGAATGGAAGACGATGCAATAGGGAAACATTGTTGATCTTTTGGCCTCGAAATTAATTTCGCTCTCCGACATCAATTTCCACGAAACAGAGGGTGTAGAATCGCGTTACGATGTCATTTCTTTACACCCTATGCATAGAGCCCTAAGGTTTGCGACGATCTTTTCGCGCTTTCTTCGAGAAATAATAACTTGACGGGAGCTTGTTCGGCAGCCACGGTCGATTCATTAGCAGAACGATCTTCCTAATATGGCGGACTCGATCGCACTGAATACTCCTAACGAGGACAGGGTTGAGCCATCAATTAAGGCTGAACCAGCTGATAGAAGTTAATAAAGCTAGCGCGATAAGCGTTCAGGTCGACACAATAATTAAGGACTCGTTAAGCAGAGCATTGTTCGGGTTTGGTCGGCCAAGGGGGTACATCGAATTTTCATGCGACGATCGTCAGCATCATCGACGCCATTCAAGAGCGACACCACTTCAGGAACCCCCCCGGACTTTAGTTGCTCGCAATCCGCTGAGTGGCGTGCACACGCGCGACGTTCATTTCACGAACATAGAGAGTGAGAGAGAGAGAGAGAGACTTGTGCTAGCTTGAACGGCGAGTCGGTGTTCGCGGAAATACCCGCTCTGCCACAGAGAGCTACGTTAAGGGAAGTTACGGGGCCGCATTACGCGTTGCGGAGCCTACCGCAAATACGGCAATTAGTCGTAGCTGCGAGCGTTTGAATTTCTGCGTCGTGTTCTTCGTTCACCCCCGAGACCCACTTTTGCCCGCTTTAGAACCAATCCAGACGCTCAAGTCAACGTGCATCGTTCCCCTGTGCCAGCGTTCATGAGGGACTCAATGGCGAGCCAAGTGGCGACGCCGCTGCTCTAAAGTCCTTCGCTCCTTTTTGATTAGCTGCGTCGGTTATTGGCTGTTCCTTTCCACTCTACGTTCGAAAACAAGCAGTGCACGTACATTTGTTTTCATCAGTCACGAGAACAAAGTGATTGCAAATGACAAGTTAGTCTTTACCGGTTAGCAGGGTGAAGATGGTAAAGGTCCTCCGCAGCTTTGGGTAACACGAACTCCCTCGAAGGTCCCTTGAGGGTGCACAAAATCCTCCCAAATAGATTACGGTTCTCCAGGTTGCACGAGGGATCAGGTATCTTGAAAAGTATCTCTTCAAAGATCCCTGCATCCTTGTTTAGAATCTTTAGTTGTTTCTGAAGAATTTTCATGACTGTATTTTCAGTCTGTCAGTCTCTCCAGGCCTGTGTAGAGACCGCAAAGTCGTTTGCAGTTCTGCGGACCTGTCCAAATTATCCAAGGTTTACCGAAAGGTCGTCCAAGGATGAGTTAGGCCTGGACTAGGAAGTCATGATAAGTCCTTCGTGGTATTCTGAATGCCTCTCCGAGGATCTGAAACTCCCTTCAAGGCTCCTTGGCCCTTTGCATGCTCACTGCGACGCCTAAAGAGATCCCAAGACCTCTCCACGAAACCCTAGCTGCCGTAAGGGATCCTCAAACGCCCTACTGGGAAACCGTAGTACTCTGAAATGTTTGTGGCTCTGCTTGAGAGATGTCCCTTGGGCGATCCCAACTTAAATGAACCTGCAATCTTCACTCGTTGTTAGGTACACAAAAATTGTTCTCTAATGATTTTCTCCAATTACAATTACATCTTCCGTGTAACCGTAGGGATGTAATGACATTAGCGGAGCGGTGTTGTAAAAATGATCGGCGAAGGACAAACCGTGTCCATCACGGACGCGGTATTAAAAGTTTATGGTCGCGGCCGTTTCGCTGGATATTTCGCTTCATAACTCGCTAGACGACTCAGCCCTCGTTTGCCCTGCACGAAGGAACCAGTGCTTCTTCTCCGAGCGTGCGCCGTTTCTTATTTCACCGTGAATATTTTCCGAACCGACTCGAGCAGGGAGCGATGTATCATGGGAATAAATCGGACGGCATCTATTGAAACGTTGCCGCGCAGAAATTACAGGAAACGCCCGAGCGTACGTCCCACTTTCGCGCTTGTAAAACCAATTCCGTCCGATATTCTTTCCGCGAGAGCACAATTCCCCGCGTCACTAACGCCGACATATTACTACGGGAATCAATTCCAGCCATCGTCATCCCGCATTACGGACCCGCGATCGTAGCTCCTCAAAAATTCATGCGATCGACAATCACGAAGATAATTCGAAACCGGAAGGTCCGCGGTTCAAAAATTCATTACATTCAATCAATCACGCGAATATGCGGGATTTGTCATCGGAATTACCAAACGCAATCTGTTACTTTACGACCGTGATTCCCGCGTATCGCTATGCATCGAACATCCCTGAAAAATGCGACCAATCACATCGCCATTACAGCGAGCAGTGGAATTGAACCGAGGAACACATTTTTTCAGGAATTATTTCAGTCGTACATCATTATTTGTTAGTAAACACATTAACACTTGCACTATTTTCAGCAACATTTTTCTTTGTACAGCTTTCAGTCGATGTAAGACGATGGACTCGAGTTGTATTAAGGTATTACGGATGTGGGTGCCCACCAGGGGTGTGCGAGAACCCGAAAGTCTCGAGATTCCCGAAGAAATCGAGTTCCGAAAGTTTCAAGATTCCTGAAGGGATCGGGTTTTCCGAAAATTTCGAAAATATGACATTCAGTGACATTCAGTGATTAAAAGATCGATAACATTTTTAATATTGGAATTTACGATTTGAACTTTTTTGAGAAGTTAGAGTAATTAGTTTACTGCACGATGTGAGAAGAAATTTTTTCACAAAATTGCAATTGGTCGGAATTATAGAGCGAAATACTGAAAGTTGCATTTTGCCACTTTTTTATTTGGACGTATATTGAAAATTTAAAAAAATTTATGGTTTGTAGATCTGTGTCAATTATATGCATTGTAAAAGTTTCATCGAAATCGATCGATGCGGGGAAGAACGACAGACGTGGAAAGATGTAAGAATCCTTTTTATTGCAGTTAGAGGTCGAGAAACGTGAGAAACTGCAATTTTTATCATATTTAAACGTTTGTAGCTCATTGCAACGTCGACCGGTTTTGATGACATTTTCAGAATGTGTTTAATTAATACAGATATAAAAATGTTGCAATATACAAGTTTCAGTATTTTCCCTGCAATTCTGAGAACATGAAAATTTCCTCCAACATTTTTTTCACTTTGTGTAGTAAACCAATTGTTTCAACCCCTCAAAAAACGTTCCAATCATATGATCCAATATAAAAAAGTTATCGTCTTCCTAAGAGTGTCCGAATATTAGTGGGAGTCGCTGTATGTCACTCTTGAAAAGAATTCGTGATGGACAACATTCTTTCAATGAAGAGGATTTTGTATAATCATTAAATATTTATATTATATTAAATGCAGGGTGAACCACACACGAATCTCATTGTTCAAGAATCTCATTGCTCTCAAATGGGCCGAGAGGTTATGGGTCCAATAAGGTCGTCCGACAGACCATGAGGTGGTTCGAAATTCCACGTAAACGTGACAAATGCACTATTTTTTATTCCGACCGTGAACAACAGACCCGCAGGCGAGTTGGACGGCGAAGATCGTCGGCTTCCGGTCCGCGGATCGATGACAATTTTCGAAGCGTTCGATCTCTCCCTCCCCAACGGAGAAAACATTTTTCTCTTCTCGTCAGTGTAACGGGCCGAATAACGGCTCGCTTGCGCTCTGACGATAGCGTCAACTTCTCGTGACGTCAATCGTTTTCCACTTCATCGGTCCCGGCGAAATATACGCGCAGCCTCTCCCCGGGTTTTCCTACAATAGAAGTCCGAACTCCCCGATGTGCTATGCAAGTCATCGTGACGCCTTATTCATATCCGATACGTATTAGCGCGGAATTCATTTCGAAAAAACGAACCGGAGACACCGAGAAAGAAAAATATTCTTTTCTTCGACGTCGCGCGGGTCCGACCAGTCATTGCTGGAAACGAGCGGCATCCGTCGCTGCTCGAGATCATTGAAATGTTTCAAGAAATATGCTCCTCATCAATATTTTGGTATCCAGGCCAGTGGGAATCTCGTGAAATAGATTGAAAATGACTGTAATATAATTTAACGGGGCGCATTTGCTTCCTGACATGTTATGAAAACAGATGTCGGTGAAACTACAATGTTGATGGAAACATGTACCGGTTTATGCCATTTTAAAACACCCTGTAGACATGTGGAATAAAATAGTTGACGAATCTTTAAGTCGTTTTTCTAGAGAACGTTTTTCAGACCTATAGTTCCTTTGAGAAATGTCGTCGCGATAAATACGAGCACTATAGGATGCAATAGAGAACAATTTTCAATGCTAACTCTTATGTAGTCAACCAAAATGTATGGATTATTTGAAACCTTTCTGTATTTAAAATGTTTACACAAATTCTCATTATAAGACTATAAATTAATATATTGGCGAGTAAAGAATGGACATTCAGAGAAATTTTGTACTCCCTCTGTCCCATAATGATAGTAGCAAGTGAATATTTAAACGGGAATTATTGGCGAATGCAGCTGTAAGTTATGTTGTAGCGCAAAATTGCGAAGCTTTCAATCAAAATCAATGTTCCATGACATCTGTCATTTGTTTTCACACATCTTTCAATTTTTAGGATATAACGAATTATCACTATTCTTATAATTTCATCCGCTGATCGAAATCAATTGTTTTGTTTCAGTTGAATATCAACCCATTGTAAAAGTAAGATGAAAAAAAAACAGGTTATGCTGGAAGCAATGAAGAACGATGGCTCCTGCAAGTTTAAAATGCGGTAACGAAATTATTGAAAAATCCAGAAACTATCCGAGCATTCAAAATAAAAATTAGGAGTAATATTTTTAATATATTGTTTAATGTAATCTAGTTTTTTTGTTAATAAATGTTGCATTCTACATTTATTTTCTTTTGCTACTATTGTTATAGAACAAATTAAATTCATCAACCGCTACTATTATTATGGGACAGAGGGAGTAATATTTTTTAGAGGAACATTAACAAATTGTTGAAAGAAATACAGTGAACTGGTACCAGGGTATTCGGTTGACTGCGCAAGGATTAAGGTCAATTTTGGGGTCCACGTTTGTAACAGATCACCTATCTAGAGCTGCAGAATGACGCTACAGAAATACCCTCTACGTAGTGCCCTGTCAAAATCGCTTGAAGTCGCTCAACTTTACACGCGTAAACTCCGCGCTTTAGAACTTGCATTTTCGGAGTGATCTCGTCGGAACCTGCAGGATTGTACGAATACAAGTGCGAAATTGTTGGTCCCGCCAAACAGAAGAGTTGGGCAAAAATTTTATTTAAACAAAAATATTTGCCCAACTCTGCCGCCGAGTGGAAATCAACCGAAAACATCGATGTAAACTGTCGGTCAAGTAGAACGGATCCAGTCATAGTGTTTGGATATCGAAGGACACATTCCTTCAGCAATGTGTCACCCTTTAAGGATGTTCTGGAGGTATATAAAAGCGAAACAAAATTTTTGAAAATTTGACAAGATGTAATTCTTACTAAACTAATGCAATTACCAAAGATTGGGTTCGATTCACTGCACCGTTTAAGTATTACAGCAACTTAAACTTTGCACATTTTAACACGTCTTCTTATGGAGAATTCATAAAATTCCACTTGAAACCCTATTAAAACCTTGAAAAAACGCAACTAGAAACTCCAGTTTTTTTATATGTAGTAAAAATGATGTAATTAATTACATTCAAAATGTATTAGGATTCACTAAACAGTTACAGAGCAAAAAAATTATGAACTGTTACAAAACGTCAAATTTATCGTGTTGTCTCTCACTAGCATGGAAACGCGACAAGCGTAGACCACTGAATATAGCTACAGAGGGTACAGTATTCGCAAAAGTTTCATCCAAAATATACTCAAGAATGGCTTTCATTGCCATGTATTGATGGATTTCGAATTTCTTGTACTTTTGTCTCCCATTGTACCTCCAGAACATCCTTAAGATCGTCGATGTAAATAAATAGCGATCTCGCCCGTCCCCGTTCCGAAAAAAGGGGCGCACCTTGAAATGAGCGAGAGATCGATAGGCCGCCGGAAAAAAGGGAGGAATGCGGCGAAACGGCAGAGTATAGCGGTGACGCAGGGGCGTGCGGAGAGGTTTGTTCGTCGCGTCGAGAGTGCGGCAATCCTCGGCGCCGAATAATTTCGGGATGATTATCGTCTCCGGCGATGCGTTTAATTCTCTCGACGCGCGCACAGGTGCATCCGGGCGGGGCGCGCTCGCGCGGAAGTGTCAGTATCAGGCTACCGATGCCATACCGGTGCAAGAAACGTTGACGTCAGCGCGACCGGGGGGATGTGGGGGTTCTAAGCGGCGTTGGCGACCCAATTTTTCATTTTGCGACCGAGTCTCGAAGAATTTGCGACGGTAGGAACGTGGAAGAAAAACGAGAGGATGGGAGAGTGAGAGAGAGTGGGTCGGCTTCGAGGTGGAAGCGAACGGCCATCTCAGTTTCCTTTCTTCCTTCTTCCTTGCCCCCAACCGCCCCCTCTTACGTTCTCTTTTTTTTCCGGGGCATTCGAGGGTTCTTTATTTCGGTACGTTGTAAAGTTTTTGCGGGCTTCCGTCGGCGGCTGGCTCGTTTCGCGAACGCGCTACTCTCGAATGGCGCAACCGAAGTTTTTACGGACACGATCATGCGCGTTTACATTTCATTTTCAATCAGGATGTACGCGGGCTCGGGCTCGTGCTCGCCCCATCCGAGCTTTATTGAAGAGCAGTAAACGAAAGAAGCTACCCCGGGGGACGTCCGCCGAGGAACAACCGGAAGTTTATATGCGGGAACGATTGTATTCCGATCGACGGAACACCTGGACGTCGCGTCGCGTGTTCCCGCTGTATCAGGATATTGCCGGCGGGACGATCGACGGTAACGAGACCCGGCTGCTTCGGAATTTCGTTATTTCGTTTCATAAACTGCGCTGGCCGTCCTCGTCCGTCTTTCCCGCGAGGGTTTCGGCTTGAAAATCTTCCGGCTCTCGTGCCAACGGCCATAAGTTCTGAGCTCCCGACGGAATTCAATAGGGAACGAGAACCGTCGTCGTCATACGCTGGCACAAAATATTCTGCTCGCTTGTAATCGGCCCAACCCCGGCCACTGATCCTCGCGATAATACGATATTACCAGTCGATACGTTGCGCGCGGATTTTCCTGCCCGGATGAGCGCGCCGATGCTTCGAAGCTGCAAAATTATTGGGCATTACCGCGCCCGGGTCGCATTAGGCTTTTTTACTCGGGGATTCCGACAATTATGATCGGCGAGTAACTGGGACCAGTGATATACCGCGCGGCAAGAGATCAATGAACGAAAGGCGGCACGATATGTCACGCGAAATGCGCTGAATTGCTGCTGCGATTTTCCGGACGATGTACATTCCGCGAACGGTAAATTATTGTTAACTGTGCCCGTATAATTCTTTCGAAATAAATACGGTAGAGATCAAAGAAAAAGTTGAATTCAAGTCGATTTCGTAGCCGTAAGCTAAACGCAAACTAACGCCGTGGAAAGTTATGAAACGGACATTTTAATTAAATTCCGAGCACGCGCGATTTTATTTCTAACAAGGTCCATTTGCGTCGCGAATTTATTTCGACCGGGATCGCGTATTTCACGGCACGCGGGCCAAATGATTTCGCGCGTGTACATAACCGTGCGTTACAGTTTTAACATATTTCATCAGGTGGACACGTTGCGTTTAATAAAACATCGCAACTATGGGGACTGTTGCGCGAGCGAACGATGATGCCGGACGCGTTAATTTACCGGGAGCATTCAGTTCGGGAAAGTAATGGCGTTCGGTTGTTTTTCTGTTTCCACAGTTTCGTCTGGTGAAACAAGTCTCGTGCAAATTCGTACCGATACATTTCAGGATAAAATGACGGGAGACGTGTGCTGTCTTCAAGTTCGCGAACGGCTACGAACCTGGAGCTATCAATTTACCCTGAAAATGGTGGTCGGTGACAAATGAGGTTTGACACGAGTGAGAATCGCTCTAGAAAAAACAGACGACGATTTAAGACACAAGTGAGAGTTGAGGGTCCCATGACGCTTGGTTAGATGATCCTGCTACCTCATCGGGACCCACTGCTACAAACGCACGCCGACCGCAAAAATTATAAAGGGTGATTCAACGAGCTACATTACCGCTCAAAAGTATCCGAACACTTGCGAAATGTGTAACAGCAACACATGAAAGTTACTCAGGCATTTAAAATAGTTTCTAAAATCCATCTTAATTACTTTCTTATGGAACATCGAACGTTTTAAGATCGTACAAATTCTAACCAGTACACTTCAGGATAAAATGACAGTAGTTCGTGACCGGCTACGAACCAGAACCTATCAATTTACCCTGAAAATGGTGGTCGGTGACAAATGAGGTTTGACAGGGGCTTGAAGGAAAGGACAAGTTACAGTCCGCCGACAAGCGTGGTCCGTGACGCCATTGCAACGTCGACCGGTTCGGACGTCGTCTCGGTGCTTGGTCGAAAACCGTGTCCGGCCTTTCACGCGTCGCTTGACCCTGCGCCGATTATTGCGCATCGAATCGAGGCCCCGTGAATGAATTAACGAAGCAATTAATCAAACCCTGCCGGATAATCAACGACGGAGGGGGTAGGGTTACAGCGGCGGGCAGGCCAGAGGCCGCGCGACCAGCCGATCCGGCAATCGTCGCCCCGCTAATCCCGACAAGAGTAAACCCGAAACAGTTCGCGACGCGCATAATGACGTTTCGATGGATCGACGCATTAATGAGCCTCGACGCTATTTACTTTGCGAACGTGGCCGCACTTGTTCGTTCGAGACGCGGCTGAGATGACGCACGTATCGAGTCTTGCTGCTCCTCGAGTTACACAGCCGATTTTTGGTGATACTTGTGCGAGGAATAGTTCTTACACTCCGCGACAATACTGTAAAGGGGCCCCTAGACGATCAATTGAAACTCCCGTCAATACTCTTCAATAACCCCTGCTAAACGGTCAATATGCTCTTTCAATGCGCCTCGTCAATATTATTGATAGGCGTATTGATAATATTATTGATCGTCCACATCATATTCCCCTCGTACGACGCCATTCCCCCACTCCCCGACGGTAACGACAGAGAGGGAGAAACTGTATTCCCCTGATCTGGTGACACCTTAAGAAAATGACTGGAAAGTGTACTCGTAAACTGTGTGAATGCAAACTAAAAGTGTGAAAAGTTATGAAATGGACATTTTAATTGAATTCAAAATTTAAAATCAATTTAATTGAATAAATTTAAAGAGAGGGGGTACCAGTATTCCCCTCTCACGAGTCTCTGCACGAGGTAGGTGACATTATATTATCCCCACTACGAGCAGACAGTGCTTAGGACATCCAGGGGAGCACCATAGAAAGCACCATGTGCATTCAATCATAACAATCGTAAAATTAAACTTGGAAGAAGCTCCTTGGGTTTGCAGCAGCTGGGGGTTTAGAAAAACGTGGCAGAGTCCTTCGGGATTAACCCGTTGCCCTAAGATTTATTTTACGGTTTCGATGATTAGACCTTTTTTGTAGATCGTAATTTCCTAAGAAAGGAGAGAACTTATTTCTATTGTATGCCTGTATCTTCTCTAATAGCTGTACATTAACAAAATCAAAATACATAGAATGTTATTTAGAATCTGTTCAGAATCTTCATCACGAGTCAGACACGATATTGGGAGGGGGTTCCATGGAAATCATCGACACAGATTTCTCCGACACGGTTTTCATCGACAACATTTCATTAATTTTTTATTTATTAATTAATTAATTCAAGAACACTCGGTTTCATATTTCGTTTTTCCACTGATTTTCATTCAATCCACATTAATTAATTAATTTATTAATAAAAAATTAATTAAATGTCGGTGAAAACCGTGTCGGAGAAATCTGTGTCGGTGATTTCCATGGGACCCATTGAAAGGCAAGGGATTAAAGCGGCCATTGTATTATACATGCCAGAAGAAAAGATTGAAAAGGGCTCAACGCAAAATACAAAGGTCCCTTTTGCTAGCTAACACTTTTTATCCTCGGTGTATCCGGGTCGTCGTTCACATTCGATGCGTTTTGTGCGACGAACGCACCATGAAATTAGCGCACGCAAGCTGGATACATCGATCTCTGTCGAAAGGGTTTTATTTGTCCCGTTCTCTTTATTCTTTCTACCCCTCTGTTTTGTTCCCCGTCGCCGTTCTACATTCGATTCTTACCTCTCTGTAACATCCTTTTGCTCCAACGTTTCCTTTATATTCCGGCTAAGTTCCCGCCTCGTGTACAGTCTCCGCGACTCTGTTTTCTTCTCGTGTACGGCCTGTTGTATTTTAATCTCCCCAGGGAAATATCTTGGATATTACAGAAGATACCGAAGAACGTTTTCACCGGGAGTAGGATATCATGGAGCATGAATGATGCTCGCGTTTGTTTGATACCGGAATGACCTTGGGAAACGCCGCGCAAGTGAATTTTTCATTTTTAAACAGGAAAGTACATTTCGTTTCGCATCACTCCACGGTTGACAATAAAATGATTGTGGTTCAAGTGGAATTCATTTTCTCGTTTTCTCTGTACGTTCCTGATGTTTAAACGTACTTGATAACGTTTGTTAATTGCGCAGAAAATGATGCTGGAGTTCGCCATACTTTTAAAAGGCATTAACAAAATGACGGCAGTTCTTGCCTTATTCAATCAAGTTATAAAAGCCGAAACATATAAATTTGTGTATCAACATTTCCCTCGTATGTGACGAGCATTGTATTACAATTTCATTCGTCCTTAATGAAAAATGTATTCAATATGAAATTTGTAATTATTATAAGAGATGTAGGTTTGTTTATTCAGCTTGAAATTAATCAATTTATTTGCGACCAGGTACGATGCTACCATTCATTTCATTCGTGAAATAATTACTTCGAACAAGTAGGTTTTCGAAATAGTTCGAAGTGAAATGACGTTCTCTATGTGCTTATCCTATTACGATTAAATTGATAAATATTTGAATGATGTACCGGAGGTATACGGAATCCGTTTCACGCTAAAGGAATTAGATTTAAATTGCATACTCCCGCGAAGCGAGAGTCTCCCTACAATCTTCGTGTGGTATTATAAATGGAAATTAGACCGGGAATAATGTATCTTTATGCACATGCTATTCTCATAATTTACCGCTCCAAGCAGTGGACAAATTAAGACGAGCGATTCATGATACGCGCCGCGTTTCTGTACTTTGCTTAATAATTAAAAGCAATTATAACCGCGAAAATTATGTCTAAGGGAGAGACTTCTGGAATCCTCATAAAACCTCCAGCTACAAAACATGCTTATTAGAATGCGGTTTTTATGCATTTATGGCAAAGGTGTAGATGTGCAATTTCAAACTGTACGGGGGATGAAAAGAGTTTAAAGAATCCCTCGTATCATTTCCAACGTAGAAAAATTGTTTGGAAAGACATTTACATGTGTATCTTCCGTGGCGATAAGTGTGGGCTCTTTTTAAATAATTGTTTGTACGTTTACTGCACTTTTGTTGCTATCTGGAGTACGCTCGTACAGTCTTTTCTACTGCAAACATTTTTTCCAACGCATGGCGAGATTTAAATTCAGAAGTTCCTGGTTCGTACTTTGGAAAAATAGTGTCCGGAATAACATACTGTAACTAGTAAATTTAACGTGATAGAATAAAAATATTAATCATAAATAGACAGATGATTTTTTGCATTTGTGGCAAGAATGAGTGGGTGTAATTTAGAACAGTAGAACATTAGAAAATGTAAATTAACACTGAACCTACCACGAGGGGTCAAATGACCCATTTTCTAATATTTGACAATTATTGAAATTGTAAAGGTGTTTATACGGGAATTTATTGAAAATATTTTTTTACTCCAGTATATTGTATTATAGTAAAAGTCACAAAATATAAATAAATTTAATCTTGTTATTTTTATAATACTATTTCACACAGTCACTTTTGATGGTCGGTAGGTTTAGTGTTAAGAATTAAATTAACACTTAATTATTAAGAAAGGAAACAAATTTCTATTTCACTCGAGTTTGTCGTAATTCGCGTAAAAAATCATAAATGCGTGATCATGCGCTCCTGGAAAAATGGCTTCATTTTTTCAGTGTTGCTTCTCACTGTATATCCCGAGGGAACCGTGAATCATCCGCGAAGGGATCGAAGACGATCGTGGAGCTCGATCGAATTCTCGAGAGCGTGAGCAATATTTGATCGACAGCGGCGACGGGCTTGGGGTAGGCAAGGGGGTGAGCAGTGTGGGGTGCGGGAGCTCGTTGAATCCAGGCTATCAAAAACCGCGGTAAATTCATTGCCGTTATTTCCACGCCGGCCGACACGTCCGATGGCGTCTAGGCGCGGTGATCTATTTTGGTCGGAAGTGGCGGCGATCGATTAGCTGAAAATATATAGCGATTGACGTGCCGCGGCGGTGCATCGCTCAACCGATTGTAACGGTATCGGCTCGTAATTTCGGAAAACGACGCTCGAGGCAATGCCGCCGCTACGAATACAAACAACCGTGACACGAGTACATGCTTGCCCGTTCGAAATTGCCCGCTCGCCCCTACGGTTTCTCGCCACCGTTCCCTCGTCCCGTTTTCACGTTCCCTTTCACCCCCTTCCCCCCACACCTCATCGTTTCTTGTCTACCTCAATAGTCGTTACGACGCCGCTGCGTCATCCATACAATTTTTATTTACAGTGTCGTTTATCCGAGCAAAACGATCTGGTATCGTGTTCTAGTATTCTCTCTGTAACTGTCTAAAAGATCTCTGCCGTAACTGTCAATATTTTATCCCCACCACAATCCCAGACAACGGGGAAGAAGCTCGACAACCAACCAAGGGTCGAGTATCGGTGAAACTTATTTTTTTTATAAAATTATTTGGTCCCCGCAGGGTTTCAAATCCATTTACCAACTCCCTAATCTTTCCACTCTCACTACTATCGCCTTTTCAGCGTGGCCTACAGTTTATAAAGGTGGGTTCCGAACCACCTTGGGTCATCACAGTTTTTAAAAGGCACATGGAATATTTCCAGAGGTGCCGGCATCGGGGATTGAACCTGCGACCACTGAGCCACTGCGAGCCTTTCGGTGAAACTTATACAAGAATTGCAATTCTTCTAATTTTTATTTATGTTTTTGTGAAATTTTTATCTCATTGCATTCGTCTATTTTTTCCGATTAAAACAACACCCAACACGGTACAGTTACGATCTTGATTACTCGTGCAACAAGCGAGGTTAAGAATTCGTGCACCTCTACCATAATTGTGAAGTGTGGAACATTGATCGCTTGTGACACAATTACGATGAGACGAAATACGATGGTGAATGTTTAAAAAGGAGGAATTTTTTTAATCATCCGAAATATGCAAATAAATCGTGTATTATTTCGTCCGGCAACGTAACCACGTTTTTGTAACGCGTTCTCGATCGCCAGACCGCGTAACATATATATTTACCCTTCGTTTGTAATATTGTTTCAGCATGCGTCGAATCCCTCTGTTTTTGTTAGCGTGTCTCTCACTAAATCTTCCTCTGTCTTCGTCCCTCTCGTACAGCTACGCTCGTCTCTCGTTCTAGCACGTTGTCGTTCGAAGCGAGCCACCCTGTCGCCCCCAACCATCAACCCTCTTGGGATCCCCCGTGTTCCGCGCACCGTACCGGCCCGTGCGAATCCACCGGTTCCTCTGTACCAGATTATGGAGCTGGCCGATCCTGTAAACTACAAGCTACCAGCGTAGTCACACTTTGTTGCCCGTTGCTCACCAGTCATCGCCGCTGTAATTTGCCGGACTATTTGCCACGGTCGGACATTGCGTCCTACTTCCCGCCCTCGGCGTGTCCGGTGTCGAAAAACCACCCCGGGACGATCGAGCCTCGCGCGCAAAGGGGAGTGTGGGTTGCGTGAAACGCGGGGCTCCGTCACTGGCAACCCTTTCGATAAATTGCGGGTCCCCGCCGCCGAGCTACATCGCTGTCAATTATCCTGCTTTGTGACTAGATTACACCCTCGTGGAACACTTTCCACTGTTGGGTGATAGTCGATTTTTGGTGTTCGAGATTTTGGAAAAATTCTTTTCCCTTAACAATTCTGAAATATTGTTTTGGACGCTTGAATGGTCGGGAACGTCATTCTGAAGACGAAATTCCAAAATTCAAGATGACATTAATTTTGATTATTTTTAATTGCTTGATAAGCAATATTAATTTAATTAATGCAAGTTATATCAGTCATACGAACTCTCTCAGTCATGTTAGTAATCTTCGTCTTGCCAGTTTCTTTGAGTCTAAATGAACAAAAATCGGGATTGAATTATTAGATAATGTATTCGACAATATAAAAGTTAATAAAAGTATTAATTGTAGCTAAACATATGTCCTTAACAAGAAAAATACTTACAATATTACTAGTGGAGCCAATTAAGTATGATTTATGAATCAGGACCGACCTAGACGCTTCCAAGTCTACTCTTCCGTAAGAGTCAACATAGACCACATTATCGCCAGTAAGCGTTCCGGGATATTTTCCACAAAAACGTATCTTGCGCGTTTAATAATGAACTTTTGGGGGAGAATGCGAATATTCAGATTATGGTCTAGGAAGAATATCTGGCGGATGTATCGCAGGGAAGGGTTACCAAGAAAACCGAACGTTAGCTTTGGGGAAGGCTAATCCTCTCGCAGTGGACAATATTGTGAGCGTTCATTGGAGCGGATGGCTGGAGGCTAGGATTCCGTAACATTGTCCTGTAATCCGGAGGCGAGACTCGGACTTGGTCAGGAGAAGAAAGAAATTTCAGCGTCGAAGCGCTATACGTCCTGTCCAGTGCGGTGCGGCGCGGGTGCGCACCAAGCGGAAACGGATTCAGGATGGCACGAGACTGGCAAGAATTTTCCCGGGGACATTAGTATTCCCCGAAAGTCGTGGTCACCGCGGCGTTTACGACGGGCTTTTTCCCCCGACGCGGCAGAAAAGCTTTTAAGCTACGCTTTAAAAAGGACAGTCCGGTTATCGTGGCCCGCGTAAATATATCCAGACACGGGGCAAAACCTAGCCCCCGCTTTCTGCCGTCGCGTCGCAATATCGGATAACTCCGACCGCGGCTCTGAGCTCCGCTTCATGCATTTAAACGGGCAGCCTCGGGTAACGTTATTGCGCTTAATAACGCCGGTGATCATTAGACCACGCGATTGGTTCGACGATCCTGCTACCTCATCGGGACCCGTTACTACATACGTACGTTGGCTGCAAAAATTATACAGGGTGATTTACGTGATTGCAACAAGCTACAGTAAATCCTCTATAGTCGCAAAAGCCTCGGGTAGGTTCGTTTGCAATGTTCGTTGGCGGACAATATTTCTTTGGGCTTCAAACACCGAGCCGAACGTAGAAAAAAAAACAGCGCGTGTAAAGAGAGACCGCGCGCGGGGCCGACTCTCCGCGTCTCTTTGTTTCCCATACGCTGTCCTTCCTTGCGCCCGAAACTTTCATCGTAAATTAAACCACTCAATACAGTTGAAATTATATCGTGTTTGGTATTATTTTAATCAGAAAAATGTCACAAATATATTGGCGAAGGTTTCATAAAAAAAATAAGTAATGATAAAAAAAATTTTATATTGGTATTACGTTGTGAGGACGCGCGAGCCTTTGAACTGTGCCGACGCCTGCGACTCTCCGCGTCGCATTAGGTTGCGTTTACACCAAGTTGTCCGCGGGCTTGAGCTCGCGGGCTTTTGTCACATAAATTTCGTGCGGGTTGACGGGCCCGCTGTGCCCCCCGCTGTGCGTGGCACAAAAAAAGGTCTCTATGGGCTCCACGGCTTCACGGTTCGTTTAGGTAAACTACCGATCGCTTTTATTAACGGAGCCCATAGAGACCTTTTTTTGTGCCACGCACAGCGGGCCCGTCAACCCGCTCGAAATTTATGTGACAAAAGCCCGCGTGTTCAAGCCCGCGGGCAACTTGGTGTAAACGCACCCTTAGTAGTGCTTCACACCGATATACCCGAGCCGACATCAGATTACTACAGTAGAGGGGATATTTTCTTTGTATTCATCGTGTATGACCGACTATAGAGGATTTACTATTATTTTGCTTTTATAATAAAAACCGCAAGAACTTTCTTTCCTACCTAATATTTGTCTCAATGACCTTCATATGACCGCTATAAGTATAACGACCCATAAGTCAGTCCCATAAGCCATAAGACTGGTTTTGAAGTTAGGAAAAAATATTGCGAGGAAATGATGAATGAATGGCTTTCGAAAGGATACAAGATGGCGTTAATCGTTTCTCCCTAGCTGGAGGCGTCGAGGTCAAACGAAGGTCATTGAAATTTTCCTGAATGGATGCCAAAATGACTACATGTTTTGTATATATGTTGAGTCTCTTTGCTATTCTATCAGATGATGGCATAAGTTCGTGCTCGATTTGAAAATAAAATTCAATGGTTAAATTGCAGCAGAGATCATATATTAACATCTTCAATTTTGAAGATTATTCAGCCATTTCGAATTTCATCTACTCAATTTTACTATAAATGCATAAAGATCCGCAGTCTAGTTACACGCATGCTGAAAATTCCATCGAAATCGGACGCATAAAAGAGAGAAATCAGAAAATGTTACATTTGCCCAGCTCTCAGTCGAATTAAAAATGTGAGAAACAATCTTGTGCTGCGAGAAACTAACTTTGAAATAGTTACAGAAGCGGAGTACAACAGCGTCGGTCTTTCGCGGCACCGGCAGAGCGTAGAATAAACAAATTAAAAGCATTTAAATGTGCTTACCATTAACGAGAATCAACGAGTCTCCGATTTATTTTCAATTACACGTCCCGGCGAAAGTAGCGTCCGAACGTTGGTTGTTCCCGGGGTCCGAGTAACTCTATTTTTCCAAAGTGCAGACGGAAGAAGTTGTGCAAACTCGAGAGTGGTGCGCAAAGCAATTATTTAAGTTGTTGAATCTGGTGTAATTATTCTACGGTGCTTGTGTTCGCCGAGCTTCTCCCGGAATGCAGAGGGTCCCTCGAATCAACAAGTAGCTTGAGACGGTTTTTTGTCAGCGGAAGATTTAGCTGGATTGGATTAGAAATCGCTTTCTCGTGAAAACAGCTGCGAGCCACTGGGGCTCGCAAAAATATGCGAACTTCGCGCGAAGAAAATACGATTTCGCGTGTCGCATCAAGAAAATCAAATTAATTTTCCAACTTTTTTTGCGACGGTATCTCTTGTCGCATTTTACAAGAGGATTGTTCTTGTCCTAGAAAATTCTGAAAAAAAACCGACCAAATGGCAAACACCCAAACAAACATACTGCAATTAATCCAAAAAGTCAAACACCTCAAAAATATCAGAAAAATGCAAACTTCACATCGAAGTTTAAGAGTGACGTAATTTTCTCAGATTTTTTCAAGAAGTGCGTCTGTGGTAAGAAAAGATAAAAAGCACTTTGTCGAAGTTTTCAACAGTGAGCTTTAACAACGTGGATGTTCAACAATTTTACCGGCGAATTTAATCGATTGTTGGATTTGTTCGAGCAGTATGTGAATATCCGGTTGATGGCGACAACGCGATTAAGGAGAAACTGTAGCAGCTAGAAAATAATAAATAGTATGCTATTCTCCCTATCGCCGGGCTAAACAAAATATCGACGTCGCCGGCGATCCCGTATCACGTGAAGGGTATTCGTTTCCATAAACGATTAACAAGGATCCATGGGACAGAGTGAGGATACCGGCTGGCTAGAGCAATATTATTTAACGTCAAACGCAAACACGGGATCGATCGCGTCTGCCTGACTCTTCCTTTGCTCGTCGCCTTGTTTTTTGTTTCTCCTCGTTCATCGTTCAGTCTCGTCGGACCGTAAACAAACTGTAGTCGCTGGAAATGCATGAATTCAGGCACCTGAGGTATTATATCAACACGGGAGCGTTGATGCTACCGCGCAGAACATAATTGCTAATATCTTATCCCGTGCAATGAAATTCCTACTGCCAGGGATACCGGCGTATTTACAACTCTCGCAGTTTTTAATCCTAGGATAGTAAAACTCGACGCTCGGAAATCCCACGGAAATTACAACCATGATTGTTTATACCGATGTTCTTCGTTGGGAGAAATAGAAGAAGAACCGCTCATCGCGACGAGATTTTCATTGTTTTTGCTCGGGCATTTTACTTATGCCGGGGCAATTTAATTTAGTACCGGTAATTGCTTGGTCTCTCTACCACACACAATGTTTGAAATTAATATAATTCTTCCGCTACAGTCGTTGTTAAGAGCAACTTCTGTCGGCTCGTAAACATACCTTCAACTTGTAAAATAGTACAAATGTGTCGCAAAATGTTTTCCATTTTTTGGTTATTTTAATTCGAAATAATTTACGTCGCTTCGGGCATAAGCTTTTTGACGAGGAATTGGGTCAAATGGGAATTTTTATTAAAGTGTTTCCATGATAAAACTGCTGGTGCTTTTTCATTATCTGTATTTTACTACGTTGACATAACGAAATTTTTATAGCAATTATATGTTTTGTAATTAAATTATTCCCGGGAGCCTCGTGTGCGCCGAGCGAACAGTAACATGAAAATTTCACTTTGAATTATTATTTGATGCTTAAATAAATCACATTTCCTCTCTCATACTCTTTTCATCTAAGACTATATTTAGCTGGTTAATGTTTGCTTAACATTTGTTGTTATAAAATGTGTGCGATTATGGTCCGGGAATGTCACATCGTGATCCCTTGTCAGTCATCGAACCACGTTCGAGCAGCGTGTTGACCAGGTAAAAAGAATTCCGGCGAAGATCCACCATATTCCCGTGCACGGAGCGTCATACTACATTCGTCTCCGCATTTTCATCTCAAAGAATTATGCTCCCTTTGAGACCTCCTCGACCATTCACTTTCCAGGCGCCACGCCGGTGGATACGTCGTTATTCGGCTCGGGACGCGAGTCTAGCGGATGGCATGCATCTTTTATACGATCCGTGTGCGCGAACGAGTAACTACCGATCCCCAGGCTCCTTCAGGTGAGGTCCAAGCCGTGGCTGCTCGGCCCGATACCCTCGATTAGATCAATATATTCCTGCTAGCGGGTAGAACCAACTGACCAAGAGCCTTCGCAAAGACGGTGTGTGTTGGCTACCTTCTACACTCATCTGGAAAAATTCAGGACTCAAACTAAAGGTGGAGGATAGTACTTCATCATAGATGTGGTTGGATTCTAGAAAAACAAACCTCGAAAGACACGCTGCATTTCCTTCTCCTCCTCTTTCAATGCACTACTTCCTACTCTCACCAGCAGCTGGACAAAATTGAGGACTCAAATTGAAGGTGGAGGATAGTACTTCATCATACGTGTACCTAGGTTAAAGAAGAACGGGCAAAGGACGACAAGCTCCATTTCTTTTCTTCCTTCTTGACAGCACTACCTCCTACATGTACTAGCAGATGGACCAAAATGAGGATTCAAATTAAAGGTGGAGGATAGTACTTCATCATAGATGTACCTAGGTTAAAGAGGAACGGGTCTAATAAGACGACAAGGTGCATTTCCATTTGCTCCTCTCTCACTGCACTACCTTCTACACCCTCCAGCAGATGGACAAACTTGAGGACTCAAATTCAAGTTGGAGGATAGTACTTCATCATAGATGTACCTAGGTTAAAGAAGAACGGGCCTAAGACGACAAGGTGCATTTTCATTTGCTCCCCCCTCTCTCACTGCACTACCTTCTACACCCTCCACCAGATGGACCAAAATGAGGACTCGAATTAAAGGACTGCATTTCCTTTTCATCCTCTCTGACTGGCATGATTGAGGGGTCAAATTAAAGGTGGACGATAGCACTTCATCATACATGTGCCTAGCTTGACGAAGAACGGGCGACTCGCTCCATTTCAGTCGCTTCACCTCAGCCGCCGCGAAAACTGTTTGCGTTGAGCCAGTGGTCCGAGTCTCCTTGCGCGCGTTGTTTACCGATCCAGCGATTTCCGGTCGCCTAATCTTCCGGCAAGCTGGGTTCGGTTGATCCCGGGATTCCTATTTCTCTGCCACAAGTGGCCAAACAGAGGAATGGACTCGGGTCATCAAGTAGCACAACAAAAGGCAGCGAATGGAAAGACGTCCGAGTAAACAGCACAGCCTAGGAGGCAGCGAATAAATGGTTCGACCTAGTTGCTGGATCCTCTCTGGTCGCTAAGTCATCGATCCCTATCGTTAAACAAACACGTTTGATTTTCCATGCAGATTCGAGCCGATCTATCTTCGATGGAAACTTCTTTCTTCTCCATCCGTCTTCTCTTCTCTTTTTATTCCTTCTTTATCTTCCGGCTCGCCGGACAGGAAACAGAAACCGTGAGAGATCCGAATGCTCGATACGAGCGGACTCGCGGATACATGGTCCGGCAAAGCCTTCCATTATCCTGGACGACGCTATTCAATCCGAGCTACACGTATCCCGATGTATTACGCGGAGCGTCTCGGGCAGATAGGCCGTCGCTACGATCGGACCTCTCGCGTTCTCCATAAACAGATCCGTTTATCAGCACCCGTGATAAACTCCCGTCTACCTCGAGGATCCGTCAACTCCGCACAAACCCGACCCAACAACCCCTTCCAAGATACCCTAACCACCCTTCACGTTCTTCGATCAAAGAACACAGACAACGCGGCACGCGGCGGCTAACCTTGTTGCCAGATGGATCGGCCGATCGCCCTCGGCAAAGATTTCGTCTTCTTCCTCCGGTCCAGGCTTTCAAGCTTTTTCAATCCTCCCCGACGACATTCTTCCAATTCAGATTTCCCCGCCCACCCTCTTAGCGCAGACACGCGCCCTGAAACAACGGAGCCCGGGGGATTAGGCAAATCGTGTCGTAACGAGATTGCTAAGCCCCGGAATTCTTCCTTATCCATGTTCGACCCTCGTCAACCAAGCTACGTCAGATTATCTGCCTGTGGAATCGTTATTTCGGGATGTTTCAAAGAAATGTAGAGATATTGAACGGCCCACCCTCCGGGTGAATTCGGAGGATCGAGTGCCGCGGATGTAGATCCTTTGGAAATCCGACTTGCGGGACGTCGCACAGTACGGTACCCTGTGGACAAAAATCTAAAAATTCATTGTCTAATGTCCACTGGATTGTATGTTGAATCTATGTCTTTACATCTAAATTATCATGTTTATCAATAGAAAATACAAATAATTCAGTAGGGGTTTAGTTACAAGCGTTTGTTCCTTAAGAAAATGCTGTATCAAACAGTTCCTTGATCAAAACGTAACTTACTTTCATGGTACATATCAGGAAAAAGAATTTGATGGAATATGTCCTATGGGATATGATAGCTTAAAGTACAGTTAATGTGACTGAAATTTCAAATTTGTAAGTCTATTATATGCATTATAGTAGTAAATAATACAGTAGAAATAGGTTTTCTCACCTTTAGATAGAGATATTTCAAGCTGGGTTCAAAACATCCTGTACTTTTTGTTTTTTCGTAATTAGTAGACATTGTACTTCAATTTCCCACAAGCTCTTCCTTGCTACAAACTGCTACACTCGAAGTTATTTAACGTTAACCCTCGGCGAATGCGACATCCGGCACCGTGTGTCTAATTTAATTATCCAATATAATCATCAGTCGGTATATCAGGAACGCGTATGTAAAAATTAGTATTCAACAAAATAGAATAAATAAATAAATAAAATTTTTTTTTTAATTCTAAAATAATATTCCAAAACCTCGATTAGTGCATTTAAAACAATTTCGAACAAAGAAATATAAGTTATTACTACGCCAAACGTATCTTTTTATTTTTGTCCCAAATTCCTACCAAAGTACCGCACTGTGCGTCGGCAAGGTGAAGAAGTTTTTTCTTATGGCGTTGCAGAATTTCGGAGAACGAACGTTTTTATGGAAACGTGGTTTTTAAGATAGTTGGGAAGTTATTAGTTATTTTAATATAAAATGTTAGAAGCGCGTTACTTTCTTTAGAAAGAAATTTATAGAATAATTTCTGACAAAATGAGTGAACCTGAAAATCTTGCATCTTCTAAAATTTAGTGAAAACTGATGAAAAAAAATATTTTCCATTTTATCAATAGTTTTCGGCATGCAATAACATGTTGAATAATTCGCGTCGACAAATATGTACGTCTGCAAATGTAAATTTTGTAGCCCGCGGACGGGACAAATTGATAACGCAAGCGAAAAATGTACAGTCCTGAATGACAAGCGTCGAGCATTGTTAATTAAAACGTGTACTAATATTTTGTGATTTACGTTTGTTAAAAGCGTCAAATGGAAGGTGGAAAGTATGGAAACTGATAAAGTGACAATATTAAAAATCGTACAGTTATAATGGAATTATTGAAAGATCCAAAGAACTGTGGGAAAAGAGTTCGCTCATTTTATGCGAGAGTCGCCGGATTACGACGCGAAAAGTTAAAGCATAGTGCTCGTAACTTCAGATTTACATTCACGTTGCAACGTAGAAACTGCAGCGTTTGTAAACTTGGACTTACTATTCCACTCTCCATTCAAGTTTCCTATTGTTTTTATCGTTCCGAGTAGCGTGGTTGTAAGACAACGCCATTCCGTGCTGACAAACGCGTGTCGTCGGGTCGTTTTTCTAATCTTAACTTTTTACAGCGTTCCTATTCAAAGTGAACTATTTTTACTTTACTGGGTTTCGATGCAATCATCAAAATTAGAATTCGCTGAATTTTTATAAAATTTATTTGCAGCACAGTATGGCGTGATTTCTTTTAATTCACCGAGTGGATTAATTGCTTGTACTACGTAAATGAATATCCTGCATTTTTTTTGCTCTTTTGATACGGTCAAACAAACCACACTCGCTTTTAACATGGGAATGCCTTTACTTCATTTGCACACTTAATAAATTTCCCGTTCGCTTCGTATATTACCATTCTCTTAATTAGTTCCTTTCTCTTTGCTGCATACTTAATTATCGCGAATTCCTTTCACATTTCTCGCATATCCCTTTGACGGCGTATCAAAGAACTGCTGGAAAGAACGTTCTAATTAAACTGGCGTGTTTATTCGTTTACGATAAAAGCGAGTCGATCAAGTACGAAACGATAATAATGTACACAGAATTACGATTATTACAGACATTGCATCCAATCCTCTCTATTCAAATGAAACGATCAGGGAACTACGTAAGGATACAACACAAAAGGTGTGTACCTGAGCAGCGAGAATATTACAGCATTATCAGTATCCATGAGGCAGTCAACATTCTTGTTATAAATATTTAGAATATTAATTATGTACATGTACAATAGAAACATTTTATGTATGCATCTACAACGAATGAATAAAGACAATGTAATAAAAAAGAATACCTGTTTGTATACATTTATTGAACCACCAATTTCTCCAGAACGTCCGACTTATCGCAGAGTTATACTACTGATTTCCACGAAAATGTACTTCTGTCTAACTGGTCAATGAATACTCAAATAGCGAGACTTCGGAAAACAAAAATTTTCAGTTGACTGGCTTTTCGTTGAGTTGTACTACTGAATTTCGTGTCACCACCTTCGATATTCAATACAAAATTCAATTTTCTAGGTTTCCGAAACATTTTCGGCAAATTTCGGACGTCTGACTTGTCGCTGAGTTGCACTACTGAATTTCGTGCCACCTCCTTCGAATTAGAAATCCTAAATTTTCAGAATATTTTCGAAAACCTCGTAAATTGAATTTTGTATTAGGAGAACATGATATCGGAGGAGGTGGCACGAATTTCAGTAGTACAACTCAACGACAAGACAGACGCTAGAAAATTTTCGAAAATTGAGTAGTGCAACTCCACGTCAAGCCAGACGGTCGAAAATTTGTCGAAAAGTTGTCGAAAACCTTGAAAATCGAATTTTGTATTAGGAGAATATGATATCGGAGGAGGTGGCACGAAATTCAGTAGTACAACTCAACGGCAAGCCAGACGCTCGAAAATTTTCGAAAATTGAGTAGTGCAACTCCACGTCAAGCCAGACGGTCGAAAATTTGCCGAAAATTTTTCGAAAACCTCGAAAACTGAACTTTGTATTAGGAGAACATGATATCGCAGGATGTGGCACGAATTTCAGTAGTACAAATCAGCGATAAGCCAGACGGTCGAAAAATTTTCGCCAAGTCAGTAGCAAAATTCAGCTTTTAAGCTTTGTGAGGGTGGGGAAAAAAGAACGCATTAACTGTTCCATCAAATATTCTTTATTTTTCACCAAAAAATTACAATATTAAACGTAGACGAAGGTCTTGGCATGACTGCGGTGACATAGGGCAAAAATCACATGTGCTATACGTTGCTTGTAACTTCTTCCAGTGTCCCTGTGCAGTGTCTTACAGTAGTATTGTAATCTGAGAAAAACCAGAGTGGTGCAGTAGCTCGGGCCCAAAGAAGCGAGCTCGCGAAGCGACGACGCCGAGGTGTTAATAAATTAGCATCACGCCGGTAGTACATTAGCAGAACAATAAGGGAGTTGAACTGCGTCGGAGTAGGACCGTTTTAATATGCCGGCAGCTCGGTCGCGAAGCCAGCTGCTCGATTAACGTTTCGCTGTTATGAGCGCGAGCTCCGCTCCACACCGCACTGCTCCGCACAGCTCCGCGAGTAACAGGCAACGAACCGCGAGAGTTTCCAACACCGGGGTTGATTGCCACGGGGGGTAGGAGAAACCAAGCCCCCCTGATCCACCAGCCACGTTTCCCCTGTGTAACGGCGTTTCGCGACAGCCGTTCGGCAGTCTCGTTTCTTCGCGAATTTCGCGGCACGGCCGCCTCGTAAAAAGCGGACGACACGACTTCGCACTTTGCTCGGGCGGAACGGTGCCGAACCGAGAGAGGGAACCTCACAGAAACTGGTTGTTGTCTGGCCGGAACGCGGCGCCGATAAATTCATATCGGTACGCCCGGACTTCGACGGCAGCGGCGTCCATTAAACGAGTTTCCTACCTTAGGATCTTCGGTTACTTCTTGGAAAAGGGCAAGGTTAGATGGAGTCGCCTGATTAAGATTTGTGTCTAGCGATGGGTTCAAGTACCTCGCAAACAGGTTCAAAACTTGATTGATGGTATTCGAACTCCCTATAAGTACTTCGAAAAAAAAAAATAGTACTCCCAAGTATACTAGAACCTTTACAAGTACTGTGGTAGACGTAAATAATACTTGCAAGTATACTCGAATCTTGATCGAACAGTTTCGAAACTTTCGAAATTTTTATGAATATCGTTACGAATTTCCGTATTCTTGCACGCTCCGTGGCAACGTAAGGCTGTTCCGGCGCGGCGTTTGTTTACTTTTTTTTTTGTAAACACGGTGTGGAGGTGGAGATGAGAGTGAAAACGGGGTCTCGTAATTTTACATTCTTCTACCGATGACTGTAGTTTGGAATGTACTTTGCGACAAAAAGTGTGATATATTATATCGAACATTATCTAGGTGATGTCGAGAACAATCATTTGTATATATTAACTGCATTATTGGATCCACGATTCAAAACATTAGCTTTTCCTAAAGTTGAATCTATCCCTAGAGCAGGGGATGCCTTGACTGATATAGCCACTAATTATATTAATAATGATAATTCATCTACAACATGTGATAGTTCACAGACGCAGATGTCCGAAAATCGGCACAACAGCGAATTATCAATTTGGTCGTCTTTTGACAATGAAATAGCAATTACAAATAATACGATACCTATCTCATCGTCTACTGCGTATGAAATGGTAATTTTTACAACTGTTTTCCCTGAATCCTTTCCGACGAAGGTCGCGAGAAGTTGTGCCGCGATCGGCCGGAACAACAGCACCCCGGAGAGTTTGAAATCTGTAGATAAACACTGATCTCCGCTCGTTTATTTACTCCGCGAAGTAGTCCGGGTCAATAATACCCGGGGACTTCGAACAATTTTAATCTCCGGCGTAGTCCCGTGTCGTTCTGCTGCACGGCGAACGTGACCGGGCTACGAAGAACCCGGTTTAAGAACAACCAAGTCGATTTAAATAGCGTAGGAAAGTTTTTCAATTAAGGGCCACGGTAATACGGATGTTACAATTATTGTGCAGGGTGCGTCTCGCTCCGCGCGCACCTGCGCTCCGTCGATTTAATTGGTTAATGAGCGCATTTGCGTAATTCAATGGGGTATTCGAAACGAATGCAAACATCTGCACAACTTGTTTAAACCGTGCCCGCCTTGCCGGGGCAGTTTCGCGCGAAACTTTCTCCCCCCGTTCACTGAAAATACTGTGGACTCTCCTTCGTCGTTCTCCTCCATCCCCGCCACGGTGAAAACAGCTGGGAAACTTTCGAGCATCCCATCGAGCCCGGATACATCGGAACGACGCGACTCGACTTTGTAGATTTTCGATAGCGGAGAACAGGGCTGCATTAATCGCGTCTGCGAGAGCGCCTCGCGTAAGCATCGTTTAACCTTCGACCCGTTCGCTGCTCCTCCGGTGAAAAAGTGGTTTCATAAACGCGACGACGGCCGCAACTCGAGGGAATGTTCCCTCGCGGAGTGCCAACTCGCGTTACGACTCTCGCCGCGAGCCAAATGAACTTCTGTTCGGATGCTGAGGCGCGTCGAAAACACCCATCCAGCTTTTACTGCCACCGTTCCCTCTTATTACCACAGTCTTTTTCCACTTTCTTAACGGGTCGCGGTGGCCGGCCATCGAACTATCTGCGCGACTTTCTATGCAACAAAGTTTCCATCGATTCAGGTTGCTACGAGCCATGAATAATAAAAATGGCGAAAAATGGGAAGCTCAATATTCAAGGCTCTTTCAATGCTTATTCCTTCAAAATTATATTTCGCGACCACTACAGCGCGATTCTGAACTTCCAGATAGGCGGAAATTTGCTGAATAAAATGAACCGCATAATTGGCCCTTTTTACAATATCAAACATTTTTTTATTGCAGTATATAGGACTCATCGCGAAGAACAAAAGTTTGTAAGGAACTCAGGCTTCAAGTCAAGTGTCCTCTTAAAAACTAATTGCAAAATTTTGTAAAATATTTTATTCCACGTCTACAGGCTGTCTCAAAATGGTATAAACGTGGAGGGGATGATGCTACGTTCCCTTTTATGGTTGAACCAATTTTACAAAAGTTACTCGATTTTAGCGGATGGATTTTAAAGGTGGACAATGCATTAATGCTTGGCTGACCTAACAAGGAATGATGCACAAACACTAGCAACATCAATTCCATAAATGATGCTACATTCCCATTGATGTTTGAACCAATTTTACAAAAGTTACTCGATTTTAGCGGATGGTTTTAAAGGTGGACAATGCATTAATACTTGTGGGACCTAACAAGAAATAATGTACAAACACTAGCAACATCAATTCAACGAACCGAGTGCATTCTTCCCAATTTTGTCCACGTTTCCGAACAAATTGACCACTGTACGAAGCTTCGCACTGAATTCAAATAATCTTCCAGTACCACTGCACTTTAATTCCGAGAATGTACGCCATTAATGTCCCTATCTCCGTGAAAACCGCGCAGATAAGTAATTATTCATTTCTTGCATGACCCTGAAGCATCCTAATCAGGCAAACATTGCTCGGGTTCCTCCGCGTGGGCATAAAGTTGCAGCATCAGTATGCAAGACTGTCTTGGGATCATAATTCTGTGAATGATAGTGGAAACTTCAGACCAATTCGGTTCTACTTGTCAATTAACAACAATTTGTACCGTATTCGTACGTAACTTTGATGTATAATTACAGTGTCGGGAATATTTACTGTACGGCTGAAACATCAACATTGTTCGTAGTATTGACGAGATTTTAAAATAAATTGGAACTGGCATTTATTGTTAAATAAATCGGCAAGATAAATTGAATACGAATTCATTTATCAATTATATTGATACAAATGCCGTTTGTTCTGGGGGAAAAGTGAAAACAATGTATTTAATTAATATTTCCATTAAAATATATGTGAAACAAATAATACAGAAGCAGTACAACGTTATGTATAGAACAAAAAATTTCGGTTTTAATTAATATTTATCACATTGAAAATTTGTTGAGGGTTCCTGGCTTTTTATTTTTCACATTTTAAACCTCAAAAGTGTTACATTATTTTCAACCTGTTCAAATGAAAATACTGTATTAAATTTTTCTGATGATTCTTAAATTTCAATGTTGAATTTCCTTTCACACCCCTGCTGCTTCAATTTTTAATTTCCCTAGATAAATTTTAGGGAAGTGGAATCAAATACAATCTTATCGTCAGTGGCAATGGTCGTTGCAGATACAAAATTAATCAAAATCGTACCAAATTCTATTGAATTTCGTGTTTTAATATTTTAAAATTGTAAGAAAATTTTAAAAATTAAGAATGCCAATATAATAAAAAAATAACATCCGATATCGATTCTATTTTTTGCAATCGACGCAGAGGATTTTTATTATGCATAAGGATCCGCAGTCTACTGATTATTATATTTACATTAAGCTCGATTCCCTTGCGCAAGCTCTCTCCTCGGAATCAGCCCTTAAAACCGACTCTGTCACTGGCTGACCGCTTCATCCGGCATAGTGATTGACTCTGTGCAATATAGTTTCCGGCATATGCATACGATTCCGGTGGTAGTCCTCGTGAACACTACGCATGCTGGCATCTGTCGCAGTCTGTAGCAACCCGTAACAGCCATAGTTTGGCGAGTCGGCCGCAAGATGGCGGCAGGTGGCGTACTTTTGGGGCGGTTTGTAGGGTTGCACGAAGGGGTTGCGTGGCGGAACAGGGCCGTTGACGCTGTTCGGCGTCATTGACCCCGAATGCTGGCTACTGTCGCCGCCGATCATGCCGGCACTCGCATGATCGCTGGGTGCTCTCTTTCTGTAAACTCCTGGTGGAGACGTCGCTCGCTGGTGGCGCCCATAAAAGAAAATCGGCCGTACAGGGTTGAGTTACGACGCCATCGAGGCCCCAGTGCCGTATATACGCCGTCCATAAATATTTATCCGACGCCGGTCAGTAATGTCATGATGGGGCCGATAAAAATGATTACGCCACGGTGAAAACCACACTCTCGCGGCCTCCACGGGCCCTGGGAGTCGCGGGCAGCACCCTCGTAAATCGAACGTTGATTTGTTTCACGCAGAAAACGGTGTGACTCGCGTTCGGCTCGCGTCGTGAATTATTCCAGCGCAAGTTACACCGGCGCTGTTAGGAATTGAACTGCGCGATAAGAAGAATGGTAGTTTTAATTTTACGAGGTCGAACGGCCGTATAACTTTCCGACGTATCGTCGATGTCGAGTTATTGTTTTCGCGCGAGAATATCCGGCCGGCTCTGTTGCCTCGAGGTTATTGCTACGAATTCCCGCGAAAAGGGGCCGGGCCGCGCACCCTGCAAAATTTAGGGGCGCGTCCGAGAGTTTGATTTAGCGTACTTCGGAGGCGCACGCTTGAATATTACGAGGTAGTTGCGCAATGAAATTTTTCTTCGTTTATTACGCGCGCGATACGCTATCGGTCTACCCACGGAAAATGCAAAATATATTCGAACCCGCGGAATTTGTATTCATGAAACTCGAAGCAGCGTTATGCGACACGAGCCGGCGCGGCGTTTCCTGAAGTCCAAACAAATTGCTCTACGGTTTTACGAGCCGAAAATATTTTAGCACTGTTTTGTATTGTTTCGTCGGGAATATTTTCAGTATCGATGCAGGAAGCTTTGAAGAAAATGGCTGTTGGTTATTATTGAACGGACTCTTTGCAGATGGAAGAATTATTTGACCATGCAATGGATTAGTGGGATCCGTGAATTGAATTTGTTTTAATTTCCGTTGTTGATAAGACTTCGTTGTTTAATTATTAATGAAGTTGAGGAAGTTAAGTAACGGGAAAATTGTTCAGAACGAATTATGTAAAATCGAGCTGTCTGTTCAAATAGCTTTAATTGATTTAAAGCCAGAAAAAAATGTACAAACTACAAACTAAAATCTTAATTTGTAGAATTTTGAAAATATGATCGTGAAAAGCAAAGACTATTAATTGTTGTATCTCCTCCGTTGCTCCCCAAGTCATTACAAAGATATCCTAATCGATTAGTAAACATTTCGGTATTGTATGAAGTATTATAAGACATTTCGTGTCCATAAAATTTAAAAGATCATAGGAAAGGGAAATGTTCTAGATCGAAGAAACGTTTAATTCTCCTTATAATTTATAAATATCGTTATAATTAAAAATAGCGACTGACAGAGGAACAAAACCGTATAAATGCGGTGTCCGCGGCACATGGATCGGTAAAAATCTCGGGCCAGAGCCGTTCGCAGAACATCGCTGAGATAAAGGCGAAGAATGACGTCCGCGAAATTTCCATGAAAATTAAAAAACGGGTCGATACAGTCCGCGTGAAATTGACGTACGGCGCCCGGGGATATTTTCCTCTTGCCGTGCGACGTTCTGTCGGCATCGCTGCGAGGATCGCAACGCCATAAATCAATTGACACGGATCTATACCCTAACAAAAAGCTGTAGCGTGGCCAGCGGCCTTGTACCTGTAAAAAGATATCGCGCGGCGCACTTTGCCGGCCAGGCGACACACCGAGCACGCCTGACCGTGTACGCCAACATATTTTACTTCTGAACCTCGTTTCCCGTGGTCTTTGCTGTTCTATAATATTACAGTGAAACGGCGTTTTAGGTTACAGTGTCGCTCGATCGAGTTTCCGACGCGCCAAACTAGAAAATAAAATCCCGAGGTAGTTACATTGACTTTTTCTGCCAGGTATACTTTATTCTTAAAGGGCCGACCGAAGGGTTTTTGTTACAGAACTGGCCCGACAGTTTTCACAGTTTTATTTCCGTATTTAATTAATTTTGTTCTACTTGTAATTTTAGAGAGAAAGTGGATGCTTCGTGCAGAGTTGGGTAAAATTTTTATTTAAATACAATTTTTGCTCAACTCCGACTTCATGCTTCAAAATGAGTCCAGGTTTATTTTCGTACGATTCTTTTTTTCTACATTATGAATGTAGAAGTTGATTATTTTTAACCTTCCATCATAAGCTACCATATGTCGTAGCCCACGAAGATTATCTAATGTCATGATTTTATTTCAATTTTTCCATCTATTCCGACATTAATTTTATAATAGAAGAAATTTTCAACTAATTGCTTAAAATTTTAGGGAAAAATATTATTAATCATTTAACTGAATTCAGTATTTTACGGAGAACCAGAAAGAAAATGATTTTCTCTTTTTCACTGCAATTCAATATAAGCTTGGTTTTTAAAAAGTTTTTTGTATATATTTTTACTTATTAGTGCCACAGGCGAAATGAAGTACCAGAAAATGTACGTATTAATAAGAACTAATATTATTTTCCCTAATTCTTATTAAAAACAGTAGAACCCTAAACTTTGTCAAAATGAAAATTTGCATAAAGAACCGCAGTCAAGGGATGAAAATATCCGCGTTAAACGAGGACAGTCGTTCGCAGAATATCGCGTTATAAGAGGGTTCGCTGTGCCCTGTCAAAAGTGACAGATTCGGTTTCCAATCTGCGAATCCCGGAACATTGGACTCCTACGCGGACGTTAATCTGCAAATTAATGCGAACAGGGTGAACGCAGTTTCCGCTGGCTCGCCGACACAGTTCCTCCGCCTCTGTCGACCTGCGCCCTCCCCCGAAATACGAGGGAATCAAATTCTGTGACCCAAAAACAAAAGTTAATTAAAACGTTGGGAGTCCGCGGATTTTCCAACGAGCGCCGCCACGCCGCGCGAGCATCCTTCTGACGGTTCGGGGCGATGATGAATCCCCGTCATTAACCATGGAGATGGAGCATCCCTTGAATAGGTGTGTGGGATCGTGCGAGCTCCTTTCGAACACGTTTGCGTGCGAACGCAACAGAAAATAGGTCGATACGATCTTATGGAAGCTACCACGCCGCGCATTTATTATTGCAAGAGTGCCCACCGTATGATCGCATCGACCTATTTCCCGCTGTGCCACCTTTGACCCGCGAAAATCCACCCCTAAACGACGGACAGTGCGCCGTTACTACGTACCGAGTGGACAAAAGTTTGTTCTTGACGGATTCTTATAGGAAATTTCACGCTGATCACGAATATACCACATATTAAGAGTCCCTGAATAGAGTTTAACAGTTTTTTCCGCAAAAAACCGTTCTTTTCGACGGTTTTTTGAGTGTTTTGCGTGAAGAACCGGTTAAAATCCATTCAGTGATCAGCGTGAAATTTCCTATAAAATCTCAAAGTATCTTTCTCTCGTTTCCTGTATATTCATCCATCCTGTATATTCCAAGTGATGGAAACAGGGGTCATTTAAGGACAATTGCTCTTCAATGCATCATCTACAAAAATGAGGAAACATGAACGAAAATTAAATTGAATTTTATTAAATTGGATGGCGGATTATATTGCAGAAATTTTATTGGGCTTCTCTGATTTAATCCAAAAGTCGAGCAAATCTGCATTGTTGAGGTTCCTGTTGTTTTCTAAACAGAAGAAAGAACACAGAGCCGTTCGGAGCAGGAAATTTTTACATATTTGTGAAATCGAAATATATCAGATCCCAGAATGTTTTGGGTCGAAATTGAGAAAAGCTTATCCGAAGATATTAACGTCTATAAAACGTGATTCTAACATAGTGTTTTATTATTTCTACAAAACTAATTCAACGGTTAATGAAACGGGAAAAGTGGATATTCCTCACCTTCTTCGATACCTTACATATTCAAAATTTCAAGAAAGAACAGGAAATAGCGTTCTTGATTAAAAGAAAGTCAGTAACTGATTGGGCCAGGTCTCGCGTGGGATCTCTACCACTTGTCCAAATATGATTTCTGCCTTTTGTTGTGATAATATTAGATTCCCAGCACTTGTTCCATACACAAGAGGTACCTCTGAAGGCATTAGTAAAGCCAAACAAGGTGCGGAGAATAATTGCATTCTCGACTTTTGTCCATAGGCGGCCGCACTGTGCGACGCCCGGAAAGTGATTAAATTTTCGGTGAATAACACTCCGAAAATATTCATGAGGTATCCTGTTAATACTTAGTAGAAGCTCATGAAAGCTCATCAATTTTTAGGAATTTTCTCAGGAAAACTATTGAACTTGACATCGTTCTAATTACACACAAAAATTTTCTTAATTTGCTAAAATTAAAATATGATAATTAGATGATTGCATAAGTTTGTGCCCGCGATTTTCATAAATGTCGCAAACTGTACTGCACGGCGGAGTTAAAAAAGAAGAATAATTGTAAAAAAGAATGTTTGACTAAATATATTATGTTTAATATAATTGATTAATAAAGTATACTATAATTAATTCTCGAAAATTTAACCATTGAATTTTATTTTCAAATCGGGCACGATCTTATGCAATCATCTGCTATAATTGAAGACTGAAGAAATTAAAGAAACTTGACATTCGTGTACAGTAACGCGATCGTCCAATGGTTAACCGTTCGACCCTCTCCGCCTTGTTCTCAAAATAAAAGAAAAAAAAGTCTTTTCTCATCGCGAAAATTAATCAAAGTTCGCGGAGCTATCTCCGTCCAGCGGAACAACAAACTATTCTTCGCCGTGGTCGGTTGATAGTGTGGACTTGCCCGCAGAAACAGGAACAAAAGAGTAAATTTTCACTCAGCGTCCGGGCGGCGGCGAGCCGCTCGAAACCACCGCGAAACTTTTACGAAGAAGTCAGTCCTCGCCGGGTCTGAATGTTTCTTTAAAATGGACCGGAGTCTGTTGCTTAAGTAATTTCCGGCGGAAGGGACGTCTCGGTGGAGTTCCCCCCCCCCTCCCTTTCTCGGTCTGTCCCTCCACCCCTGCCACTTTTACACAGGTACGTTTCTCTTTTTTTTCCCCGTGAGAGTGAAATATAATGGCGGTGCGCGGTATGCGCGCGTGTCCAATCTCGAAAGCTACCATCCGGCTTTATCCCGTCCATCTAGGAGGCGAGGTTGGGTTTGGTGCGGAGGGGTGAGAGAAAAAAAGAGGGTGCTTTATTACTCGCAACCCCCGGCAGCAGATATCAGTAATCCTTCGCTTAATATTTTTGCGGCGAGACCCGAATTTGTTATGGTAATGCTCAGCCGTACATCTTCCCTGGCGGCTGGGTCAGACGGGTTCAACCCCTATGTGCAGGGGGTGAGAAAGACTGTCGGAAAAAATATGAAAAGTAAACAGGGAAGAAATAAACGTTCGTAGTGCGTTGGGTGGGGAGATGATCACTGTCGCTGACGACCTGTTAACACGTTTATGGACTGTCAGTGAAATATCGCGCCCTCCGAGGGGTCAAATTGAATCATTCGCCGGGGCGGAGGCGTAGCTGAGCCGTTGTTTACGAGTTCCAACCCTCGTTACCGGCCGCTCGTTACAACGCGTAAAATTCTTTAGATTTAATAATATACAATTTCTCTAATTAAATACACGGGGCGCGCGTCAAGGGAAATGATTTCAATGCGCCCACGCCGTTGTCGCGCGCGCGCTTTTTAATTACTTTAAACAATCGCCGCTGGTGTTGTTACCATGCCCGACAGTGATATTGTGCTTTTTGTGGGGACGGTCGCGCTTCGGGACGCGCCGCGGACAAAGATCAAATCTCAAAGGGTGCTGCCTGTTTTTTTTTTCGCACGACGAACAATCATCTAGCGCGTCATAACGTTCTAATGTTTCACAGGTAAGGCGCGAACAACGCCGAGTTATTGCGTTCTGGAAAAATGAGCGAGAACGAGACCCGCCGGCCCCGGAGCTTATGAAATCCAAGGCGTGACAAAGTTAGCCCTCTGTCAATGAGCGCCGGGTCATTTGAGCCGCTCAATTCTTGTCCGGAATTCGCGCCTCCCCCGATCGCCAACGATTTTTGTCGACGTGCTACAAAGAACGGCCATAGCTCAATGCAAAATTCGAATTTCCGGAATTTATTGGAAACGTATTATTTCCTTTACAGCTGCAACGATTGGAATTTCTTCGTCCGTAACAGTTATCGCGTAGTAGACATTTACAATAACGTTTGCTTAATGTTTATTACTTTTTCACTATATTTTTAATCTCAGCTCTACACCAATATCAAGAAAATGTTTATTGTACGATCTTTAGCTGTAACATCTTTTTCAGACGGAATTTTTTTTCGAAATTACCCTAAAAATATTTTACAATATAAGGTTAAATAATAACTAGACAGCGGATCTTTATGGAAAATAAAAATTATCCACCTGAATTGCAACAAAGTGCAGTTACATAGAAATTCATTTTCTTTCTCAATATGTTGAATGGGTTGAAGACAGTGCGTTTTAAAATTCTTTCAATGGTTTTACTGTTTTAAATTACACCTACTCATTTTTGTTTGAATGCATCAAATCTAACAGAATTTATAAGATTGATTTGCTTCTTTGTGCGTCGTCACGGTTTCAGAATATTACGGAAGGCGAGACATGCAGACAAGGTTGAACCCGAAACTGGGATCGACGGTGTATTCGAACGTCAGTAGGAAGAGTTGGCTGCCCGATGGGAGCTACAATCGCGTAAAACAGACTTACCAATAAATCTCGAGGGCTTTGGAGGGTGGTAGCCCGGTCGGTTCGCTCTAGTCTAATTTGTGGATCGTTCAGTAAAAGGAAACTACGTCGTCTACAGGATGGGAGAGAAGAATTTATAGATACCCTAATACCGAAAACTCACAGTGAATAGTTGAGGAACAAGGGTGCCGGCGACCCGGGGGCTGAGGGTGATAAATTCTCCGAACTGACCTGACTTCACGCGCGCGTCGACTTCCATAGGCAAACTCCGCCGATAATTCTTCGGCTGACGTAAATCAAAAACCCTAAGCGAAAAACCGCTGACAGGGGGGACGATCTCGTACAGACCGTAACTCAGCCTGATTATTACGATTGTTAACGCATTAGATGTTTTTATCGAACAAAAAACATGTCTAATTTTTCTTTCGTCTTTGATGGAATACGCGAACACTGTCGAATAGCTTCCCCTAATTTTGTTGAACCCTTCAGCAACCCTTCAGCAGTATTAGGTTGGAGGAAAAATTCTGTCGTATTTAAAAGAAAACATTTGAATCAATTTATAAAAATATGTGATTAATATTATTCAATAATATAATACTTTATTTGTTATAACTTATTTGTAACAACTTATATACAATTACTCGCTAAGATCGTGTTTTTGATTCAGAAGCAAAATTACCTGCTTATTTAAAATACAAAAGAACTTTACACAACCTATAATACATTCTAGGAGGCGAGCAATAATAAATAAAAGAGTGCTCACATTTTTGTTTCTCCGACACTCTTTCTGGGACACCCTGTACATGTCTCGACCACTTGCGCACTTTTTCATGTGACTAACTTTCTGTGAAAATTTCTGATTTCAGGCCAGAAAGTACAGAGGAGATATCCAGTGATAGTGTTCATACACGGGGAGAGTTTCGAGTGGAACAGTGGCAACCCCTACGACGGTACATTACTGTCAGCTTATGGTAACGTCATCGTCGTCACTATCAACTTTCGCTTAGGCATCCTCGGTAAGTGAATTATCATCCATAATGATCAATAGAATTTTTTCAGTGGTAGTAACCTTCTGTAAAGTAAAATTCTGTGAAATTTTAAATTCTAGCATTTTTCAAAAATTCTTAGAAGCCATAAATTCATAAAGACCCGTGGTACAATGATAAAAAAATCAAGGGTAGAATGATCCTATTAGCTCAGTACTGTTTGAAGGGTTGAACTCAGGGTAAATGTCAAGGAGGAAGCTGATTATAAATTTTATACAATTCATACAATACATTCCAGCAGAATAGTTGAACAAAAACTACCAAGTTATGCAAGTCGACTTGGAAACTTGCAAGAAAACCGGTCCGAGAATGTTCTAGGAAACGGGGGATGGATTATAACGGATTAATGCAGAGCATAAAATGTAATCGTTTCGAAATTTCGTCAGGAAATGTGGAACAAGCCTCGCTCCCGTCCCGACGCGAATTTATGAAATCTTGCTGAAGCCCTGTCGACGGCATTCTGGCATGAAATCAGGAATTCTGCTTCATTAGCGTTCGCGCTCCGCTGCGCCATCGGTTTTTGATCTTCGACGAGCTCCTTTTTATTTCCCTGCCACGACTGTCTATCGATCCGTCATCTTACTACAAGCGGAGAGCACCGCCCTTCCAATATCTTTTACAGTTCACTCGTATAAGTAACTCGGCCTTCGTGCCTTTCCCTGTTGCAACCGAGAATTCCCGAAAGTTTTACGGAATTTTTTATCGGTCGGCGCGTTTCGAGGCACGATCCGCGAGTAACATCAATTCGCGCCGGGGTATGGAAATTCCTGTAATTTTAGTATCATTTCCGGAATTGCGGGCGAGCAACTTTCGGGAAAATGTAGAAGGTTCTACGCTTCGACGGCGACGTAGTTATTGAAATTCGGTTAGCGTTACCGCGGATGTTTATTCCGGCGATTTCAATCTCGCGCGGAGAGAAACTGCGGACTACGGTATCCACTCCGTAACTGTGAAAAAGATCTCTACCGTAAATGTTCACATTTCATCCCCATCCCACTCGCCTCTTTCTTTTTCGAAAGCTATCCTTGCCTGCGTTCGGCACACAATGAACAATGCAGCACCACTTCTACAACTGTCACACGTTGTCACAGTTACGGAGAGAATATTGTATTCAGCGATGTGTACAGTTGGTTTGCTAACGTTCTCTCCCAATATCGTATGGAAACACAAAGGTGTCCCATCTCTTTGGTCCTGCGAAGACGAAGGGAACTGTTCAGATTTTATCCCCACCTCACTCGCGTCTTTCTTTTTCAAAAGCTATGCTTCCAAAAGCTATTCTTCTACAACTGTCACACGTTTTCACAGTTACGGAGAGAATATTGTATTCAGCGATGTGTACAGTTTGTTTGCTAACGTTTTCTCCCAATATCGTATGGAAACACAAAGGTGTCCCATTCTCTTTGGTACTGCGAAGACGAAGGGAACTGTTCACATTTTATCCCCACCTCACCCGCGTCTTTCTTTTTCAAAAGCTATTCTTCTACAACTGTCATACGTTTTCACAGTTACGGAAAGAATATTGTATTCAGCGATGTGTACAGTTTGTTTGCTAACGTTTTCTCCCGATATCATATGGAAACCCGAAGGTGTCCCATCTTCTTGGTCCCGACTGTACCTGCGAAGGCGAAGAGAACTTTTTCGGGCGGTGTATATCGCGAAAGAGAACGGTTGCTCGGCGAGGGAAGAAGCTCGCGGTCCGAGACAAAGGCTTTCTTCTGTCCCCGAAACTTCTCATCGATCCCCGCCATTTTCCCGTGGCCTATTTTCTTTTCTCTCCCCCGTCTGCGACCCCTGTAACGACGATCTTCCGCCTAACCTTTCCCCTAAAATGATAACGCGACCTCCGCGCGCGCAATGCAAATGGACGGACGTCGCGGCGCGAGCTGCGCCGGGGCTACATCCGACAAGTGGGGTGCTTTAAGAGTTGCGGGTAGCAAGGGGCGGGGAGAGAAAAAAAAGCGGGAAGAAGAGGCCGCGGAACCATAATCATAAATTAGGTTAAAGTGCCTGGGAAGGCGCTTAGTTAACTTCGCCCGCCGCCGCCAACCATCCTTCCTCCCACCAACCCCTCCACGGCCCGCCGCACAGTTAGTTCGTGAGAAGTCCGCGGATAACTTCAGCCCTTTGCAAAACAAGGAAGGAAAAATATGGCCGCCGGCGCCGTGCTCGCACGAGTAAAAAGAACGATCCCGTTGCACGAGGGTAGTTTACGTTTCGGGCTGATTTCTTGGTGCACGGGGGTAGGCTGTTATTTTACCTACGCGTACGAGTCTCGATATTTTAATGGGGGTAGTTACTCGGGCTGATTCATTCCGCCGGATGGGATATTGTTCGCAAAGCAGAGGATCTGTGTTTCGCTGAATCCTTTGTGCGGATGTTTGCCGATGTTATTAGGTCGTTCGGATAGTAACTTTATTTTTCGTGTAGAAATAGCATTGCTTCCGCTCGTTATTACTGAACTGCGGGTCTTTATACAAAACAAAAATATTTTGCATCGATTGTGGGAAGCAGGAATAGCATAAACAGGCAGCGGATCTTTATGCAAAAGAAAAATTTTCTACCTGAATTGCAACAAACTCGAGTGAAGTTGAAATTTATTTTCTTTCTTAAATTCTTCTAATGTTTTTACTATTTGGAATTACACCTATTCATTTCCCCCATAAATGCATAAATTCCGTTGTCTAAGTATAGAAATTGATTTCATCCCTTAACGACTTTTCACATTAAGAACGTTGCGATATTCTTGAATTTTTAAAATCTTTTACTATTTTATATCTCACCCAACCAATATCCTCATAGATTGTAAGAATCTCAGTTGTCATTGGCTCACGGAAAAATGTTATTATTGCAGGTTTTTTGAGACCGGGAATCAGCGATAACACCGCCAGCAATTTCGGACTGCTCGATCAAATAGCCGCGTTGCTGTGGATCAGAGAGAACATTGCCGAGTTCTGCGGCGATCCGAACAGCGTCACCCTCCTCGGACATGGCACCGGCGCCATTTTTGCTAATCTGTTGCTTATCAGTCCGGTGGCTAATAAGAAAGGTAACGGTTATAGCGTTGTCGCGTGCTCGCGACTTCTGCGGTGCCTGGATATTAAGGGAACGCTTTTAGGGGAACACGTAACCTCCATTTTCGCGGCGTTGATAAGGGTCTGCTTTGAAAAATCCGAGGCTGGCCGCAGGAATTTATTGGACGAGCAAACGACAACAATCTGAAGCAATAATCGTGCGTTTTAGTTTTTGGACGTTTTAGGGGATGCCTCAGTTTAACCACAAACTCATTGTTTACGTTTTCCATATTTGAGTGGTAGCTACAATTTTTTCAAAAATTTTAAAAATGATCGTTTGACGATTCTACTTAAAATGATTCTGTAATAAGTGGTGTGAACTAGTAGAATTGGCCAACAGTGGTCAGACAAACGGTCGAAGAATGTGTCCATGATTTAGAATAATTAACTTGATCAGTAGTTCGACTCAATGCTGTATCAGACAAGACTTTAAATTACAGCATCTTTCCATTAAGATTGCATTCTTTAACGTTGTATTTTAAGGATGATGTGTTCAACTGTTATAAAATTGCTTCACACACTCCGTCGGCCATAAGATTTTCACTATCAAATGTCACTATCGAATGAGATATCATCCGTGTGCTGTATCCTTGATTTTACTACTGTAGTATTTCTAGACCAAGAATATAACAGTTAGACATTAATGGACGTACTGCACGCACAACGGGAAAACAGAAAAGTGTGTTGCAGAGGAAACATAAAATTGTTTGCGAACAAATTGGCCCCAATTTTTACCAAGAATATTATGGACTTTTTTATCTGTATGAAAATTGTTCTGAATTGGGTAATTTTCGTGATTCAAGTAGGGCGACTCAATCATACGACAGCCGACTTTCTATCCGTTGATCGCGTTCGGAAGTGGGAGAACTGCGACCGTATGGAGTTTCATAGGGGTCTGGTATATTCCGTAAGAACTCGTTCAGTTCGCGGGGAAGGTCGCGAGAGAAGAGCACGATCATTTTTCACCTGCCACGGAGGCCGAAGGGACTATCTTCCGTCCGTCGAGGAGCAGAATGGCCGGCGTGTCCGGTCAATAATTATATTGTGCAATGAAAAATAACCGGACTTAATATTTCGCGCGAGGAAGACAGCAAGGTTGTCAGATATCCTGGGGGGGGGGGGGGATTCCGGTGGTTATTAATTGTCGTTCGTGTGCGCAGGTCTGTTTAAGCGAGCTATACTGATGTCTGGTTCGGCGTTGAGCGCGGACGCCATCGGGAAAGCGCCGTTGCAGATCACGAAGCAGGTAATGAAATCTTTTCTCACGAAGAAGAACGAGAGCTCGAAGAATTCGCATTTCCTAGAATGTCTGAGATGAACTACAATCGAGTTCCGACACGCTTTTTGACGCGAATAAAAGAGAAACGACGAAAGAGACGGTCTCGATTCGAACACCACGCGGGAAGAAATATCGCGTCTCGGTCGCGGAGCAACCGACGGAACCAGGGAAGGTTCATTCCGCCGCGAGAGGAATGATACGAATCCATTTTTCAGGTGGCGCACGCTTTAAATTGCCCTACGACCACCGACAACGACCTGGCCCTTTGTTTGCGCAGCCAGGACGTGAAAACGCTGCTCGATGTGAAGATTCACAAGCCGAAATACGTGCCCGCGTTCGCGCCCCTAATCGATAACGCTGTCATTCCCGACAAGCCGCTGACTTTAATGAAAGACGCTCAGCTCCTCGGCAGGTACACGGTCTTATATAAACTCGCACGTGCTATGTGTGTCCAACTTTTTTCGATATACACACCATTTTGTAAAAATTAAATACCAGATACTGGAAGCTGAACGTGTACCGAGTGTGTAGCAGATTGCTTGATTAATCTTTTTAAGAAAATTTTGATGACCTTGAAGAAATCGTACCGATCAACTTTTCAACAATATCTTTCAAGTTTGTTGCTTTTGTTTTGAATTCGACTTCAACATGTTTCAAGGTCTTCCAAACCGGTCTTTCACCCTTTTCTAAATATGTCCATTTCTGACAGTATCGAAGAAATGACAGTTAATTAATTTACATCGAATCGTTTTCTTTAAATTTTCACTTAGACCGCTCACATAATTATGGGCATATTTAGAAAAGTTCCGATGACGTTGAAACATGCCGGAGCTGACCTCAAAATGAATTTTTTTGCAAATTTTGCATTTTACAAAATGGCGTGATTGATTCAATATTTCTTGCTCACCGTGTGAATTCTAATTTAATCGATGAACCGAGAGTGTACTCTGTTCCCCATAAGACACGCCTGCTTGCTTGATATTGAGCCTGATCGAAGCGGCAGGCTGGCGCAAAGAACTGAGCGATATTGAGTTTTCGTTTTCCCAGGTTCGACTTGATGTACGGCGTCACCGAATCGGAGAAATTTCATACTCTGCCACCGGTTGAATTGTCGCACGGCATGCTGGACGAAGAAAGGGACCAGGAGCTGAGGGATCACGTGAAGGTACGAAATAAATCGGATCCGGTGAAATTAGAAGATGAGAATGATACGGACTCTGTGGAAATGGACAGACCTCGGTGGACCGGTCTAGAGAGGACGAAAAAAAAATTAAATCCGTTGAATAAATTTTGAGCGTGAGACGACACCAGTGCTGGAGTGAATCTTCCCCCTATTCCGTATGCATTCCGCTAGTGGAATTGACGTGATATTTTCTTGGTCGGCAGGCGACGCACGAACTGGAACCGGAGTTCATTCTATCAAAGATTCTGGAACAATACGGCGATTTCTCGGCTGGGTTCACGAACGAGCGCGCGACGAAGAATCGGGACCTGGTGTTGGACGCGATCTCCGACAGCGGCACCGTCGCCCCATTAATAATGACCGCGAATTTACATTCAAGGGCGAACCCGAGAAGCTACATGTACGTTTTCTCGCATCCGAAGGCGATGCAGGACTACTCGGGCGTAAGTACGTTTTCTGTTCACACGTCCCGCCGTACGTTACCTCCGTCCGGGAAATTTATCGAGCGCCGGAGACAGTCAACGTTATCTTGAAAGAATGATTACCGGAGCTCTTAGCCAAGAAACTGCGGCCGCCCTACGAATCGTCCAGAACAAAGCTACCGTGTCCGTGATGTCTCTTTCCTACCCCCTTGCTCATAACAGCATGAGCACAGTTTAATCAACTATTTGTTTTGCTATGCTCAACCAAAATTTACGGAAAAAATCATACACATTCTACCCGATGGGATACACCACTGTGAATTTTTTCCGAATTTTTGACTGCGAAATGGATTTTTAAAAAATTGCAGGATCTTAACATTGATTCTATCTGGAAGTTTTCATCGGTGCATGGATTAATGAATTGTATCTTCTGTTCTGCTTAACAGAGACTTATGAGAAAAATCAGGGACATCCTACCCGATGGGATACACGACTGTGAATTTTTTCCGAATTTCTGACTGTGAAATGGATTTTTAAAAAATTGCAGGATCTTAACATTGATTCCATCTCAAAGTTTTCAGATGTGCATGGATGAATGAATTGTATCTTCTGTTCTGCTTAACAGAGACTTATCAGCAAAATCAGGGACATCCTACCCGATGGGATACACGACTGTGAATTTTTTCCGAATTTCTGACTGTGAAATGGATTTTTTAAAAATTGCTGAATCTTAAAATTTTATGTTGAAGTCTTCCGATGACAAATGTCAAAGCCTACATTTGATCATCAGTCAAGTATTTTGAAATTGCAAACGATCGTAAGAAGTATGAAACAAACAAATGCGTAAACGTTAGGCTCTATTTGATCGTGGAGACTAGAACGCTGTGATTGCTCCGAGCGTCCGCAGACCGACAACATCAAAGCCGCAGTTTCACAGAAGAAATGAAAGCTCTTTACGATCCGTTTGATGAAGATCTAGATCCTCTTTATAACTCTGCAATAACAGATTAGTGCAAATACCATAAATACAACGCCTGCTTGTCGTGAAACGATAAATACTGAATAGTTAAAATAAACAACAAACAGGGATCTCTGTAAATATTTCTCTGACCCATGGAAACACATGTAAAACGTTCCAGTGTGTTCATGAATTCATTATGAAATAACCGGAAGACCACTTTACTCACGGAGCGATAGCACGTGGAAGATAGCACCATTTTGACCCAAGTTTTCAGAAGCTTTTTACATCTCCTCAGTTTCTGTCAGTTGGCTTTAGTTTTCAGTTATTAGATTCGAAAGAAGACTGCCGCGTTTCCATTAAAAACTTTCGCGAACATATTTACTCCTCGGAGATCTGAATTATGTTATCTTTGCTTCTCTCCACCGCAACTTGCAATGTAGTTGGAAACTGTTCGGACAACAGTAATTTTAAAGAATATCTTTTACAGTCACCGGTGGGTCCAGTAAGTCCAACATTAAATTCCCAATTCTGAACCAATACCCAATATTTTTGGTAATTTTGTAAAAAGCTATAGAAATCAATTTGGACTCGCAATCAGTTTGAACCTCGGAAAAACTCCGTTTTCTGAATTAAAATGACATACTTTTCTATGAAAGACTCAAGGTCGTTCGAGGTCAACTATGGAAAATATTCTACTACAGATTAGCAAAAATCGGAGGGTTTCGGTGGAACCATCAAGTCCAACAAAAATTCCCAATATTCTGAAACAAATCCTCAGTATTTGTGGTAATTTTGTAAGAAGCAATAGAAATGAATTTGGACTCATTTTGAAGCTCTGAGCTTTCCAAGAACATCTCATTTTCGGCTTAGATATTTTTAGAGCACAGTTGGCGGTCAACTTCGCTTTTCAAATTGGAATGATATACTTTTCTCTGTGCCATCTAATGGGGTGTTTTAGGATTCAAGGTCGATCAAGGTCGTTCAAGGTCAACTATGGAAAATATTCTACAAGAGATTATCAAAAGGGTTCCGTGTGGTTGATATCAGGGTCTAATCAGCCGTGAATTTCGAGTTTCCCTTTTTACCAGAAATGCATTTCGTTGTGAATCGGCCTGCATCCTGGAGCTTGCGGGTGCGTTTCGAATGTGGGAAAGTGGAGCAGGTTTCTTTACGGCGAGGTTGGTCCGAGACTGGGCCGAGTCTCGGAAGCTTCGCAGTCTCGTGGAGACGGCAGTCTCTTCCACCGGCTGACAAATTCATCCGGGTCAAGGATCCCGGAAGCACGGAGAAATATTACGGGCGCGCATAAATCGCGGCCGGTGCGGCTCTTCTCTTTGCGTCTGCCTTGGGGACGAAACTGGAGCACGTACGATTAGACGGTGTACTTTGCATTTTATTCATTTTATCCGCGCGACGCCATGAAACGCCACGCCGCCGTGGCACACAGGATTCCTTTAGCCGAGGGAACAGGGAGCGTGACCTACTGGCTATTCATTGTATTCGCGGCCGCGCCGACCGGCCGGGGGCTGAAAAATCCCGGCTACAGAACCCATTTGGAGCCCGGCCAACTATTTTTATCGTTGCTGCGTGCCGGCTTGTTACGCTCGGGGTACAGTGACCGGCGGTGTCGTTAAACCGAATGTAACAACGTTTCTGGTTTTCAACCCGGGGTTAAAGGGCTGTCGGTGCCATTGGCTGCGGAGTTTACGGACGACACAGAGGACGACCCGCTACGCGACATCCTACGTCGCCGCTCATTCCTGCGGTTTGCATCTTTGAATCGAGGAACTTGTTTTCCGGCAATCATGGTAGTGCACGGTTAAATTTACATCGGAGACAGATGAAGGCGTCTTTCTTGCCTCATACAGGAGGACTTTGACTATAAAGAGTGTCAAGGGTATCGGGGTTCACCCTCTGATTCATCTCACCAGGTTCATTTAAAATTCGCGCTCATAGTTCTACAGTTTTTTGAAAGTTCCCAACATAGGTGCTCAAGTACTCAAATTTCCTCTTTCATCCACGACCGATTCTAATCGGACTTTAACCATTCGATAGCCTGCCAAAAAAAGGAATCTCTCTGTCAAGTTTCAGCCCGATGCTTCATCTGTAAGAGTCGTTATAGAAATTTATAATTAGATTGCTATTTATTAACTTATTAACCCTCCGACGCACATTTGGCCTGAAAAAGTGGAAAAAAGTCGATTTATAAATTTTTGTGTATGTCATGAAATTTCTGTTGTCCGTCGTAGTTAATGGTCTGAAGAATAAGGCTTCAATGTGGTTTTTCTACCCATAAACTTCATCGAAAGTCAAGAGATTTTAAGGCGCGCTCTGCGTTCTTAAACAGTCTCTAAAACAGCGTCCGATCATTAGCGATTTTCGAGTGTTTTAAGGAAAATTGTGTAAATTCTTGTACAACAAAAGTTTTTTATGTAGATGTACAGAGCACTTTCGCATAGATTTCATTTTATTTAAGACGAATCCAACGATATATATTTAATATTATAACCTTGAGCCTATCAGTAACGCTACAATAGTTTTTTTCACTTTTTCTGGCCAAATATAAGTGGTGTGACCGAGAACATTAAATTAGCTATTCAATTAAATTAATTGAATAGCTGTTTCATTGATATCGGGAAGACTAATGTGTCTACACGAGATATCGTCAAAAGTAAATATTTAAAAATGATTAATCAGAGCTGTGAACGGTCTATTGTCAATTATATAGCTATAAAAATCGTCCGTTGTCCCAGGGTTAATATTTGTAAAACAGAGAGTATGTTTTTCTGTAATTTCTGCTTCTTACAATCGACTTAGAAAATGTTTATTTTACTTGAAAATCTGTCTCGACATTTTACTGTTTTTACAACAACAAGTAGAAACGTCCAGCCACAGTCAGACAGATTATCAAGTCGACAATTTCTACACCTCCACTATATTTTCATTATTTTATTCATTTTGTTTTAATTACATTTGCAGCAAGTTACAGTCCCAATTATTTATTCAATCCAACTTTGAAAACAATCCGTACGAAATGCACTAAACGTGCGAAAAGTATTCAATCATGTATAATATTCGCAACGCGCGCGTAGATGGAAAATATTGGATTGTTGGGAAATAAATGGGCAGTTTAAAAATGCCCGACTATGCCGCGCGCCTCCACGGCAACAGTTGTTGTTTTGCCAAAGTTGTTTTCGTATAACAATAAATTCCAGTTTTCACAATACACGCTGGCCGCGTTGTTTTGCTACAGTGTTTGCTGGAATTTAACAATGCTAGTTCATGAGTTCAGACCGGGGAAAACGCTATAAATAAATTAAGATACAAAGTTCCATATCCCCAGTGTTCTCCCGATTCATTCGGAAAAGGAAGTGGCGAACTTTGCGAAAAGATTTAATAATACATATAACGGAACGTAAGAAAAGTTTCATTACCAAATCTTTCCCTCGTACTTTTTGCAATATAATTTACGGACATGCCAGAAACAAACTACTTATATCTCATCATCAATTTCATCATATTCAATTTAGAATCTAATCTGGTCCAGGCAGAGAGGGGGTAGCTTTGTTCCCTGATCTGGCGTCACTGGCGATATTAACGACATTTCGGTTCGGAAGTTTCCCCATAAATCTCGATAGAAGACTCCTCGAGAACTCGAGTATCGATCTCTGTATCGTTAAGTATGACGCATTCGCGGTTCATTAAATCGGTAATGAAATATTCGCGACCGTGAGCGTTGAACGTTTCCGGTTCGTTTTCTCGAATAGAACGAAGCGGATCTTGCGAACAGGGTCAGCTCTCGGCAGAAATATAATATTTCAATTTGTAGAAGCAATTACTCCGTTGAATGACACGGTGGATACGTTGCTATCCGTCGAACGTATCGATTGTCCGATAGTTCGGAGCCTAGCCGGTGCTCTCGATAAGTTGACTGGTCGGTCTCCGGAGGGGCCCGGTTAGTAGCCGGAAGTTAATAACGGTCGAGGACGTTGGAAGTGTTCTCGGCCCTTCTTCTGGACCGCGAAATTTCGGCGAGCCAGCGAGCCGCGCGCGGAAACTTTGTTTCTCGATGGGACTGTATATATCGAGTGGCCTCGTTATCTTTGCAGCAACAACGGCAGCGCGCCGTGCACGGCGAAGAGCTGCCCTACGTGCTCGGTGTGCCCCTCGACGGGAATAAATACGACCTGCGACGCCGATACAACATCGGCGAAACTCTGTTCTCCGAGGCCATGATGAACTGGTGGTGCAGCTTCGCCTACGTCGGGTGAGTTACCCACCGTCAACGTTGCTCGCGACATTAGCTCGTTAGCTTTAAGGTGATCAGCTACGTAACAAGAGTTCCCCGAGTAAAAGTACATTGCCAGCCCTAATTAAATAATTCGACGAACAACGGCAACTTCGCGCACACAGAACGCCTGCACGCGCATTTAACACCAGATTCACGCACAACTGAAAACGACTATGTTGGTTGACTGCGGATCCTTACGCATTTATGACGAAAAATACTGGAACGTGAAATTCGATAGAATTTGGAGCGATTGTTAGTTATTCCGGATTTGAAGGCTGCTACCACTGAAATTAAGATTTTATCTAATTCCACTTTCGTAGAATTTGCCTACAACAATTGAAAATTGTTCTGAAAGTCATTACTAGACTGCACTTATTACAAAAATGGGTAAATCCAATTTAAAAATTAAAATAAATTTATAAAAAATACCACGTTTTTAAAACGGACGAAAATGTATAAAATAATTTTTTCATTCTAACACCGTACAGATAGTCCTGAAAATTTGTGATTGTGAATTTTTAATAGCTATGAAAATACTTGTAAGATTCAAAACGACAAACTGTACGATCGTGTACTACCGAGCGTCGCGCGGGAAGGTGTAACGGTTAAATTTAATAGTTTATATCTCCTAAACGCATAGGTTTTCTAAAAAATTTTTTGTACATAAATATTGTATTGTCATCCAGTTCTGAGCTATGTTTAAATTTTCAAGTCTCTAGCTCATCGGGAAGTTAGTTTAAAATCAATTGTAAAATATGTACCGAACAGACAGACAAGCAGACAAACAAACAGACAGACAAGAAAGCGAGCTGATAAAAACTTGGTGAAAAGAATGCAGTTGAAGAGAATTTAGAAACATCAGTGTATTATTTTCAACTCACTAAAATAATTAAGGAAGGAATGAACTTTGTCCTTGGCCTGTGTTTTTGAAAATTGATGCAGACAATTTCTGTTTTACGTAAACATCTGCAGTCTACTCATTACGTTCTCTCAAGGGAAAATAAAAACGAATTTTTTACCATTTAGAATTTTTGTTTTATGATCTGTTGCGATTTTTCAGGTAACTTAAGATCGCATGCTCGTAGAATTTCTGTGTTTTAATTAGAAAAGTAATCGAGTTATATGAATTTTTACGACTTGATTTGAAATGAAATTTACACCGCATAAAAAATGTTGAGAACAGCAAGAAACAATGGTAATCCACAAGCACACGATCTTTTTTTCGTGCACTGCATTTTCAACGTCGTGGCAAAAGAAACCAAAAGGTGATAGAAACGGAATTATTTATCAATACGTTTATTTTAGAATACACGAGTGTTATACGGGGTGTCCCAGAAATGTCGGAGGACCTTGAAAAGGGTGGTTCCTGAGGTGATCCGTTCCAGGACTCGAATTCTTTGAGACTCCCTTCGGTAATTTCGCGCGCGATCACTTTTATTCGGCGAGTGTTCTCTGAATTATTCGACGAACGGAAACGAACGGGCGCGGGAACGTTAATCGGTTATCGATCGACACCCGCGTAATCGTGTTTAACAATTTATAGAACCATACGAACGCCCCATAAATAACAAAACTAATTGAACACAAAGCTCGGACCATCTCATTTAGCTTACGTTTTAATTATAGCAACGATATTCGGTGTGTATGTAGATTATTGCTATTAGACGTGGTAATGTGAACTGTGAATATACGGCGAAAAATATTTGATTGAGGCATGGTTCATGGCGGAACCGTGAAATGCAGAGGATCCGAAAATTCATTTAAAAATCTCGCTAGTGACCTCGATGTTAATTCGGCCGTTATAAAGAAACAACTATATAAAAAAGCCTCTACATTTTCGTCCTAGAAATTTTTCTTAAAAACATGCTGCAAATTCAAACGTCTCGAAAAATTGAAAATGGACGTTTTTCCAGTAGGTTCGAAACCACAGAAATCGTGAGCGACGCGTTTGGCATTACTCACGTCCCCCGGCCATTGTTTACACGACGGCCGCTTGGAAATCGGCGGATCCGATCGGGTCCCGGGGAATCGAGCTTGTTTCACTTATTAAATAATAAATTTGAAAACGGCCGGGACGACGGGGCACATCGTTCGACGCCGGAAAACATTTCGTTTCCACCCCTCGACTCACCCCTTCCATTCGCCGGGTTGTCCCAGCCCGAGCGCGTTTACAGTTTTACAATAAATCCCCGCCGAGTTTTATAGAAATTCCGGAACAATAGGTCGTACACGTGACAACCGGTGCCGGCGGAGAAACAATTTCGCGGTGGTCCGTGCTCCGCCGGGAAATTTTCACCAGTCTGAAAATTCATTATTAACCGGTGCTCTCTCTCCACCGTCCTTACTACCTTCCCCTCCCACGCACGCTGTAGAACGGTGGTGGGGCCCCACAAACGCTTCCTTCCCCCACCAATATTTCATCCGTTCGGCTTCGTTCTTATATTCGTTGTTTCTCCATGGCGACGGTGCCCACTAGAGGGGGAAGGTAGGCGCTAGGGTGGGGATGATTTTCCTCAATTCAGGCAAATGTCGCCAGCCCTCGACCAACGCGCATTCATACTTTTCATTCTTATGGAAACTTACCAATATTAATATAATCGCGGCAATCTTTCTATTAGTATTTGTATCGTAAATTCTCTGAATTCTCTCTGCACCATAGAAACGAAACAAAGTGAAACTCGAAATTCTTTTAAGCACCGAGGGCGTTCCACTAAACGTATTTGTGAATAGAAATTCTATTATTCCGTTTTCAGTATATACATAATTTGTATAAAAAATAAATTGTATTGTGCTATGATACCACAATATACATAATAATAAATACAAATGACAAAATGATTCGAAATATATTTCCTACAAACTTAAAGTACGTTTTGTAGAGAAAAAGCAAGTGTCCGTATTGGTTCCTGATATTTCCGAGGAGGGGAAAACGCGTTGATGGAGGAGTCGCTAAACAATGAACGGCAGGACGTTGAATTGCTCGAAGCGGGGAAAATCGATTTCGTAAAATAAATAATTTGTTTGAAATTTGTCGAGGAAGTTAGAAAAAATTCCGGACTGAAAGGTGGACAGCGTTTGATTCTCAGCGAACGGTCGTCGGTGCGAGTAACTTTCGAACCGGAGAGCTTTTGATAGCGTTACGAGGCTCGCGATCCTGTTTCGCTATCGAGCCCGGCTGCCGGCAATTTGACGCTTGTTATGCTGTCACAGGGCATTGGCGAATTAACGGGCCGGTACATCGGCCATTTTAATTTTCCCGATACAAGCGGATTACCTATATACACGAATCACTCGCGCATTTCATCTCGATAGATTGGAAAGAGGGCGGCCAGTCGCCGCGACCCTCCTCTCCCAGGCCAATCGATTTCCCCTGTTTTATCTTCGAAAGCACGAAATTTCCCTCGTATTTCCACTGGGAATGGACCGCACGTTAGGAGATCATTTTCGAAAATAAACTCCCGACCTGGCCCGGTAATTGCTCGGCACGCTCCATTTTAGTCGAGAATGCCTTCCTTTTCTTTTCTCTCGCTCTTCCTCTTTTGCATTTTCTTTTAATCGTCTCTTTTGTTTTAATTGTTCGATCGAAACTTCAGGCTTCCTTCTATCCGGAACACACGAATTTATATCTCGCAGCTCGGATCAGAGGCGACCGAACGGCAGAATTATTTCTTTGACGGCGCCGGGAAATCACGTCGATTAAAATATAATGTGCCGGGGAAATCGGACGGAAAACTCTTGATGGAATTTCATTCCGGACGCGGTTTTTCAGCGTTTTAATTAGGAACGCCGAAGTGGAGGCATTGTGGGCATCGGCGGACGGTTTAATTAAACATTGCACTTTGCAGTGGACAACTTCGTTTGTAGTAACCAGCCGATATTTTCCGGTTTTTCTTTATGTCGCTGGTCCCTGTCGATCCCAAACTGCAACCTTTGAAGATGCGCAATAATAAAACAATTTATAAGAAAATATGGCATTCTGTAATAATTGGAAACTATTTCTACTACATTAATTGTCTTTGAACGTTCAAGTTTGGTACGAGTAAATTACTCTGAAATTCATATTCTATGTATATACAGGGTGTTCCCAAATAATGTTACTTCAACTTGTTCGAATGCAACGTTACAGTAAATACAGTTGAAATAACGTATAATGATGTTATCGGTGGCATTCACCCGTATGGAGTGAATAATCTCCAACGACTGGAACGCGAATGTTGCTTTTAACAACATGAGTTTTAAAGGAGCAAATATTGTGATAAAAAGGATTGCCTTTTCAAGGTTACATCTTCTCGGGTTTCGCCGGATAAGCATGGAGTTCGGCTCCAGCGCCATTTTCAGTATGCATGTTTACAGAATAGTGTACCTTGTGCCTAAAATATCATTTTCAGAAGTTGCAGATCTTTACCTCCTCCGTTAAGGGAGATACGAGGGTGAAACTAGCTAAGTTTATACATTCACCTCTTGAAAACTGCGCAAGATTTTCCGATGAATTCGAAAGCAAATAGCGAGTACATTAACTATAAAATATTTCCAGAATGTTTTAGTGATGAAAGGGAGAAAGAAATTTGAGGGTGGTTCCTGAAAAGAATTTTTTAATCACCAAGTGTTCCTTCAAAATGTACTTAAAAAAATGTGATATTTATCTGTATCGAAATCCACAAAGAGTTACACTATTAACACAATAAATAATTAATAATTTTAATTAATTTAAATAATCGATATCTACTAGAAATGACTAGTATTAATCTTACTCAAATTTAAAATTTATTTTAATTGTTAACACTGACTGCCGAATACGACCCCTAAAAATCGCACGAAATTAAAATAATTTAATGAATAGAATGCAGCTGAGACGTTAAATATATTATTTTGGTGATTGCTTTAACTCTTCTGCATTGTAAAAATCCTAATAAAATTTTCCTTTCTCGAATATGTAAGCGACAGCAGTTGACGTGATGAGCAAAGGTCCTTTCTAGCGTACGGGCGCATAGTTGTGCACTACAGTGCTCGGTAAAATGATAGCCGGATAACCAAGGAACTGAGATATTGATTAAACCTGAATTAGAGTGCCGAAAGGTGTCCCACGTCCTCATAAATAACGAAGCCTCGAAGAAAGGTATGTTGGGGACTCGACGTGATCCTTCTTTCCTCGATCCTTTATCCCGCCGTCGATTCCTCTGATTGGTCCGGCTCTGTCTGTGTAATCAATCTCTGTATATATTCTAACCTCCCAACGATATCTTCTTCCGCAGGATCGGTCGGTGAGACCTGTGGACCAATCGGCTGCATTGACTCCGAGTACAGAAACGATGATTAGAATCCAGTAGTACTGCGCTCGCCTGTATCCATTTCCAGGATCCGGCCGCAATCTTTCCTGTCCTTTTCGTATCTCGATATCGCGGGGCATAAAACCGGGGAGCCGGTGTCGCGAATGAAACGAATAAATAAATTTTTTTATTAGCCGAGGCCCCATTTGCTCGCCACGGTCCGTCGTTCCAAGGAAATCGAATCCTGGAACGGGGAGCGTAATCGAGATTCTACGGTGTGTTCCCGGGGAACTCTCGCGAGGACGTTTTCAGCTGTAACTCTCTCTCTCCCCCTCTCTCCCTCTCTCTCTCTCAGAACAGAGAGCAATATCGTTTCGCCGCCGCTCAAATATCGGAAAACCGGCCCAATATCGAAATTTTGATGAAGGGTAACTTCGCCGGGCTACGGGTTACGCGATACTCGCGTCTTCGAAGTTCGAGTTACTTCGATTCTTTCTCTCTTTCCCTCCGAAACAAGTATCTCAAATGGCGAGGCGATTTGCCGCCGTGGAACGTCACGATTCTTCGCCGAAATGCGTTCCAGCGCAGTTCTCACCGCTCGTAAAATCTACCGATTCCAGATCTGAGAACTCTCGCGCACCTGATTCTCATCGTACGCGCCCGCTATCGTCCTTGTCCCTACCAGTGTCGCCACATCATTCGTCCCCCCACTCTGCCCTTCCCCTTCCGCGACTCTCTTCCCCCATTCCCTAGTGCCGAGCATCCCTACCCTCTCTACTCTGTCACGTGACGCGGTTCGTCTTTGTCACAATCTCACGTGATTGATCCAGTAACGATGGAGAGGGGGTAACTGTACTCCCCACCATTTCCATCTTGTATGTAATAAATTCTGCAAATGTTTAAATCAGAAAAAAAAATTAAAGGACATACACTCCCGTCCATAAATCACCGGACACTTACTTATCTTCAACAAAATGGTAATTAAAGAATACGGGATTCCAGCTTGATTTTATTGTTTTATTTTGATTAGATGTGTTGTAGCTATTATACGATAATATTTGAATGCGAAAAAGAGATTGAGAAATTGTGGGATGATTATGAACAGCTTAAGAAGCCAAATTGGAATGAAATTTAAATTCAAAAAGAAATTATCAAATTTTCCTCAATAAAAATCAAGTATAGCAGTCGGTTGGGCTGCTCTTTACTTTATAAATTATGATGTATTTGGTATGTAACACAGTAGATTTGTACAAGGGTGGCTGCAAATAGAAGTTTCGATCCTGTAGGATCAATGGTTGAGGAGCCATGCTTGCTTAAAGTTGAGCAATCTGCAGTGTTTTGGACAGGTAAGGGCGCCGCCATATTGATAGTGACGGTCGCGCGCCGCTTACCGAGTTGGTTGTGATTAGGTCAGGCGGGGGCGGCAAGGACCAGCGATTCTGCTCAGTAAGCGGCTCGTGGTCGTCACTACAAACCAATATGGCGGCGCCTTTAACTGTCAAAAACACTGCAGATTGCTCAACTTTAAACAAGCATAACTCCTGAACCATTGATCCTACAGGATCAAAACAAAACTATAAAATTCTTAAACTAAAACTATTTACTAAACTAAAAATATTTTTTGCCGTTTTTGTTATAATATTAATTAGAAGTTTAATATGCAAGTAATAAAGAAAACCACCGTTGAAAATTTCTAGAAACAATAAATCTACTTCATTAAACGTAAAAAGAATGAAGAATCTTCGTTTCTCCATCTCGTATGCAATGATTTCCGCAAATGTTTCGATCAGAAAGAAATTAAAAAACATATCTTGTAAGGTTTTCCTAAAAATAGGAACTATGGAAATTTCGCAGACAGTATACACAACTCCTATAGTCGCGATCCCGCATCCACTCCCGCGGATGATCTTGATTCCCGTTTCCTCGATCTCGAAACCGCGAGACAGTGGTGTTCGCCGAGACGTGGCCAGAAACGTGGAAACAATAGAGGAGAGGGTAGAGACCGTTTAAAAGAGTCGTCGTTGTTAATGGTACGCCGTTGTTGCCGGATGCAGAGCGATGCGCCACGCCCTCTGCTTATGCATCGAGTGCATCGCGCTGCAACCCCTCCACGAGACGTATTCTTACGAGGAGGACACAGTGACACGCGCCGATATCGATCAGACCGCGTCACGGAGCGTGCGGTGCACAACCTGTGTCTGTCTTCAGTCCGCGTGCATTAAACAGCTTTGTTTCGCTTAATTGGATCGACCCAGTTCTTCGGGATCCGATGCCCTGTCGCGATGCATATGCATCCGATGCAACGGGAAATCGCGGGTTCATCGAGCCTGCCAGACAGACGGGACGCGAACCAGTTGTATCCGTGATTTGAAAGCCTCCCTTCGATATTCCGTAGACGCAAATCGCTGGTAGCATGATCCACGACTTTCTTTAGACGGCTCCATCGACCGTCTAGTCGACTGATATGTCAAACAGATTCGCCTCTGCTTGTGGAATCCAGCGAGCGATAAAACTGAACCACTCATCCATCGATATTTACATTTCTATCGGGCGACCTGTCCGGCGAATGGACACTTAACCTGTGTGCCTGATGATTACGCTGCCGATGTTTATGCAATTCTTAATTTTTGTAGGCCATAATTTTTGGAGGTCCGTGGCAAATGGCTAGACTGCGGATTTTATGCATTTATGACATAAATGACCACGTACAATTTAAAGCAGTGGACATGTCAAAAATATTTAAGGACGTCAATGGATTATTGTCAGCTTAACTGGATGATTTAAAGAAGAATACCATTTTCATTTGGCTGCTGTGTCCTGCAATTAATGAGAACATTTTTTATTTTGCATAAAGATCCGCAGTCTACTCGTGACTAAGGATTTTAACAGCAACAACTACCTCAATCGCGAACTAACAAAACTCACTCTTAATCTAAGCATTTTGTTTGGGATTATTGTGTAAAAGAAGATTTTTGAGCTTCCTTTTGGTGCAACACAATTTTTGAAAAGTTTGTAGAAAAATTCGTAGATACACAATTCATCAAAATCGTATAAATTCGATTGGATGTTGTACTCTGATATTTTTTGAAAATTTTCGAATACCATAGATGCATAAAGATCCGCAGTTTTTACCCCTAGAATTGACTCGAGCATAGTTTGCTAGAGTCATATAATTGATACGGTAAAAGGAAGTGGAGTAGGCACACCAATTCCCATTCCCGAAGCCACCTGCCCATTTAGTCTAGTCGGGACCGAACGCGGACACTTAAGTGTGCACTAATGTACAGACTGGAGTCAACAATACCGACTCCCATCACAGCGGCCAGCTCTCAATGCCACTCAAATCACAGCACTCGTTTGTTCTTCAGGAACCCGAATATCGCGAAGCGGTACCCGTACCTGACGGACGGATTGAAGGAATGGGGGCAATACGAGGTTGAGTGGCCAGAATACGATCCTCGTAACCAGACCTACTTGAATTTGAGTAAGTTCATGCGACGCGTTCATCCTGGAAGCAGAGAAAATTTGCATCGTCCTTACGAAACGTCCCGAGAATTTTTCCAAAACGTAGATTTCAGATAGTGCTGACGGTTTATCGTGGACTTGTGTTCACCAAAAGTATGAATTTTGTTGCGGAAGAATTTTATTCTCCGCAGTAATATTTCTTGCGAATAAAAACAAAGTATTTCATCGTTTCTGGCCCATTTTAGAGAACTATGGATGCATACAAATCGATGGCAATCCTTCGACTGTATCGAGCAATGAAAGTCAAACGAAAGCACTGATATTTTTATTGTTGACGTATTCTCGCGTTTAGTGAACGCATATTCGCGAATAGAGTAAAGTAATAGAAAAGTGTTTATATTTTTATGAGATTAATCTGTTCCGTTGCTAATGATATTTTCAATTGTCGCTGTAGCCATTCCACCGTGGACTGGCTCGCATTATCGTGCAGCGGAGATGCAGTTTTGGAACGAGGACCTGCCGTACCTGCTGCATCATCCGAACAAAGATATCCCGCTGCAATTGACGACGAGGAGGCCACGACCGCGGATTCTTGACTATGCGGACGGGATTGGAAGGTACGCGAACGCGAGCACCAACAGGAACCACGAGACCTACGTCACCAGGTCGGTAACGAATCCGAAAGCCGTCGATTTCTGTCCCCTTTCGCTGGGAGCACAAATTTAGACTTAGTCTGGGAATCTGTCGAGACCCTTCAACGGGCGTTCGCAACACTGACAGGGTTTGTATTTCGTTTTCGAGTCGATCCGAGCTTGTCATTCCGGCGAACAAAGACGTACATTGAAGACGAATTCCTGGAGACATCAGCTTTTATACTAACTACTATCCACAAGTCAATATTGCCAACACAGCAAGCCAGTTTTAGCGATACAGTTGCTAACAAGGGTGGTATATTTTTTAAACAAATTATTTTTTTAAAAATCAATTTACACTGATGGATTCGTCATTCGAAGATGCACAAACTGGATTTGTAAATTTTCGTCTAGGCCTAATAATTTCGTAGATAATTATTAAAATGGATTTTTCGGCAACTATGAAAAAGTACGTGTGAAATAATTTTTTGAGTTCTATATCATACCAAAATTTCATCAAAATCGGCGTGTTACTATCTAGGCTGAGAATATATCCATTTTTTCAAGAAGACACGTAAAATGCCAGCACAGTTTTTAAAACATTGATGGGAAATAAAAGCGAGCTGATTTAACAGCGATGAAGAACTATTCAAAATGTGCAGAAATTATTTCGAAGTGTTATTCCATGAATTATTACTGCAATAGATGCTTGATTAAGTCGGGTGTTAGTAATATCTCGTGAAAAACATTCCGTCGGCGCATCGCGTGCAATTCTAGCTTTCTAAAAAGCCCGGAGGATGCGTTAATTGGAAAATTAAATAGACTCATTTCCGCGTACCTTTATGCAGGCACGCCGGTATTGTTTCACACCGTGGGCAGAATATTTAATGAAACGTCACTTGCACCCCGTTGCATCCAGTCCCCATCCTCCCTCGAATGCTTAACTGTCTGCACGCACCAGTTGAATGGAATTTATTCAAACGTCTGGGCAATGAACTAACAGATTAGCAATTTAGAGTTTCAATTACGCGTACACCTCGTGGGCACCGTGTTTCCCCTTCAAAAATTCAATTGCTCATGCACGTTCCGAACAGATTAAAAAAATACGATCACCCCTTTGCTCTGTGCCTGAAACTGCTGCAAAATCGATATAAGAGAATAATCGACTCTTTTTCACCCCGATCCCCGACATGAAAAATTATAATTTCCGCCTTCCTCGTTATGCTCTACACCTCGATCCAAACTGCAACAATATTAATATTTTAATGAAAATAAATCATAATTGTATTAGATGATTGCATAAGTTCGTGCCCGATTTTGATAGATGTTGCAAACTTTTCTACAATTGATTACTAAAGCTGTATTCTTTAAAATTTAACCATTGAATTTTATTTTCAAATCGGGCACGAACTCGTGCAATCATCTGATATTAGGTTGTTGCATAAGAAATGTCCGAGTTTAGAATGCAAATTTTGCAATGCGTTTCGATCAAAAAATACTATTACAGTTGACAGGTTCATTGTGCGTCTCTTTGAGATACAAAGCTTACGATCCTATCTTCAATTTAAATAGATTTGATTTCAACGTCAATCAGCGCGATTATGGCGTGCTCCTTTTGTATGTGTGGAAAAACAACATATTGACGATAGCATTATGTGATATTTGATTTTATGCATTCATGGCAAAAATGGGTGGGTGCAATTTAAAACAGTAGAAAGGTTACAATGATTTAAGAGTGCCAATCTCTTTTTCTCAGCTTGATCAAATGATTAAAGTAGGAGTAAACTGTTTATTTGGCAATTGGTGCAAGCAATTTTTATTTTGCATAAAGATCCACAGTGAAAAGAACTACTCCCTCTGTCCCATAATAATAGTAGCAAGTGAATAATTAAACGGGAGTTATTGGCGAATGCAGCTGTAAGTTATGTTGCAGCGCAAAATTGCGAAGCCTTCAATCAGAATCAATGTTTCATGCAATCTGTCATTTGTTTTGACACATCTCTCAGTTTTTAGGATATTACGAATTGTAACTGTTTTTCTCATTTCATCCGCTGATCGAAATCAATTGTTTGATTTCAGTTGAATATCAACCCATTGTAAAAGTAAAATGAAAAAAATAAGTTATGCTAGAAGCAATGAAGAACGATGGTTCCAATAATTTTAAGCTCACGCGTATAGGGAAAGCAAAGCTTCGCAGCCAAGGGATCAACAAGTTTAAAATGCAGTAACGAAATTATTGAAAAATCCAGAAACTATCTGAGCACTCAGAATAAAAATTGGGAGTAATATTATGCAATCTAGTTTTTGATAATAACTGCACCAGTGAATGAACATTTAAGAAATTGTTCAGGAAGATATTTTATTTTTAAAAAAATATGTGAATTAAAGGAATCTCATATATGCCAAATGGCTCCCTATACTTCATTTGTCAAAAATAAATAAACAAAAATAAAATGAAATTATTATTATTTTTCTTTATTAAACGTTAAATGAAAAATATAAAAAATACCAGTCAATGAACACTACATTCTAGTAATTGAACAATGATGGTCCAATGAATGAACAAAATTACTAAACAATATTCTCCTATTTATTTAACTCTTTAATCACAAAAAATCCGCAGAATTAATTTTCTTTGGCACCGTTATCTTTGTTAAAACATCCTGTTTCTTGTACCAAACTATCTGGAATCTCTGGCCATTTCCATACCTTTCCTTTTTCACATTCTACCATTGTTGTCACTTCATACTCTTCGTCTTCTTCATCGATTATTTTGTCAGGAAAGTATTTCCATATATGAACACTCTGTTCATTTACTGGGCTATGAGTAATATCGTGGGCCAGTGAATAGACACAACGAATTTTTAACGAAATATTCATTTTATAGCTATTTTTGTGATTTATATTCCATATTTAAACCCTCGTACATCTATATTGTTAGTAACTTTTATCTCATGTGTAAAAGAAAAGTATATTACTAGTTTTACCTCTGTTGCACACACTCAACGCAGTTGGTGAAAATAGGCCATCTTAGAAATTAATGGTCACGTGATCAATATAAACCAATAGGAATACAGCTACGAAAAAGGGTCATATATTCCATTGGCCCAAGAGTCATTATCGCTAGTATGCCGTGCGGCTTAAAATTTGTTGAAATATACAAAAGTGTTCATTTACTGGTGCCGTTACCCTACTATTATTATGGAACCGAGGGAGTACAAAATAGAGATGACAATCTTGTAAATGAAGCATGTGACTTAAAAAATTCAATTTCCACCATAATACAATCAAGAAACGTGTGATTCTTTGCTCAATAAGAAATAGTTTCGGTTGATAAACGTTACTGTTCAAAACCGGGCATTTCATATGCAACGACCTGATAGAATTAATTAAACAGCCACTTACTTGAGATCCAACGATCGCGAGCCTCTTGAAAAGAGTGACGATACAGTTTCGTCCAGCTAGGTGCAACGGCGTGCATCGTTCCACAGTATCAACTGTACAAGACTGACTGGTTCTTCAAGGTACCCGTCAAAGGAGCCGCATCCAATACCGTCTGCAGCGACAGAGGCAACGACCGACAAAGCGATGACGCCAGATTCCACGGATCGGCCTGGCGAGGGGACGGTGTCTGAACCTAGCACGCCAAAGAGCTCATCGGTGATCACTATGCTGACCGGTCTCGGGGTGGTGTTCCTGCTGATAAACTTCACCGCGTTCCTGTACCTGTACTGCAAGAAACAGGACCTGAAGAGCAAGGAGACGGGCTTGAAACGGCGCGCCAGCCAGAAGGAGGACTCGAAGCGGGCGAAATCCGAGAAATACGAGAACCATTACGGCGAGCTAGGGTACAAGAGCGACAGCAAACCAGACCTGAACGACGTGATAAAGAACGACAAAGCGTACGACAACAACTCAAACTTCGGTAGACGGTCGAAACTGTCCAGGCAGAACTCTGGCTCCACGATCGACACCCACATCAAGGTCCGGGAGTGGATACAACAGGAGATCGTGCACAGGTCTGTAAAGATTCCGTTTCCAACGAGCGCGGCACCTTGATCGGTTTGAACTCCCGACTTTAGTAATTGCACAGATTCGCGGTGAAGTCTCCGGGAGTTCGGTGAGCTGAACTTGGCTGTCGAGCAGTCTCCTAATTCAATTAGCGGTTTCGCTTAAAGACACGTTCCGCCTCTGTCGAATAGAGGAGTCGATCGATCAAACTTTTTCGCTGATCCGTCCCGCGGTTCGATTATACGAAGACATTGTATTAAGAGATTGCTCGTGCCCGTTGATTACTCAAGAACTCTGTCGTTGAACTTCGCGTTTCCGAAGGTGTTCGCCGAGGTTCCTCCGGAAGACGCGGGAAACTTTGCAGCGGGAGCACCAGGACAAGCTGACCAAACAGCAGGAGGACGAGGAGAAGCGAGTGGAGGAGGAGATGCTGAAGGAGAGGAAGGAAGAGCCGATTTACGACGAGAGTCCGGCGCTGATCGTGCGTCCTGGCAAGAAGTCAAAGCTGCCGAAGGTTTCCGTGGCCGTAGACGCCACACCCGCGGCCAGGACTGAATCGATCTTGAATCAGGTGCCAATCGAACTAGCGAAGAGCGTGGAGCCGGCGATGGAGTCATTCGATTTCCGGACGACTCCTCAGGTGGTCGTGATCGAGCATCATCACTCGAGGAGCGACCCGCTGCCGATGGAGAACGTGTTGAAGAACGTAAAACCGAACTTCTCGACGACCAGGATTTACGAGTCGGACTCGGGCAGCGCGAGCAGCCTCTACGCGAAGATCAATCCGAAGCTGAAGAGCAGGCTGCCTCGTTTGGAGCTGGGCGTGAATCCTGAAGTTTCGGCGGCGGACGAGGCGGAGGACACCTACGTTAAATCGGCTCCCAAATTGACCACGTTCGCCGTGAACACTCCACAGTGCGACATAAACGTAACTTGCAGGGAGCCAATAGCGGAGAGGGAGAGCATCAGCCCGGAGGAGGCTCTGAGAACGATCAAGCGTAGGAATTACCCGAAAGTACTACCGGACATCGAGAAACGACGATCCCTTCCCGCTCCCAGTAGCCTATTCGTACCCAAACAGCATGCCAATTCGTTGCGCGATTACAGAGGCGGTCTGCACCCGTCTTCCTCCTCCCATCAGCCTCCTCTACCACCCCCCAGGATGTTCGGAGCATCCAGGAGCCTGGACTTCGCGGAGGAGAACGAAAACCAGTTCGAGACCGAGCCGGTTACGACGAACCTACACGTGGGTCCTTTGCTAAGGAGGCAGGACGGCTCGACGAAAAACAATTCTGATCCCAGCATCATCGACTCCCTCGACGAGCGGATGGATAGGTCCTCGAGGACCCAGGCCGGCGGCAGCGTGGACACAATCTATTCGAACCCCATGTGTCCCGTTCACGGGATAGGTCCGCCAATTTCTCAGAGCATGGACAAGAATATCGGAATTCCGAAGACCCTTCTAGAACCCAGCATAGGGAACCCGAACTGGTACAAGTCTTTACCGGGCAACGAGCACTCGATCACCACCGCTTCCTCGGAGCCAAGGATCACGGGCAAGGAAGTCGCTAATCAAGTCCAATTTGGGTCTAATTGGGAGACGAGGATCCCGGCGATGGAGCCGAGGATCGTGATAACCCCCAGAGTGGGCAACCTCCTGGGTCAAGCGAATCAGAACTTGAGTCAAACGGTGGTGAACCTTGGCAGTGTTCCTTCGACCGACAGAATCGATAAGGAGCCCGCGACAACAGTACTGTCGGACTCGGCGCCGATCATCAGTGCTAACACAGCCAGCAAATACCAAGCTGGCTCGACTGAAAGACTGCAAGCCGACCCATTGTCCTCTGGTTTAGAGCCGAGGAAAGAACCGAGGATAATCATCGCGCCCAGAGAGCCCAAAGCCTCTTCTTCTAGCTTGAAGCAACCGAAGATCATCATCAAACCCACGTCCAGCCTCCAGAGGACCAGGGACCACAGGAACATACCCAAAGTGTCCGCTATACCTTCGCCAGATGCGCACTGTCCGACGATCAGCGAGAGGCAGCCGGAGAAGCCTCCGTTGAAGGAGAAACCCAAGGTCACGAGGATTCCCTCGTTCTCCAGGCGATCGGACGACGTCTACGCTGAGAAGGTGGAGATTGTGCAGAGGGTGGAGGCAGTGCCTAAAGTTTCGAATGCTTGCACACCTGCTGATGGCAAGTCGAGCATCCCGACGCTGAAGAAGGATGAGAAGCCGTCCAATGTGGACTCCAGCAACGGGAGCTCGAACACTGGGACTATCAAGAAGAAGCCTACCAACAGAAAATAGAAAAGACAGGACAGGGCACATTCAAATCGAAGGCTCGTCCCACTTAAATTTACCGATGTCCACCCACGAGGACCCAGAAGACAGGAACACGAGTGAAAACAGCCCTCGAAGTTGGACATCTCGAACATTCAACGGGTAGTTTTATATGAGGAATCCACCCGCACAATTTTATATACCTGAATTTGTTTAAAAAATTGAATATTTGCGTCATTTGGATTACTGTTCGCTTCCTATGTGATGCGATGAATGCAAACAGTTTTTAGTTTCCGTAAAAATCCGCGATCTAATGAATAGACAGCGGAATTTATGCAGTTATAACAAAAATGATCAGATGTAATTTCAAACATTACAAATATTAGTCGAATTTAAAAGTACCGTTACATTATTTTCAACACATTAAACATATTAAGAGAGAAAATAAATTTCTACGTCACTCCAGTTGGTTGCAAACCAGATAGAAAATCTCTATTTTGCATAAAGATCCGCTGTCTACTAATCAATATGTTCCTGGAACTGATTCCTAAATTATCTTCAACGCAAATTACCCTTTCGGTAATTTTAACATTCAAATGTCAGTCCACAAAACAATAGATTTGATAAGTGCATAGCCAATGTGGACTTGAAACACTGGGACAATCAAGAAGAAGCCCACTAGCAGAAAGTAGAAAAGACACAAAGACACTGGACAAGAGATAAAGATGAGTTGAAATCGCCGCGTAACGTTCGATGATGAAATGGAAGGTCTGTGTGCAATAAAATATCAGCTCTATTTATGTTTAATTCATTTTCGTGGATAGGTCAGGGGGGAAGCCCAGCGGTGTGTGGTCAGATTTTGTCGTTATAAAATAAATTCAATTTACCGGGAAATCATGGTGGACGCCAAATATGTGCCTTCGAACCGTGTAAATATTATGCTTGAAAATCGATCCTCGTATTCGTCGAGGACATCGATAAAATCGCGGGCGTAATCAATTAAGGAGCCGCCAGCGCAGTACCACAAGTCTCCATAATATTCATCGATGCATTTGTATAAAGTAATCTCGAATGATTTTTACCTTTGTAAGCTGGTTGTACACAGAGAGCGGTTTATATGAAACGCAATCCTGCATTCTGTATATAGACTGTAAATGGAGCCGCGGGAGTAACTTCGAGGACGTTATAGACGTAACCCGCCGCAGTTTCTCCGAGGCTCCGAGGTCAAGGAAATTTTTAAGGATCATCTTTTTATACTAGCGGAACAGGCAGAAGCGTTTGAAATATTTTCTTAACTTGCGTACTTTAACTTATATTAAGAAAGTTGCCCCGAAGCACGATTACAATCTTCCGCTTCAAATAGTCGCGTTACAAGCAACAACCCTTCAAGACTATACTCAACTATGTAATAAGTAGCTGCGCCTAGTCTACAGTGCATTTCTCGAGCTCTGATCATGCTGTTATTTGTATGTATGTAACTTAAGTTCAAGATTCTTCTTTTCAGACCACTGTGTTTTCATTCACCTGCATTGTCTCCCTACTGATTGTCAATCGGGAGGTGGCAGTGGGAAACTTGTGGGGACCACGTGACATCCCCACTCTGCGCTACACGTCTCTCGCCATTGGCCGAATCGCTTGACGATTCCTATGTGTCAACTGTTTCCACCCTAAAAGTTAATAAAATACTGTTAGATTTTAGTAATTTGGAAAATTTCATTGGTTATACATTTTTCCTAGGGGCTGATATGTAAATAGTAGGGGTGTGCGAGTACCCGAAATTTCGGGTTCGGTTCTGGAAATTTGTTCGGGTTCTAAAGTTTATAAAGAACGGGTACCCGAAATGATAATCGAGTCGTCTCGAGTAGGGGTCCCGAAAGTTTTCAATATTCGGGTACTCGAAGTTAAAGTTGGGGCAAGTCTGTGATTAAAGCAGCGATAAATAACTCTGTGCATATTAATCCTTTGCACTCCGTTTTCGCCGATAATGCGATATTTCAAATATGAACTTTAAATCCACTGTTGCTGCTACGACTACACGACTGTTTTGCTTACTAATATAGTGCTGGAGTTGTTGGTGTACTATTGGGTTGGCAAGAAAGTAATTTCGGTATTTTAAGGTGAAATGAGACCCAGTTTTGTTATTCAATATGTAGCTGTCGCAGCTTTATGAAAATAGCCAATAAGTTTATTAAGCTACCAGAAAGATGGCAAAAGATCATCGAACGAAATGGAAAATATTTTATCGATTAAAGTTTATTGCTTAAAGAAATTTTTGTTTCACCTCAAAATACCGAAATTACTTTCTTGCCAACCCAATATATGAATCACTAGGCTGGAATGCTAAGGGTTAAGATGTCCAATCATCGGTGGCAATAATATTTCGATTTGTAGTAAACACCGTTTACTAAACGCTGATTTGATCGCAGACTTGCACCAACTTTAACTTTGGGTACACGAATGTTGCAAACTTTCGGGATCCCGACCCGACCCGATTACCATTTTGCGTACCCAAAATCACGGGTACCCGGACTTTATAAACTTTCGGGTTCCCGACCCGAACCCGAAATTTCGGGTACTCGCAAACCCCTACAATTTTTGTAGAAAAAAAGTAATAGAACCTAAGCGTAAGAGTGGAGACTGAAATCACTGCCATCTTCTGATGGCACTGACTTGGCAATGACTTTCTTCTAAAGTCCAAGAGTTAATTTGCCGATTCTCCCACAAGTTCGCCAGCTAGCGAGAAGGGATGATCGCGATGGAGAATCGATCGCCGAGTGCGTGTCGCGGAAGAGTCTTCGGTTATCATTTCTCAGTGGGCGGCTGGCGCACCATTTATCTTGCAACTTTACCTTTATCCGAGGGAACTTTATTATTAAGTAAAACAAAGTCTATAAGTCATCGGGAAGCTGGTGTGTGCTCGCGAGGAGGTAACGGGGCGGCTAGAAAAACGGGTCGATTTCGCCAGCCCCGAGCCGTTTGCTCGCGAATCGAATTGATTCTCGAACTTCCAGCCGAGTAATGTGATTTCCCTGCCGACCGATAAAGAAAACTTGGTTCCTTCTTGTCCTGTCTCACCCATGGTTACCCGCGTCGCCATTCTGCATGGCCAATTGGTCAATGAAATTGATTTCCGGGATTCACGCTCAACAATCGTCAACAAGTTCAGAGGAGGTCATCGTAATTCATAAATTGACTTCATTAATCTTCATTTACAATCTTCATTTACAATCTTCATTTACAATCTTCATTTACAATCTTCATTTACAATCTTCATTTATAATCTTCATTTATAATCTTCACTTATAATCTTCATTTATAATCTTCATTTATAATCTTCAATACAATTTCATTCAAGTCCTGTTCGTTATAGTTGACGCAGCCAATTTTAATTTCGCATGAAGATGTCATTCCTCCTAGCAATTGAACAATAAACTAGTCTTATTTTTGTAAAATAAATCTTATCTGTATATTACGATACCGGAACTTGGAATACAGCAGTTTATTAACCATCACGAGATTAAGTGGAGCAATTTATAGCACTAGTTACTTCGCCGAACTAGTCCTCTTGCCGGGGAGCGAGCCGATCGATGGTCGAGCGCGATGTGTCTATTGAAATATCGCTTACATCGTCTCGTAAAATGTATATCGTAGGTGATACAATAGGGTGCGAGTGAATCGGCGACGTTTACAGGCTCCTTTATCTTGCGAAATGTGCAAACACCAGACCCTTCGTCATATTTGTCTAGGGAATGTATACGAGGCGGTGGCAAATATCGCGGATATTTTTCCAGGGCCCAATACACATCGTGAAAAAAAAAGAATAGCGAAATAGGGAGGATAGAAAAATTCATTTACAATTCGATAGCTCCCCTGCCCCTTCTCCTCAAACCGGTCACGTGACCAGAGTCGCTAAGAATTGTCTCCCCACTTTACCTTCCCTTTCCACGACGCTGTTCCCACACGCTTCCGCCCGGTCACGTGACGCGTCACAATGTCACGTGACTGATCCGGTACTGGCAGAGAGGGAGTAACATTTTTCCCTTAGCGTCGTATGTACCTACATTCCCGGGCGGTTTCACAATTTTCACGCACTCACCCAGGAAAATGGACTCGCAATAAGGAAAGGGAACGTAATAAGCTTCCCGTTGTGAGTAAAATCCCGCGTGCAATCTCACCCAGGTGGAAATCTTCGACGCGAGTTATTTATCATGCAACGCAACCCCTCGTTCTCGCATAAAATTTCAGTCGCTATATACGCGCGGCGTGATATTGCAGGCGTAAGCATCGGGTGCGTATATCTTCGCCACCTTCTACTCCTCGCACCACCACAGAAACTACGGGGGCTATCGACACCTGTAGAAATTGCTCGGAATTTCTCATAATTCACTGTGATTCATTGTTCGCGCGTCACGAAAGATCGAGCACAATGAAAGTTTGAGTCCGCGGCGGAATACGAAATTGAACGGGGAGCTTCGAACAGAGCCCAGATTTGTTAGCCGACATAACAGTTCGTATTGTACGAATCTATATTACATTTACCATCTTGAATGACGCAATCATTTGTTCGGATCTAACCCCTTGCATTGTAATGTCGGGCGTGCGACGAAGTATATCACTAGACAGCGGATTTTATGCATTTATGAAAAAAAATGAGTAGATGTCATTTAAAACAGTCAAAACGGTAGAAGAACTTTAAAACATTATTTTCAACTCGTTAAACATATTAACACATTATCGACCGGTGATTATTGCATAATTTTGAAAAATCTATGGTGCTTGGATAAACACTTTTTAATGGAACCTTCGATAGCAACAGCAGTTTTCATTCTGACCTAACAAGTCACCCTCAATAACGTCATCTAATAGTTTCATTTAAGATTGCAATGTAGAAGAAAATTTCTATGCTTTCTTTTGGTACAGCACATTTATTGAAAATTCTATTAATAGGCTTCCGATAGGTTTAGTAGTGCTAAGAAAGAAAGTAAGTGTCTCTTTCACTCCTGATTGTTGCCTTTCACGCAGAGTAGGGCACAAATCAACTAATAATTAGAAATGACTAATCTGATTGATTATTAGTCAGAAAACAGTCATTTGTTAACACTTTTTGATTAGTTAGTCATAACTAAGTGGCACTAGTTAGTCACAGCTCTAAGTAATCGTTAGTTTTTGCTTGTTAGTTATGATTAATTATTAGTTAGTTTAAATGATCAGTCATCAATCTTTACTCATCAGTCACTACTGTGTGATTAACATACATTAATATGGATACTTAAACTATATCGGAATTGGCAGTGACCGAACGTGTCGTAATCTGTATTTTATATGTTTATAAACTAATAGGATATTTTTTTGTTATTATTATGGCTAGTTTTAACTTATAACTATTTTTAATCATTACTCATAGTGAAATTCTGATTGCGTATTTAGTCATTAGTTATGCCATTATAGTCAGTATTCAATATTCATCCTTAATAAAAATTTAGTCATGATTCATTAGTCATTACTAAACTGCGGATTTTTATGCAAAATAAAAATTGTCTGCATTATTTGCAAGAGACTGGAGTCAGATAGACGTTTACCTCTTATTTTAATAATCTTAACAAGCTGAAATCATTAGATTGGAATGATTAGATCATTCCAACTTTTCTCACTGTTTTAAACGACACCCACTCATTTTTGCCATAAATGCATAAAATCCGCAGTCTTGTCATTACGCTCAAATACTTATGTTGTCATTACTCATTAGTCACACTCAAGTATTTACTTAGTCAATAATTATTAATCACTTTTCTAGAGCTCATGAAGTTTGTTTTTATTGTTCGTTTTGCAGTTGCCCTTGGGTGAACTTGAGTGAGCTTCATAATAGGTCATTATACTCTGTCGAACAACACAATCGTTCGTTGAAATTTAATAAAAAGCCAGTCCGCCGTGTTCAATGCAAATATAATTCGTGGACATTGCAATCGAAAAACGTTAACGCGCTCCATTTAAAAATTGCAATGCCATCGCAATTAAAGAATGAACATTCCGCCGTACTCGGCTTCACAAACTCGTAATAGAGACCGGGGTCTAGTAATTACTGTGATAAAAATTAACTTTTCACCTCCCGTTTCATTAAATAAATCACTTCGGTATCGCAGTGTTTTTATGGTGGCTGGTTCGACCTGCTAATGAACCGAAATACGCGTACCCGAAATTCCCGTTGGAAAATTCGACGATACAGAGATCGAAATTTCGGAAGTATCGAATCCGTGCGGCTCGCCCCGGAATATTTCATTTCGCTATAATTAAGGACTAGATTAATTGCTTCGACATTTCCCGGACAGGCGGTTCGCTGACGGGAATTTCGAAAAGGCCGCGCTTATTTCCCAGATGAATTTCGAACCTTGTTCACGGATGATGACGCGACAAAGGGACGGTGGAATCGATAGTAGAAATTGATAATCTGTCTACTTGACTGCGGAAAAGGCACGCGAACGCGCTGCTAAGTCGTGTACGTGAGAATCCTCGTCGGGAAAATATACTCGGGGATAGCGTCGGGCCAATTTGCAATGCTAAACGTCGTTTTACATTCGATTCGCTGCCGGTTCCTTCGACCCGTATGTTTGCACACGCAGACATGGGGCTTGCGCGAACAGTTTTGTCGGGGAACGGTTGAACAGCGAGTCGAAGCTCACGCTGTACCCATTAAATTATTTATTTAACCTTCTACCACATAATAGGCAATTATCGAACCATTTTAATTCAATCACGCGGGTCCACGAACTTACTTTTTCGGGTACACTTTTATTTTCTTCCTGCTCCCAATTATTATAATTTCTCTATTCATGTCCTAGAGCAGAGTTGCACATTAATCGATTAAAATTTTAATCATGATTGATTGATTAAGGAATACGATTAAAAAAAGAAATCGTCGAAAAATCGGCGATTGATTCGATCGTCAATCGTTGATTAAAAAAAGGAATCGTCGAAAAAAAACATAAAAGCACGTAAACAGAATTTGTATTATGGACCAAATGACAATACACCTAAACTCAGTTTACATTTTTTTCAGTATTTATACAGTTCTGATTACGTATTTCATTTCGAAATTTCAGCAATTAATCATTAATCAATTATCCGATTGACGATTAATAATCGTTAATCGCAAATAACGATTAATAAGTATTTAATCGTTAACCACAATTTTAACGACTAAACGAGGAGATTAATTGTTAATTGCCATTAACGATTGAAGTAGAAATTTAGTCGTCAATCGTTGATTAAATTTTTGCCCAACTCTGTCCTAGAGGAGAGAGCAAAGTTTGTATTGATCGCACCTGAGAATGTACTTCTCAAAAATTGGTAACAAAATTCCAATTTTATTTCAACTTGAAAGGAAGAAGTGACGAAATATATATTTTCTACATTCATTATACAGTGGGTGTAAGAAGTATTCGTACGCCCTTTAAAACAGAATAACATTTTTATAATTGTACCAATCTACCTGATTTTTTTCTAATCAATTAGAAGCATTGGTTTACGAAATGATATGCAAAAAAGATTATCCAAAAATTATAATTTACACGGTTCCATGCAAAAATAAAAAAGGCATTTTTTAAAACTTTTTTATTTGGGCCCTTAATGAAAATTTAAAATATATGTTTTGTAGATCTATATTAGTTACACACGTACTCTGAAAATTTCATCGAAATCGGCGGACGCAGAAGAAAACGACAAGCATCGAAAAACTACGATTTTTACCATTTTTCACCGCTTGTAATTCGTGTGTATGTGAATTGAATTCGATTTCGGAATTTTCAGCATATGTGTAATTACTATAGATCTACAAAACATATATTTTAAATATTCTTCAAGGGCCCCAATAAAAGAGTTTTAAAAAATGCCTTTTTTATTTTTGCATGTGACCTAGTAAATTATAATTTTTGGAAAATCTTTTTAAAGGGCGTACCAATCCTTTTTACACCCACTGTAAGTAGACTGCGAATCTCATACAGTTATGACAAAAATAAATATATTGTTAAATTATTCTCAATCTATCGAATATATTAAGAAAGGAAATAATTTTCTTCTTCACTCCAGTTTGGTGCCATTCAGGTGGATAATTTTCATTTTGCATAAAAATCCGCTGTCTCTCGCTCTTGATAATTTCAAGCCAGATGAGGGGAAGAAGTTACCCCCTCTCTGTCAGTATCGGAGAAGGTAGAGTGGGGACACATGCTCGATAGAATTAACATGCTAAAAACGAAGATCTGCATTTTCGTATCGTGTATTTGCATTACTTGGATTAATCGTCGCATTTATGGAAGAACTGGAGATCCCTGTACACCGTTCAACGTTTTGTAGTTCCGCATCAATGGAGGAAGCAGAGAAAAGAATAATCCTCGAGAAACAAAAACGAACGGAGGAGGATCTGGCCGCAGCGAAACAGGAAACGACGAGAACTGAACTGAACGATTACCGAGCATTAGTTACGTGCGTGGGCGTAACGCAGTTTCTGGACGCAGCAATTTGGAAAGCCGTAGCTGCAAGACAATTGCTCGTTCTACGGTTGACGGGGGTAGATTAGTGGCAACGAGTCGCCACGCGACATCGTGGAACCGTCGTGCACTGCAGCTTGACGTACGCGCGACTCCATTCCCAAAATGATGAATGGACTGCGGATCTTTATGCATTTTTCACCGAAATGCCTCCGTGTACTTTCAAACACTATAAACGCACGTTTCTTACTTAATTAAATTCCTGTCTGTTGCAACTAATGCGAACAATGTTTATTTTGCATAAAAATCTGTTGCCTAAATTTTGTTCAACCCTCGTGGATCACAAATGACTCAAAAGTAAAATTGTTCCCCTACGTGTGGCACAAATGGTATCTTTTAAAAAATTATAATAGGATATTGTTTGAACTACTGAAGAATTAAATTTCAGTTTGTTAATTAAATTAAAACTGTAATTTAAAACAATTAGACGCATTCAAAAATACTGTTGTATTCATATGAGCCTATTAAACATATTAAAAGAGAACTTTATTTTGCAGAAAGATCCGCAGTCTATTAATAAAAGTTGAAGAGTCGAAAATCATTGCTAAACCGTCGGACTCGATATTTGAAAGTCGAAGCTTCTCGATGTAAGTAAATTCGAAGTCCGTATTTCGGAAAATCGGGAACGCGGGACTGACATGCTCGAATTAAAACGACACCGAAGCAGATTTATAGGTTCTTTCCTGGCGGGAAGTCGTTGTCGAATCCGCGACTACACACCGTGCAGGATACACGGAGCAACATTTGTTCTCTTATGAATAATTCGCGGAAGCAGGAACACGGGAATAATTCATGATGCGTGTTTCTCGCATTGCCCCTAAAAACAGACCGGATTTATAGTGGATTCGAAAAGTTTGCCATATCTTGGCGAACAGTTTCTCGGTTTACTGTCCGCGCGATCTTTAAGGGTTGATGGCGCGTCACGGTGTCCCGGAACGTGACACAGCGGCCCGCGCTGAGTCTGGACAAGCTGATGGGTTCTCATAATCCATTTACGCGAGGAATGCCCAGGAGAAAAATACCTTGCGACCAACACGGTCGAGTCTTCCATCCTTAACACCCTGACTTTACAGGAGCTGATGGCTCCGAGCACTCTTCATGGTGTGACGAATCGCATCACAGCATCTGGAGGTTATGGGCGTATTCCTCGGCTCGCGCCATTTGCTGGCTCTAAGCTACTGCTTCGACAAAATGGCGCAGTGTTTATCCATCTGGTAATTGCATCTGAAATGTCCGGATTTTAACATTAACGAGAGGACATTTCTTTGATGTGAAACAATCCTTTTCCTGAAAATCATGGAATTGTTTAATCTATACATTCATGTGGCATTACATCCATATACAGTTGGTGTAAAAAGTATTCGTACGCCCTTTAAAACAGAATAACATTTTTATAATTGTACCAAACGACCTGCTTATGTATAATCGATTAGAAGCTTTGGTTTACGAAATTATATGCAAAAAAGATTTTCCAGAAATTATAATTTACACGGCTACATGCAAAAATAAAGAAGGCCTTTTTTTAAAACTTTTTTATTTCGCGATCTTATTTGTAGATCTATGTTAGTTATACACATACTGAAAATTTCATCGAAATCGGTGATGTATGATTCTGTGGATTTTAAGCAGAAACTCATCAAAAAGTCGTGCAAAACTACGATTTTTACCATTTTTAACGAGCTTGTAGCTCGTTGTAGCTGTACTATATGTTAATTGATTTCGATGAAATTTTCAGCATGTGTGTAATTACTATAGATCTAGAAAAAATATATTTTAAATTTTCTTTAAGGGCCCAAATAAAAATGTTTTAAAAATGCCTTTTTTATTTTTGCATGTAACCGTGCAAATTATAATTTTTGGAAAATCTTTTTTGCATATCATTTCGTAAACCAACGCTTCTAATTGATTATAAAAAATTCGTACAAATACTTTTGACATCCACTGTATTCTCAACTAAATTTCAGCCAAATTTATTTTCATCGATTTTTTAAAGTTCGTGTAAGTATAGGTACAAACAATGTAATTTATTTTTAGACAATAGAATGATATCATGTTCTGCGTTTTCTTTATTAATGGTTCATCATTATTCCAGGATATGCTAAAATAACGAACACGTTTTTTGTTTCACCGAAATGTTGCTGCAAATTGCGAAACGATGACTTTTATACAGCACGACGGAGTATATCTACCACTAACTAATAAATTGTCATATCGAACTGGTAATAAATAGTTGATAAAATAGCTTCGAAACGGGTGAATAATAACGTTAGTTTTTTATTTATTTACCGTAGAGGATCTCGCTTGGGATTAATTTTATCTGCACAATGGCTTTTACTCTCGGATGATGGGAGTTGGATCCATTTTGGTCCAGAGTTGGAGGCGTTCCATTCAGATTTTAATCTGTTAGCAGAAAGTTCACATTGTTAGCCATTTATGTTGAGCCGAATGAGAGGATTAATAAGCAAACGTAATGAAATGCTGAGGAACACAATCGAAACAGAACTGGGAGCAACAATGCTTAAATATTATTAGTGAAACACCAAAATTTTATGTTTACATAAAGAAGGGGTTTTGAAATATTTTTCAAATCTATGAACAATACAGTAATATATATTTAAACCATGTTCCACTGAAAATTCGTCAAAACAAAAATTAATAGCGATAAAAAAATACTTGTCAAATATTTGTCGGGTCCCCACAAGCGTACCACGTTTCGTCAAAATCACCCACAATCCCCTGCGACAGACGTCCCTTGCGAATCGCCGGCTCCGTCATTACACGAAATGATGCGGAAGTGTTTGCCCATTTAGGAGGACCAGTGTAAAATGAGTGATAGCTGAATAGCACGCGTTACAAGCGAACCGTCCACGGAATTGCGGCTGATATTTCAGATTGGGACGTGAATTGCCACGCATAAGAGTCAAGTCCCCTGAAAGGATCACAATAATATCAGACCATCCCCCAGCTACATATTAAAAGCGTCCCTAGCAGGAAGAGAAAAAGCGGAACGATCCTCCCTATCGAGATGTCCACTCGACCTACAAATCGAAAGCTCGTCCCACTTAACTTTCCCGATGTCCATCCACGAGGACCCGGAAGGCAGGAACGAGTGAAAACAGCCCTCAAAGTTGGGGGCTGTAACCATATTTGGTCGAACATCTCGGAAACTGCTAGAGGGGTGGTTCAAACGGTATAATTGGATACTTTTTAATGAGGAGCCCTCCGGCACAATCCAATTTTAGATACCCCAATTTGTTTAAAAAATTGAACGTCATTTTAATTTCTCTTCGCTTCCTATGTGTTGCAATTAATGCAAACAATTTTTCTTTTCCATAAAAATCAGCAATCTAATGCACAAGATCCTGGAACTATTTTCTAAATTTTCTTCAACCCTCGAATAGCGACAAATAAAATGACTTTCTCTCACCCTTTCGGCCATTTGACCATTCAAACGTCAGTCTACAATCTTGAATAATTTTGCATGGTAAAAGTGCATACCTAAAATAGAAAATAAAGACATAACAAAATTATGATTTTTTAAAAATAATTATTACGATCCATATTTTGATAATTAATGACTAGACTGCGGATGTTTATGCAATGTTTAATTATCTCAGGCAAATTTCAAGAAAATGGGAACAAATAAAGTCTTGTTTTCAGTGGTAGTAGCCTTTATAGATCTGAAATAAATAAAGATCGTATTAAATTTTGTAGAATATTATATTGTAACATTATTTGAAAAAGTTTAGAAGCCATAAATGCATAAAGATCCGCCGTCTATTAATGAGGTAGAAGACCACCAAGGTATTTCGAATAATTATATCAGTCCGGAACATGATATTTTAAAATCCGTCGAGCGAAAAAAATCATTTCGGCCAGCCAGGTCGACCGAATAACCCCAGGGGTAGCAGAGGAAGTTTGTGGATAGTACAAGTTCGTGGGGTAACGAGGGTTGGAACCCTGTGCGGCGGACCAGTTTCGTGAAAGAGGCCTAGGAGGCTCGCAGTATCGGCGTCGATACCGCAACGGAGCTGCATAATTACCGGCCTTGAAGAGTCGATCAACTTCTAAGCAGCGCAAGTACATTCGTCTCTTGTTATCACGTCTGGAGGCAGGGTGTACGAGCGTCAGTGGCGGCAGCCTAATTCCGTGCCTTCGGGCCGGGCCAATTAATAAATTTGTACCGCTCGGCTGGCCACAGAACAGGTCGTCTCCGCCTCTGCTCCAAGAGGTATCCATTGTTGCCGAGACAATGCCGGCTACTTGCCAGTACGGCTACCTAACCGTCCGCAGTAACGACCGAACGCGTTGTTAGATTAATTAGATTTCAAAGCGAACGGGTCTGCGGAGGCCGAAGTCTGTTTAATTGGGCCCTAGCCCTACCACTTACTGGGACAGATGAGCGGCGGACTCTCGTACCGGCGATGCTAATCGAAAAACAATCGACCAACGAAACGCACGGACTCATCAAGGGATACTCGTAATTTCTTCGACGCGAATCCTTTAGCCCGCGGAATTAGATTAATGTCCCTATTCATCGCTGCGTTCGTGCTAGCCGCCGCGTCTTTCATGTTGTTAAATAGTAAAAGAAACTGTTTGCGGTTGGGGTATTCACTGTAGAAGTTAATCCCCCGTGCGCTTTCGTTTACACTCGCACGATGAAAAGCCATTTTCTGCTTGATCAACGTCTATTCACAGAATTTGAAGAAACCATTTTTGCATATTAATCTCAATGGAATTAGTAGATTATGTTGCTGAAGGTAATTTGTTTTCCCACGACTGGAATTGCTATTTATGTTACAGTTTTTTGCCGATATAATGAATGAGGATACCTATTCGGCATTGTCCTCGAGTGGGCCGAGAGTTTATGGCTCCCATAGAATTGGGAAGGGTTGAAATGAGTAGAATTTACATACCCTCACGTTCTGGCAAAAAAGAAGAAGATGGGATAGAGATTTTCTTATTTCGAAGAAATCATTGTCTCGTCTTACAACGAATGAAAACTGTATGTCAAAGAATCGTTTGCAATGGGCCAATAGACTATTCAAAAATTATATAATAAATAGACAGCAGATTTTATGCATTTACATCCTATCCTCTATAGTCGCAAAAGCCTCGGGGAGGGTCGCTTGCAAAGTTCGTAGACGGACACTAATAAAGAGAGACCGCGCGCGGCCGAAGCGACTGCGACTCTCCGCGTCTCTTTCGTCAATTAAACCACTAAATACAGTTGAAATTATATCGTGTTTGGTCTTATTTTAATCAGAAAAATGCCTCAAATATATTGGTGAGTTTCATAAAAAGATTTTATTACATTGTGAGGAGTCCTTTGAACTGTGCCGACGACTGCAACTCTCCGCGTCGCATTAGTAGTGGTTCACACCGATTACTACAGTGGAGGGGATATTTTTTTGCATTCATCGTGTACAACCTTTTCGCGACTATACAGGATTTACTGTATGACAAAAATGAGAAGGTGTCTTTTAAAACAGTGAAAACAATAGAAGACCTTTTAAATATCTACAACGATCATTGTTTCACTCGAGCAAATTTTGAAGCAGATTTCTTTGCTTTTCTTTAAAAACAATAGAGATGACGGCACACCACACATTTCAAGGTCACTGAAAGCGACGACATCGCGTGCCTGAAACAATTACGTATTGTTTCCTCTCAGCAGTGTCCCGCAAGACGACAAGGAAGAAAGCGACTGCTGCTGTGTTCGAGTTGATCGACAAAGCCCGATCTCGTAATCGCATTCCAAGCGAGGCCTGTGTTTCCACCGACATATCCGCGGGCGATATCGATTATCGGATGTTCGAGTGATTAAATGCATCTGCGAGGCGTAACGTTTCGGACCGGGGCTCGGCCCGGTCTACTCGTAAATCATGGAAGCGGCGCACTTCGAGCAGCTCTTTTTGTTCGTTCGCGTCGACACCAAAATACCAATGAACTGGGATTTCCCGGGTCTAATTAGGCGGCGTCGATTAAGGTGGCCGACCGTGTCTTCCGGCGCGTCCTCAAATCTGCCGTCGATTCGCGAATTCGCACCTCGACGTTCATCTCCAAAAACCCGAGGAACATCGAACAGTTTACGGTTCCCTAAAAACGATTATATCAGGCACGTTTCTTTATAAAAATAACAAGAAATTGTCGATAGAAATTGTTAGCTATTTTTACTTTAATGATACGTACACGAAGAAGTAAATTTAAATAATTCCCCGTGAGTGCATCCGTGCAATCTTGTGTCAATAACTTCTTTAATATATTTGTAGACAAACAGAAAGATTATTGTAGATTTGTTTTCGTTTCCTTATAAAATTAACAAGAAATTGTCGATAAAAATTATTAGCTATTTTTGTTTTAATAATATGTACATGAAAACATGTAAATCTTAACCCTTATGTCAATAACTTCATTAATATATTTGTCGACAAGATTATTGTAGATTCTTTTTCATGGATGATCTCAGATTAATTTATATTAGGTTGGGGAAAAAGAAATCCGTTATTTTTACGTTATCTCATGCGGAGAAATGATGGATTTGGAAGCAGAAAATTTTGATTATTGACATAAGGGTTAATACAGGGGTTTCCTTCGATATATAAGACGATTGGTTGGGACATCTATCGACGTATTACGGATGAAGAACGTTCTTCATCAAATTCTTGACGCATTTGTCTTGTTGGAAAAAACACCGTAGCCTTAAAAAGATTTGTGCTTGTCAATTAACAATATTAGAACCCCCCCATTTTGACGGGTTTTCACCTAGTGTTAACCTAGGCTCTAGAAGGTAGCGACGTGTGTGTACGTCGATCAACCCTTTCACCGGTTCAATTAACAGTGGCTGACAGGTGTGAAGTGGCTCCCGGAGCCTACGCGTCCCACTCAAGTGCCAAATTATTGATAAAATTTTCCGGCCACCGATAAGTGATACGGTATTCACATTCGCCGACCGGTGATACGTAGCGGTTCCTATTAAAAACATCTTCACGGTCCTCTGCTTTTCGATACTGCAATTAACGAGCTCTAATTTATAAATTACCTTTTTATCGTCGGTGGAAATAAGAACCCTGAGATATTTCTGGTAATTTTAACGGTTGGAGGAAATGTCGAGTACAATTATCGAGATGAAAAACGTTATCGGAAAAATTATTCGGACGAATAATTTCGTAGAAATTGGACCAAATAATGTGTAAAAATATTTTTCAAAACTAAATATGTTCAACGTACATTTTTTAGTTCCAGTAGTATTTCATTGGTGCAGTGTTCATAGAGTATAAAATTAGCATGTACTACGCCTATACACCTGATAGTCGACATTGATTATGCTTAACCTGTAACAAGAACTATGTTTACAAACATGACCACCCCTCGTAAACACGGGATCGCCTACTTAATACTCATAATATTCACACTAATACAGAGATTTAATACAGAGATTGCATTTTATCACACAAAGAGCTCATAATAAAACAATAAATTCTATGAATTTAATACCGAAGAGCAAATAAAGAACGAATGATTAATTTTATGGCTGCCGAATATACACTATTTGTTGGAAATACTCTATATTCATAGACCCAGTATTATGTATTTACAGACCGCGTAATATTTATGCAATTTCCGGGTCAGGAAAACATATTTTCGATGGCCAATGTAACGTGGACAAATAGTTTTTGTATATACAATACCTGTTTGCCGAAGGTGACATCAAAAATTGCATAAAAATTCAATGTTACATTTCACTGTTTTTGGCACAGTGTACTCTAATGGTTTTTTATTGCTGATGTATTGTATATTTGCAATTTGCGTAAAGCAATCATAAAAGCGCTGTTGGACTTTTATTAAACCATTCATGGTTTCAAATATTTTTCTTCCGGCGAAAATATCGATCTTCTGCATTTTTTAATAATGTATCACACGATGCCATAAAAATATTTTCTTGTAGTGACTTTATAAGGTCACCTTCACTTTTTTAAAGTGTTTTTCTAAACATTTAATTATTGTTTAAGGTATTATATCAATTTCATATCCATAAAATGAAGAAAATGATATAGAATGGAATTATTCTAGGCCGGAAGAAGTGATTATAATTAGTCAAGACCACTCAAGATCGTTCAAGGTCACAGCCAGAGGAAATTGTTTTGTCATCTCTTCCAGTATTGAAGTTAGAGATAGCAACGTTTCAGAACGAGTATCAAATTCAGCATCGCAGCGAGCAATTTTTCCTCGCGCTGGTGCGCGAATGATCGTCGTAGTTTCGCTCGCGCGATGCATGCTTAACCGGGGAATGGATAGCATTCGCAAATGAAATTTCCGCGAGCTTGTGGAACGGTCCCGCCTTCTTCACTTTGTGCCTGTGCATTTGATTGCCGGGCCGGGGCCGGGCAGGCTCGTAAAGCGATGTCTTATCTAGGCAAGAGTAAGAGGCACCGTTCCAGTGTGAGCCGGGTTATACCAGTCTCGTATCTGCGAAGCGGTGTTCTAAGGTCAGGCGTTGAATAAAATTTTGACGACCGCTAATTTACAGGAGGACTCTGTATATATCCGACGGTGTCCGACGCGCGATCGATCCCGACGACGAAACGCCCCTAAGTATTCCGGGCAGGTTAACAAGATCGCTTCTCCGGCTAATTTAATGATCGAATGTCCACGGGACGAGAATTCGATCAGCCGACGACGGTTGTAATCCGCCGGATAATCGACCGGTCGTTATCGCGTTCGATCGAGCTTTCGTTAGAAATTATTAAATCCCCGGCACGCGACTCTCGTGTTCGGAAAAGTAAATTTCCGGAGCACGAGATTGAAATTAAAATACCTGTCACAGCGCTCTCGGCCGATACGACGACGTTTGTTTCGAAATAAGAAGATCGGAAGCCCACTTCTTCTCTTTTGATATCTTTCGTTGTTGAATAAATTTTTCGAATAATCGACCACTGGCGTAGAAAGGAGGGGAGGTAAAAACGTTTCACGCCGATTGTACCGAATCGACACAATCCTCGACGCATTTTTCACGTTCGTCCCCCCCGCTCTCGGAACACGATCAACCGGAATATGAATTGAAACATTTTTCTTGCTGAACGGGAGTCCCGGGTCGGGCCGGGAGCCGGTCATCGATGGTGCATCGGGTTTTGTCGATTGGCGTTAATTTAATCAAATCGTTTTTCACGATAACGCGACCGGGTGTGTGTCCTCCTCGCTCTCGATTTCCACGGGAGGATTTAGTGGGCCACGTTGCTTTTACCAGGACGTCGACTATCCTCCCGTTCCGCGATAAAATTCTACGATCTCGCGAGACGTAAATTACACGGGACCGGACAACAAAGTCCGGTTTATCGGACGGAATTCCACGGGGTCCGGAGATGCGCGGCCCCGGGGCCGTTTCTTCCGCGACCGGCACGGCATTCCAGCGTTTCTTTCGGCTCGGTAATTAATACAGAACGCAGGAAATCCCCCATACGGGGATCCGAGCCCGGGGGCCACCGGAGAACGTGGCGAGTTGGAGGCGGAGGTGGAACGTAGAGCGAAAGAAAAGGGCGAAAGAACGCGGCAATTCCGGAGACACGGTCCTCGTTTATCTATAATGAAATCTCCAGCAATATTTTCAACGCGGCGACTCGCCGAGGACTGCGGCAATGCCTCCGACCCCGGACACTCTGCATCCGGCTAATGCTCCTCCGGTTATAATCCCGTCGCATCCGAAACTTTGGATCTCCACGGGACGCCTTTCGCCCTTCCAAACTCGACGCCGCGCTACCATTTTATTTTTACGGCGATCCGTCTCGCCGCTGCCGGATGTTCCTGCCACGCCGCGACATTGATCGAATTCAACTCCGGCCGTTTACCTGTGTCTTCACCGATCCTTAGGCCCCCGCCGCGCCGGTCTCCAATCTCTAAAACTTCGGAGAAAGGGAGGTTTTCACCTAATCGAAAATATTTGAAAAAATATAGCTTCGTATTCATGATAAGACGCAACTGCCATGATAGTATAAACGTGGTCACCCACATTTCAATACAATCCAATACAAAATCGGCAATTTCAAGTTTCTGGAATTTTTTAAAAATCGAGTTTCCGGTCGAAAATTCCGAAAATATTCGGAATCGTGTGTGCTACTATATCGAATGTTCGTGAATTTTTTCGAAATTGTTCGTCGAGCAGAACGGAAGAAATAATTCATTTCGTTTGAAGTGACTTTTGATCATCCTAGGCACGCGTTGTCCCTGACCAAATTCTACTGTGTGACGGGGATTCCACATTTCACTGGAACATAAACTTGTCGCATCATTATCACCGTAACGAAAATAAACAGGCATTGCAAAAGTGTGTTAATTAACGTGTGGCAACATTAATGCCGGTTTGTTTACGTAAAATACGTAAATCGTGAGTACTGTCGCGGTAGTCAACAGCCGGACCAGGTGGATTAAGAATTAAATCACGCTCGAAATCACCGTATTACCGGTGGTCTGACCAAGGAGGTACATTCTACTTCGTGATGGGGGGATTTTCCACCAGCCGGTCGCTGAAAAAAAAGATAACTGTCACGCGAATGTGATTGGACGTATCGGCGTGCGTTTAGTACGCAATACGCGGATGCTTCGGAACGAGATCGACGGTTCCGAGCGACGACAGAGAAAAAAGGGGAGCTTGTTAAAGGGCCACGTTTTTACTCCGCTCGTTACCGAGCGCCCGGCTTACGTATCTGAATCGTCAACGAGCTCGCTTTCGTTCTCCGGTTCCCATCGTTCCCCTACGTCTGTCTACCCTTTTTTTCTATCTCGTCACGTTACGCCTTGTCCATTCGTCGCAGATTTCTATCCCGTCCTGCGACCCGAATTGAACGGCAGACCCGGCGTTTCATTTTATTTCCACTTTGGCCACGGATGCGAGAACGGACCGGAAGCAAACCGGGAACACGATTCACCGATGCCGCCGCCATTCTTAGGCTGGTTGCCGCGCGAATCTATTTTCCTCGGCCCCATTGTTCCCCTTTCGAACGGCATTAGCCTTTCCGCGGAAGTTACTCGGATTTTCGAACCGCTCCTGCTGCTGCCGTTGGAACTTTCGATAAAGCTCGCCGCGATTACATTCCCCAGGTTACATTCTCGGCGTCGCCCCGTTGCACGCCACTTTACGTCAAATATTTTTCCACTCCCGGAACAGCTGCTCACCTTTACCGCGTCCTTTTAACGCGCTACATGCTGCGTCATCCATACGTGGCCTCTTCTCCCGTCGAAATTGGACATTGTGGAAACGGATTTTTCTTTTACTTTGTGGCTCGAAGTGGAACCGATGCCTGTAGCATTACTAATCCACCACAGGCAGCAATGGAACGTAGGAAACTTTCGTACGAAAAGCAGACACTTAACTGTAGCTCGTTGCATGTGTAATTTCTGATTTTAGAAACTCATCTTTTTACAACACAAATTCGCCCTCACAATGATCAAAAATTCAGTTTTCTACAAAATAATTATTACCTTAAGTGTTTTTCGAGAATTTCTTAGGAGACTGCAGAAATTGCATTATCTAGAGAAAGTATAAAATTTTGAATTTTTCGGGAAAACTTGATTTACAAAAGGCTGATTTTCAAAATTGTGAACCAAGTTTGCAAAACGGTGAAGATGGTATAAAAAAGGATGAATTTGTATTAAATTTTAGCTTTCCATTTTTTGTTTTGTTAAATGAATTCGATCGATGCGCTGAAAGCGATTCGGAACAATATTCAAGCATTCGCTGCAAAGTATGCTTTTTTTGCATATTTGTGTGCTGATGTCGACGTATTTATTTCTGTTTGCCTGCAACGTCCTCTGTTGCTATTACTGTTGATTTTGCCTCGATCGCAATTGATGAAAGATAAATATTCAAAGGGAAATATTTTATTGACGACTCTGAAAGGGAATAAAAAGAATCTTGTATTTTGTTTAACAAGGACCAAGGAAGAGGATGCGGTGCTATTGTAGGCGGAACAGTTATCCCGACAATATTCGGACTCACTCCATTTTTCACGGTTCCATTTCTCCTGGTAACGATCTTCCCCCTTCAACATGGCGGCAACATTTCTACTCGAGGATGGGCCTGACCTTTCTCCGCAGACCTGGTCTCATTATGTAAGAAATAATGAATAATCGGGAAATTTCCCATCAGCCCCTTACGTGACATTAAAGAAACAATTACGATCTCGTTTCTCCCTCCACATTTTCACGTAAACAACTTTTATTCTAATCTCCAACCCATCTATCTGCTTTCAAATTCCTTTCAAGTACGACTGATTAACGTTTCATCTCCAGATAAATCACGAATACATTTTTTTTATTTATGTGTTTAAACAGTGTTTAAATTATTTTACAACCCCATTAATGTAGATATAATATCAATAGGAGTTAGTCATCAGTAAAAAGGACTGTAATCATTTTTACATGACTTCTTCTTGGAAAGGTTGGTTTGGCATACGTCCTATTCGGTATAAGTCCAAACATCAGGAACGGATTAAGGTCGTTAAGGCACCACTGTACTGATCCTTTCAAAAATAATGAGCCACCACTGCCTATCGGTTTAGCCTTCCACTACATTCTACTGACGAATATTTCCGAATTGATTACACAAGATCAATAGCAGGGATTTGACGACAGCTACGAATAACATCGATCCTACAGAAAGAGACCAGCAATCTCTCGCGATCCTCGAAGGATTCAGTTAATTGATCATGCGAATTTCTATCGTGAAACGGAGCTGGTTCGCCGCACACATGTTCCCCAGTCTAAAGCGTCTTCTAGCACGAGGGTTGAAGGATACGGATCATCAGGGTCCTGGACCACTCGATTCCTCAAAAAGGAATCATCCATCATCGGAGCGCCTCTCGGTGAAATCCTCCTCTAGCTCTCTAGCTAGCAAAGCTGAGGAGAGTATTTTAAAAGGGAACCAGGAAATTTCATCCGATTACTTCTCAGGCGAGAGACCCAGGTCAGAGTCAGGTTATTCGGCGGACCATTCCTGCGGAGTGACCTTTGGCCCGGCTGCAGGACATGCAGCTGTGTCGTTTTGTTTTTCCAACTGAAATTGAATTTCACGCCGCGTGTTCATTCATTCTCATCCGGCTTTGAGGATTGCCAGGCCGGTCTCCCATCGGTCCAACGCTGTAGGTAGGTCCACAAAGTGCGGCGAGTACCGAAGCCGGTGCCAGCAGCTGCTGCTGAAGCTAGTCACCTTCTTTCAGCATGGCCTCCCCTATCTCGGCATCAGCGTGCCTTGAGAGACGGTCGACAGGGTGATTCATCTTCCGGGAGGGAATTATTGTGGGCTGGCTGTGCGCGAAACCTCCTCGTGACTAGTCTTCCTTTCGTGTCAGCTTCTCACACTTTTTCATCCTGTTCTTCCCTCGCCTTCTTCTTCTCTTCTTCCTCCTCTTCCATCTATCGTCACACCTTCGCTGATCCCGTGCCAGCGTCACCCCCAACACCATTCCCCATCCAAAAGGCTCCCCTCGTTAAACCAGAACCGTTCGACGGGCTAGAACCTCGACTTCCGGGTTCCTGAGATTCCTCTTCTGACCGTCAGTTAATTTCCTCGCGCCCAGAGCTTCCGCTTCCTAATTCGACGGCTGCTTTACATCCTGCTAATCAGCACCCCCGCTGACGAATGGTACCAGAGTTACCGTGCTACTTTCGCTTTGAACTGCTTTCAACTACAACGCTGTTCAAAAGTCTTGGGCCAGCATCTGCGATCCCGTATTTGAACAAATCTGTGTTAATCTATTTATTCCGAAGTGTACTACTTTGAAAATTAAATATCTTGTTCGATGCATTCAGTGTTTACAATAGTGTTTCATTTGGAGAGTATTGAAAATATTTGGCACTTGCCTTGAAATTGTTCTGCTGAGAACAGTGGAATTTTCATAAGCCACTACAACTTTTAATTCGATCATTGAGTATGAGGACCGTTTTCAGCAAAAACTGATATTGTTAACCCTTTGCGCCCCTTTGTCGAGTGTGACTCGACCTCAGAGAAAGAAAACTGTAAATAAAACTGGTTCTTAATATGTATTTGGTTCTTCCTTTATTTATATTGATTTTTTTTTTATTTATAATTCTCCAATTTTGTTTACTAACAAAATTGTATAAAATAAGTTAGTTGGCAACAAATTTGAAAAATAATTCGGCGTGTTAAGGGCTAAAGTGTTCATGGTATTCTTAAATAATTTTCGAGTTGCCAGACATTTGTTAATCTGTAGTGGCGTATATCACATTCGTGAATATTTGTCCAATATTGTTTACACGTCTGATTACTGCGTTAGTTTACCAAATTAATTGTGCTCATATATGGCTAACGTAATGATTAAAGTGTTAACCATTTCACGTATCACACAGAGTACTCCCTCTACGAGTGTCGTGCATCCTTTAATTTGAGATATTAATTTTTAAGAGATGAAGAGTTGGTTTGTGACAGACACTGGCCAAAATGTGATTTCATTGTGGGCTAAATGTATTGTAGTAATTAAACTGTAACTCCTGACTATAATCTGCCAGCTATTATTGTAAATTGCAGCTCACTATAATTATTTCGAATGGAATGCTGGATTGGTAATAATTAACAGACATAGAGATTAACATCAAATTAATCGTTATTACATTTTAATCGTCATCCGCTACACGTGATGCGATCAAAATCTGCCCATCTTTGGAAGGGACTGAAATTGTCTAAAATTTCAAATTTCATTATTAGTTTTGTAAAAAAGTATGAATTGTTTTAGACTTTAATTAAACGAACCGGCGATGTTCACCGTGACAACTTCTCAATCTTGATACACACCGAGAAAAATCGTTTGCTTGACATAACATTTGCCCAGCTCGACGTAACGATTTCTCTTGACACAGTTCCCGGGCCACGAGAAAGTAATTTGCGCGAATTCATTGGTATTTCGAGCGGGCATTTCCGCAGCCATTAAATTCGATGCACAGAGAGTATATATTCGACGCGCAAATATTTCCAATAAATATCCCGGTGACATTAAACGAATTGAATATTACATGAACGTGGCGGCGTGTAAATGAAGTGCCTTGGCCGATTTAATGGACTCCAATCGGCCGCGTCTGCACGCTAGACAACATCATTAAAACCCGACATCATCATTTAAATTCAAGAACGCGGGACCACCGGTGCCTACTTTGTCCAGCACAGGCGTGTGCACAGGTGTTCTCCATTTGAATCGCATTTGTTTAACGATTTTTTCGAACATTTCTCAAACCTTTTGCACATAAAACAGGATCAAGAATCAAACCAGAATAAATCATTTTAAATGACAAATCATTACGCCTTACACTTCATTTGACAACAGCTTAACAATTTAACAAAATATCGACGAAAAAGTTACCTCCTTTTTTCCAGTACTGGATTGGTCACGTGGCATAGATGAAATGCCTCACGTGACCGGGCCCTGGCGGAAGAGTGGGAGAAGTTAACATGTGAGAAAAATAGGTACAGTAAATCCTCCATCGACGCAAAAGCCTCGCGGAGGTTCGTATTTATTTGAGCTTCAAAGGCCGAGCCGAACGTAGAGAAGGACAGCGCGTGTATCGAGAGCAGGCTTGCCATATTCCGCGCGGTACCAGGCCCCTTACCGCTGAGCCCGTCCCACTCTTCCCACTAACACTGACGCGTACCGCTAACTTAGCTTGCTCCACGCGATTCGAGAGACCGCGCGCGGCTGAAGCGACTACGACTCTCCACGTCTCTTTCTTTCCCATACGCTGTCCTTCCTTGCGCCCGAAACGTTCACCGTCGATGAATCGCACGGGCCTTTGAATTGTGCCGACGACTGCGACTCTCAGCGACGCATTAGTAGTGGTTCACACCGATATACCCGAGCCGAGATCAGATTACTACAGCGGAGGGTATATTTTTTCTGCGTTCATCGTGTAGCACCTTTTTGCGTCGATAGAGGATTTACTGTACATTGATTATTTAAAAGCAGAACTTCCATGAAGTGAAAGTACTAATGGGGGTTTTGGAATCTTGGGAGAGTAATCGCGGCTTATCGATCGGGCCCCGGTTGATATAGATGACACGTTTAATTACGATACGACGGGTACAGGTGTTCGCAGATGGCCAACAGGAACTAACTAGTAAGTTTCGAATCTCCTCGGGGACTTTGGGCAGGGTATACGCCGATCGAGAAGTTGAAGCCGTGCTCCGATGTTTCAGCGATTCGGGGATGAGAACTGTATGGACGGGGGTTTAAGAACCTGACACCGACACGTGACCCGTTCGCCAGTTTTGCGAGTCGAAGTGATCCCCGTGTGTTTCCTGTTCGAGACGTGGATGGTAGTTGCTCGCGTTTCCCCAGGACTAGAAACTGCCGTTATGTCGGTAGCATAGTCTTCCTTATCCTACTGTCCTGACTGTTCCCCAATTTGCATGTCTTCAACTCTAAGTGTATTTCTACTCTCTTTACCTTTGATAAGGTTCAAATCTCTTAGCCTACAGGGGAGCACCTAAGCTCCGAGCGAGGACTTAGCTGACACAGACTGATTCAGACGTTCGGGTTATTCCGTTTATCTTGCGCGAAAGTGTACTGGGACATGTTAGCGACTCCCGGATCCATAACATCGAGCCCTCCCTTACGCTCTCTGCCTTAAATTAATTATGCGCAGAGTTTGATCGAGAGCTGGCCCGATCCTCTTCTCTTACTACCGCTGCACAATGTAGACCACCCATCCGTTAACACCGGAGCACCGAAAAAGCTCATTTTTATGAATTTATTAAGTCCACTGGGAAATTCTGTCCAGTTTCACATTTTATCACTGTGCGATTCTATTTTCTGCGTGGAATCCATCATTCTTAGCAGCTGCAGTACACTTCTTGGTCTCTTATGGTGGTGTCAGGTTTTTAAGCATTTATAACGAAAATCAGAAGAAGAAAAAACAAATCAGTGAAAACATTAGAAGAATTGATAAATATGTTGTTTGTTTATGAGAGGAGTACGCGTGTGCGATAGTTGAAGTGAGTGAGTGTGCGTGACTGAGATTGATTATCGAGTTGATCGATCTATGGACAAATACAAGTGTTCGCTGGTTCCTGATGTGTGGGGTATAATTTTGTGGTGTTATAATATAGTATGTATATTATTAAGTACATATAAAATAGGGTGCTGTGTATTTGAAAATTGAATGAAACAAAATTCAATGAATTGTATAGCATTTCAAGGGACGCGTCTGCAATTTGATATTTTGAGTCAACACAAGATAACCTTGTCGAGTCTTGTCCTTGACATCGACCTTGACATTTTAAAAAATGGGATACAAAAAGAAACAGAATCGCACTCGGTCCCCGAAACGCCACACAAGTATTTGGACACAACCAATGGACAGTTCTGACTGACTCACCCTGTATGTTCGCGAGGTGAAAGTTTTATTTCGCTCAAAGTTCCCGCGGATAATCCTAACTCAGCGTTCCTGAAGGTTCGAGAGCGCGAGGAGAGCGGCCGCTAAATAACCGGGCGCGGGTGCGTCCCAAAAACCGCGCCGATCGAAATCGGACACTTCAATCTTCCCTTTCCACGGTGTCGGACATTTTGATTAAGAAATAACGGCGCGGCCGGTCCCGAGGCGAGGCGAGGCGAAGCGCGGACGAGAAACTCGCTGAAAGTGGATAGGATATGCGCCCCAAATGCCACCGCAGCCGTTATAACTTTAACCGAAGCGGCGGATGCGCGCCGGTGTGCGTTCGTCTGTGATTCCGTCGCGGTATATATCCTCGTTCGACAGGTGCACGCACGGCCGTGGTATATTAGAAGGATTCTTTGACTTCGGGAAAAGCGCGTCTTCTACGAAGCCCCACGCTTTTCGGAGCCTTGCTCCTCGGCGCAGTCTTCGGAGCCGTGGGACCGAGAAAATAGGCCGCACCGGAAGGTTTTCCGAAGTACCACAAACGTAGAAGCGGCCGCGTTTGCCGCAGATGAGCACATTATCCGGATGGCGCGGGCTTTAGCTCTTCAACCACCATGGATCGACATCTACGGGGCCGCTGCTGTTTGTTTGCGGTGGCTCCTTTCAAACGTTTTCTCTTCTGGATGAGTGGAAGGTGTTGATGTAAAAACCAACTTCAACAACAATTTTCTTTGTTATAAACAATTTTGCGGCAAGTTTCTCTTACAAATGTCCACCGATCCAGAGGTGACCGTTATTTTCTATACACCCCGTACATTCGGTCGATTCATGTTATGATACAGTGGGACAAAGTCAACCAGTCATTAACACAATGTCACCGTCGTGATATAAGGGTTGAATGAAATTATACATTTCAACAGAAAACACGAAACACACAGCGTACGAAACGCTTTTACAGAAAAATCAACAACGAAGCACTGAATATACTCGGAGTGTCGGTTACACGAGTAAAAATTGATTTAACAGAAGTAGACGGTTTCGATTCACTGTAATAGCTTCCACCGACTATCGCGCGTTGCAATTCAGATTCGAGCCGGACCGTGGAATAAGTTATTCGAGGCAGCGGTTACCGGGAAGTGCAGCTCAAAAGTTCGTAAACGCGAAGTAGAAGTCGAAGTTCGCTCGGAGCAGACAGTGATACAGGTGCGTAAAGTACGGCCGATTGAATCGTTCGAGATTTCCCCCGGAAACAATTACCCGCTTCCGATGTTCTATAATTAAATACAGAAAGAATCCGAAGTTCCAACGATGCTCAATCGACCGATGTAACAATTAAACGAGGACGTCCCGGCAAAACAAATAACATCCGCGGCCTTGCTGCACCGCAGAGAGTGTCTCGAGAACGTTTTGACATTACCGTGAAGTTTCTCGTTCCCTGGAGGTCCCTAGAACCGCGACCTTGCTGTGAAGAAGTTTATTTTAATAAATTAAACGACGACTGCGTGTCTGGGACTCGCGACACAACGCTCGCCTCGAATTACCGGAAACTTCTCCCCGTAAAATCCGAGATTCGTTAACACGTTCGCTCTGTCGTCTTTTGCTCTTTTCAATTATACAGTAGTGCAAGTACCTGTTTCCAAATACAGTAAAGTAGGCCCGATACCATTTTCTGTTGGTTCTTTTCCACTGATACCCAACCGGAGACAGTCTTCGATGGTTAAACAAAAATAGATGATTACTTTAACGGGATAGATACAAAGATGGGCTTCTTCAGTATAGTAAAAAACGCTGGATAAACGATCAATAAAAGATCAAAGGTCCTATTTTTACGTTTACGAGGTGTAATTTGCATTATGCAGCAGCATGTACAGTCGGTCACAAACATATTGGGACACAAATATTAGGACAAAATTGCAATAGATCGGAATTGTAGAAAAAATGCTAAAAGTTGCAGTTCATAACTTTTTTATGTGGGCCAATATTGAAAAATTAAAAAATACCTTTTGTAGATCTGTGCGAATTAAACATATTCGGATAATTTCGTCAAAATCGGTCGACGTTGCAATGAGCTGAAAACGTTTGAAGATGGTGAAAATTGCAATCTTTCACGATTTTCCAAGGATTCTTACATCTTTCAATGCCCGTCATTTTTCCCCCCATCACCCGATTTCGATGAAACCTTCACAGTGCATGTAATTCACACAGATCTACAAAATGTACTTTCTAAATTTTCAATATAGGCCCACATAAAAAAGTTGAAAATGCAACTCTTAATATTTTTTCTACAATTCTTTACAATTTACAAAAGTAAATTTCTTTTCACTTCCTGTAGTATACTAATTGTTCTTGCTTTCCAAAAAAGTTCAAATCGCATGGCCCAATATTAAAAAAGTTATCGTCTTTTTAAGAGTGCCCCAATATTTTTGTGACCGACTGTAGCTGTTGCAGCTTCATGAAAATAGCTACATGCGCAGCTATATGCTTCCGAATAATGCAAATTACGCCTCGTAAACGTAAAAATGGGACTTTTGAGGGAAAAAGTCCATCTTTGCATTATCGAGAAATAAGAAGGCGAATCCCGCACCCTAGCAATCCTGGAAACGAGACTACCCCCTTAACAAATAAGTTTCATTGGGTCCCGTGACGTAGACGAGAAGGTAGAGTGGTGACTCTGACTTACTGGCAGAGAGAGAGGGGGTAACCTCGAAACTGCTCGGCTAATAAAAGTTTCCGTTTGAAATTTTCGGTGGTTGGATAATTCATCGCGTCGAACACCGCTCAGTGCCGAAAATTAGTGGGGTCCGAGTCTGCGGGGTGTCGGTGGACAGATAAACGCGATAAAAGCGCATCCGCCGGTTCGGATTCAAAGGAGCGACCTCCGAAGCGCGGTAAACTCTCATTTCGTGGTCTAATTAACCACAGTATGGGCGTTTAAAAGCCCGCCGAGACATCCGGCTGAATCGGCCGGGCCAATTAGCGGTTTCCGCGTAAACCAGCTTGTGGACACTTTAACGACGAGTGCCTCGCGAGTTTTCTTCCCCAGCTGTGTTCTCCATTTTTTCTCTCCCTTTCTCTCTTTCTCCTTCTTTCTCGGAGCATTGTGCCCGGGCTCGGGGAATCGAATTCTACCGTCGGAAATGCGCCGCCCGGTGGAAAAAGAATACCGTGGTTTTTCCCGTTCTTCGAGAGCCAGGTGAGTGACTCGCACGTCCCGTCGAGTCCCTAGGCACCGATGAAGTTACTAAAAAGTGTCCTTCCGTTGGCAGAACTGAATCGATAGCGACTGTCCTCCTCCATGGGAGTCTGCGCGCCGCGTTCCACACCGGCTTCCCTCGGTGTTTCGAGCTTCCAGGATGGGCACTGTGCTTTCCATTTTGCGTGAAAGCGTTCCCCGCAGCCGTGGAAAATAAACGGTTTTGTGGAAGTAGAAGAAAATTCTTCCTCAGGGTCGACTACACTTCCCAAAACTTCTGACGAATCGTCCGAGATATCTCGACGCCGTCAAGTTACGCGTTATAATTGTGAAATTTTAGAACAGCTTAGGAAATTTGAGCGCAAGATAGATTGCTAGCCGCCGGCTCATGTGGCAGTTCCGAGACAGACTTAATAAAGCTTAGGTTACCGATCCATGGTAGAAAGTCCAACTTTCTTGTTAATCCCATGCTTTATAAAATGTAGGTCAACACTCACTTCCTATTCATTCGTACCGATGTTAACGATATAAGTCTGGCACACAACTGGGCACTTTACAACGTTCATCCTTAACTCATTTCCCGTGGCTGCGCTATTCGAAGCTACTTACAATTCATCTCTTGTTACAGCTTCCTCCGGTTCGCGCCCAGTAAAAAGATGTTAACTTGTTCCATTAGTAACAGCTAATAATTCACTCTCCGTTGCGTGTTCGTTACTTCGGAATTTGTTTGTCTGCCGGAGCTTCTGTGAATGACAATTTAATATTTGAATGTTATGAAGTCAGATGAAAATGAGTCAATTAATAAATTCAATATATGTACTTCTTTATAAGGAAAAGTATTACTTCTAGTTGCCACATATCTATAATACGAAATTGGAAATTTTTTTAATTGTAAAATTAAAAATTTCGATTGAAATCGCCAGCTTTTAATCGTTCCGATTGAAGTTCTTCCAATTAAACAGAAAGAGATATTAAATATATTTGATTAATTAATAAATTGTTCCAATAATGCTCGTCGATGCAAGTTAAAATTTATTTATTCTCTGAAGATTCCTACGCGTTACAAACTCACCAATTTCTACAGTTTAATATCAGCACAGCCAATAACCGTTTCTACGAGAGTAGAACCGTAATATCGACATTTTCCAAATATGAAAACTCTCATACCCTCGGCCATGTTCGAATCAATTAATCTACGCATCCCGCTTGCCGAAAGCGTTCTATGCTCGCCTGAAAGGTGGAATTTTATTTCGAATCGGCCATGTATTCTTATAATACAGGTATTTCATTATATTTTTTGTATGAAAATATTAGAAAGTGAACACTCCCGGAGGTAGTATTTAGAAACTGCACCAAACAATTAATTGTGAAATGCATAAACTATTTATTAAAACCACATTTCCAATCAACATATATATGTGCATAATTAATGAAAACGACACGTGCTTTCAATTTACGATTATTTAAAGTGTACGTACACTACTGTGCAAACGAAAGAAGCACCCGGCCATATTTAATAGTAAAGCGTAAAAAATCAAATAAGAACATAGTAAGTTTTGAATAAGGATTCCGCTGTTTAATTGAATAGTTCTGAGAATATTTGTTATTGCGGATTATCTAATACTTTAAATGCAATAATACAATTTCTACATAAAGATATTGTTTCACATTATATTCTTCTTTCTTTTGCACAGTAGTGTAAGCCTAAAAAAGTGATTGAAAATTTGTACAGAAAGATTTTCGTCGAAAGCAACGCGAGAGATGGTGAGCTTTAATACAAAACTGGTTACATACAGGAGATATCATTGTTGTCCACTTACTTTGTCGGTGAAACGAACGGGTCCGGTACATGTCAGAAAACCGATTGTTCGACACAGTCCGAGTTGGTGTTAGCTGCGAGAGGAGCACACTTTTGTCTGGCTATTAATTCGGATACAGGGGTACATCCTGGTGTATTATTCCAGTTCACCGAAGCGCCGGAAAGCGGGAGCTTTTCAGTGGGAACGCGGACAACCGAGTCCGGGAAGATCGAAAGTACCGCTAGACGGAAGGTTGGTCCGGTCGGTAGCGTCTGGCGTAAGCCGCAGAATCGACCGTGGCGCGCTTCAACTCGCTCGAGGTAGAGTGGTGTCTCTGGCGTCGTTGTGCGCGAGAGCTTGCGGACCCTCTCATTCCCCTGCCGTAGTCCGTCTCGGGAGCTTCGAGGCGACGTGACGCGTTGTGTTCGCCGGCTAAAACTCGGTGCTCAGCCAGGGTTGTCCGCGCCTGGTCGCGAGTGTGTCAGTGTGCGTGGATCGTTTGTCCTCTTTATAACCTTTACGCTAGTTTGGTTAGTCTGGCCATCTCCCACAGTGATTCTAGTAACATCGACGGCTGTAGTACAGCCTGACGGAGTTCCTCACGGCGACAGCGTGACGCCGGACTCGCGTATCCTCGCTGCGATGATGACGTTTGACTGGATCTCCGCTCGTGGAATCGTCTGTCCAGCCGCGAGCAGCTGGATCGAGCAAATGCAGCAAGAATCGCCGGCTGGACAGTGAGCCGAAGCTCGGTCAACAGCATCGGCAACGTGACACCGGTGATTGTGTTGTCAACAGTGTCGTCAGTGTTCTAGCTTTGAGCTTTGTGTACCAAACACAACGTTCATTCGAAGTGTCCGCTAACTTCCCACGACTCTGGATCAACGTCGATCGCGTGGCTCGATCGTGTGCGTGTCCCATCGGTTTCCTTCGTGTGATTGTGTGTGGAGTACAGTGTCCGTCCAGAGGACACCTCGTCGTTCTTCGGTCACGGTGAGTACGATCCATGTGATACATACTTTGGTTAATTAGCGACGCCGGGAGTTCTCGAACCGTGATTTATACGGTACCAAGGACATTTTTCGAATTGATCGCCGCGCCGCGCTTTCACGCGACCGGCCTCGTTGACAGTGATGGATTCGGCCACCGAGACACGGTCTCTCCGTTGATGTTTCGCCGCGTCTGCGTGAAACTGATTTCAGTGTCGCTCAGAAATGGAAATTGCGGCCGCTGCGTGCGAGCCGTGTCGTTAGGCTCCGTCTACTTCGGCTCGTTAACGTCCACCTGACGGCGGGCTTGACTGGCATCGGTCTAGGGCACTCTGCGGTCAACTATTCTTCCTTCGCTCGAACACGCTTCTCTTGTCTTTTTACCGCGGCGCTTATGCACACGCACGTCGCTAGAGATAGTGCTCTGCCGCGATCCGCGATCATTCGGAACAATTTCCAGCTGGTTTATGTGGTCCGAATATATCCCTCCCAGAGAAATGTTGATGAAGAATAATTTAAGGAGGAATTTCATGTCCACGTCCTAATAGAGCGGCCATTTTTATCATCTTCGATTTTTTATAATAATGTGCTGTTAGATGCCCGTGTTTTACACACATCTTCCAGTTTTATAAATATATTTATAAATAATTGTCCAGGTCCTAATAGAGCATACAGTGATTTCTATTCTTTTCAATTGTTGCTCTTAACGTTCAGTCAGGCAGCTACCTGTGTCCTAGATCCATCATCCAGTTTTATAAATATATTGATAAATAATTCGAAAAGGAATTTGATGTTTAGGTCCTAATAGAGTGCACAGTGATTTCTATTCTTTCCAATTTTTACACCTAACGTTCAGTCAGGCAGCTACCAGTGTCCTAGATCCGTCTTCTAGTTTTATAAATATATTGATAAATAATTCGAAAAGGAATTTGATGTTCAGGTTCTAATACAGTGCTCAGTGATTTCTATTCTTTCCAATTTTTACACCTAACGTTCAGTCAGGCAGCTACCAGTGTCCTACATCCGTCTTCTAGTTTTATAAATATATTGGTAAATAATTCGAAAAGTAATTTGATGTTCAGGTTCTAATACAGTGCACAGTGATGTCTATTGCCGTCGATTGTTGATCGCAACGTCGAGATTGCAAGTTTCCGGAAACAATTCGCAGCGTATGAATAATAATTCGCAACGTTAACTCTGTTTACAGAGTCGCGGAGCTCTAAAGTGCTTGTGCGGAGGACTTCGCGAGACGACACATACTCATATTTACCCGCATACTGTCGAAGTAACGATTAAATTCTAGGCATCCTTCTGCCAGTGAAATTTAATGCGGAGCTCATTTCCTATGTAATTTGATTAATCTATAACACAACCAGTCTCTCCCAACAAATTTTAGAGCGAGCGTTCGTTATACCGTAGCTTAATAGCACCGTCAGCTGGCCTCCGCGTTTACACAAATTTTTCTACGCATACTCAGTTCCCGCGCAACGAAGACATTATTATTAATACCCTCTTCCGACTTGTAAAACATTCTTCGTTCAATCTTGTCGGCGAAATTGTGGAAAGCGTTGTTCCATACGAGAGAAATTCGAGATTATTTTAATTCTCGTACCTTAATAGAAATTTCTCGTATCTTGCAAAAAGATTCCTTGTTGTTCCATGCAAAATTAATTTCGTATTCCCTTGTTCATTCCCCGCATCAATTTAATACATTCCACCGGTACGTAGTGTTCGTTCAAGTATTATTTTCGCATAAATATGTACACTGTATCTCTGCAAAAAATTTGTGTCCGCGCGATGCAGAATGAATTCGAAATTATTCTGCCGTTCATCCTTTGTCCCGATTTTACATGTTTTTCTTATTCAGAATGCTCGTCGAAGCATTATTCTCATGACTCGAACAATTCGGTTCAATTTTCAACAATAGTGTGTGTGCAGGCTCTAACTGTTTATCTTCCCTTAACATTGACGAGAAAAATTTTTTTTTAATGTTGGAGCATCAAATTCAACAGAATTTATTACGAATTTATTTATGTTGGATCTACAAATGCTATTACCAACAAAAATAGAATTTTATTTGGTACCACTTTCTTAGAATTTGTCTACAAATATTGTAAATTGCATAAACATCCGCAGTCTAGTAATTGCTAACCTATGATTGCAACCCTCGTTCACCCCTTGCCTCAATTAACACATTTTTCTCGTGCGTAGTGGTCACAAATTATTTTTATAATTGACTCGAACAATTTCTTGCAGTTTCAACAATGACGCAAATTCTTCCTAACATTTAATTATTTACGACACAAGCTAGTACACTTTTCCTTCGATATAAGACGATGATCCTGCTCGTATTACAGACGAGGATGCCTATCCGACATCGTTCATGTCTCTGTCGAATATTGTTGTGCGAGCACCTGAAAAATTGTTCAGCCGTCGACGCGGATAAAAGATTCGCAATTAGCGCGAGGAACTGTTGCGAAATCGGCATGAATTGTCGAGCGTCGAGCACTGTGCCGGCCAATAGATTGCTAGGCGCGAAACTTTTCAATCGTGGCTGCTGAAAAATGCGCGAGGAAACTGCTCGCATAACTCGAACTAAGAATTTGCTTTTCGATCAACGGCTCACGTCCCGCGTATAAATCTCGCGTGTCAAGCGATTCTACAAGGCGAGCGGCACGTATTTATCGCGCGCGTTTGTGCGGCATTCTAATGGGAGGGGAAAGGGCGCGAGCTTTCATAAATTCGGCGAGAGAGGGGGGTTAGAGAGAAGGGAGAATCGACTCGGTGTATCGGGACTTTATAGGCAACAAGGAGGGATGGGGGTGGCATAGGTGGGTGGAGAGGGTGAATGGCTCAGGGGTTGCACGCGACAATGTATTAGCCGGGGATTCCATCAATAATTTGCATAAACCGACGGCGAAATTTACGTGTACGCGACGGGCGCGGGCGGCGCGACGCGATGTTCCGGCGCGCGAACTTGAAAGTGCATTTACAAGTTACATCGCCGGGATTTATGCGGCCATTAGACCGCAGCAACGTCTTAATTACACGGGGGGCCATTCCGCGCGAGACCAATTAAAATATGCGCGAAAGACAAACGCTTGTAATCGGACCGTTCGACCGGCGTGCGGATCGAAACACGCGAAATTTATGCCCGTTGGCCGGACGTTATCGGCGATGGTTGTAAATGCTGTCCTTCGTCCTCGTCACTCTGACATGGTGCTGTAAAACAGCAGTAAGAATATCTTCTCGATGAAAGTTCGTTTCAGCTGTTGCTGCATTCGAAAAATATTAAAACCGCTTGCGTATGCTGACGACCACACGTTGAAACAATCGATTGAATTAACCCCTTGCCCTATGATTTGTTTTACGGTTTCAGTGATTAGAACTTTTTTTGTAATTACATAGTACATAATTTCCTTAAAAAGGAGAGAATTTATGTGTGGCCAGACGGGCGGTACAACCGAGCAGGGGGTGGATGCTACTTGTAAAAATAAGTCGAAAAAAAGGAATAACATTTTTTTGATTGATGCTTCGTTTTCGAGAAATTCTAGTTCGACGAACCTGGCGGAACTTTAAACTCGATTTTCTCGAAAACGAAGCGTCAAACGAAAAAATGTTATTCCTTTTTTTCGACTTATTTTTGCATACTAGTACGTGTTTAAATCTACGTCGTATTTATTAGACACTATTTTCAGAATCTTCATCACGAGTCTGACACGATATTGTAGGACAAAGGGTTAAAAGACTTTGCTGAATTCTTATTATTTCCGAAGTACTGGCAATTCAAATTATAAAAAATGTATAGTATTATTCATTGTCCGGTTAAAAAATGTTCCCAACGCTTCCGTCAAGCCCTGGTCACGCGATCAGAATCGTCGGATTAAGACTTATTTCCACACTCTATCTTTGCGCGAAAGACAAACGCTTGTAATCAGGCCGTGCTTGCGGTCCGAGGATCGAAACACGCGAAATGTATGCACGTTGGCCGGACGATATCGGCGCTGCGCTGGTTATAAATGCTGTCCATCGCGGTGACTCCATTTTTGTTCGCCCTTTCCACTGCGAAATTCGCAACCCGCTGGTCACCCCCTCGTCACTCTGTTTTTCGGCCGCCATTTCAGCCGGGTCCCGCGCTTTATGCTTGTAAATTTTATTTGCCGGACTTTCACGCGAATCCTCCCGCACACCTCCCCTTCCTCCCCACTCCACGGGACCGTTACGACGCCGGCAACTTCGAAAATGGCGAGCCGGAAACGCGATTAATGGAAAAGTTGGCGCGAATCCTTGCAAATTATGGGCCATTCAACCGAGAAATCTCTTCCCAGTTTCGGAATCCGTCGTAGTTTTCCACTTTTAGCTGGCTCTGCTTCTTACTCTCGGCTTCTTCTTCTTCTTCTTGATCTTTTTCTTTTTCCAGCATTCGCCCTCTCGGCGCTTTTCCTTTTTCTGATCCGTCTTCTGTATCGTGTCTCCTCACCGACCATACAGCGCATTGTTCGAGCTTCTGTCTTTCCTGAAGGCGAGGCTCGTATCTGTTCCTTTTCCCCGAGTCGCTCTTGCTCTTCTAGAAGAAATTGATACAGATTCGACGCGACTCGCCCGACTCAAGATCGAGTTAGGTGTATGGAAGCAGGAAATAGAAGGGTCCAATCTCCGCTACGTCGGTGCTCGATTTCGGTAACAGTCGGGTTAAATAATAATTCTAGCCCCAGCATCCCTTACACTAAATCGCCGCGTATTTCGAATGCGAATTGCTCGCTGGAACTTGTTAAACTCGGTAGTCTCGGACAACTTCTAAATGCACTGCGGCACTCGACCAACTCGCCCATCTTTGATTTTATCTGGAAAATTGTGGACAAGCTTGTTAAAGAAATTAATGACACACGCTGACTTTGATAAAACTTTGAAAAATATTGGACAAAGATTTTTTTGTCGGAAAGTATTAGAGTTGGAGAATGGAGAAGTTGTGCATTTTTTAATTCTCGAATATCACTGTTTGTTTAAACAGTATCTTGAAAAATGTCTTCATGTTGTATAAATGTCCTTCTGTTTGTGATTGACATAGACAAGTGTCCCAACAAAATATTAAGTACCTAAATATTATTGTGTCCCAACAGAAAAATATTATCTAAATATTATTGTATCCCAACAAAATATTACCTAAATATTGTCCTGTCCCAACAAAATATTACCTAAATATTATCGTGTCCCAACAAAATATTATCTAAATATTATTGTGTCCCAACAAAATATTAAGTACCTAAATATATTATTGTGTCCCAACAAAATATTAAGTACCTAAATATATTATTGTGTCCCAACAAAATATTACTAAAATATTATTGTATCTCAACAAAATATTACCCAAATGTTATTTAGGGACTAATAAATTTATCTCGACTCTCTCCCGGCATTCTAAGACACCTGCTAAGCTGCATAGTCTTCTAAAACACAGTTCGACATAAAATTTCGAAGGATGCACACTGTTCAGAATAGAGGAACGAATCGTGGTGTTCAGAAGTGCATTCCAGAGTGCACTATTTTCGCGATGCACCGTGTAACAGCTGACCGACGATTCCTCGACATGAGAACGGGGTCTGAGGGTCTGCACGCTGGCCGAAATTGATACAGATTCGATCCACGTTTCCCGTCTCGAAAATTTGCGAAGTCAGGCGCTCCCTGAAAGAGAGGAGCGACGTTCAGATTATCCCAGCGGCTATACTCTTGGAAGAAGGTTGTGTTGGCATCTCTTGGCCGAATATACTTCCGCCTCGGAATATACTTCGAGCCACCAGAGACATCAAGTTGGCCGGAACACAAGACAAACATTCGTACGCTGTCCTCGGAATATTCCTACTGGCCAGCTCCGGCTACACCGCTATCCGCTGTAGGTATTGATAGAGACGCAATATCCTTGCCGAACTCCATTTAGCCGAGAGTCCCGCGTTAGCATTGGTCGCCAGTGCAAACGAAAGTGGACGAACCGATGACGACGATGTTGCATCGTGTGTGCCGTGTGCACCCTCTTTAGCAAGAGGATTTATGACGAGAATGAGCAGGCGTAATTTGAAACCCTAAAAACATTAGAATTTAAAAATGCTGTTATGGAATTTTATTGAACTTATTGAGAGGGAAAATGAATTTCTATGTCACTCAAAACATTTTTATTTCGCGTACAGATCCACTGTCTAATTATTCCAAGTATCAAACAGATGTTAATTAAAATTGATGCAGGACAATGTAATCCTTCATTAATCGCTGCTTGTGAACATTTTCATTTCGCATAAAGATCCGCTGTCTAATTAGATGATTAATTAAAATTGAAGCAGACAATTTTTATTTTCCCTGGACCGCGAATCTCTTGTGTAAGAGCTGAATCGAAATTTTATTTCTGCTTCGATAATGTTCACGAGCAGCAATTAACGAAGGATTAACGTGTACTAGATGCATACATGGCAATTCGACTGACCCTCGCAGTGCAGTATCGAGAGGATCGTCGGCCATGATCATTCCGCGAGAACTAATTCCGTGGGAGACTACATCCGGGAGTCTCCCATCAATGCGAGACGGATAGAGTGCTCAGAGGGAGACGCTGACTCTCCCAGATTTCCCGTTCTATCTTTCTGCTCTCGAGACACGTGTCCGCGACTCCGGCGAATGCACGGACCCCCGGCCCACCCCTCTGCCGTCGTTCTGGCTCCTTTCGGGTCGCCGACGAGGCGGTCGGAATGCATTTAATCAAAACTTGCGGCTTTTCAGCCGTCGAGTAATCCCCGTTTCCTATTCAGTTTTCCGCGCGAACCGGGGACTCGCAATCCGCACTCGCTCGCGTACGGTCCTCTCCTCCCCTCTCCGTCCAACTGGGTTTTCAGAATTCGATTTGCGAAACGCAATCCCGGAGCACACGTAAACTAATTCTTCGAGTTGATCGCGCGGACGAACTCCCTCGGACGTTTATGTTGAAGTTGACGAGGGCGCGGATGGATAGCGGTCCCGGGACTCCCGATGAATCCCACGTGTCGGGGATTAGAGACCGACCGTTCGCCTGGATTCGATTATTGCGATAGAGTAATAGTTTTACCGTGTTTTATCGTATCGTTGCGATCAACGGGGTAGATTCGTTCCCAGGATTGCAAGATTGCGGGATGCGCCTTCTCATTTCTCGGTATTGCAAAGATCGGAGTTTTCAGTAGACAAAAGCGATAGATAAAACATCAATCTAAGCCGCAGTCACCCTCAAAAGTCCTATTTTTACGATTACGAGCCGTTATTTGCATTATTTGCTGCCGAATAACGTTAGTCCAACCCTCCAGAGACGGACCATTTTCGCCAGGATACGCATTAGAAATTTATGATTATTATGTTACAACATACTCAACTTCGCAACGGTACGGTAGGCACCAGACACGGTGTAACCGCTGGTAAAAGTAGAAAGGTGACGACTCCGCGTGGAAGAGGGCAGAGTAAAATTTTCTTATTAAAGTTTCATCCCTCGCGAGAGTCGACTTTGAATATTTTATTCCGGAATAAGTAGAATGGCTGAGCATGAGCAGACATGCGAACATGGTGCTGTAAAACAGCAGTAAGGAAATTGTTTTCGTGATTTCTCGACGAAAGTTCGTTTCGGCTCTGTTGCTGCAGTGGAAACAGTCTATTAAAACAATCGATTAAATTAGAAGATTTTGCTGAATTCTTATTATTACTGAAGTACTGGCATTTCAAATTACAAACTTATAGTATTGTTCATTATTTTGGTTAAAAAATGATACTTGGTCAGAATCGTGAGGAAAATTAAACATTTTTCTTTTTACAAATTACACCTGGTCGACCTTCCTGTTTTTCTCAACTCAGGTTTGGTTGGAATCGCCAGACTAAGATTTCTCTCCCCATTCTATCTTCACAATGTCACGTGACTGATCCGGCACTGGCAGAGAGGGGGTTACATTCTCCCTGATCTGAGTTGGGTGAGAAAGTCTCCGCCGTTTTCCAGACATTGAAATCTGCCCCCTCCACGCCGGCTGTTTTCGAAGGTTTAACGTATACTCGCGGAATATTGCGGCACTTTTCCCCGTCGAGGGAGCGGCGTCGCCATTCAAGGCACGTAATCCATGCTCCGCCGTGTGTCGCCGAAGATAAATCAGCCGTGCTCTCTATACCACGCGGACAGAAGAAGTTTCGCGTTCGATCGTCGCGGCATTGTCGACCCATTGGCTTCGTGAACGTTCGCGTCGATTAAACGGGATGTATCTCCGGACTGGACTCCTCGCCGTCCTTCCATAAACAATTGTTGCGAACGTTTTCCACGGTTATCCAATTAAGTTCGTCAAATGCAATCGATCGGCGCTCGGACGCGGACCGTTTGGCTCGCGTCGAAACGAAAACGAGTCCAGCCATCCACCAGTTAATCCGTCCTGGCTCGCCGAGGCGGTTCCGGCCACTAAAAATATCTTGTTCCTCGAGGATTGCTGGAAAAGATACCTAAACTGTCGGACTCTTGTCCAGCTTTCCAAATTGCTCCGAAACCTGGTTCAAGATTCAATTTATGTGGTCACGTCTCTATAGAAAAGATTATGTTTCACTTTCAAAATGTCTTCTTCCTCGAAAAGACTGTTTCCCGAGGTCATTTCAAGTAACTTTTTCCTTTACGAAAATCTTCTCCGTGGCTTCGTTCTCGAGTTATTAACGAAAAAACGTAGACCAATCAGAGTCACCGGGGCGGAGTTAGTCCGCTGTACCCGCGCTCGGATTGGCCCACGTTTTTCCCCGATAAGTCGTTAACCAAGCGACGGAGAAGATTTTAGCAAAGGAAAAAGTTACTTGAAATGACCTCGGGAACCACTTTCGTGGAAGTACACTTTCGGGACAGCCTGTATAGAATTTCAGGATTCATACTTCGAGCGAGTATAAAATTGATTCCCAATTAAGTGAAATGTCCTCTGGGGAGTCGCATCGAGCTGTAAAGAGGGGATTACGTTTCTCTTTTTGCAGTGTAGAGCACTCCACGGTGCTCTTCGAGTATATTGATATTGGGGGATCCATAAACGTGGCAGGAAGTATGTACTCTGAGCCAGACGTTCCCCATGAAGTTCCCATTGAATGGTGCCTATCCGCGTCGTCCAGAGACAAGAAGTCGTCGCGTTCTCTGTTTACATTCCCCCCTCCACCTCCGCGTGTCGGTCTCCGATATAATTCAAGCTCCAGCTATTTTCACCCACCTCGAGGTTTCTCATTAAACGAAAGAAATACAGTTGGCTCTCCCCGACGACGGCCGGAATTCTTTGAAATCACGAAAAAATAACCGCCGTGCCACCTACCTCGCCGCGCGAACGTAATTTCTTATCCAGCCGAGGGAATATAGAGGTTCATGCTGCCGCGGAAAAACGGCGAACCGGGAGAGTACGCGCAGGGGAAGGTGAACAGGTTCGCTGAACAACCAACCAGCTTATGAACGGTCGGGAACACTTCCTGGACCAACCAGGCTTTTAATGGAAAATTTTTCCTTGGCAAGACGATTTACCGGTGTTTCAAAATTCGCGTTTGTACTATTAATTCTCGAAACAATCGATAAAACGCCCTATTGTCGGGATAAACAATGCGTTTTTCCCCCGCGTTCCTCCATCGCTGATGACTGTTTTTTTTTTGTTCAAAGATACGGAAATACGGCGGATAGTTATCTCGACATGGTGGAAAATACATTGCCGAATAAATGTTGATTCGACAATGCAAACCTCGGCTGCAAGACGCGATACGAAAAAATACACGCGGATAAAAAAATACCAATGACCGTAAAAAAAGAAGGAAATGAACTGACAATGAAATTTGTATTTCGGGATATTTTTTCGTCGAAATTCAAATTGTACCGTGAACATTTTTCATGTCGTGGAAAACGAAGAGAGTCTGTAGTACATATCTGCATTTTACAATGTTGCACCCCTTTATTAATATAATGTGTGGTATTAACTATTTTTGACGAAGAGTGAAACTTGATCTCCTCTATACAGGTCTGTCAAGGACCAATTTAATTTTAATTAGTATCGATGGGCATTGATGAGGCAGTCAGTGAAATTGGACACACTTGTATCACTGTATTTTGAAAAATCGTTCCTCTTCGCCGACGCGAATATTGATTATTTTCCAGCTCGGGCGGAGTTTTCTAAAAGGGATATAAATGTAGCAATTAGGTAAACACGATAGAAAGGTTAAACGCATTAGCGGCATGATTTGATTAAAAGATGCAATTAATTTGACTCTGCTACCTCGGGATAGTGGTCTGCGCCGTTCTTATTCCGTGAACAGAAATATGAGAAAAACGGTGGAGTGCTTCAGACGCAGTTATGTATCTCAATTAGAGAAAATGTTCTTTCGTAATTGTTCCTCCTATGCAGAGAATGATGAAAATTACTTTGTCTATCTCTTGCATAATTTACAGAATAATTAATGTGTGCGCTACAATAGGACGTGAGATACGAATTCATTTAAAAGCAGGATATACAGTGGCGGAGGAGAGAAAGTTTAAAATAGCAATTCCTCTATATATCGAGTTAGCAAGAAAGTAATTTCGGTATCTTAAGGTGAAATAGAGCTCAATTTCTTTATTCAAGCAATGAACTTTAATGAATAATATATTTTCTCTTTTGTACGATAATCTTTTGCCTAAAAGAATAAATAAGAAAATATTTTACTGATTAAATGCTTGAATAAAGAAATTCGGTTTTATTTCACCTTAAAATACCGAAATTACTTTCTTGCCAACCCAATATTAACACAATTAGCAACTATTTAAAAATCTTAACTAACCTTAACTACATAGTACACATTGTCAATTAAAAATATTAAACCTGATGTTAATGTAGGGCAAAATAAAATTAAGATTTGATATTAAAAAATGCACGATGCAATCAACAACATTAGAAATAGGAGCAGAAAAAGGTTCCCACTGAATTGACTCTGATTGAGGGGAATACAGTTACCCTCTCTGCCGGACCAGTCACGTGACACTTTGATACAATTATTAGGTTGTTGCGTATGGAATGTCCGATTTTAGAATGCAAATTTTGCCATTGCGTTTTGATCAGGAAATACAATTACAGTTGACAGGTTCATTGTACGTCTCTTTGAGGTACATACAAAGCTTATCTTCAGATCCTATCTTCAATTTTAATTTACACATATAAATTTCCATTTAAATAGATTCGGTTCCAACGTGAATCAATGCGATTGTCGCGTGTTCTTTTTGTATGCGTGGAAAAACAACATATTTAACGACAGCATTATGTGATATTTGGTGAAAATGTGGTGACTAATCAATAGTCTGCAGATTTTATGCATTTACGGGGAAAATAAGTGGGTGCAATTTAAAACAGTAGAATGGTTGCAATGATTTAAGAATGCCAATGTATTTTTCTCAGCTTGTTAAAAATTATTATTATGCATAACATATGCACACACAACGACCTAATATAGTGGGGAGACAAGTTTTAACCTTTAACTACCCGCGCTGGTGTAAAAAGTACACCAATACAATAATGTATGTACTGTTCAGAGCACGAGAGAAAAGTAGCGGGAGGGGAACGGGGCAAGAGGAGCGCAAAGGCAATCTTCTTAACCCTTTCCCCGCCCGCTAGTTTTCTCTCATGCTCCGCACAGTACTTAATCACACAGTGATACATGTGGCGTACTAAATACACCGCGCGGATAGTTACGTGAAAATTCAGGGCGCGGGTAGTTAAAGGTTAATCTGGCGACTTATGGTGTACGTATGTGCACAAGGCTCAACAGGAGGCATATGAGCACAGTCTGCCGACGTATGGGACGCCATCAAAACCTAAACGACGCTTAATGGCGTCGGTTAAATCGTCTGCGGATCGTCCTCGCGCGCGAGACCGTTGATTTATTGAAAAAGTTGGCCGGTCAGGAGCTTATTTGGTGGCGGCTTCGAAAACTGTGAGCACCTCCGTCGCGGTCCAGCGAAGAATGATCCACTCGAGGAAAGTTTGCGACCGTGGAATGGGTCAGTAGCCTTGTGTCGCGAACTTTCACGTGTCATCTCGGGCTCTTGAGCCCGTCGCGAAATAGCCAGCCCCGCCAATCGCGTCGCGAACGAAGATCGATCCACGGAAAAGTTCGACTTAATTTCGACCCGCGAAACGGCACGCAGCACTTTTAACCGAGTTCGAGGAATGTTCTCGGAGGACATGGAACCCGGCCAAACGTGAAATGCACGAAATGACGTGGTACATCGGTCCTTCTTTCGCCTACTCGCTTTCTTTCTCCGTCCCGCCGACCGGAAGTGAAAAATGTTTCGTTTTACTGCCGAACTTTCGGCTCTTCCGTTTAGGCGACCAAATTGCTGAGTGCTCTGACGGTTTCATCGCGACTCTTTCGTACTGCAGCCAAACGGATCATGCTCTAATTGCTCTATCGGCTAACGTTGTTCTCAATTTTTCATTGCTCTAATACATTTAACATTATTCGTTAACGCTATACATAGTATACATACAAAAATATGTATTTATATTTGCACCGGTTCACACAGCGATGCACACTTCCGGTGAATATTATGCAATTTAAACATATTTATTATTTATCGATGCATAGCAAAAGTTTACACATGTCTGCGTCCCTGTGTTGACATTTAAACCAGACTTTATTTATGCATCGAATCGATTTAGCGAATTGCAAATAAAACAAAATCGAAATAAACTCTACTCGGCAGTTACAAATGAATGGAGTTTTGTAGTTCATCCACTCATTCATAGTACATACACGGTATTTCGATGCTCGTAGAAAAATAGGGAATTTTGATTTTGGATAGTGTTGCGTCGCATATGCTTGGCTGGGAAATTTCAGAGCGGAGGATATTGGAACGGCAAAAGATTGAAGAAGCTCGGAAAATAGGAATGTAAATATTCACTCTCAGCCAGTCCTTATCGTCTCATCTTTCTGTGCATATTGAAATAGTTACAAAAACGTCGATATTTCCGCAGAAAGTATTGGCTGTTGAGCGAGTTCAGTGAAAACTTTGTGTGCCGCACAGAACATAGTACTGGAGAGTCTAAAATAATGTCTGAACGTGAAAAATAAATATGTACGATTTTTTTTTAAATAAAGAACGGACAGAATAATTTTATCTCGGTATTTTTTTCGTGCCACGCGAGATCGTAGCGAGGGGGAAAAAATTAATTTGGCGTCATTGTGCGCTTCTTATGCAACCCTACGGGAGTATCGAGCGATTCGTTGTATATTTTTAGCCAACAAACATGCTATGCCGAAAATAGTTCCTCGTAACGAGACGCCAGCTGTCGAGACCGGCTCGACAACGAGCCGTATCGATATTTCGCGTTCGACTTCCGGTTTATTGTACCAGTCTGTTCGCGACGTAGCACAGGGGTTGCCGGTTTTCCGCGAAGCTCGGTATCGACCAATCTCTCTCCCTCTCTCTCCTCTCAGCCTGTTCCTCCTCCTTCAGCTTCTGCTCCAGAGGCAATCATTGTCGGTGGCGTAACTCGATTCCTTCTGCCTCCGCGACGACGATTGGCTTCTGCTCGAAATCGAGTCCACGTGGCTCCCCTTAGTATCCCGTAGTGTTAGGATCTTAGCAGGAGATCAATAACGGTCTCGATGGCCACCAGCATCCGGTATTCCGGTAGAAACGCCGTCGAAAGACGGTCCCCAGCTTAACTGGATTTCTTCGTTTGATGAAAGGTCCTCGGTGATCGAGACAAACCCGACAAGATTCGGCGAATCTTCAGCTTTCGAACCTGCCTTATGTTTCTGCCCTGGAAAAACGACGTTTAACAGCCTCCGCTTTACCCTGTGATTCGTACAACTCTGCCAGAATTTCCTGTCGCAGATCCTGAATCATTGGATACGATTCCGACTGGCTTTGACACCAGTCTAGACGGAGATCGGTCTCTCAGGTGGCATCGATCGGCCGTCTCCTTTCGCTTTTGGCAAGTGATCCGAGAAGTAAATTGCCTTAAGTGGCTGGGGACGATGACTAGCCGGTAGCCGAAGGGATCGAGACACCCCGTATGAACACAGAGGCCAAGGCGCAGCCGGTTCCATGCACCTGCACATAGATTTCGTGGCCGCGAGCAGTATCGCTAAGCTGATACACTCCGCGACAAGAAGATTGCGCGATACTGTATCCTCTCCGCAACTGTCCGGAGGATCTCCACCGTAACTGGTCCAGATATTCACACAAATGCAAGAGAAGAAAATTAATGTTTCGGGACTGTTCTAATTGTCCGTCTATTAATTTAATATATTTTTCGCTAGAGAGCGGCATTGCTACACTCTACCATACAAGGGAAGGACCCCAAGTGTCCGACTCCGATTTTGATAATTTTTTGTGAGACGATGGTATATAGATCCCTGATGATGTCTGCAAAATATTGGGTGTAGTTACTCAATAGTTTTAAAGATATAAACAATTAAACGTTCATACCTTTTTGATGTTTCATTAGCCGTGTACGCAGGTTGCGTGAAAGTTCAATTGTTTATATCTTTGAAACTATTGAGTAACTACACCTAATATTTTGCAGACATCATTAGGGATCCATATGCCATCGTCTCACAAAAGATAATCAAAATCGAAGTCGGACACTTGGGGTCCTAAGCTTGTTAGTAGTCACGTGTTTTTCGTTAACACTAACCGTACCGGGTACAAAATGTGTCGGATGTACAGGATGTGGCCGGACGTGTGGTACAACCAAGCAGGGGGTGATACTCGAAAAAAAGGATTAACATTTTTTCGTTTGACGCTTCGTTTTCGAGAAAATTGAGTTTAAAGTTCCGTCAGGTGCGCGTGCTTTAGTAGGTATATGCACAAAGTAGAATTGATTGATCATGGTCAGACGCGTCAGACGATTCCTATGCAATAGCACGTGCATTCGCTGCATTTTCAAACTCAATTTTCTCGAAAACGAAGCGTCAAACGAAAAAATGTTGTTCCTTCTTTGCCACTTGTTTTTACATGTAGTATCACCCCCTGCTCGATTGTACCACCCGTCCGACCACAGTCTGGATAAGGTTTCATAAAAATTACAAGACTGAATTTATTTAGACTTTCCACAATTTTTATAACAACACGTGCTCGAATCAAGAAATTTATTGAATAATTTGTAATGGAGGCATCTTTTTATAATTTCAGTATATAAAAAGTAAACAATGTAAAAGCGTGGTACGGTTAGTGTTAATAACTCCAGAACAAACCCACAGAGAACGTTTCCGCAAAGGAAAAACTTACTTCGAATGACCTCAGCAGTCACCCTTTTCAATTTGCACCATTTTTGAAACACCCTGTACGAACACCAGCTGTTGATTTGCAAATGAGGGTTCGAACAGAGATTCTTCACACCGTGTTTGGAGAAATTAAAGATAGGAGACAGCATCATTTTGTCCAGGACTGTACTGTAGAGCTCGGTGATGCACACACGCTTGGACACGGACACGAGCCGCCGGGACACGTTGATGAGTTCTTCGACGTGCAATAATACGTTCCCGAGCCCCGGCCACCCCCCTCGCCCCCGACAACTTCGCCGAAGCTTGCTTGCACCCTCTCAACCCCGCCGCGAAATGTCTGCTACATGTATCCAGTAATGTCCAAGAGATACCGGGCATATCTCCGCGACGTCTCGCCGGCGCAGATGGTGTATCAGGGCATTAGCATCGGTCTCAGGATACCCGGCCGATTTTCGAGGACATCTCGGAAATGTCGTCGATGTTATCCTACGCCGCGTCGATGCTGCATCATGCCCCGACTGTGCTCGTTCACGGCCATTGCAATTTACGGGGGCGCGCAGGTGTTTATGATGCGACTCGAAAGATGGAAGGGTCGTTCGAGCGGTAATATAGTCGGATTCTTAAGAGTTCTTCGGGATCAGTATCTTTTATTGTCTGATGCGAGCACTCACCATACTTCGTTCGTAATGTCCTTCCACGTGTGTGTGTGTGTGGGGGGACTGCTTTTAAACAATAGCGGTTTATCAGTTTACCGCGCGAAATTATTGATTCGTACTACTTATAGCGCTCGCTCCATTTAGCGTTCTGTACTAATGTGGTTATGACGTCGTTATCGTTGCAACATGAAATTTCTAAGTTATGGTTCGATACTTAATTAACATATTTTGGGTATGAATAACTATTAAGGATCAACTAACATTATTTTTTGGCCAGCAGCAAAAATGAACAGGATTTTTGTTAGGATTAATATTTCTTAATCACTTCAGTTTCAGGAAAATTTCTTTCAGATTGAGTTGACTAAAATTTATTTAAATATACAGGGTCTCCCACGTAACACTTTCCACGATTTTTCAATTAAGAGCTTGCGATAATCTGACAAAAAGATATTTTAAACAAAAGTCGATCAGTTTTCGATTGGCTGTACATTGCAGTAAGATTTTTTCGAAAATTTTCTTTTTAATTATTGCCAAGGTCACCTTCATTTTTTAAAATGGTACTTCAAGGTCATACGAAAATCATGGTATACTAGATTGTTGAACTCGTCTTGATCGAAATCGTGAAAATATGAAGTTTCAATTCATATCAATCAATTGAATCATTTCAATTTTAGGGAAATTTCGTTCAGACTAAGGTGACTGAAACTCATTTAAATAAATATGAATTTTCCGACTCTTTTCAAAATTTTACACATCTTAGAAATAACTTCCACTTCGGACCTGTGAGTGGGGGCCTGTTAATTCTAGGTTTTGTCGGAGAATGGAATATTGATAACTGGAAAATAGCGTTTCATTCCGGCCGGGAGGGATTGAATGAAACTCGTGTTTTCTAAATTCTCAGTGCAATTTTAATTACGAGCTTGACGCGACATTATAGGGCAAGGAGTTGAGAACTGTGCTAGAACGTTAGAAGTGGCCGAGCAGTTAAAGTGACTCGTTCGAAGTCCTTCCAAAAATTACAAAAGCGTATTCGTTGGAATTTCGTGCGGCTTTCACTGCGCTTGCGTGTACGTATAAAGTAATTTGTTTAATAATTTCAGAGTGAAATAGCTTTGTGGCGAGCCGGAATTTTAAAATATAAAGTTTCAAGTGGGTCGTTTCAACTCTTCTAGTAGTTGTAAGGTTAATGAAGGTTTACGGTACATTTTCTTTCCATTCCATACCGAAATCTTTTACAAGTGCATTCTAGCGAGAATTATAACTGACTTCTTGCTTGAAGAGCTTTTCAGACCACCGTTATAAAATTCTTCAGTTTATTCATCCCGGTTTCATTTTCCAATTTCCGTGCTAAGAAATATTTCATCGTTTGTTTCTCTGGACAAAATATACACGCGAGAACCATAATACATACCACTGCATGCACTTGAAATATAAAACTCCGTATGAATCAGTGGCGGAGTGATTGCAATCGCGCACGAATTTAATATTTCCATGCCAAAGGGAAATTGTTAAGACGTAATATAATAAAATTGTAAGAAATTAACAAAGCAATTTGTTTTACCACGTGTTTGTTTCACAGGAAGAAAATTCAATTAACTGTGTACATACGGCTACTTAAAATGTTAATGCGTAACATGGTATTCGAAGAATTTATAATTTTTCTCTGACAATGTTCGCTTTCAAATTCTGTAAGAGAATACGTCGCGTATATTAAAATCTTGTGATCATAAAGTATGCTGCGTAAACCAGCAACGAACTGGTATCTACCTTTCCTAAATTATTAATCTGCCACATGATTTTACAAACACTGAATATTTATAATCACTTACTTAGTTTAACGGATATAATTCAGCAAGGAAGTAGGAAAGCGGGAGATAAGGATATAACAATAATTCATAAGATCGCAACTTAGCTCGGGTAAATGAAATAATAAACTTGTTAAGTAACTTCCAAAGTTTCCTTAAAAAAAGATTACCACTTTATCTTGATTAATAGGCAGCCGCTTCATTAGAGGAACAGGGAGGATATACAACCCCTGTATTTTTATCTAAGTTCTATCTACCGTAATAAGTGGAATAAAATTCCTTTGGGGCTGTACAATTTGTTTTCGAGAAATTATCGCAATTCTTCACAGAATAGAATTTCGTTTCGGTGCGAAGGGAACAAAATTCACATGTAGTGAGGTTTGTTCAGAATATTCACCGCGGGTCGTAGTCAATGCTGCAGCGCCGGGGTTAAATATTGTCAGAAGCAAACATAACGAGATTTACGACGCCACTAAATTCGGTATACGAACTACAGTATTTGAGGACGGAGCGTTGGTCGATAAAACATTTTTGAGTGACATATAGCGCCGTGGTGGAACGGGGGAGGAGCGAAGGCATCGGAAACTCCATTTCCAGACTAATTCGGTGCAACCTAATAGATCAACCCGCAAGGAAGTTCCTTGCACAATGCATCGCGCGGGGGCTCGCTCCAAAGAAAGACTCGGCGGACGCCGCGGGATTTTCTTTGAAATGGCGCGTCGCCGCGTCATCGCGCAATTTTTCCGTCCTTTGTCGCGGCCCATGTAGCTGGGATTTCCGGCGACAAAAGCAATAAATCCCGCGACTATCCGCCATGCGGAACTGACCTGTGGACCCGCGAATCACGTACACTGTGTACACCGTCCTCCTTTCGGGACAGTCTCCCGGCAGCAGCGATGCAGTTTTAGCACAATACGTCCGTCCTTGTCTCGTCGACAGGGGTGAAAAGGGATGAGCAGCGACGGACGCCGCGGTCCCTCCATCCCCTTAAGCGATGATTGTAGCGCGGCCAGGCCTTTGTGAACTCGCCCCAAAGTTCGCGGCAACGTCACCGCGAACAAATTTCTCCAGCAAAAGGAAGACGAATTACGCCCCCGTGGGACCCAACCCCGCATCCTGCCTCTTAAGATGCAAATCGGTGTCCGTCGGGACGCGAGCATTGCCGAACGCGAACGTACCCTGCGTATCTGATCACAAGGTGATAATCGTCTCTGTAATTTCTGCGACATCTACACTCCGCAACAGTGTTATAAGTAGACTGCGGATCTTTATGGATTTACAGGAAAATTGAGTAGATGAAATTCGAAATTGAAGATGTTGATATATAATTCCTCATCTGTTAAAATTATAAAGGGAGGAAATAGCATTTTTCTAGTGTTATTTATTTATTTTTTTCGGCCTCGCGACCAAGAAATTGGACTTGGTTTCCAATCCTTCTATGTCATCCATCCCTTCATCCATCCATATCCCATGTCATACCATATGCCTTATTGTCTATAATCTCTATGTTTATCTATCCTAATATCTTTCATCTAATATTGCCTCTCCTTCTCTCCTTTTGATTATTTCTTATTTCTTATTTCTTCAGTAAATGATTAGTAGACAGCGGATGTGTATGCAATTTTTCCAATTTTCGTAGACGAATTTTAAGAGAAAGTGGAACAAAATAGAATCTTATTTCCGGAGGTATGTAGCAGCTTTTGCAGATCTTAAATAAAACATTGGAGTATTCAGTATTGTATTGTTATATTCATACAAAGGAAAAAGAATTAATATAGAATGGAATTATTCTATATCGGAGGAAACGTTTAATTTTCGAGTTGAAGGTCCGAGTGCAAAGGTTCAAACGTTAGGTGACTGTCTACCTACGTACCTGCAGGCTGAACCTGAAGAAACCAAGCTTTCGCGATTACGCGTTGCAGCAGGTATTCCGATGTATTTCTCTTTAGCGGTGCACTGCTCGCGTCAGCGCAAGCAAGCCGAAACACCGTGACAGGAAATTCGTTTTCGGTGTTCCGGGCTTATACATATTCGCGCTGGTTTGGAGCGTAGGAATGTCGGGCCGGAGATTATGCAAAAGTATTCGCGCGTCAGGCACACGCGACAGCGTTAATCCGGAACGGGTGACGCGTGCGTGTAGATCGCGCGAGTAGCGTCGACTCCTGGACGAGCTCGTCTGCGCGTACGTGCCGGGCGTTAAGCAATCGTTGAACAGGCGAGGGTACACAGAGCATCCTCCGATCCGTATTCAATTAGAGCTAATCCCATTGGCGAATAAACGGCGGCGCGTCGGTGTGCAAGGAGGACGCATTAAACGCGATGCACGTGTTCGCGCGAACAACGATACGGGGTCGGTTCGTAAGGGTTGTGAGAGGGAGACTCGTGTAAGACGTTTGGGAAGGGAACAGGTCGGCCGGTGTTCTCGATGGCGATCCGAACAAGCTTCTCCGTTTCGAAACGCATCACGTGCCGGCTCGCAATAAACCCGGCCCTCCGTGAAACTCTCTCCGATAAAACGACGTCGTGTCTTGTAATTTTTGCAGCTAGACAAACTTCCCGGAAGATCGTAACGCGGGTCGCACTGCGGAGTTACAGGATTTCCAGCACGAGCAGTTCGAGGAACTGTATCGCGTGCTGCGATAGGAAGTCCTGCCCGATTTCGAACCGTAACCTGGTACGTACAGTGTCGCCAGACTGAGAAAATTCCGGGGAATACGGTACCCTCCCTCTGTCATTACTAGCAAAATCGCCTGCATCGATTGCAAGAAATTGAAACCGAATTGGATGTTATCTCTCTTCCCTTAATGATTTTAACACTAGAATTACCGGATTAGTCAAAATTACTTGTTGCTTTTAGAGATATTAAAGTTATAAATATGTTTGTCCGAGACATTTTTTTAGTGAACTTCTCTAAATACACGCGCGAGCACTCGGCAGCCGACTTCGGCAACTTACAACGACAAATGCCCAACCCATGCTTATCCTAAAAACACGCTTAAATCTACGACATATATTATAATAAAAATGGCTAAACATTTTTGGATGGACATTCCTGCTATTTTCGTAAATCGATGTAAAATAGTCACTTTTGCGGAACTACAAATGCCACACGTACCTGAAAATCGACTTTCCATTACATCGCCGTCGAAGGGAGAAACGCGGTTTCGTAACGGTATCGATTCGCTTGCGTAAAAATATAATATGATGCAAGAGAGGTATTAATCATAGCTCATTAGCCGTGGCAGACTTTGATCCTTCGTTTATTTAATTTTTCCGGTAGCTAGACATCGAACGGCGCGGCGCAGACAGTCGAGTGGCAATTCCCAGTGACATTAGCCTCGCCCGCGCGCGGAAATATCGTCGGCTTCCGCGCGTAATGCGGTACGTCGAACGCGTTTACCACGAACCGGAGTGTCTAATTCAACTATTCCCCCTTTAACGTTTCGCTTTGTCGCCACCTCACCTGTCCTTCTCTTCTCGCATCCATACCACCCTCCCTCCTCCCGACTGGGTACAGCGTCTCATTGCTATCTCCATCATACTGTGCGGCAAGCCGGCATCAGCTCTTTGTCTTGGCCCCAGGAGCCAGAAGCGAGTCGACAGCCAATGAAAACGATCATGGAATAGCATCCACCGCTCTATGATGTCTCTCTTCAAGGGAGCGAGAGAGAGATAGTAGCTTCGTGGATGTACTATATTATAACGATCCCTTCTACCGAAGACATTGAAGTGCCGTGTTTGTCGAGGTAGGCGTGTACTTAACGGCGGAATAAGATTAGCTACCAGGGCAAGTCGATCTATCGTGACGTCTCACGGCGAATGCTGATAAGGGAATTAAGCTAGAGATATCACCGGAGTCCTAAATTTACGAATCTCTTAATTGTACGTTTGTACTTATAGCAGAACAATTTTTAGAGTTTCTGGTGGGTCACAGTTGCTACAGTATCGTATTCAGGCTAGAGAAACCACCCCTAATTTGTATCCAATAAATTACTAAACGTATTTAATATTTTAACAAGCCACTGAGAGTATTGTGCGAGGTATCAGCTTTATATCGATAAAATGAAGAAAATCATATAAAATGGAAATATTTCAGGCCGATAGAAAAATTCGGTTTTCGAATTAGAATAGCTCCGAGTGCAAAGAGTTAAAATTACGTGGCTCCAAAAATTAATAGTTAGGGATTTAACAGAGTTTATGGTGGATCCTAGTTTCCCTTAAAAAAACAGGAACTACCCTTGGAAGCTGCCCTTGCAAGGGACGTTTATGAAACCGAGGTATCGCCAGTTAATTTGCAATGCAATTCTAAGCAAACAATATCAACTGAATATCTCTTTAAAATTCAATGGTTAGGAATTTATCAGAGTTTCTGGTGAATCCTAGTTTCCTTTAAGAAACAGGAACTACCCTTGACAGCTGCCCTTGCAAGGGACGTTTATGAAACCGAGGTATCGCCAGTTAATTTGCAATGCAATTCTAAGCAAACAATATCAACTGAATATCTCTTTAAAATTTAATGGTTAGGAATTTATCAGAGTTTCTGGTGAATCCTAGTTTCCTTTAAGAAACAGGAACTACCCTTAAAAGCTTCTCTTGTAAGGGACGTTTATGAAACCGAGGTATCGCCAGTTAATTTGCAATGCAATTCTAAGCAAACAATATCAAATGAATATCTCTTCAAAATTCAATAGTTAGTGACTTATCAGAGTTTCTGGTGAATCCTAGTTTCCCTTATGAAAGAGCAACTACATACCCTTAAAAGCTTCTCTTGTAAGGGACGTTTATGGAACCGAGGCATCGCTAGTTAATTTGCAATGCAATTCTAAGCAAACAATTTCATATGAATATCTCTTCAAAATTCAATAGTTAGGAACTTATTAGAGTTTCTGTTAGATCCTAGTTTACCTTAAAAAAACAGAAACCACCCTTAAAAGCTGCCCTTATAAGGAACATTCATGAAACCGAGGTATCGCCAGTTAATTTGCAATGCAATTCTAAGCAAACAATTTCATAGGAACATCGCTTAAAAATTTAATGGTTAGGGACTTATTAGCAGCACAATGTATCCCCCTCCAGGTTTTAATAAAATTCATGAGCCTCTAACATAAGACAGCGTTCGCACGGTGCAAAACGAAGTTCGAATCTCTCCGAATTTCGCATGCTTTAATTTAGATGCTCAATTTTTTGCGATCCACCGGTTAGATCACAATGGACCGGGATCCAAAGGGGAGAGCGGTTGCAAGAAATTTTTATCTGGAGCGCGGAGAGTGGATTTTGCCCGGGATTATGATAAACCCGCAGGCTAGCAGATGTGGAGAGTCGTTAACGTGCATTCGCTGGCCGGTTGAAAAGGCAATTCAGATGAACGATTACCCGTAGAGGCGGGTTTTCGGTTTTCTCGAAAACACACGTATAATAATCCATGAAATGAGGAATGAAATAATCTTACCGCAAACGAGAATCGGCCGGACGCTGCGTGATCGCGGGCGGCGCGCATGTTTAAATTGAAATCGTCAGGTTTCTGTCGCGAGGAACGCGAGTCGACCATAATGCGAAACACGCAACAGCGATGGGTGTGTCGCGGTAAACCCGCTAAAATTTTCCGTTGGAAATCGAAACACGAGACGGATCACGCTGGTAACCTAATCCTCGCTGATATCTGTAACAGGATTTCGCCCAGCGAAAAAATTCAATCGCTCTCGAAATCCTCCAGGACGTAAAGGAATGCTCGCGCGAGCACGATTATACCGAACTTTGCTATCGTATTTCCCACGTGAATGTTACACAGTGTAACACAGAACACGGAACCGTATAAATCAGTGTTATGAAAAAGAATTTGTCCAACCCGTGTACAGTGTTATTGTTCTTTCATGGAAAGTATTTTGTGATAAACTCTAAGTTATAACTGCAGAAATTGTATCAATGAATGTTAGCATGCAAAGCCACCCTTATTTTTCTGTAATCTGCGACAATCGTGTTGATATTGACTTACGCTCCTGTTTAATTTTTTTCTGATTTACTTGAAACTGTAAATTGTTTTCTGATTTACTTGAAACTGTAAATTGTTTTCTGATTTACTTGAAACTGTAAATTGTTTCCTGATTTACTTGAAACTGTAAATTGTTTCCTGATTTACTTGAAACTGTAAATTGTTTCCTGATTTACTTGAAACTGTAAATTGTTTCCTGATTTACTTGAAACTGTAAATTGTTTCCTGATTTACTTGAAACTGTAAATTGTTTCCTGATTTACTTGAAACTATAAATTGTTTCCTGATTTACTTGAAACTGTAAATTGTTTCCTGATTCACTTGAAACTGTAAATTGTTTCCTGATTTACTTGAAACTGTAAATTGTTTCCTGATTTACTTGAAACTGTAAATTGTTTTCTGATTTACTTGTAACTGGAAATTGTTTCCTGATTTACTTGAAACTGTAAATTGTCTTGACGTCTATTAGGTATCAAAAGCTTACAACACATAGTACACAAGAAAAAAATTTCTTTCTTCAATATTAATATGTATAATTTCAAGTGCAAGCATAATTGTTTGTATATTTTCAGTTGAACACCTCCAACAATGCGTAAACGCGTCTAAATTACATGGAGTTTATTATATTTAACAACAGCGTGTTCCCGTGACTGTTTTCCACCCCTTTGCGCAGGCCGCTGCTTGAAATAATTATTTGCAGTATTTCATACCGGCGCGTTGCAAAATAATATATCTGCGACGCATGGCCCGGCATTCCCATGGCAACGGGGGCCGTCACTGTTTTTCATTTCGCGAAAATTATTGTGCGGAACGTAATTTTTCATCGCCGACAATCCCCGTGATTTACTGAAAATATGCTGGAAATAATTTCGCGGCCGCGCAGCCAGGTATTTTTATTTACTCTCTGAATAATTACGCTCATTAGACCCGACGCGCACGTGAAACTCTCTCTGGGAACGGTCGCGGAAGTTAGTGTATCACTCGACGGTTAATTAATCATCGTCCAAGATCGCGAAATTGTATTAAGCTGTTGCGGATGAAGTGTACGATTTTATGAAGCGTTTCGGTCAGGGAATGCTGCGTCTACAGGTTTATTATACAGAGTGTCTCAAAATTGTTGTACTTCTACCCTTGATCCTGGGAATCATCCTTTTAAAGGATGTACAACATTTTGCGGCAGCCTGTAGATCGGTTTTGAGGTATAAAGTCTTATCTTGAATTAATTGTTACGTTATTAAATTATTTCATATGAAATAAATTAGTAAACATTTGAGTATTGCACGAGTAAATTGCATCTGTTTAATATGCTCAAAATGAAAAGAAAATCGTACAGAATGGAAATGTTCTAGGTGAGAAGAAATGTTCGGTTTTCGTATTAAAATAGTTCCGAGTGCAAAGGGTTAACTATGGTGTCCAATTTTACCTCCAAATAAATTTGATTGTAAAAAGAGACTACCGAATGGGGATGATAATCTTGGACTTGGAAATGAAGAACGTGAATGGTCCCTACTTTGATCAAAAAGATTTTTTGGAGAAAGTAGTTGTTTAACGTTAAAGGTCGGAGTCGAGCGTAATTTCGCTATTTTAACAAGCCCCTTTTCACGTGATCTGATTAGATGCTGCGGTCATCCTTTAGTCAGCATTCATACTAAAATTACCCCCGAGGTCCGTGGTCCGGGCTGCGCATCAAATTTAATAGCCCGTGCAGAGAAGTCTCTGTAATTATCTGCCCTCGCTTTTTCATCATGACCCGGATCGTCCTCCGCCACCGCACCGACCCGTGCGCCCCCGAAAAAAACCGTGCGCCGGCGAATATGTAAACGACATTAGGAGCGTTTCACAGGCCGAGTTTCGCCGATGACCGGACAGGTCGAACGGTCGTTTGATGCAGACTTTACGGACGAACGGGTCTGCGGTCGGTTGCACGCCGGCCCGTGTCCGTCGGCCTCAGCTCATTGGGATTTACCGGGACGGCCTAGGTCCGGCCGAATCGTCAGGAAAGCTTTCGATGTACCTTAATCGCCAAAGCAATGATTAGTTAGGCATAAGTCGGGTCTTGCTCGCCGCCTGCTACCGCTCGACGTTTGCGTAACGACAACGAGTCGCTTGAAGGATTGATCGACTGGCGTTGATCGTCCCTTGCGCCTCGTCGATCCTCGCGTGTATCGGTATTCGTTAGAAATTCCAGTAATTTTATTCAACACTTTGGACCCGAAGCAATTTCCAAAATCAAGACATATCTTTCAATCTAGAAGACTTTTATTCTATATAATCTTTTTCATACTATTTGCATGAAATTGAATACACAAGAATTCAGTCATTTATATTCCAGTATTTTATTTAACCCTTAAGACTCGAAAAAATATCAATTACGAAATCAGGACATATCTTTCAATCTAGGAGACTTTTATTCTATGTAATCTTTTTCATACTATTTACATGAAATTGAACCTGGTTTCTTTATACATTTCGATTTTTAGCAATTTCTGGAATATAGAAGAATTCAATCATTCAAAAACAGTTTGAAATAATGATATGGCGATTTTGACTGGCGCCCCCGAGTTACCATTCGAGTGCAAAGGAAATCTGGGGGTGCCAGAATATTACAACCAATTTTCTATTGCAGCTGACCTTGAGTTGCTTTGAACGGCCTTCATAATGAATCATTGTACTCGTCTTGAAACCCACTAACAGAACGTAAATAAACGACCGTGCTGTTCCATTTAAAGAAAAAGAAAACAGAGGTGACCTTCATATGTCCTTCATGTGTCCTTGACGCCTCCACATATGAAAAGCGTTTCAATCGTACAGTTCACCTTCATTTTTGACCGGTTTTTAAAAAAAATTTAACAAAGAATGCGAGGATCCCTTCCACCCGGTGATTCAGTGGTGAAAGAAGAGAAAGTGGAAACATCGGTAAGTAAGTTCGCGGTCCGTCGCGGCGCCGGATCGAAACCGCAGTGAGTGGTTGAGCCGGCCAGGTCCGATTTACGCGAGTGCCGCGCCATTGGGATCGCCGGATGAGGTCGAATCCTAACGCCTCGACCCTGAGCTTAACCTTACGTAACAATCCCACCGGTGTAGAACGATAAATCTCCGCGGGGGCATTAGTAGCCCCTTGTCCCGGCAGGCCTGGCCCGTACACCTACGACCGTTCCTCGTTTCCGGCCGGTTGCTCAATGGCTTTACGAGTTCATATTTCCACGTCGTTCCGGGATTAGCGTCCCGGAATCTGCGGCCCGGCCAGATTATGGCGTAAGTTTGCGTTACGAAGGCCCCCCGGTTCAACTCGTCCGCCTCTCCCCCAGGGGCTTGATGAAAAAATGCTTCGCTAATGAATGGTACACCCCCTGCGCAAACAGAATGAACGGAGATCCGGATTCCGTGCCAACGTTTCTATTTTTGCTACTCCACGCTTCTGTTTCGTGGAACACGGAATGCTCTGGGGATCGGTTAAGCCACCCCTATGGAACGGCGACGCTACTTAGTGCTGATTCGTTTGCGGTCGAGGGTAAAGCTGAAATCAAGCTTTGTAACCCTGGAAAGATTGGACGATAGCATAAGTATTATGCCAAGAACCGCAATCTCGCTCCGGGAAGTTTAATGGTTTGGGAAATGTCTGGCCAACGCGGACTTATACTACTGCCAGTATTTCACTCGACCGAGGTAATCCATTTACATCAACGCCCCTAGTTACCGATTCACGGCCCTGCTGAATCTATTAGGTCTCGAAGTACTGTTTATGGAAATGCTCGTCTAATGTTGATTCATATTACTGGCCGTCCTACGCATCTATCACGTCGCTGCATAGGAAATGTCCGATTTTTAACAGTAACCTTAAACAACCGCAACTACTTCTTATCGATCCAAGAATTTCACACATTTATTGATTGTTTTATGCTAGAAATTGAATTTTTTCGTCACTCACATGCTTCATTTACAAAATTGTCAACTTTGTTTTGTAGTTCTTTTTACTATCGACGAATAGTGCGTTGAATACTAGACTGCGGATCTTTATATAAACAGTTTATTCCTACTTTAATCATTTGAACAAGCTGAGAGAAATAGATTAGCACTCTTAAATCATTGTAACCTTCCTACTGTTTTGAAACGTATAAAATCAGCATATTATTGATCAGTCACCACATTTTCACCGAATATCACGTAATGCTATCGTCAATATGTTGTTTTTCCACGCATACAAAAAGAGCACGCGGCAATCGCACTGATTCACGCTGAAATCAAATCTAGTTAAACGTATATGTGTAAATTAAAATTGAAGAAAGGCTCGTAAGCTACGTACCTCAAAGAGACGTACAATGAACCTGTCAACTATGATAGTATTTCTTGATCAAAATGCATTGAAAGATTTGCATGCTAAAATCGGAAATTTCATCTGCAACAACCTGATACGACAAACAGTTTCACGTCGACGCGATCTGCTCGCGATTTATAACATTCGCGGAATTAATAGAGCTCCGACGTTCTCCAACTTGCGAAACAGTTGTTGAACCGTTTCTTCCTGCTAATTAAACTCGTGCTCGGTCCTCTATGATAAGGCCGGAGATGTTGCTGAAGAGGTCCGACGCATCTCGCGATAAAAGTCAGCTACGGTGCGGGCGAGCGAATAAGAAGAGAGGCTCGTTGCGTGATTTACGCTTTTAATCGAATCGCAATTACATCTGACGGGTTTTGTGTTCCCGGGGACGGTGTGTCGCGATTCCACGTTCACGGGGCAGCTATCGCGAAGAATTATGTTCCTTTTACGTACTTTATCACGGGATGAAGCGGGGGTTGATCGATGCGGGCCACCGTTTTTTGTGCCCCTTCCGCAGAGTGTCCGGCGATTGTGTGCGCGTCTCGCCCACGATCGTCCTCTTTCAACCATCGGAAATTGCGATTCTTCAGCTCGCGGAACCCGGCTTACCGTACGCCAGTCGAATATATATGACGCTGCTTAATAAATCCAACGGACACAACGGCCGCAATCTGGCCGGCCGACACGTAATCTAGCTTAACGTATGTACCCACTCGATTTTCTCACGTTGCCCGACCGCCGTCTTCCTCTCCGCTCCCCTCCTCATCCCGCATTCTCGCCGTTCGATTCAGCCGGAAAAAATCGCTAGCTCGAAACGATATCCTCCGGATCTCGGTGACAAATTATTCGCGTATTTCCGTGATTCCGCGTCGCACATCAGTTATCCGACGCTTGCTGCAGTCTAATGCGACGCTCATTGTTATTTCAGCACAGTATTCTTTCCGCAAGCCAGCGACAGTCCTTTGTAATGTGCCGAAAGAGGGACTGAGAAAAATCAAAATCCTTATTTCTCGTTTCTCGTCGATGAAACTTCTACCATCGTATTCGTCTCGTTTTTCTGCTTAGAATGACCCCAAACACTATATACTTACGATTATAATCAAGTCTGTAGCAAGCGATTAACAATTACGGTAGTGATACACTAATTCTAAACATCGCCTGTTACGCAAGTAATTGTGATCGTAGCTATACCGTGTTTGGTGTCGTTTTAATCAGAGAAACGAGTCGAACAAGATGGTAGAAGTTTCATCAACGAGAAACCGTAAGCAAAGAAAGTTTGATTTTTGGAGAAGCAGACAAAATTTTGTTGAAATACCTGCGGGATATGAAACGAACTGCGGCAACAGTAGGTCAGCCGAACGTTGACCAACAATTCCACGTAGTGCGAAATAGTTTCAGCGTTTCGGGGGCAGGAAATCCTTTCTGTATGACGCGGGTCGCGTTCGTGCGAGGGCTGGCGTGGTTTTCGGATCAAAGCAAGTTTCGCGAATGTTGTATGGTTTTAAATCCGCGGAATCCAGCGCACAGTCTTCACTTTCGTTTCCCCGCGGACTCTTTTGTGGTCGCCGGCATTTCGCTGGTTCGACGTTGCCTGCCTTTTTGTCCGTGTTCCCCGGCGTTCCCTTTTTCCTTGGACTTGGTGTTGGCACCTTCGAACGGGTCGATTTTTCGCTGCGGGTGACAGCTGCACGGCCGAACTGCTCCGATAATACCTGCGCGCCAGTTGCAATGAAAACCGCGACCGTAGGTGCCAAGTCGTTTCGCATTTTGACCGACTGACACATCAGGTCGCTATGGACGCGTCAATGTTCCCAGACACCAACGAATACCGTTGATCTGTCATCCCCCGGGGGCAGGCAGTTCCCGTTGTTTCAAAAATTGTTAATTCGCGGAAGTTGCGGCGTCGCGATTCATAACACGGCTATTTCGTTCTTCCGAATTTACCACTGTTATTTTCCGACTCCGATACTAGCTTCATTTAGTTCCGACGCATACGTATGCGCACGCCCCATGCTATTTGGACAACAAAATATCCTATCATGTTTCGATACACCACTCGGCGCCCGAGCATTTGCTTGCTATTTCACAGTGTACACTTTTCACTTGATATCCCGGTATTGTGCTTTTAAGCTCTGTGTAATTCAATTTCGCGGACTGCGCTTTCAGATATCCTCTGATCGTATCTGACTATAGCGATACGCGTAATAACTTATAATATTAACAATATTTTAAGACTTTATGATTCTCCTAATTCTCGTCCCAACAATGATATTTAATTATTTTTGGAAATACACGCACACAATAAACACAAATTTTATTTTTGTTACAAATGAGTAACATATACAAGAAAACCTGTATATTAATCAAATGTTCGGTAAAGCCTTAATCTAAGAAAAACCCTCGGGTCCGTGCTGTTTCTTAGATCCCGCGGATCTACTATTTCTTCTTCTAATAATAATATTAATAATATTTTAAGACATTGTGATTTTTCTAATTCTCTCCAATAATGGTACTTAATCATTAGTGGAAATATACGCACACAGTAGATACAAATTTTATTATTTAATATAAATAGTGTAAGAGAAGAGATGTTAAACAGTTATTTTATTTGAGAAAAGAATAAACATTAAATTCTTTAACCGTAATTCCGTATTTTATAAAACCTGACGTGTTCGTGTTTCCCGAGGAAAAGTGACGTCGCCGCGTGAACGCGTCCTTTTTTAAACTAGTCGCTCGGTAGTTTTATTTAACGAATCTTCTAGAAGACATCTCGTATTTATTTACTGATTATTTTTGATGTGCCGCGGTCGCAGTACCGCACACATGCACACACACGATTCACACATACATACAATAGAAAACATACAAATCCACACTTCCTACAATAGTTATTGTGTATTTCATAAAGTAATCTATGAAAAGAGAAATTTGCATAAAGCTTCCAGGTATACTGAAGATTAATCCACGTTGAATCCACGGTGAGTGGTGATGAAGAGATTGATATTGAAGGAACGGTGGACTTTCCTAGAAATCAGTAGTATAGGCAGGACATAAGCAGACAGGCGAAATCCAACGCGCGAGTACTACGACTGACCGGTAACGTACGACACATTGTTGGTGATGAGTCGAAGTGTTTACAACAGCCATAGGTAACATGATCACACGTCTCCGAAATTAGCAGCTCTCTGTGCACGATTCCGCTACATTCCATTGAACCTTAACGTGGCCTTCAACATCGCCATGTTTCGCAATCTGCCACGCAATCCCCGCTATCGCTGCGACAGACCAAAATCGACCGGTCAATGACCGGAAAACGCAATGTTCACGCATGAGTCTACACCTAACCGTTACCTAACCGCGCTCAAACAGCCGTACGCCCTGTTACCTGGAGCACAGATGGAATTTCACGCGTATATAGAGATAATAAGGGACTTTTACCACTAGTTACAAACTCGGTTAAACCGATCCTGTTCCGAGCACGTGGCAGAAGATCGAAATATCCGCTGGCAAACTAACGTCGACGATAACGCGAATGATTTAACAGCGCGAGTTTGAAAAGTTATAGCAACAAGTAATCTGCTGGTGCCAGGCTCTTTGATCACGGTAATGCATCGAATACGTCGGTCAATGATAAGCCATAATTCCTGACCTGAATCCATGGGTTCTCCTGCAGCGAAACCCGTCAAATCCTCTTAACTATTGGTCGAGAATTTATTTGCGAACCGAGTAATTCCGGGGACATCCACCCAGTCGCGTGAATAATTACGCGACTTTGGAACGATCAACTTTCTTGATGACCCGAGGGTGGAAGTTTTGGGATTTTTTGGTGGACAAAAGATATTTAATTAAATCTAATTAAAGACATATGCGATAGTCTTTAATTCACTTACCACACAGTGTATGAGTATTATTATTATTCATTACGATTTTCACAGTGACTGTGTTCAAAATGAAGTAGGAAATCTTCTTTGACCACTTCAGAAACGAGATAATTAAAAGACAATTTTCATAGACTGCGTCAATACAAAAAAGAAAAGTAAAAGAGGTTAGCATACGGAATAATGGATTTCGCAAAATATTAACAAAGATGGCGCTGATAATTCCCGCAGTTGGCATCGTTGGAACCGGAGACTAGCTTCTCTGCCAGCGGTCTTTTTCCCCTGCTTTTAACGAGCTCATGAATTTTCGGTTCGGCGCGTTCACGCTAATGCGTCGACGGGGTGGAAGTAAAGGGGTGAGCGGTTAGGGTGAAAGCAGCGCGGTGGCCCGGTCGGTGGTCGCCCGCCCGGTGCACTAGCTGAATTTTACGTTTTTAATGTTATCCTAATAGCGTCGAAATTTATTGCGCCCCGTCGCCGACCAACAGCAACGTTGATGACATCCTCAAGCGCTGGTAAATGGACTTTTCGACGAAACTAGCCGCACGAGAGCCGCTGTCTTATCAATGGACTCGGTGTTTTTATTCAAATTCATAAAATGTACATTTTCTGCAGCGGTTTCTACAGATGAATACTACTTGAATAGATTGAAAATGATATAATTAACGTTTCTTTCCCATACGTTGTCCTTCCATGCACCCGAAATTTTCATCACCGATTGAACCACTAAATACAGTTGAAATTATGTCGTGTTTGGTGTCATTTTAATCAGAAAGATGTCAGAAATAAGTTTGTGAAAGTCCCATAAAAACAATGGAAATGTTTTCGCCGAAATGAATTGCATTCAGTGTTGGCCACCCCTTGCGATTTTATCTTCCCACTCCACCTTCCCCTTCTACTGGCAGAGATAGGAAAACTATTTACCCACAATTCGTGCGCCATTCCCTCATCCCCCCGCTCAACGGGACCTATCACAGAGCCGGCAACCGTCTGCTATAGCCGCGCTCTGATTGATCCGCGTTTTTCGTGAATAACTCCTCAACAAATCCGCGCAGAACATTTTCGCGAAGGAAAGAGTAACTTCAAATTACCTCAGGAATCATCTCCTTCAACAAATCGATCAAGAGGAATAACCTATCGCAGAATGCAATAACAATTTCCTGCGGTGTACTCGGAAATTTAACTAACCCCCATCGATTTGAAGAATACATCATAACCCAGTTGTTCCGAAAACACGGAATACATTATGCATGTGGCGAGGAAGGGGGGGACCGTTCGTTCGTGACATAAAATGGGAAATGTAGCGGAGTTCCACTGGAGCTGCGGCACAAAACGACGAGATTCAGATTCCCCGGGTGTGGAGCGGGTTTTCCTCTCCTATCTCCCGTTTTAATTCCCACCCTTCTCTCTCCCCTATTCCAGTTTGGTCTATACCTCGGGGGCAACGCAGTTTTTCCGGGGTCCCGGGCGCGAGCGAAGTTTTCTATCCCGAAATCTCGTTTCTTAGCGACGCGTTGCAGAAAGCCGCGCGGATTTAAAATGTATGAGCCGCGAGACAGGGACGATATTTTATTCAGAAATCCGGGTTCGCCGCACCGTCGCGCGGCATTAGGGTTCGATAATACGGGACCGTTTTTACCCGTGTGAAAACCCCTGGCACTCTCTCTCTCTCCCTCTCTCTCTCTCTCTCTCTCTCTCTCTCTCGGTCGGGCCCCACGTTTATTACGCCCGCTCTATCGCTTCGGCCTTAACGAAATTCGAGGCTTAAGAACGAAATCCAATTTGGCCGTCTGCGCGTGAAGCGGGTCCGCGAACCACTCCGGCTCTAATGCGATTTACGATATCGCGTGTAATTTATGGTAAAATAATCGGTACCGTTCCGCGATTAAACCGAACGGGAACCGTCTGTCCGGCCGACAGAGGCTGCGGCACCGATGAATAAATCGTGATCCGCGATCTACGATCCACATGTCTCCGCATCTTCGATTCCTGCCTCGTTCGGCTTTTCAATGAACCCGTCCCGAATAATTTATCCCGAGCACACGAGTTTTCTTGGCGAGGTTCTACAAACTTTGCGAAAAGTTTCACTGTTTCTGTGTGCTCGACAATTTCCATTTTGGTACACCGCTGCAGACAGTAATAAGAGGCTTTGCATATTTACTCTGCGACTCGTACAACCCACGACAACGCCTACAACGAAACGAACGGAAAGTTTATCGTGCTGAGAATTTTCTTCATGCTAATGTTAATGTTGATGTCATTGCAAGGAACTTTCTCCTTTGCGAAATTGTTCTCCGACGCTTCGTTGAGGAGTTATCAACGGGAAACATGGACCAATCACGGCGCGGCTGCGGCTGGCCAATGACAACGCTCGGCTCTGCGGGGCCTGTAGTAGCCGCGCTATGATTGGCTGCTCCTTCAAATCAACTCGGGAATCAGAACATTTAAGGAAGTACACTGGAGTTGAAAATAATAATATACATTTTTTATAATATCTTCACTGTTTCAAATTTCATCGATTTTCCATAATTCGCTGTAATTAACCTCTGCCATAAGATTCGCCGAACAAAACGCGCGCTCAAGTAAAGCGAGCAAGCAAGAACAAATTTTTCCGCTCGCAGCGACAACGGTGACACAATCGGTGGCTTAATGAATCTTTAACAGTGACATAATAGAACTTCCTCCATTCCAGCCGATTTCGCGGAGATAAAGAACGGGCTCTTCGTGAATGATCGTCGTGCACGTCGCACCCCGATGATTTATTACGCTAAGGGTGCTCGAGCAATTGAATCGACAGTGCGTAGGTCAGCGATTCGATCAATCTTCCTCCCTCTGCCCCCTCCCTAACCCACGCAGCTAGCTTGTTTGTAGTTGCAGCAGTCGATAAACGTGGATGCGCGCCGGAAGCGTCTGCGACCGGAAGAAATACCGGGACACTGTTCTTATACAATAAACGATTTGTTTGACGGGATAGTCGACTTCAGTGGGGATTCTTCTGAAAAATTATTCTGCCCCCTTTTAAAATTCTGACAGCGGATAAAACGTGATTTACAATTTCGTTCGGGGCAAACAAATTTTTTTATGTACATTCGGAAATACAAATTGCCGAATTTTCATGGAAAAATTCCAATTTCCACAATTTTTATCCGAGACCAAAACGTTTTTGACAGATCATTTTTATTCGAGACGAACCTGTTTCCTCGTACAACAGTTGAGCCTTCTACAATTTATAGAACACAGACGAATTTAATAATATTAAAACTGTTTTGAATTATGGTATGGTTAAGGAAGACTAAAGGTTAAAGAAGGCTCTAGAGCAAGAACTAGTTTTATATATGTGTACTTTAAAAATATTTTCGGTGCTTAATTTTCAAATAAAAATTGTGGAAGTGCTGGACGAAGATGAACGGCTGGCAATCCACAATTTCCAGCTGAAAGTTCCTACCGTTTTTGGAGAAGAAAAATTTGTTTTCGCCGTGAAAAAAAGTTATGCCTTGCAGGTGTACGTAGCCCCTTAATGTAGCAAGCACCGTTTCCGTCGTTCAATGCTCCCGGTGGATCCTCGACGGGGTGTTTGCGTTTGTTCCGTTGACTTTGCCCCAATCTCGGAAGAATTTAAAATGTTAATACCCTGGAGCAGCTTCGGAGTCGCCCTCCTGCCGGTCGGTTACGCGAAAAATCGGCGTAACGAAGCGATAAGATTACTTTCGATGCGTCTTGGTCCTCGGGTTTCTTTGAAGACGTTAAACCCGAGCGCGACTCATAAATTGATCGCGAAGTTCACGTCTGAAGATCCCAAGCCATGCTTCTTATCTTTCCATCGGGCCGACTCCAATCGGGGTAATGGCTGCAATTTGAACGCCATTCGGTCTTACCGTTTGCCACTTTTCCGATGGGGCTCGGCTGACCAACTGCAAATAAACACCGGCGATTCCTGCTCAGCCATTCCGTGATTAAAGGTCGCGATGGTTCCGCTCCGGTTCCCCGGGCTTCGTCCCGGAACAATGCTTAGCGAACTTCTTGTATGGAAGGATGGATAACCAAAGCGATTACAGTGAACATCGTTCGCCGCGTTCGCCGCCTCGATGGAATTAATATCCCAGTGAACACTGAGCGCACCGTTCACATTTGATCATTTACTGCGTCGTTCGATACACTCTGTGCACGTGTATCTGAATCAAATGAACCAGATCGTCTGAATGCATCGAACGAACCAATTTAGCCAGCTGTATGAACCTGCCGCACGCGTGACATTTTTACCCCGCTGCTCATTAGCTGCCGGAAGCGATGATCATCAGAACCTAGTAATCATGGATAATTTGCCGAAATATTGACAAAACATTAATCTTCCAACATTAGTAGGTTCCGAGATATAGGACCTCAAAAATCGCTAAATTTGTCACTGACTGACTGACTGACAGATCATCAGAACTTCAGAACCTTTTGTGTACTTCCCATTGACCTACAAGCTTGAAATTTGGTACATATCTCCACCATAACAAACACTCAAAGGAATAATTATCAAAGTTTGAAATTTTACACGTTAAAGGGGTTGTATTGGAAAAAAAAACATTACGAAAAAGGTACAAATACGTAGTAAAACGAAGATGCATTTATTAATTTACTTAATGTCCACCTTAAAGATAAAGAATGTTTAGGATTTAATGAATCAGGGATAAGAGTAATACCTACTTGGTAATTGATGAAATTTCAACAAAAATGGATGAAATCCCAACAAAAACATCCTGTAAATAGGAGCCAAGTTCCTATGACCGTAAAAAGTTGTGAGATCAAACAAAATACGGTCAAGTTCGTTAGCTTAGAAATACCTCTTGCAATACTGAAAAAAAGCGTTTGTAAAAATTAGTTTAAAGGAACGTTATTTAATTTTTAAACAGTTACATGGAGGGCTAAATTATTCAAACTTGGCCGCTACCTAACACCTTTTATGGCCATTGGTTTAAAAAGTAACGGTCGAGTTTGAATAATTTAGCCCTCCATGTAACTCTTTAAAAATTAAATAGCGTTCCTTTAAACTAATTTTTACAAACGCTTTTTTTCAGTATTGCAAGAGGTATTTCTAAGCTAACGAACTTGACCGTATTTTGTTTGATCTCACAACTTTTTACGGCCATAGGAACTTGGCTCCTATTTACAGGATGTTTTTGTCGAGTTGAATTTATGTAACACGCAATGTAAATTTTTCTTGCATGCGTTTCGCGAGTGAAGATCCGCAGTATAATGCCAGGTGTTAAAATGCCTGGTATGTCCAAGCGAAACCTAATATTTCATAGGCAGAACGGTGTACGAGGAAGTGAATGGACATAAAAGGAAAAGAGTGAATGGCGTTAGGGAGCTTGTTGCGTGAGAGTCCTCGGAGAGTTATGGGATAGACGTTAATAGCGTTCGTAGTCGTTAATTTTAGTTGTCGTTGCGTGTCGCTAGCGTTCGTTTGATGGGATGCCTCTGACGTCCCATGAATCTTTTTAAACGAATGATAATACGGTCATATTTATTGCGAATACATTTTTAGAGTCTGGATTATCAGGAAAGTACAATAAAATTACATTCGTATAAATTATAAAAAAAAGAGTGATCAAATGATGCCAGAAATAAATATCTTTGAGGGCCATTTCTCGCCCTAATCTCTCTACCATCGTGCACCACTTGAGCACCCAGGGGTCTCAGTCAGTTCTGGGGTAGGTGATGGTGATGAGGTTAGAGAGTCGACCTGTATTGCCAAGAAAAATAAAACCAAGAAATAACAGAGGCCATTTTACCCTGATCTCCCCATCGTATACCATTCTAGCAGTTATGTGTCAACCGAAGGTCTCGAACGACACCCGATCCCTTCCAACCGGTACATCAGATAAATGTCCTTCCACTTAATGAGAGTGTGCATCAAGCTGACATTAACAGTCGCCGAGTTCTAAACTGCGCGAAGTCCAGGTCAATTAGCCATTCAGAATCGAGGAAACAGTCCTCCTGAAACGTCCCCTGAACCTCTATCTCCGGAAGGAATTAAAATTCACCGACGCCGGGCGCCGGGCTTTGCTTTTCGCTCGACGAAACAATCCTCTCGGTCGGAATAAGGAAAATTTCCGGTTCACCTAGCGAATATGGGTGTCTCGCGTAGAGTTCAGGAATCCCAGGAATCTAACGCTGGACTCCGAAAAGGATACGCTAGTTTCGAGGGCAGAAGGGCAGGGAGCTGGTCGGCCAATCCTCCATTGGATTCTGTATTTCCGAGTAGACACTCGGTCCGAGTAAATCGCTCGAATCTAATTTGCGATTCGCGACGCGTAACGCCCTAAGCTGATAGGACAGCTGGCCCCGAATACGCGGGCGCATCTATCCGGGCCATTACGTGCCCGAACAGGAAAGTCGAGGAGTCGACGGCCGGCGCCTAAAAACAGCTTCCGTCGCGTCTGTTCCCGGCCGGACCGGAAACGTTCGCGCCGGAGTCTCGTTTAAATTCAGATCCTCGCCTCGCTGGCTGACGGTTCACGTTCGCGAGTGATCCTCTACTCAGCGAGCCGACGCAATTACGACACCTACCCGCCGGATCAGGGGAATTGACTCGGATCGAGGGGACAAAGTTACCCTCTCTCTGTAACGAATTAGTCACGTGACATTGCGACACGTGCGCGACAGAGAAATGCTAACTTCGAACTTGTCCAGTCACAGTTTTAGAAGAGGTACAGATAGGCATTTGCAACACGGTATCCTATAACACTGTTTCGCTCGAACACGAGCGAAAACCTTTGTACAACACTGTATTTCTACAGCACTGGATAACACGATTTTTGTTTAACATATTTAAAAACCGAAGTACCTTAAAATAATGACGTGTTGATCGATGAAAAATTGAAAAGGCACCTGCAAAATTGTCTGTCTTCATACCATGACGTCTACAATGACCTTGTGCGAGCCAGCAAACAAACTGAAATTACAGATTTTTTAGAGAAGATAGCAGGTGAAAAAAATTTAAATGAAGAAGAAGGTTCAGAAAGGAGAAACAGAAAGGAACCTATCTACCGTGTTATAGGAGACTTACCTGTACTGTGTGATATTCTTTGATTAAAATGACCCCGAACACTGTATAATTAATAAACACTGTAAAATTTTTATACATCAATTGCTATAGGAGCTAAGTAAAAATTTATTTTCCTAGTTAATGATTTTTATATGTTAGAAATAGTATATCGACATTGATAAACTCTTTTAATCTTTTTCCTGTTTTGAATTACACCTATTCATTTTTGTCAAAAATGCATGAAATCCGCTGTCGAATAATTATGATCATGCTTGCCAGTGGAATACGCGATTAACAGTTACAGCAGAGGTACGCGAATTCTTAACTTCTATCTGTGGATTGGCAAGAAAGTAATTTGAGTATTTTAAGGTGAAATAGAGCCCAATTTTGTTATTCAAGCAATGAACTTTAATGAATAAGATATTTTCCCTTTTGTTCGATGATCCTTTGCAAAAAAGAATAAATAAAAAGATATTTTATTGATTAAAGTTCATCGTTTGAATAAAGAAATTCGGTTTTATTTCACCTTAAAATACCAAAATTACTTTCATGCCAACGCATAGTTGGCTCGAGAGAATTAAAATCGATATAAAAAGCAATTCTTGAGAGCATTAAATACATTTGCCACTGTGCACACTCATTGTCACTGTTTGAAAATTGGAAAAGAGAGTCGAAACCTCTGGTTAGATCTTCTATGGGAGCCAGTTGGAAATTGTACCCAGTTTTTAACATCTCGCTGCGGCGGACCTACTTAAATGTTTAACACGCGCCGTGTAACACGAGTCACCAGCGATCCATTAGCATCTCCGTGCGCGTCCTTTTGAACTTCGGCGTGCAAAAGCTGCAACGTGACGATGATTCACCACTCGGCGCCGGAAGCTATCTCCACGGACACCGTAGCATAGAAATACCTTGAAATGTCGAAGGATACCTTTGACGTGAAGAATATTCTGCCTCGAATAGAATTTCGTTACGACCTTTCTTTCACACCTCTGGTATACAGGATGTTCAAACATTAATACAATAAAGAAACAAATTTTACACAATCTGCGAGACTTGCCTGTAAATGGGTTCGAGAAAAGAAAACAGGACAATGGGGGACATTCTACAAAGTGTGACAGAGTGCTAACTCTACAACGACACTTTTCAACAATGGAGGAGAGTCTACAAAGGATCGAGTAAATGTTGGTACAATTTATACTCCGTATAAAAACTCATTTCTTGCGTTGGTACAGCTCCAGTGGGATTAACGTAAAGCTACTTACGTTTCGAAAATTTCAATTGCCACCTCCTTTCCGTTTTGTGTCTTTAATCCTCGAGGACAGCGTCGCACAAAATTTTTAGTTGTCATCTAAATCCATTCCGATTGAAAATCGTTCAAGATCGTTCGTTCAAGATTGTTCAAGATCGTTCAAAATCGTTCAAGATCGTTCAAGATCGTTCAAAATCGTTCAAGATCGTTAAAAATCGTTCAAAATCGTTCAAAATCGTTCAAAATCGTTCGTTCAAGATCGTTCTAGATAGTTCGTTCAAAATCGTTCAAGATCGTTCAAGATCGTTCAAGATCCTTCAAAATCGTTCAAGATCCTTCAAAATCGTTCAAGATCCTTTCAAAATCGTTCAAGATCGTTCAAGATCATTCAAGATCATTCAAGATCATTCAAGATCGCTCAAGATTCTTCAAGATTCTTCAAGATCCTTCAAGATCCTTCAAGATCGTTCAAGATCCTTCAAGATCGTTTAGGATCGTTCAAGATTGTTTAGGATCGTTCAAGATCGTTCAGGATCCTCCAAAATCGTTCAGGATCCTTCAAAATCGTTCAAGATCCTTCAAAATTGTTCGAGATCCTTCAAGATCGTTCAACGACAATTTTCAACAGTGGAGGAGAGTCTACAAAGGATCGAGTAAATGTTGCTACAATGTATACTCCGTATAAAAACTCATTTCTTGCGTTGATACAGCTCCAGTGGGATTAACGTAAAGCTACTTGCGTTACGAAAATTTCAGTTGCCACCTCATTCCCGTTTTGTGTCTTTAATCCTCGAGGACAGCGTCGAACAAAATTTTTAGTTGTCATCTAAATCCTTTCCGATTGAAAACGCACGGTTCTCTATGCGGAAAGTAGGTCGAGTATATAGATTAAAATTGTGTCGCGCGGAATCACTGTTTTCCCGTTTGTATCGGTGCTCGCGGGACACCCAGTACAATCGATCGGGTTTCCATGCATTTCACAGTCACGCTCCATCATCGTTGAGCATGAAAGTCAGTGGCACGGTCTCCTGCATCAATACAATTGCACCAATGAAATAGAGGGATTCGGTCGTACGATTTATCGTCGCCCAATGTTCAAGGTAGACGAACGTTTATCCGGCCGGGTTCACTGTCGCGAGGGTAACAGGACATCCGGGACAATACGTCGGGAAGTTTTTTCATTAGTGGGCCAGGGGATTGTCGAGTCATTGGTTTCGAAAGTTACCCGGATGTCGCATGTCTTTAATTATGTCACTTATCCGTCGCTATAACGCTTTTCCGATAATTTCCCGGGTAACGTAAACGGGGTGACGACACGAAAACCGTCAGGGGTGCCTGTCGAGGGTAGGGGAAGGTTGATTATCATTAGACTACGGATGTTTATGTGAAATAAAAATTTTCTACATGAATTTTAAAAAAACACAGGCCAGGCACAAAGTTCTTTCCTTCTTTAATCATTTTAGTGAGTTGAAGATAATACAGTGATGTTTCTAGATTCACTTCGCCTCTAACCTGTTTTAAATTGGACTTACCCATTTTTGTTGTTGTTACATCATTTTATTCGAATCGCACTTCGGGAGGGGTAGAACGATCAAATGCTTTGCTGGAGAAAGTTATCCCCTCTCTGCGAGTGCAGGATTAGTCACGTGACCGGGCGGAGGCGTGGGGGAACAGCATTGTGGAAGGGGAAAGTAGAGTGGGGGGACAAATCTCAATCTCTGGATCATGCAGGGTGGTCCACCTGTTTCACGTTATAGCTCCGTTGTACAGTTGCAGAAAAATGTCAAAGGGTAAAGATGAATGGTACACAGAGTACTAAACTCGTGGAAACATATTTTATTCGGAAGTGCAGTTTAACCAACTGCATTTTTTAAAATGAACATATGTCGCCATTCAAAAGAACAACTTCACAGAGTTGGAGATTGGTTTGCTCTTCAAACAAATTTTTGCGAACATTCGCGTGAATGGGACATTTTTGGTTTTTACAGAAAACCACAGGCTATTTTAGCAGTTCGAGGAGCGTCCAGTGGTGCGCACAAAGTCTTCTATGGGAACGTGCGCGCCATTTAAAACGTTACCGATTGTTATCGGCCGTGAATATTGACGGGCCAACTGTTGCACGATATAAACATCCGAAGAAAATATCGCGGCGTATAACTAAGTGCGGGAATAAAAGTTAATGAACAAAATTAACGTGTGTCGTGTTTCTCGACGGGCTTGAAAATCGAGCATCCGCGAATTTTATATGCGAACTCGTTCGACGCATTTCGTAACAATTCCGCTCGACTGCCCGGAAATGGGTAACTTTTCAATTTTCCCTGCCGGGAAATTATCAACCATCGCGGAACGCGAATTTTGTCGTGCTTTCTCGACCATTCTGCTCTCTTTCTCTTTTTTTAGCTGGTGAGCAGTTTTTTTCTGGCTGCGTGTAAATTTCCCGCGAATTTGTGTTGCGCTGCACGATCTTATACCGAGATGTATTTGCATTTCGCGAGTTTTACGACGACCAGGACCTATATAAATACATATCGAATAACGAGATGGAGTACTGCCTGCGATTTTATGGCGTCCGGACATGTTGAGAAAGGAAGGGCTGCAAATGGAGTGGTTAAACGAGTTATTTATCCTTGTCGTAAATGCACTCGCAGTACTGGAATAGTAATTTATAATGCACTTTGAAACAGGAAATTCTGGACATAAATTCAACGAGCTCATAAAATTATTAATTGCGGAAAAACTGATTGCTGTACGAGTCGACGAAGGAAGAAAATCCTAGCTAGATCTTTTAGAAACTGTACAAAACTACAAAGAGGCTGAAAGAATTAAAAATGTCCTAATGAAAATGTCGAAATAAAATCGGAACATTTATCATGAATACGTTTCGTCGCTTTCAGAAGAGTATTAATCACAGAGTTCTTCCAGAAATTTGGTCCTCGCTGTGCGGCGAGTCAAACGAAACAGAGGGTGTATTCGTTAGAAAATCTTGCAGCATCCGGCACATAAAGTGGAGAGAGTCCAGCGAGCCGGAAACTGTGCGCGGCGCCATTGCTTCAGCTAAAGTTTCATCAAAATCGTCGATCGCTGCATCGGCGTATTCCGTTTCTCGTCAACGTTTCGGTGCATTGTACATTCATCCTTGCGAACAATTGTACATCCGTTTGATTCAGCGAAGCTTCTGGAGGGTGTGCGCGAACCGGAGAGTCGGTCGCTTTGAGATCACGTTGCACTCGTTCCTCTTTCAGAATTTCGGCCATCCCGTTAGCATGTGTGTAACGTTGCTCCGTGGGAACAGAAATCGAGTGATTCCATGGCGGAAGAGAGGATGAGAGAGAGAGAGAGAGAGAGAGAGAGAACCGGCGTCCACCGAGGCGTAACAGGACTCGGTATCTCACCGCGTAGTGGTTCAGCCGGTCGGAGGATTCGGCTTCAATTTCCCAATTTCCCGGACTGTCACTCTCTCCGTCGCGGCCCGTCCCCTCGAATATTCCTCGGTGTCGCGATTCCACCCCCTCAGCACCCTTCGCTAACCCTCCGGCACCCCTCAACATCCCTCGGCACTCGTCCGCGACGGTTATTTAAGATTCCCGCGGGCGTCCCGTCCTCTGTTTTAAAAATCACTCCTGCTCGCTTAGTATGCCGAGCCGAGCCGCGCTAGTCGACTGTGATATTGCCTTAGCGTTACTCTTACCCTCGTTCTTGCTGCCGGCTCTTCTCGCCCATCTTTCATCCCGACTCTTTCCCCAGCTTCCTCTCTGCCCAACGTTTCGTCCTTCCACCACCCACCCACGCTCACAGTCCGACGGTATCTCGCCCGCCGACCAATCCGACATTCACTTCTCTCGTCCCACTCCCATTCGATCTCGCATATCTTCCTCACCAGCTCCCTTCTCACAGGTGCTCCTCCTTCCACTGGTTTAATACCAGGTTTGCGGGACGTTCACCTTTCGAGCGCGGAAAATGGACGCATGAAAAAAAATAATATTAGGTTGGCAACTAAGTTGGCGACCTCCACATTTTCTCAAACAAAGTCGTTTATACAGGGTGTTCATTTGAAAACTTTCCAGCCGAATATCTCGAGAAGTATGGAACATATTAAAGAAGTGTAAAACACGCGTCCAAGGATTTCGAAGGGGAAAGAGGGGGCAGTATCAGTTGTTTATTTGGGTGGAGTTTTCAATCTCATTTGAAGGTCAACTTTGTTTTTTCAAATGGAAACCTATATTTTGTATTTCGGGATCTTATAATACGTAAAAAGACCAGCAATTCTCGTAGGATACTTTTCAAATGACCTTGAAAACGGCAACCAAATAAAAAACTGATACTGCCCCCCTCTTTCCCCCTCGAAATCCTTGGTTTTGCCCTTTTTACACACATGTGTAAAAGTGATGTGATATACAATTCAAAAGGAATGGTCACTGAATGAGTTTATAATGATGCAATAAAGAAATTCCGAAACAAAAGGTCGCGAATTTAGTTACCAACCTAATATAATAATATAATAACGTCCTCGCACACCCACACACACATTCGCATATGCATACGCAAGTTCATACACCTAATATCACCAGATTGAGACTTGTCTCCCACACTTCGCCTTCTACAACGCCGTTAACCCCACCCCCGGCGTCACGTGACGCATTCCTCTGTCCTGCTACATCGCAATGTCATGTGACCGATTCGGTACTGGCAAAGAGAAGACAGCTGCTCAATTGTGCGAATTGTTCAAAATTGACGAACTGTACATTTTACATTTTCTCTAAATAATTTCTAGATTTTAGTTTCGCCAAACTGAGCTGAATAAATAAGGACTGTATGTACAAGACATTTCGCTTGTTATCTACTAATTCTAAGTAGAAATTAGCAGATGAATATGGCCTGTCCTATCTTCTTGTCGGGACTATATCATCTCGAAACATCATCTCGAGCCGGTGAACAACGCCGGACGAATTCATCCGAACTTCCCGACCCAAGTTTTCTTTCCGTTGTTCTAGACCGGTCTTAATCCCCGCTGGAAATAACCAGAACGACGCCGGCTCGCTAAACAGTGACTCCGCTTGGCCTAGGACCGTCCGCGGTCGAGTTGTTACCGCAACTTCCGGCATTATCTAAATTACTTTATATTCCCCGGCGCAGAAATTACAGCCGGGCCGAGCAGATATCGTGGAGTTCCGACGTTAGCGGGGAATCTCTCTCTCTCTCTCTCTCTCTCTCTCTCTCTTTCTCGATAGAATCGCCGGTCCTCGAACGATAAAGACGTGCTCTCGATTTCGTCCGACGGACGCGACCCGACCTGGAAGAGGTCCGCCTGCAAAACGACTCGCTCGGAACACCAGTTACCAGAGGATAACGTTTCCGGTGTTAGCTTCCGGCGCTCGCTCGAATAATTAAAACGATTTTACAATCGTGCCGTTAGGAAGAACCTCCTCCCCGAAACCTCGCCCGTAATTAACACGCATTAATCGGCCGTACGTGACACAGGGTCCGTGCGAACTTGGATGGAACACGTTCTTCGCCCACAGGAATAGAATTCGGACGCTGTGGAGAAGGCTAATCGATCACCTCACTGGCTGGACTTCATTCACACGATCACGTACGACGCGACGCGACGGGCCAACAGTTTCCTACCAATTCGCTTTGGTTAGACGGCAATCTGTTTCTTCTCGAAGCTATTTTACTTCGATTAGTGACGACAGTTCTATCAAATGTAAAGAGATGGAATAAATTGGTGCTTAATGGAACAGGATCATTCAAGATCATTCAAGATCATTCAAGATCATTAAAGATCCTTCAAGATCGTTCAAGATCGTTCAAGATCGTTCAAAATCGTTCAAGATCGTTCAAGATCGTTCAAAATTGTTCAAGATCGTTCAAGATCCTTCAAGATCGTTCAAGATCCTTCAAGATCGTTCAAGATCCTTCAAGATCGTTCAAGATCCTTCAAGATCGTTCAAGATCATTCAAGGTTATTCAAGGTCATCCTGGAAGAACATGAAGAAAACGTTGCTCTTGGCGTATTTATTGCCATCTCGACGAACAACTTTGATTCCAAATGAGCATTCCATCGAGTTCGAATATTCCTCGGAGATCACTTCAGTGTCAACAGACCGCGTCCCGCTGCGCAGCTATGATCAAGCTAATCTCGTTAATTGGTGAACTTTTAATCACCGCACAGCAAAGAAAAGTTCCGAATTGGTCGGCCGGCAAGTTTCTGTTTGGATGTCAATAAAGCGGCAGCAGGGTCGCAGGATCGGGCACGACGAAGCTGGCCTGCTGACGCCGATGTCTGACGAAACGTGACCGGCCCGAATTCAATTAACTATAATTAAGGTTTCACTATCTACCCACCCGTCGAATCCGGTGGCTGTGTCTTTGTGAACCCGTTGACAACCTCACGGAGGAATGCGCTATTGATGAGAATTGGAAGCTCTCTCCTTGGAACCTCAACAGCATCGTTCGAGAAAATTAATTCCCGTAATGCACCGAACCCCTATCCCCTCTCCTCTGCCATCACCCCACAGTCGTCCCGGTTTCAGCTCGAAAAATTGATTCGAAACCAAAAAGAATCCGCAGCGAGAGGAGAAATTTATGTTCGACGAGAGCGAGCCAACGTTTCCGGAACCGATTGCAGCCCGGCCAGATTCCCCGCTCATCGTCGCGCAGAGGGGAAGAGACAGAGAGAGAGAGAGAGAGAGAGAGAGAGAGATACGCCGGTTGTTTAGCGCATATCATCTTTTTGGTGCATCGGCCGTTTTTGTCGCGCACCCGGATTCAGCGCAAACACCGAATGCAGAGCGAGAGGCTGGAATTTCACGGTAAAGGGTCCCGGTCCGCAATATCCGAGTGCACAGAGCGTCGCCAATCGGGGACACACCGGGAATGCCGGGACAAAAGCTTTTTCGTCGCAAGACGCAAGTTAAAATTTCGACTGGGTCCTTCACTACTCCGTTAGATCTGTATTTGTATTTTATTGCTTTTTGGAAGCACGGAGAATCTACTCGGCTATGTTTACCCTCTCTGAGAGTCACGTGTCATCGTGACGCACGACAGAGGCCAGACGCGTCATGTGACCGGGCCGTTGCGTGGGGGAAGGTAGAGTGATGAGACAAAGTCTTAAGCTGGCGACTCTGTTCCCCACCATAGCGCCTAGTATTCGTCCTTGCCATGGAGAATGCGAAGGGTCCCACCTCTGTGTCTGGGCCTGTTCTGAAGGCTCTTTTTCGGATCCTACGTGGACTAATATTGAGTATATGAGTGTACGTGATTTGAAATGAATCATTAAGTGAACTACTGCAGGGTACTTAACTCGTGCTCAGGCCTGTTCTAAAGGCTCCTTCTTGGATCCTACGTGGACTAAAATTGAGTAGATTGAGTGTAAAATAACGTGATTTGAAATGAATTATTCACTGAATTATTGGGACTGCTGCAGAACAATCGAAGGATGGATTGGAACAACTAGTAAATTGCAACTAAATCGAATTGAAAGGAGAACGGGTTCGAGATGCAGAGGCACCTTGACGGTTATCTGGAACGTGTACAAAAGTAGAAAATTAAGGCGGGAACTTAGAAGAAGAGCGGCCGGAATTGGGTACGTGAGAATTGTTGAGTAAGAGGCGGAAAAAAGGCGCCGCGGGAGAATATTAAACGAGACGATCGATTCGAATAGGAAATCGAATAAATCCCAGGCGAGCAGGTTACTTTTGTAGGGGCTGCCTCGCCACCTAATTTCAATGCATCATGATGAGCATGCCGAGGAGGACGGTAATTCGATCGAATATTACTTTGGAAAGTTCTTGCCGGGGGGAACGGTCGCCGAGGAGGATAAAATCCAATATTCGAAATGACTTTTAGGACTGAAAAAGTTTCGTACTAATTCGCCGCGTCTCCCGGGCCGAACTTTTCGACCGACCCCCTTGGATTGGCTCGCGAAACCGGGCACTTCGTTCCTCCAACCCTTTTAGATACTTTGAATATTATTTTCTTTTTTTCCGGCGAGCAACTGGGTCGGCACGATGTTAAACGAAGACTTAATTTGATTAACCCTGAGAAGATCGTGACTGATCCGGCGAATTAAATCTTTTCAGAAATAGATTTCGCTACGACGAAGCATTCCGAACTTTCCTTTTGATTATTATCGGTCTTATTCAGACATTTTACAATTCTATCATCAATGTTCATTTAGATTTCTAATTTTGCTTACGTATTATACGCCGTTTCATAACATTTTCCTGGTTAAAATGATTCCAAACACGATACACTTCGGATCCTATTAACTCGTTTAATAGAACCTCGATTATCCGAACGAATCAACAGAACAAGCAAATATCATCCGATTTATATTGTGTTTGGCTTTATTTCAATCAGCGAGATATCGCAAATATGCTGGTGAAAGTTTCATAAAAAAACTAATTAAACGCAACAAACTCTGTGGTTTCATATACGTTATATGCAATTTTCAACATACGTGAATACGAACGCCGTTGAATGTTTGATCAGGGTTAATTCTAGTTGTATTCTGTAGAATTCTCTTCCTGTACGGATTGCTGGAAGGAAATAATGATTAATGTGAAAATTCAGTGGGTGCACTCTCATGATTCTCTTGCACGGTAAGAACTAGTGTATAATTCAGTACATCTAGTAGTGTAGTCCAACATTTACCATACCAGCAGAGTTGGGCCTGCCAACGCTTTGCCTGCATACAGAATACATAATCCTTCGGAAGTTGGATTTGCAACTTAAATTTCCATAAGCCTCGTAACGTTTAGATTAACAAAAGAGCATTTACAGGATGCAATATAAAGTTCGCTACAAGATACATCGCCTTTTATGAATTAATTCGCGTGTCTATGCAGATTTACTGTACCGAACACAATATCGATGAAAACTGGGAATTGCAGAAACGGCCGCGGTGTAATTGCGAAATATTGATTATCGTATGCATGCGCGATGAGAATCGGTCGTTAATCGTCGACGCATTAATTCTAAAAAACTAAGTCTAATTATGCGAGGCGACAAATTGTTGGGATATGTTAAATGTATCAAGTACGTTTTATATAAAAAAAATGAATTCATTAAAAAGTTTACACTTCCGAATAAAAATGCACAAAATAATTTTAAAATGTGATTCTTGATTTTTCGATGATGCTACGTCGCTCCCAAATTATTATCGTATTAACTATGATAATTTTTATACAAGGTACCGATGTTCGCAAATTGCAAATACCCAATTAGCAGTATTATTGATAACATTATCCGCCAAACGCAGAATAATGATATTTTTCGTATTGTAGTTCGTGCAATTGAACCATGTACATTTAACAACGCCGCGTATTATTCGTCGCCGTGGATAACAAATCTGGTTTTGACGCATTGACTCTAATAATTTGATCGCTCGCTGGAAATTCCAAAAGTTCGTTTGCGAAACGATACCGAATACAATTCGGAAATCCGATTATTCTTGCGGTCCTTGTAACTTTCCCAATTTCGGAAAAAGGGTGAAGTTTTCAAAATACATCGATTCGATTCCGATAGGGACAATAGTGATCGATGTTCTGAATATACAGAATAAAGTGGTATAATGGATGGTGTGGTAGTACCGAGCAAAAATGCAGTTAAAGTTATTCGAAAAATTCGAGCCCCCGTATTTCCAATAATCTATCGCAGTTTGAAACATCGTTTGATATATTTCCCGCGTGGACGACCGATCGAGAACAACGAGAAATAGAAATCAATTGCTATCGCACCGGAAAACCAGAATATCCCTTTAAGTATGTCCAATTCGAGCCTGTGTTCGACTGTTGCGCGAATCGAATAACGTAGAAAAAATAATGCGAACGTCAGCGGCCGATGGTGTACCGAGGGTGGGGGGTGCGTAAATTGCCATTGTAAAATTGGACAATAAATAAACGACCGGTCAAAGCATTTCACGGGTAGTCGGTCGGAACGTTGCTATCTAGAAGCATTCGAGATTCACTTTAAACTATCGAAAATCAATAAAAAAGAATTCAAATTCAGTAATTTTGCTTTACCTTCTCAGAAGTAGTACCAGTGGATTGCTGAGGTTCTTCCGATTAAAACGAGTCTAAACACGACGTAATTCAGTCTACTTTTATAACCTTCATTTACAACAATCTTCAATTGTTTATTATCATTGAGTATGTAAAACTAGTCCGATATATACCGTGTTTGGACTCGTTTTAATCAGAAAAATCTCAACAGGCTACTGGTACTACATTCGAGAAGATAAGATGAAAATGTTTGGATCAAAATTATTGAAGTCTGTCTCCTTTCCTTCAGTAATTTCATTCTTCTTCTTCGTCTACGAAGATAAGACTCCACCGAGGGACTAAGTGGAAGGAGTGGGGGGATAGTCGTGAAAATTTAAGTGTAACCGATTTCAGGAAAATTTAAGCGAGCGCAACTGTGCTATCGCGGTGAACTTTTCCCGATCGGGAAGGACGAAACGTTTGCGTACCAGGCTGCTCAGCCACCTATCGATCCGTCTGGCCCGTTGTTCGCCGACCGCATCAGGCCAGACGAGGCAGGTACGAGTTTTCGCAAAAAGCTTCCATTCCACGTGCGGTTTCGCGGCTCGCGAACAGCCAATAGGCCGCCGCCAAACGGCAATGGGGAACAGGGGGTTCGGGTTTCTTAGCTCGATCCGTTATTTCTCTGGCGCGACGGTCGATCGAGCATCGATACACGAGCAATAATACGCTTGATGATCTCGCTGGTTGCTTCGTGAATGGGAAACGGAGGGAAAGAGAATGAAAGGTAACGAGAAAATGGCGCATGTAACGTGATCTTTCCGCGTCGGGTGTCGGGTGTCGGGTCTCTTTGAAGGGGGTTCTTCTCGTGTAACGACAGTGAAAAAAAGTGATTTTCAAAAATTTTGATGTTCGCTGTTTGTAATAAATGTAATTAAAAAATCAACGTTTCTCCGAAAGAACGAATAGATGCACAGTAGGACATCGATAAACCGGCTTGGTCGGGAGACAAAGGAATTAATTAAAATGTACATTATATTCCAAAATAAATTTTCACATTTGAAAATGTATTTCCCTTCATAATATGATCATAATTAAACGCATATTTGTTTGTAATCGGGATCCGGTTAATCGAGGTCCTACTGTATTTAGTTTGCAGGAAATAATAAATTAAATTGATTTAATTTTGTAGGAATTTCCAATAATCGTGGTGTAGCAGAAAGGAAGCTTGGAATTCTTATTTTACATTATAATCCCCAATCAAAATTATTAGATGTTGCTGGGAGTGACTTGATGGTACAGAATTGTTGTAGGATGCGATAAAAAAATCTTTAACCACGTAGACTGTTAAAAATAACTGCAGTAAAGGTGTTGATGTGTGAAAGATAGGTTCACTAGCCTCGAGGGCATTGTGTATAGGGTCGGTCTGCTGCTCAAAAGATCAATTTGTGAATCCAGCAGAAAATTAAACATTCTACGCATTCTATGGGGCAGGTTTCCATCGAGGTATCGCGTGGCCGAACGGATGTTTGCGATACCGCGTCACCAAAAAAAAAAGAAAAAAAAATCAGGACGCAATCGAATCTGGGTCAACGGGCGCGACACCGGTGCATACGTAACACGTACCGCGCAGAAGTATTGCCATCGAACGATACTGACAGCAAGCTCTCGGATGAAGATAGCATCACAGCGACCCGCCTGATAATTTCTGATGACGGGGCGTGGTTAACCCCCGAGTCTTTCGGTTTGTTCAGTCCCGGATCCTCTTGATCAATCGGCCAGGTTGCTCGCACTAATTATTTCACCAAAGACTCGGAGACCTGCGCTCAAAAATTTGACGTTCTGGATTTTCTGCTGAAATACGGTCGTTCCGATTCACCTCGAGCTCGTGTCAGCCCCAACATATTAGGATCCGACTCAAGTCTGACCCAAAGTTGGGTTTAATTTATTTAATTGTGTAATTTAACCTTTAACTACCCGCGCCCTGAATTTTCACGTAACTACCCGCGCGGTGTATTTAGTACACCACATGTATCACTGTGTGACTGAGTACTGTGCGGAGCATGAGAGAAAACTAGCGGACAGGGAAGGGGTTAAGAAGATTGCCTTTGCGTTCCTCTTGTCCCGTTCCCCTCCCGCTAGTTTTCTCTCGTGCTCTGAACAGTACATATATTATTGTATTGGTGTACTTTTTACACCAGCGCGGGCAGTTAAAGGTTAATACAAGCTGTACCGATCAAATTCTGCTTGAATTGTGTTCTGGAATGCGATCTCGTAGAAACAGCACTCGGGAAATCAAATAACAAATGATTTCATTGATGAAATGATTCACAAACGATTCATTTCTTAGACACGCAGCTCAAGTGTTTCGTGTTCAAGTCACACGGCAGCGTCAGCATGGTAATTAACGAGGGAAATAAAATTTGTGCCAACAGATAACTCTAGCGCAATAGTATGTCACCGTACCAGCAGGATCACGACAGTGCAGTGCATTGTTGCTCGAAACAACGGGTCTGGTTTTTAACGTTTACCCGTAGTATACGTAGCCTCGCGAGTGCTATCGGGGAGCGCACGATTGTCTTTCTGGCTCGGGCAAATCAAAGGGAAAGAGGGAGAGAGAGTGAGAGAAAGCACCACAAAGAGAGAGAGAGAGTGAGGAGGGGAAGAGGAGAGATAGTCAGTCGGTCGTCGTCACCCAGATAATTAGCCGAATGGAAAATTTGACCCGTATACCCGTGTCTATTATCGAGTTGTCCCTGATCGATGCGCTCTTTTCGCCGTTGCTCGCTCGCCCGTGAAACGATTCGCGTCCATCAATCCGACTGTTCATAATTTTATGATTTCATCCCGCGGGACCTTTCTCCTACCGGGATCGGTAATACTGAGGACACTTAACCAACTGCTACGAACATACAGTGGTCCCAAAAATTATTGGCGCTATAAATGGCAGGCAAAACATAATTTCAAAATTAAATATAGTTAAATACAGTGTATCAAGCAGTGTCACCAGATTGAGACTAGTCTCCCACTCTATCCTTACCCCTCTACGACGCAGTTCCCCCACTCTTCCACGAGGCCCGGTCACGTGACGCGCTTCATCTCGATGTGTCACAATATCACGTGACTAATCCGGCACTAGAAGAGTGGGGATAACTGATTCCTCTCAATTCGATTTCCCTGATCTGGTGACTCCCCTTGGGTGATAGAAATTACAATGGCCGAAGTTACAGGGGTTTAGGGAGCTTTTATTTATTTGAAAATTTGGATGCAGGCGATTTTTTGCTATTAAATAAAATAGAAATCGTATTTCCTCGTTTTTTCGAATGTAGAGAACATGAAAATCAAATCTGACCGGAAGATCTCGTATTTTCTAAATTTTCAAATTTAAGTGAGTTCTTAATCTCTTTTTCCAACATTTATTATAGTGATTTATTATAGTACTTGCATACATTAATTTTCCATGGGAAAAAGGTGAATTCTTCTCGATCAAAAATTAAATATATAATAAATTTTATGATTTCGGCGCAGGGTTCGATCATTTATATTTTTGTTAAATGTTTCACCTTTATCATGCATGGCGAAACATTAAAAAAAAATATAAATGATCGAACTCTGCGCCGAAATCATAAAATTTATTTCCATAGGAAGTTTGTATTCTTTAATTGCCGTTTTGTTGAAGATAAGTAAGTGTCCGGTGTCCATGGTCTTTAGAATGACTCGTAGAACAGCTGCGAAAAGCTTGGGGAGGTGCGATTACAAAGTTCGGGTTGATAAGCGCCTAATCGTTCGGTTGTTAAAACCGTAATTTCCGGGTAATGTGATTATTGCAGTGGGGCGGTGGCGCGAGGTTAAAATTTCATCGGGCAGCGAGCAAAAGGAACAAAGAACGCGGAACGTGGATGATACATCCGGCACAGGGGGTTAATTTTACAGCGGCCCGTGAACCATGTAGTGTACAGTTGCGGCGTGGCGCAAAATCCGTTTCACCGCCGTCACTCGAGCAGAATTTTTTTCAACTCGACACGCACCAGCACCCAGCCCACTGTTAGCGGGAACGAGAACAGACGGCAGCGAGTGTTGACGCTAACAAGCGTGAGTCCCAGCGAACGGGATACGTGTTCGCAAATGGAGCAAATAATACTGGCGGGAAATATTTAAAAAAAAAATCTTCCGGTCCAGTTAGCCGATGTGCACACGCGTCACCTGGAATCGTTGCACCCGAGGAGGTGGGCATACTCGCGATCCCGAGATCCTCGATCTGTTAAAAGTCGGAATATTATGTCATGTCGCCGGTGCTCTAATCACAGACCAGGACTTAGTTCAATCACCCAACGTATTTGTCATGTAACGTCCTATACGATCTAAGAAACAACACGGCCCCGTTGCTTTTTCCTAGATCAAGACTTTACTGTATCTAGTTGCAACATTTATCGTTTGTCCAAGTTTTTCTTATCGTATGTTCGTATATTCTTATCATATGGTGATTGGTATACTCCTCGGCTGTGCTGTAACAAATGAGTGCCGAATCCGTGTCGAGCGAAAGAATTGCGACCTCATCCGAGTCGATGAACTTAAAGGGGCTGTGCAGCTGTCGCGCGAATCCAATCGATCGGAATTACTTCGAACCTTAAAGGCCCTCCTCACTGCGGCCACAGTGCTTCCATATTTTAAACTGCCGTTAATGCTAAACTTAGTTCTTTCGAAAATAATGATCAGATTGCGGATCTTTATGCATTCATATCAAGATTGATATTCAAAATTGTGGGAGAATTTAAATAATTAACCTTCCATCGGGCGCAACCGATCTGAGAGGCGCAGCGCGAACATTTAGGTACCTCTCCCCTCCCCACCAGGCGACGTTGGCACTTGGATCTCGCAGTAGCTGCCTGTTTTGACGTGCTCTAAGGATCCTTCCCCCTTAGATTCTCTTTGACCATCAATACGGGAAGTTATTCAAGTTTTGTTCAGATAAGCTATATATTTCTTAGCATCGACCCATAGCCATTTCTTTAATAGATCGGCCTGCAGCCAACATGTGGCACATTTTAGCACAATTAGAAGGTTTCTCAACCAATGCATTCAACTTAGCCTCCCAGGTCCAAGAGATCGTATCGTAAAATCGCAGTGCCCAAGGTTCGCGTAGCAAGTAAGTATCTGGAAAACAAGAGAGACTCAGTCACCCCCAACCTTGGGAAGGGCCCAAAAGGGCGGCCCTACGAGTATAGACGGCACCAATTGCAGTATTTCCCTAGCAGCACTTGTATAAATGAACTTAATTAGCTGTTTATCATGTTTGTTGAATGTGTGCCCGTCAAGCACATTGCGCCCGAAGGTTAAAGATGTATATTTATGATTTCTCATCTACGATAATAATTTTGTTAAGGGTAGAAATATCATTCTGGTCGGTTTCAATTTCTCGCGATCGATGCAGACAATTTTTCCTTCGCATAAAGATCCGCAGTCTAATGATCAGTTATCATCACATCTCGAGGAAACTGTGGTTGCTCCAATTTCAACATTAGTTTCTACAGGGTGTCCACTTAATTTCACCTCCGACTGCAGTTCTAGAAAGACTGCTCGTCTCGAATTGAGGAGAAAATCGTAGAAGAGGAAGGCGGAGTGGGGAGGAACGCAATCTGTGCAGAGTTGAATATCCCTCGTGCGCGAACAGTAGCGTGCATCTTGATCCACGAGTCCGCAAGTTGTTCGGACGGACGTCGATGCGGGAAGGATGGGACGTCACGCAACCCATCGCCGAATTTCATTACCGTTTCCTAGCAGCGGACGTTTGTTTCCCGTGGTTGACGTCTCCATCGCGGAAGCTCTTCTCCGGCGAGGTCGATGACAGCAACGACTCATCGGGGTTCAACGTATCGGTGAACGTATCTTGAAACTCTCGACGAGTTGTTTCGAGTGCCGTGATTTTATGAAAATCGCGGTCGCTTTGGACAATCGTTTTATCGCGTGGATACGAGGAACAATGCAATTCGTTGAACGACTTCGCTCGTTAAGCCGCGGTTGAATTCCACGGGTCCTTGCGCTCGTATAGCCGACATGGCGGAGGAGGTGGCGGCGGCGGCAAGCCCCCCCCCCCCCCGGAGCTTGAACCACGACGCTCTGAGGCTAACTAACTTCTATAAATATTCAAACGAGTCGAAGTTCGAACATACGGCCGCTTTCCTGTCGGCGGGAAACTTTTCTGATACGATGCGACGTACCGCTCTCTTTACTCCGCGTCCGTTTCCTGGATCGGGTTTGAAGGAGCGTGGCCTCTTTCCGCGAACTCCGATTCGAATGGAACAGGAAATATGTTGAGCGCAGCATTTGCAACATTCCTTCAGTTTACGCGCCGATCGAATTTCCAACGGAGTTTGTTCAGTTTAATTAAATTTTAGTTGTAATTACGAACCTACCGGACATCACGGTTTTGATGGAATTCATCGGAGACATAGTTCTTGTGGAATTATTAGGCTCGAGAGTTCTGTCGTATTTTAAACGAGCAGGAAATTCTGCTTGTAAATCAAAAACACACGAAAGAAACTCCAATCTAATATTTACGGAAACCATGAAATTTCTGAATATTCCTCGTGAATGCATCCGTGTAGTTCAGATAATCGTAAATTGAAAGTCTTTTTAACAGTTCATTTTTTACAATATCGTAAAAGTTACATTGAATTAATTTAGATTAAAATAATAACTGTAAAACTCATTCTTTTGAATTTCGACCGAGAACACTTTCATAATTATGGGAACGGTTATTAGATTTTGCACGTGCAGTCCATCAGCTCGAAAATTAATTCGAGGGAAAGATATTCAATTTCAAAACTACTTTCCGTTTGAAATCGGACGCTTTTAATGTTCCCACGTAATTTATTTCTAATGTATTTGTTCGCCGCGAGAATGCTTTTAAAAAATGTTTCATTTCCACGGGAGCGTACATTCTCTTCAACGGAATGCCACATCCAACAAAATATATTTTAAAACGAACTGTTCACATCGACCCGGTTATAATTGATGTAGTCGAATTACACTGAATACACTGGAGGGTTATTTACCGACAAACATTTCGGTTTCTCATCAACGCAGAAGGGTAGCTTCTCCCCACAGACCGTCGAAAATAGCTTTCCCTCCAGCGCACGATTAACGACCCCTATTACTTTCGCGTGGTATACATTTGTTGTTACACATGAATTTTATCGACTGGTGGCAACCACCTTTACGACGATCATTTACTACATCGAGCGAAGTGCAGCCTTTTAATAAAACACAGTAGAAATAATGTTCGTTCTACGTTCTACGCGGAGAATGTAAATATGAAAAGCGTCTTATTATTTCGAGTACAGTACGTTCCCATTGTAGCTCGGTGAATGCAGGAAATTGCATTGTACTTAGGGGTTGTTAGCTCGCAATATTTACCCGGCGGGCAATTTAATCGGTCGGCCAGGCGCACGACAGCGAGAAGAATTCGCCCGGACATATTCGACTAACATTCACGGCACTTTCTCACAAAGCGAAGCCGGTGGTTCCTGAAATATTTATGACGTTCTAGGGCGCAGTGTTTACCGTGGATTCGCTCGGTAATATTTAAGCCGGTCGACCGAAAACCGGCCATTCTTCCGCGATTGTGAATGAAGCAATTCCAGTAACCGGAGGGAAGCTTGTAAAGAGATTGTACCGTGGAAGTTTCGCTCCCCCTCTCGACACCGGCGCAATATTCACCGGGAAAAAGGGAGTGGCGGCGCACAGACCTGAGCGGTGCTTTTAAGAACTTCTAAACGGTCGGAACTTATTTTTGCGCAGGCTGGTAGCATTCTTTCGGGTACACGGAGGGCCCCTCCCACGAGCTTAATCATTCGAAACAAACGCCCGAAAGTTCTTCGCGGATACCCGAGAGTGTTCGAACCAACGTTCAAGTTCTTCGGGCGCCGGTGCTGGTCGAAACGCCGCGGGTATAATGCATACCGAATGGCCGGGCGGGGGTGGCACATCTATTTTGTTTGCCCAATGGCGCATAACTTGTCCAATTCTAAACCCCTCATTCCAACGTTCCCGTAATGTATTTCACGGATATCCATATATTTCTCGATTCACGCGTTCTTCGATACGGTTATTTATTCCCTGATACAGCCGCCCCGGCTACGTCGCTATGGAAATATAGGGTGCACCGAGATAAGTTCGATTTAAAATATTATGCACTGTTGTAAGAATGATCGCCGGCGACGTTACAGCCGGCCACGGACGAACGGCCAGCTTAGGGGATTAATGGTCTCGCGTGGTTCTTTAAGGGAGGATTTACGAATTTTTTCCAACGAAACTATCCAAGCCTCCGCATTGCGATTTTGCATACGCATTTGTTGGTGTTTGAACTGCATGTGTGATTTTTTTTCAAGTAAGTACAATTAATCGAACAATTTTTGTCTGAAAGATTTCTTCCTATCTTAAAAAATGTAGAGGTTATTCGGGTGACTTGTTTTATCTGACTCACCCTGTATAATGCAGCACAATCTACTTATACCTGATTTTGAGAGGAACGTTTTTCAAATATATTCAGCAATCGTTCTACATTTTTCAGCTCCCTTTGGAGGATTACGTTCGTTAAAAAATAAGATCGATTATAATCATCCCTGTTCCAGCTGTCGGCCCCATGTTTCTTTGAAAAAGTAATCCTTGAAAAACGTTGGGATAATTTTCCCAAAGGTATACTCGAGTGCACGATGCCAAACACTGAAAGCTTCAAATCCCCGAAAGGAAATATATTTCAACAAATCTTGCTGCACATAATCTCTTCATAAAAAGTGTTCCATGCCTTATTCTAGATAAATAATTCGACTAGCACCGCGCTCGTTTTCTGGAAATATATATGAACGACGAGGTAAACGTGGAATTCTTCGCAGACAATCGCAATGCATTTCGTTTCTTCAGCGAAAATAGCTGAAACTACAATGCACTGCGAAATCCTGCTCATTATTACGGCAGGATTATCCTGCTTATTATTTATAAATTTATGCAGTTTCAATTTTTGGTTTGCTCTTCATAAATGTATGCATTCATAATTCTATTTTCATTATTTATAAATTCATACGTTCGCGAATAATTTTATTTTCATTATTTATAAATTCATTCACTTGATGACAGTTTTCTTTTTTCTTCGTCGAAGGGGTTGATTTGTCGTGATAATTAAAAATGCAGCTTCTCGCCAGAAAGGGAGGATGGCGGAGCAGGTTGTATCAATTGTTTGAAGCGTTCTTTAGAAGGTGGGAATAACAAACGCGCTAATATCGTGGGAGTGGCGCACTGGGAACCGGTTCGCCCTCGTTATTTTTATGCGACGACGCTTCGTGAAACGTTCTTCAACCCCCTTCATCGTTGCAACAGGGTTGCACCCCATAAAAAGACCACGCAGAACCGATCACCCATTCATTTTCGAGCGTGTTCCCCGTACGACCGTTCTGCCCTACAAAGTGATATCGATTAGAGCACGATCCACGAGCCTGTATCAGCTGGGAGGGTCAGTTTTATCAATAAACACGTCGCCGTACTTCCTTCGGGGACCGTAGAAGAACTCAACGCCAGTAACCGACCGAGAAATCGACCTCCCTCGCACGGATGTACAATCCGGTTCGTAGTAATCCTTTCGCGTCGACTTCCTGTTCCACACGGCATTTATTTACAGTTCCCCGGTAAAAATGATCGTCGACGACGTCAACGATGATAATTATACTCGGTTATTCAGGTTAAAGGAGACATAGACACGCTAGGAACGTCGAGCGCTGAATTCCTTAAGCCCCCGACACTCTGTATAACAAAGGCGAATGATATTTTTAGCTTTAATATACCCGGCGACGAGGCTCCGGGAAATTCCTGTACCATTATTTCTGCCTGGCAAACAAATTAATTGCTGCTGATGAGAAGCTGCCGTGTAACCTTCTTCGTTCTCTTTCGCGGCCCGATGTGCTCCCCCCCCCGCAGCTTCTTTCACGAGTGTGAAATATAATATTGTAATAACAGCTGTTACGAGAACCCCTTTACCTCTGGGATCGTGTCGACACAAAATCGCTGTGATCGTAATTAGTGGATTTTATGGAGAGATAAAGTCTCCTGCATTTATTACGGAAACCTGTAAAACAAGTGTCGCTCGTTTCTTATTAATCGTAACACTTAATATCCAACATTATTGTTCATATTATTAAATATAATATACATCTAATCGATTGCTACACATTTAAGTATGTTTTTAAAATTATTTATTTAATGTTGCTTCAACAGCAAAGGTCATTAGCAATATTTAACCCCTTAACCTACGATTTACTTTCCAAAAATTTTGGCCGAAAATATATATTTATTTTCATAATATTTATATTTGGCCCGATCATCGTATTACGGGCTATGCTATGTTGTAGGTTAAGGGGTTAAGTATTGCATGATATTCCGTATCCACGAAATTTAAAAAATCATAGAGAATGGAAATATTCTAGATCGGAAAAAATGTTTGATTTTCAATTTACAAAATATTGCGTTGTTTAACGCTTGAAGCGGACTCGACATTTCTCCAGAGAACTTCGACGAATAAGTAGATAACCTATTTTTGTTCTATTAAATTAATCTGGTGCAGATGTTCCAGAATTTCTTTAACCTCTGTAATTCTGGCGCGACAACGTTCACGATTCGGCGAGGTAGTGACAAAAACCCGAGCAACAAACAGTTCTCCGAATTTTCGAACAACAGCAGCGTGAATCCCGAGGGTGGCGACGGCGGGTGGGGGGGGAGGCAGTCGGGGAATCGCATTTCACCGGATCCCGTGACCGCAGTCGAACGAAGAACGCGGAACACTAACAAACCGCCGAGCTAAGCCCCCTAAACTCGACAGTGTTGTTCCGATCAGTAGAACAGTCCGCGGTATGTCAGCCACGTGTGAACGCGTGCGACGTCCCAGCAGAATGAATTATACCTGACCGGTCCTCTCTCCTTCCATGGTGGTTCGCGGCGAGCCTCTGCTCTACCCATAAACCATTCACGGTGTTCCGGTGGCACCAATGGATAATGCTACGGATCGGGTCGGGTCGGACCGGTCCGGGCCGTGTCGGTCCACAGATAACGCTCGGTTCGCGTGTGCGCGTCGACCGTTCAACGATCGATCGATCAATCAACGTTAAACGTTCGTCAAACGGCGCCGTTTGTGCGGCAAAATTCATGCGTGCGTCCGTGCGTGTGCGTATGTGTGAGCGCGCAAGCGAACAGGTGATCCGCGCCTCGGGCTTAATGATTCGACGGAACACGGCCAGTGTGCATCCTCCTTGGTCGATCAAGGGAAATTCGAGCACGGAATTGGATTGCAGGGCTCGGCGTGAAATCGCTGCACCCGCTCCTCCAACCTTGCTCCCCACCTCCCCCCTCCCGGCAAACTGTGGAATTACTGAGAGTATCCGGACGGATCACCAGGATCCTCCAAGAAATTTCTGAAAGGAGATTGGAACTCGGGGCTCCACTCGAAACCCCGGATCATAACTGTTGTGCTCCGAAAACCGTACAAATTGAAACGTGTGTGAGAACATTGGAAAGTCTTCACTCAAACCACCCTTAAATGTTTAAACTTTTACCCACCCTACTTTCAGATCGGCCGAAAAATAAATTTAAGTAGTAGTCGGTGTTAGGCAAATTTTATTTTAAATAATAAATAAACGTGTGATTTTAATTGCAAATAATAACTAAACTTTGTATTTAAATAAATTATTATTTCCTATTTGCAAATAAAAGATTATTTATTATTTGGATCGAGGTCGAAATCAAATAAATAGTTTTTGGTCTTCTCTTATTTCTTGTATTTTGTATATAAGTACAATGTATACTAATAATTGGAATTGTATTTGTAAATAACAATTAACTTTATAATTTTAAATAATTCATTTAGACTTTTGCTGAACTAATAAGTAACTTGTTATTTAAATTTTTATTTTAATAATTATTTATTTAGATAAAGTTATTTATTGCCCATCACTGGTAGTAGTTTCATTCCCAGATCTGTAGTGGATCACTCGGAAAAATTTGTTCATGCTTTTGTAGCATTTTCTGCTACTAGCATTCACTGTTTCTTTGTCAAATTATTATTCGAGAAAATTTAATTAGAAACGAGAATTTCAGTAAATATCAACAACGTATTCACACCGCACGATATGAAATTGAAGGAGTTCATTTTGCGTTGAAATATTGTAACTATTAAAACTATATTTACCATGGTTGCGATGGCTTCTCTTTTATAAATTTTAAACAGCAGTGGAACATATAGAGAGGCAATTAATTTCCGGAATATTATGCCGCGCAATGTCCAATTACAATTTGCATAAAATTGATTCGCCTCTCTTCGCGCAGAATGCGAAATTATTATTACAAAAAAACGTTGGATGTTCGTCTCAGTTAACTCGTTCAGTCAGCCGAACGAGATTTTCGGCATAGTTTGGATAACGTGGCGGGATATTTAATTAGGGTTGCGGTTAAGTCGCGGGTTTAGTCAAATCTTCGTAACCGCCTCAAGCCCTTGGAAACTCGATGCGTACATTAATTAGCTGCGATTTTGTCCACTTGAAACTCTGCCAGAAATATTCCAAGAAGTTTCACAAATGACTAAGTGACAGTACATTTAATTAAAATACATTGACGGACAATTGACACTTATACTTGAAGGAAATGCATGAAAAATTTCTTGAAAATGAAAACGGTGATACAGTAATTCTTCAATCGGTGTCCTGGGTCGCCTGTGAAATCGAAGTAAAAGAAAAATAATGAAAAATAAAGAAGATTAAATATTGGTGTTACATTGTGGTGACGGACGGGCCTTTAAACTGTGCTGGCGACGGCGACACGCTTCGGCCACGCGATCCTATTTCATTCTGTCCTTCTCTATGTTCGGCTCGTCGATTGAAGTCTCGGCGCTGTCGGCGCAGTCATAAAAAAATAGCGTCTACTACACCACCGACGTCCGTTCAGAACACGGCTGTTGGACATCGATTGAAGAATTACTGTACTGCGTAATTAGCTGAATATTTCCTTGTAGTTTTCGATGGCGGTGATAAAGGTCGTGTAAACTTGCAGGAAAGAAACGAGCGGGGATAGGCAAACGATCGCGGAGCAGACAACGCGATACCATCGTCGATCGTCGGAAGGAATTTAAGTTTCAAGTTTCCTCGTCAAGAATTCCGGAAACTTTCATAATTACCAAGTTGGCGGGCGAGCGCTCGTAGCCGGTGATCTCGTGGCACGTTTCCCTTTCCATTCGTTTATCAAATGAAGCTAATATCACTCGACTCAAAACACGCGGAACGGTCGATTCGAACACGCTGTGTCGTTCACGTGGAACTCTGTGCGATATTTGCCTAGTTTCCGGGGTTTTCAATCCCGTCAACGAGAAACGCTCCGGAGCGGATAACTGTTTTCCAAGCAACACATAGCCGTTAAATTATTTCGGCTTTATTCGGATCCCTTGTAAACTACGAAAACGACGAGCAGCCTCCGGGCTCGCAGCTCGGACCGCATTAACGAGTTCATTAAACGGACATTAAAGTATCTCCGTGCGGGAGAAGAGCCAATGGAACTTGTTCAATTATTCTAATGTATACGTATATACTCGATCCTCGGAAGCTCTTACAGTCCTAACGACCGCAGGGACAACTTTCCCTCCGGTTTGCACTCGCTCGCATTGACAAACCGTGCGTCGAATGTAAAGAGATACGTCGTCGGAAATCGAGGGAAACAGTCTGCGAACTGCGTCCGATCACGTCGTTAACTAATACAAATAAACAGCATTCGACCATTTGTTCCTCGGTTTAAACAATTCTCAAACGTATCCATTCGTTACATTTGAATTGGAATTATCAATCAGCCGTTCGAAGTCCAAAACGATTGACCACTTTTCAAAAGACAATACTTTGCACCATGGCGTTTAAGGAACAGCACATTCGACACTGTATTCTCTTTGCATTTGAGTCAAAGAAAAATGCTGCCGAGGCTACGAAAATGATTTGTTCCGCGTCAGATGAAAATGCTATAACCTATAAAACATGCGAGATGTGGTTCCAAAGGTTTCGTAGCGGAAATTTTGATCTCGGTGACGAAGAACGCAGTGGAATGCCGAAAGAAGTGCAGGATGAGGAATTACAACTATTGAATGAAAATCCTCGTCAAACATAACAGAAACTTGCTGGGGAACTTGATGTGACTCAACAAGCAATTTCCGTTCGTGTATTCTATGCTCAAAAGGCACCGAACTTATTTGTACACCTAATATATTATTTATAAAATGGCTAATAATTTGAGTGGGGACTTACCTGTTATTCTTATAAAGTAATGTAGAATAGTCGCTTTTACTGTACAGCACGGCCAGATTAGGGGAACTTCGAATTGAAGGGAACACAGTCATCCCTCTCTGCCGTTACTGACGCACCGCACCGCGAATTGGGTTCTCACAAACGTCACGTGACCGTCTCAGAAGCAAGGGAGTGCTCGCCGCCGGGGAGTGGGGACTGAATTTGTAGAAGGGGAAGGGTAGAGTGGGAGGCAAGTCTTAATCTGACACTGTATCAGAAGCCAGTCTTTCTAACCGGTCCGGTTGTTCGAGATGTTAATTTCTACGAATCTAATTTTCATAGCATCAACCGTTCCCGATAAGAACGTCGAGGCTCTACGGTGAACCGCAAATCGTCCGACTTTTCTCGCCTGCTTAAGTCGGTCTGTCCGTTTTCGCTTCGCGAAGAAGCGAAAGAACGAGATTTCCCTAGGAAACAGGGGGGGGGCGACCGCGAAGCACCGTCGGGGGTGGCACTCCCCCGGCCACGGAAAAACTCACGCTAACGACCGTCCTGCCTAACGATTCCTCTTTCTTGCACGCGTCCGGGGACGATCCGCGGACCGGAAACGCAGGGAAGGACTTTTAATCGAGACAGTTTCCTCGCCGCTAATGACGCTCCTCCTGGTCAATGGCTCTTAATCAATGCAAATGGACGGTCGACGATTTAAATCGCGCCGGAGTCGCGATATGATACACAGATCTTGTCCCGCCGATCTCCTCGGCCACTTCTGATCTGCGAGCTATACTTAATGCAAAATTAAAAGTGTCTACATTACTTCATAACAATAACGTGCATGTGTCTGCACCCGAAGAAATAAAGTTGATTACATCGTGGATGCATCTTCTTCAATTATTTTAGTCTTTGTATTGTTTGAAATTACATACGATTTTTCTCACGAATGCATCAAATACACCTTTCTGCAAATCAAATTCACCGTTTTGCTAATTCATCTTATGAGTCATTCGGCATACAACACAATGCGAGCGAAAGATATTTAATTACAAAATTGTTTTCGCTGACGTAATAGGTTCATTGTTCCGTTCTATTAATTCAGAAGGAGGTACACAATTCTTTAGCGGGAATAATAACAGTGAACAGAGGCTAAATGCACTATATATTATAATTGGATGCGATGTATTATAGAAGTGTTTCATTGCCCAAAACATGCTCCCGAGTTTAGAATAGTTGCCCGGTAGTACATACATTATAATGCCTTTAATAATTCGTTGTGGTCTCGTAGCAATTGTGGCTGCCTTGTATACGGCCAGTGCCGACTAATACGAGCTGGTAACATATTTCGGTTACCCCGCAAGATGGGGAAAGAGATTCCGAGGGACCGCGAGAAGGGTTCAAAAGTTAAGATAAATTTTTCATCGTTCATTCTCTCTGAACAATGATCGCCTAGCGGTTTAGAATAAGTGTCATAAAAATCGACACATTACTATTCCATACTGTATACTGTCTATCAAAGACTGAAGTACTTATAGTGTCCCTCAAAATACCCGGGCAATCAGAGAGAAACGCCTAGAGGTTTAGGACAAGTGTCACAAAAATGACCGTATCCGCAAAATTGATTTAAAACGGTGACTTCCAGCTTCTAAGCCGATAGAAATCGAGAACTATTTCCTGAGCAACAACTAACGCGTGTCAGAAAACAACCCGAAAACACGATCCGAGGCTCGGGAAAGCATAGCCGGGTAGGTTCGCCGACACATATTGGACTTGATCTCGGATATATCCGCCGCAATCGGTGGCTGGCGAAGACCCGCGTTGCCGCGGCAAACTCCCCGAACTCTCCGCTTTCATTTGCGCGGCAAAGGAGACTTGCAAATGAGCCCGATGGGATGCTCTTAAAATGAATTAGCGAGGCTGGCACGGCGCGGCGTTGCCGCCACCGTTGCGATTACTTTCTTACGCGGCTGGAAACTTCGTCGAGCCCGGCGAAGCGCGCGGCGTGACGCTCGCGCGTCCTCTCTCCGCGTGAATACGTAATGGGCCTCGCAATTTACGGCCGTTCGACGTTATCTTCCATGCATGTACATTATGCACGAATCGCGAACGTTCGCCTAGCCCCAACCCTCTTGCTTGCTTACCGTTCGAACCATCTATCCGCCGTCCTCTCTTGCATCTTCTTCGGTTATCTCCCGCGGCGATGAATTCCCTTCGGAAGACCCGACGTGACTCCGTTCGCTCACTCCGACGACGACCCACTTTAAATTTAACCCTCGTTTCAGTTGCGCTCGGTCGCCGCCCATTTCCGCGATCGCCGACCAGGAATCTCATTGTTGCATCCCCTCCTCCTCCTCCTCCTACTCCTCCTCTCCTCGCCCGGATCCTCCTTCGGGGAATGAAAGCCGAGGGAAGCGGTAACGAGCAAGCATTGAGCCGGCCGCGACCGCCTTCTTTCAAAGAACGAACCCCGACCAGAGACTCCGCGCCGAAGACAAACCACCTCCGAACCCGTCTTGATTCGAGAATTACGGGAGACCGACGCGACGATATCGATGTTTCGTCGGGCCAATGCATGCCTCCGCCGAACAACTTACCCCGGATTTCTTTGATTAAAAGCGCCGCGAACCACCGCCGATTCACTCGATCCCTGTAATCCGTCCGGGGAAATAAGAGTTTCGTTGGGAACTCGTTGCTGTGGAGTTTTAGCTTGCTGATGAAACGTCCGGCTAGCAATTTTAACCGAACATTACTTTTCGGTGGGTAAAATTTAGTGGTTGAAGTGGTGGGAAACTTGTGAGTTTCAGTGATCTTGATTAGGTTCCGGAACCGCCAGAAACTTTAAAGGGAATTGTTGTTTAGTGGAGAGGCGGTAGCACGATTTTACCAAAGTAAGCACCACTTAATTTTGTGTTATTTCTTTTCAATATATCTTATATCCCCGTATGATAAATCTTATATCCATGTATAATAAATCTGTAGATTGTAATAGTACGAAATCTGACACTTCGCATGCAACGGTATTTCTAGCGAGGCGCGAGCGTAAGTAGTATAGGTCGGTGTATCGGTAGACAATAAGGGAAGTGCGGTCTTCCGGCGCGACGGAACCAGCGGAGTTCGACTGAATGGCAGATCGTTAGAGGATATATTTTTATATAACGTGATCTGCGGAGAATCAGTCTGCCGGAGAGAAATATTCCCGGTGTGTCGCGATGAACCTTAAGGAGAGAGATTCTTTTCGAAGTTGTCCTGGTGGTTCGGAGCTCCTTGACGATCGTTATGGAGAAATTCCAATTTTCTGGGTCGTTGGGTTTGATGAACAATTTCTCGTATATGGGGTCAGTGTACCGTGGAGTGTTTTCAAATGAATATTAACAGAGAGAGAAAGAGAGAAAGACTTTAATTAATCATTTTTACCAGCTATCTGAAGTTTCTTTCTACCATATACTTGCCTCTGCTATATGAATTATACTGTACGTTCAGCGGGTGCAAAATTATAATCAAAATAAAATTTTAATTACAAGAGAAATATTCCGGGTGACGAAGTTAGGTGGCGCATACCGCAAAAAATTTAATGTTCGTTATAAATTGTTTTTTGAACACCGCTCCTTTGTCCTCTTTATTTCGACACGAATGTACCCGAGCTGTGAATTTCAGTTTAAACATATTTTGAGCCTCCACGTTAAACAATTTGACAACCGCTTTACACGTTGACAAATTTTTCAAATACAGAAATTACACAATATAGAAAAGTACGAAAATGTAACTCGGTACATGCATATGCTTTTATATTCTGGTAAAGAGTGTAATTTTTTTTATTTCCCCATTTTGTTATAACACTGTTCTTTAAACGATTTATGTTTCGAAATTGTTGCCCATTGTTGTAAAGTGCTCTTGCAAGTCTCCCTGCCAATTTTTAACTTTAACAACATCGCGTGATCGTGTGCTGGCTTTGCAGAACCCTTATTTTCTTATCAAAAACATTTCTGTACTACATGAAGAGAACACTTGAGACCTGTACTTCCTTCAAGACTTTTGTTCTTCGCGATCAGTGTTATAGGACGTAATAAAAAATGTTTGACCTTGAAAAATGGTCAAAGTCAATTTATCAACAAGCTCTTTATCGATCCAGAGAAACATCTGTGGTCCAGATAAGAGTTCGCCAAATTTTAATCATGCTGACACATCCCATGGCGAGCAAACGCGTCCGACACGCCGCACAGTGTGACCTTTCGTCCAAATCGGAGATAAAATCAAAGAACTTTCGATAGAAATGAGGTAGAGCGATGAAGTTTTTTTAAAATTAAAGCTGAAACTTGGCAGAATATGGGAAAAATGGGGAGATTATGGTACGAACGTTTTTTGACCTTGAGAAAATTCGGTAAACATGTAGAATTTCAAGAAATCGATTTTGCAATATCCTGAGGTCGTAGACAAATTTTGAGACCAGATTTGAAATCAGCGTGAAAAAATGTACAGGAAATGATGCGTAGCATGTTAAAAAAAAAATTTTTCCGCACGTGGTACTGAAAAAACTGCAATTTTCTTGAAGTTGTGAAAGTTTAACGAATTTTCTCAAGGTTATAAAACGTTCTTACCATAATCTCCCTATTTTTCCCATATTCTGCCATGTTTCAACTTCAATTTTTAAAAAATTTCATCGCTCTATCTCATTTCTATCGAAAGTTCTTTGATTTTGTCTCCGATTTGGACGAAAGGTCCCACTATGCGCCGTAAGTCCCTCGCACACATTACGGTTTTATTTTTAGATTAACGCTCGAGGTCTCTCTCTCTCTCTCCGAGCGAAATAAAAAAGCAACAAAGACGCCTTTGTCGAAACGCCTCCGCATTCCGGCCCCGACCCTGCCCGCGTCGAAGCTCAGAATAATTCCAGCCCCCGACGGCTGTATTTGCGTCGTAATTACAGCCGGCCGTGTTTACACACAGCTCGAAACCGACACGCGCAAGCACCCACGCCTTCCTGCGCCTCTCCCTTTCCCATGTAAAGACAATCGGCGTTCCGTTTCGACTGGTTCGACTTACAGGGGCGAGATTTTCAAAGCGTCAAGCGCGAGAGAGCCCGGGCTCGTGGAACTCGGTCGCGATTAATGAACCCGGTCTTGATGCAACGACACTCCTGTCCCCCCCCTCTCTCTCACTCACTCTCATCCCCTCCATCGAAGCGCGTGCCTTTGTCGAGGGTGGAATCTATCGCGAGACTGTGTAATCTGGCATCGATTAGGTGGATATAGTCGATAAAACGAGCGCCACTAATCGACGCGAGCCTGTCTTCTTTCACGCTTTTCGCTTTGGTGCTCGTTGTCGCCGGCTCGCGACAGAAGCACCGCCGCAGATTGATTAAATTGCAATCTTGTGTGCGATGCACATGCATGCATCCCACAGTTTTTATCAGGGTACGCGATATGGGATGGCATCCCTTAGCTGCTTTGATTGAAGATATTAAGATCCCGCCTCTGCGTGGGTTATAGTCGTGCATCCTCGAGGGCCAATCAGGTACACTGTCGAACAATGCGGTAATTAAGCTCGAAATATCAGCCTCAGGCGTGCAGGAAATGCATGCTTGTTCGAAAGTAGCACACGCTCTGAGGCTCTTTCCCTTAGGGAATCTATATTCTTCATTTGTTTTTACGCTTGTCGCCTTGATGATCTCTGACGACCTTGAATCACTGCGTCGTTGGAATTGTCTCTACAGTCGTAGGAGTTCAGAAATATTTGGTTGCATTAAGAACAATTATGTTGGTCTTCAATTCTTGTAAGCACCCCCACCTTTGTCGAATAGCTTACTTCAGGCAGCTGATTAAAGTAGACGTGTTTGCTTTGGTAAGAAATAAAATCAATTGCAAAATTTGCCACCGAACAAACAGACAAACAAACAAACAAGAAAGCCAGCTAATAAAAACGTGGTGAAATGGAGAACTTGAAATATCGAGCAGTCATGGAATATTTATATTAAAAAGGATTAAGGAGATAGGAGACAGTGCTCTTTTATATGCATTGGTAAAAAGATAGGTTGCTCTATTTAAACATGGTCGTACAGACATTAATGATGATCCACGTTCAGGACGTCGAAGAACTGCAACCACTTCAGAAATGATTGATCATGTCCATGATTTGGTTTTGGAAGATGGCCGATTAACTGTCGTTGAACTGAGGCCACATGCATCTCAACTGTATCAGTTCATGAGATCTTAACTAATGTATTGTAGGTAAGTAGGTAATTTTCTGTGAAATTGAAGAGAAATTGACAGGGGTGTGCGAGATCCCGGTCGGGACGGGAATTTTTCTCGGGATCGGGATGGAATCCCGAAAATTCTCGCGAATTCCGGATAGTTTACGGATCCCGAAACCATTCGGGATTCCCAAGAATTTTGGGATTAAAAAATGTTCAGGATTCCTGAAAATATCTGTGATTCCCGACATTTTCAAGTTTCTCCATACTTCCAATAATTACAAGAATCCGAAAGTCATTGTGTGCTCGAAGATTACATATCTTATTAGTCGGGAATGTTTATGTTAGTAATATTGTAAAAAGATCTACTTTCCTTATTCTATTGTCTCCGTACATTGTCAGGAATCCTGAACATATTTGGGATCCCGTATATTCTCAGGAATCCCGAATCTTCGCGGGATCCCGCACATACTCGGAAATCCCGAAAATTCTCGGGAATCACGGATATTTTACGGGAATCCCGAAAATTCTCGGGAATCACGGATATTTTACGGGAATCCCGAAAATTCTCGGGAATCTCGCACACCCCTGGAAATTGAACAACGCGAGTGAGCGACAGTTTTATTTCGAATAATTATTTGAGTGAGTGTTATCAGCTGAATGTATAGTAGGGTTTTTCATAAACGTGGAGACAACAGTTGATGATTGTCTCGAATGTCGGGGGAGATTGAATTGTCTTTCCGGTTAATCGTAAAGATGATAACTTGGTGAGCAGCGGAGTTCCGTTGTTTGCGGTCGCGAGACAGAAGTTTCGACAGCTAGGTGACCAAACCAGTTGTGGAACGAGCGCCAGACGACATTAATCCCCCGAAGGACCACGATTTTCCATTCGAACGGGTACGGTTCGTCAGGTTCGGTTCACACGGCTAACCTCGGTTTAAGGGGTATTCGTGGAGAAAATGATGTTGAAATGAATAATGAAACAGGGTTGGTCGCTTGGCAACGAGCTGCTCAAAAAATACCAGTTTGTTCGGGGGAAAATTTCCGAAGCTGGCACGCGCGGCACTCTTGGCTCCGAGGCTCGCCTTAAATAAAGGAATTCTCTGGCATACTTGACGAAAGGGGGCATCCCCTGCATGCATAACATGATGAATAACTTCGAGACTGGCTTGTCAACACGTCGGATCCACTGGTGCGTGGATTTTCGGTCTACACCGTGCAACGAACAGCTTTTGTTTCCGTACGAACTGCGCGCGACGACGCATTTCAATCATTCCAACGACTTCGTCGCCGATAAATAATGCACCGTGCGTTTACGTGTTTCTCGAAAAATTATGTTCCTCTCTTCCTTTGTAACAAGAACATTCCTCGTACAGGCTCTTCCATCGAGAAGTGTTATTTTAAATTATAATTATTAAATTAAACTCTAATCTTGGAACATCGTCGGTAACCCGGTCTTTCTATACTCTCCATCTTTTTCATTTGTCGATTAGAGACTCTAAGGTACACAATAGTACATTGGAGTAACTGGAGTACATTGTCGGTCATAATAGATGTCCACTCCACTCCAATTACTCCTGACCGATAACATTCGGGTTATCGAGACGCGGTGGACAGCTATTGTGAACATCTCTGTACTGTGGACTTCTTTTCATAAACAGACTATAACCGGCTCTTATTGTTTTGGTTTGATAGCAGCAAGCTGTTCACCAGGGACCATAACTGTTACCGAGCGAAACAGAAAAATCTATGATAGGAATGTGTAATTTGAAGAATATTTTCAGGGTGGTCCAGTAAAAATGGGCACTTTTTTAGGGTAATAATTCTTTTTGCAGCTGGAGAATTTTCGGAGATTTCTAGGTCACCTTCAGGTTTTTAAATAGTTCTACATTTTCTATGTAAAAAATTATTGAATTGTGTACTTCGAGAAATAATTATTCAGCTCGCCACGATCTCCCCAACTATAAAATTCACGTACTTTAACGCTTCGACATCGGTGGCCGGTGGCTTGAAGAAATCAAAATCGAGACTCGCAGTATTAAAAACGCGGTAACGGGTCAACTTTCGCTGTAGCCGGTCGTTAACTGTGGTGCGGAGACGGAAGCTTAATTCCAGCATGCCCATTTTGGTTCGCGCGGGGTCGAAATTTAATTCCAGCACGAGTTCCTCCGGTTTATCCGCGGCCCCCGAAATTATATCGGGTCTGATATACGAGTAGGAAGTCGCTGAAGGGGTGGTAGTCGGGCTGGGTGCGGTTAAAGTTGGCGACGTTCGCGAACAATGGGTGCTGGAAGTTTTTCAGGAAGACGGAATGTAGGTTAACTCGGACTTTCACCGCGACAATAAACTCGCGGCAATAAGTCGCGAGATTAAAGCCGGTGCGCGCCACTTCCGGTAGTCGCGACGGGAACGGGCTCGCGCTATAGTTGTAACGATCCGAAACTTATCCGCGTGGGTCGAAATTAAAGTAACGCCCGCACTTTTATCCCGGTGGCGACGACGTTTACAGCTGCCGAAATGTGATGCTAACTTTCGATCGTAAAAAAAAAGATACGGGCACCGCTAAAATCGCGGCGGCGTCGCGACGCTCTCAGAAATCGATCGAGCGCTCCACTGTTTGAAGAAGTTCGATGGGACCGTAAGAACTTGCGCCACGTTTTCCGCCTTAACTTTATTAACCTCGCAAGTATGGTTCTGACGATTTCATGGCAGTCGTTAGATTCGCTCGAGTCCCCTTACATGACAACTTTCTTCAACGTACTTTTACTTTGCTGAGATCGACGTTGACCTCGTTGGATCTGATGGAAAATTGAAAACTGATGAATTGGATCCTACGATATTAGAAAACAAAATAGGCATGTGGTATTATAACTGTAGAATTCTATGCAAAATAAAAATTGTTCAAGTCAGAAGAACGTAGTACTTGTCCGACTAATAAATGTCCTATTCCACTTGTAACGTATCCAATGTTTTCGCAAGGCCAATCTTGTCGTGTGGTATATATATTTATATTAATTAATAAAAAATATTCAGGTTGTTTGGTTCAATCTTAATAACGTTTCTAAAGGGTGTCCACTTAGTTCTGACCTTGACTGTAACAGTAATTTTGAAAACGGATTCGTACTAGAAAATTAGAAAGCAAATTTCTCAAACTTTCATGCAAAACTAAAATTGTCCAAGTCACTTGTATAACGGTTTAATTTTGCCATTTAAAATCTGATATTTCACTCGGAACAACCTAGTTCTCGTCTGACTATTAAACGCCCTACTCCACTTGTGGCGTATCCAATGTTTTCACGACGCCAATCTTATCGTGGAAAATTTATATTAATTAATAAACAAATGGTTTCCAAAGGGTGTCCACTTACTTCTGCCCCGTAATTCTTTTCCTAACACGGATTGGTATGCAATTGTATAGTGTCTCGAGTGTTGCGGAGTGTACCGGCGGATGAACGAATCGCACCGGGAAGTAATCGATAATCGCCGCTAAAAGCCAGCCGCCAAAACGCGGAAAGGAGTAAATCTCGTTAACAGGGACGAGCAGGGTTATGTGGGCGTGCAAGGGTGGAGCGACGAGGTTCCCGTTCGCACGGAATTTCAGGCGAAAAAAAATACGAGAGACCGTAGCCAGCGAATTGCCGTGGAGCGAGGCAGGACCGCCGACTAATCAAACGAGGACAACGGTCGCATCCTGCGCCCAGTCAAACAGGGGTGGGGGGTTGATTCGGGACTTACGCAGAGGCGCGACGACATGCACGAAACGGAGACCGGGATAAAAAAAAAACAAAATTGTTTTTCCGGAGGACGGTCCAGAACGAAAAACAAGAAAAAAGGTACACGCAGTCGGGCGTGTCTGTACGTTCGAGCTGCCAAAGGCCCAACCCCCATTGATTAGCAGCGACGGACTACAAAGTGGCTGTTTTTTGTCGAACATCGTCCCCGAGCGAAATCAAAGTCAAGTCCCGTCGATCCGCATCTTCAAAGGATCTGGATTCCTTCTGATCGAGACGCGGCAACCCTCTATTCCGGACACGAACGCGCGACGTTTTGCGCGCTCGAAAGCGTGAAAACAGGGGTTCGCTCGATCGTTAGCGCCGACGACCCTCATCTTTCGAGCTTTCCCGGTGGGTTGCAAAGCGGTTGAATACTATTCGACAGTGTTTTCACCCCGTTCTATAACACCGAGGCGGCGTACACGATGCACGCAAAGTGTCGCACCCTCTCGAACGCGTATCGTCCTGAATTTACACTTTTTACCATTTTTTTTTACAATTCTACTAAGCATGTATTTGTTGGAAAAAGTTTGTACATTAGTACGGTGATAATTTGAAGGATTCTCAAAATAGCGACAAAATTATTTTACATACTTTACTCACATTTTGAATTTAATGGGACACTGTTTAGGTAAATAATTTATAATGAAACAATTTAAGGTTGGAAAATTTGGTTACACGAATAACTAACATAATTTACACCGTTCAGAAATGCTTATATTACAGTGAACGCTAATTTTGCGTTATTTATCATATACCATGGTTTAATCTCCATTATTATATCATTTACGAGGGTTAATCTCCCGTTAAGCAGAATATATGGAAATAATAAATTGGAGCGCTGTATAGCCAGCAAACAGAATGGGACGACCTGTGGTTCGACAAGTGAAATAGGTCGCTTCATAGTCAGACGTTTACTAGGTAATGTATAAAAAAAAATTAACAACATACAGTCGACACTGTAGCCAAATGAAATGATACGAATTTGACTGAATTGTGTCACGTGTCAAGCGGAGCCGCGCGAGATAGTGAGTTTCCTAGGCGCCCGGGTCCCGGCAAACTGATCTTCACGTCGGCGTCGGCCGCAAATCCAGTTTTATCTTCCGCGAGCGCGAGAATCACCATTGCGGCCGGCGTGCAAATAGATGACGTGAACCGAGAATCAAAAGCCGTGGAGGCCAAATTACCACGAACACTAGCCGAGTCGATCGGGCCGCGCATAAACGGTTGTGTATCCGAAACCTCAACGCCCGCGAATACCAGCTCGTTTCTCACTCTCTCGCGACCGCGCCTTTGTTCTCCTGTGTGCGTAAGCGCGACCGCTGATTCGTCAGAGTACTCGCCGCCGGATAAACCATCACTTTTTCAAGGGACAAACGATCGCGGGCATCACCGATCGATCGCATCCGCCATCCCTTTGATAATTCATCGCCCATCTCCACCGGAGTAACATTTCGGTAGAAAAGGTTGATTCCGAAGGTTGACTGCAAATTTTGCAAATAAAATTCACCCTTTTACAAGTACAATTCACGATTTTATGGAACCCACAACCTCTCAGACTACTCAAAAAGAACGTTAGGTTGATTTAAGTACCCTCATCCGGGCTGCTAAAATTTCAGCTTTCTAAGTCCAAGGGTTTAGCCTGGGCGTTGATCAGTGAGTGACTGAATGAATCATCACTGCATTTTTATATATAGAGAAGATAAAAACAGTATTTGATTTTTATATATAAATTGACATTTTCATTAACATTTCATTAACATTTTTAGCAATTTGACATTTAATATTTTGAACGATATTGAGCACGCTGTGCACACAGGCATGTCTAGAACTAAATAGTGACGAAATGAAAAATATTTGAATATTCACGCCTTGAATATCAACGCTGTAATAATATGATACAAAGATTTAGAGGAAGCAATATTCTTATGAAAACATTTTCTATGTGCGTGAATGTTTCTAAATGGAAAAAGCATTTGTACCATGAATGAAATTCTGTCTAAAAATTTAAAAAATTAAGGACCTTCATACGTCCTTATCTGTAATACAACGTCTAACGATTTTTTCAATTTGGTCGATTCGAAATTGACACAATACCTCATACAAAAACTGAAATGTTTAATAATGGATTAGATACCAACATATCAAATAATAACTGTTTCCTTATGTCGATCGTATATTGTTGTTAAAAACGATATTTTTAGTGATTTCGGCGCACTGGTTCGAACAAGTATTAAAAATAAACAATTGTTTTTTCTAAACAATTCCTTATACATCTTCATAATTTTGCTTCAATCGACACATACACACAAATGGTGTGTATAATATAATTAAATTGAATGTTAATTAACAAATACCATATTTTATGATGGTAAGAGAGCAGTGAAAAGAGGACTATATTGACTGTGTTTGCTTTTGAATTTTGTGAAATATGTCGTCACGGTACATTGGTGCATCATTACCAAATACATTGCCATAGCATCAACACGTGTTTCATTAAAATTCAGAATATGAAATATTACTTTATATTGTACTAACCAAGTAAGTAGCATTTATTCCACGTAGTTGAAATCCACATAAATTTAAAATTTTGCATCAATTACTACTTTACAGACGCAATTCTTTAAAGATTTCTTGAAAATGATCTAAAAGAAGATCGAAACGTTGAAATAGAGATTTTGTGAAAATTTGTAAACACTGTTTATTTTTAATACTTGATCGAACCAGTGCGCCGAAATCACTAAAAATATTGTTTTTAATATCAAATAATATTTTAAATAATGGTACTATCGTTTAAGGGATGATGAACGGGTCTTGAGGCCATCGCTAGGGTCGGCAACAGGTAAAACAACGGCGGGGGGGGGGCGAAACGAAACGGTAATATTTTCTATCTCGGAAACGCATTCGTCGGTGTAGCCGTTGTGCATGTCCCGACGAATTGCGGAAAAAAGTCAGTTCGATAGTGTCGTCGGGTGGCCGCGTCTCGTGACAACGCGGCCATTAAACTGGCTCGGCGCGGCGCGGCTGCAAAGACGAATCGGCTGTTAATTCTTTATTAATCTCGGAGCTGGTTCGTTTCCCGGGAAACAGTGTCGTAGTACGCGTGTGTAGGTCTGGGTGCGTTGGTGTAGGCGCGAGCAAAGGCACATTAGTCACGCGGAACGAAACATTTATCGGGTACACATTCGCCAGAGCCGCGGCGGCAATAAAAATGTCCCCTGCATCGGCGCTCTGCTGGCTGCGCTCGCGGTCAGAGTGCACTAAACTGTACGTGCACTTAAAAGTGCCGGCTGAGAGGGAGCAAAAAGGCAGCGGCCACGGAACAGTCAAGGGAGAGAAGGGCAGGAAGGACGAGAGATACAGAGAGATATACGCCGAGGGAGGAAGGGGGTAGGAGAGGAAGAGGGGGGGGGGGAAAGGCTGGAAAGCTCTCAGCACAAAAAAGTGGGATAAATTGGGGCAACTGCTCGTAACGTTCCGCACGCTGCACATCCTATCGACAAAGTGTAGATGCCTCGTACCAGGGTCGGGTAATGTTGCAACGCATCCCACCACCCCTTGCAACGGTGTGCGTTCCTGTTTTCCACGCGAGATTAAACCCTCTCAAACGGGAGGTGTAGGGGTGGGAGGGTAGTTCCGTTTTCCGTGGGACGGGGGGAAAGTCGTTTCGAATATTACCATGAAGACGGTCATTAGAGACGGCCGCGCGCAATTCTTTGCACGTTTAATTCACGCCGTTGCGTCAGCGTGCGGACGCTTGACACCCCCCTCGGCCACTATCGATCAGAAAATAATAGAGCGTTCGCTCTCTCCCTCTCTCGCTGGCTGTCGATTAACGTAGCCGAACGCCGGCCATTAACAGCGGCAATTTCGACGAGTATTAAGTGTTTATAGATCCTGCGTCGACCTTTATCGCGGCCGGGTAATAAATATAAATCGACCATCCGAACGGTGTAACGCCGGAGGTGGCGAACGCTCTTTGCAATTTTTATGGAAAGTAATTCTTTTTCCGGTGCACAATTTCCGATCCGAAACATGCTCGTATGGACGGTCTGGTTTCATTAAAGAAACCGTCATTGAAAATACTGAGCGCGGACACGAACGAAACTGCACGCTGGGTTATTTCGGAAAATTGTTTCAACGGGATTACGCAATTCGCTATTAGCCGTAAATAGGTTTCGCACGGAACGATAGCTCGATTGAACGTTGACGGAACAACTGGCGTTCATATGTAAATATACGGTGTGCTACCACTCCTCTCCATCGCCGTCTGTGTGGTATATAATGGACAATACACGGTGAGAAAATTTCATTTAGTTTCGAGGTTTAACGATACGAATTCGAACCGATCACACGCCGCCAGTCATTTGTCTTTAATTTCCGTTTTACGACGCCGACGCTTGCCTATTCCAACTCCACACAAACCCATAAAATTTATGCTGATGGAGGGACGCAACGCGCGGCCCGCAATTCCACAGAAGCTCATTGGAATCCCGCCACGGCTACTAAACCAAACGCGGAGATCGATCCTCCTTTACGTGTTGCCCGTGTGTCACCGATGCCGAGCAAGTAGTACGAGTCAACGTATCGAACGCCGCTATAAAGGGAACAGCCGTACGTATCTTCCCCTCTGACGTGTTGAATGCAGAAATTACATTGCACCGGCGAACCAGAGAAACGGAAAAATGCTCCCAGAATAGCTTTATATTTATTAAAAATGAATTGAATTGATTATAAATTGTCGTAGGTTGCTCTTAGAAATAAACTTGGTAGGAGAGGTTCATCTTCCTTTGTAAAAGTTTCCTTTTCTGAACATAAGCAATCAAGTAGTACGAGTAAATGAATCAAACGACGCTAAAGGGAACAGTCGACAAAATGATTCCAGAATATTTTTATATTTATTACAAAATGAATTGAATTGATTATGCATTGTCGTAGGTTGCTCTTAGAAATAAACTTGGTAGGAGAGGTTCATCTTCCTTTGTAAAAGTTTCCTTTTACTGAACATATGCAATCAAGTAGTACGAGTAAATGAATCAAACGACGCTATAGAGAACAATCGACAAAATGCTTCCAGAATAATTTTATACTTACTAAAAATGAATTGAATTGATTATAAATTATCGTAGGTTGCTCTTAGACACAATCTAAAATAGTAGTACAGGTTCATCTCCCTTCACAAGAGTTTTAGTTTACTGAACATATGCAATCAAGTAGTACCAGTAAATGAATCATACGACGCTAAAGGAAACAGTCGAAAAAATGATTCCAGAATATTTTTATATTTATTACAAAATGAATTGAATTGATTATAAATTGTCGTAGGTTGCTCTTAGAAATAAACTTGGTAGGAGAGATTCATCTTCCTTTGTAAGAGTTTCCTTTTACTGAACATATGCAATCAAGTAGTACGAGTCAGTGAATCGAACGACGCTATAGAGAACAGTCGTACCTTCACTTCTGATGTTCTGAAGCAGAAATTGTACTGGAAATGAAAGTAAGGAAAAAGTGCAGGGCTTTATGCTTGAGAATATTTTTATATTTTCATGGTCCCTGCTATTTTCGAATGATAATATTGATTTATGGTAGCTTATCCACTCTTAGAAATAATCTGAAATGGTGCTTCTCTTTCCTTTACAAATGTTTTCATTTTCCGAGCAGATCCGATCAAGTAGTACGAGTCAATGTATCGAACGTTGTTAAAGGAAACAGCGTATATTTTTATCTTGTGCACTAAATGCAGAAATTGCATTGGATGCCGGATAAAAGAGAGGAGAAGGTACAAAGCTTTGTACCGGAGAATATTTTCACTTGAGCAACCCTGTCACGTTTTCAGAATAAAATTGATTATTAAATATATTTTAAGTTCCGTGTATTCTTACGTGCCGCGCAAGTAGTACTAGTCAACGTATGGTACGTCACTGTGAATAATTTGTTATATATTTCACCTGTGCCTAGAAATGTTGTGAAAAATTTACGAATACGTATTATTTCTCGCTGAAATTTGAGTGGCAGCTGGTAATTAAAAACGTGCCGAACATTGTAGAAATTGTTGGTTCCATCAGCTTTTTCATTTTTCCAGTAATTTTCTGGATATTCTAAACTCTCAATTGCTCAGTTTCTCATTGTTCACTGAATTTTCCGGTTCTGCAATTTCGCCAAAACTTTAATTAATCATTTTCCACTATACCCGAATGAAACAAATAAATACGAAGCAAATGCTATCGTGTTCGGTCTCGTTTTAATTAGAAAATCATAAAAGTTTCACAGAAGAAAAATGATTTGTCACTGGATTATCATAGTCTCGTCTAAGTTGGACGTAAGTCCGCGGTTTCCAACCTTTCCAACTCCAAAATTTTTAATAAAAAATTAATGTTCATACCATAATATCTACAAATAAATAAACTTCACATCGTAACGTAACAGTACAAATTCGGGAATAAATAGGGAGGCGCAGAAAAAAACAAATTTTTTAGGGAGGCGTAGTAGCATAAAGGTTGGAAACCGCTGACGTAAGTGACACTTCGATCCCGAAGTTTTCGCGTACACCGTTGTACACTGTGCTTCCACTTAGTTTCGATGTGCCGCGGTAATGAACGTTCATTATCCTTGCCACGTGTCTCGAGCGTGCCGATTGTATTCGCGCAAATGGTACAAGTCAACGTGTATCGGCAATCGATGGTTCTATTCTAAACGCGCGGTTTAACGTTGCGTCTCTTCAAAGGAGGAATCAGCCGCGGATCTTCATAATTTAGTTCTGTTAACAGTACGCGAGGGTAGAATTAATCAAGTAGATCGTCTGGAAACCCCGGTGATTCCTATTGGATGGCGTTTCGACGAAATGGGGTCGGGTCTCTATCGGAGTGGTAATATCCTCTTTATTCGAGTCAGATCGAGTGTGTCTCGTCAAGTTACAGCGCTTGATATATACTACCCTGCACGCGGATATCCGTTATGCGTGCTATCTGGATGCGCGCGTGCACGGGAACACAGAGGCAGCGGCGTACAATGGTACAAAGTCAATATAATTATGCTTCCGCGTCCCGGCTGGGGTCTCCCCCCAACGTTAATGCAGATCTCGGCAGCACAGACAAAGGATCCGGGATGGAATAATTTAAATGTGCCTGACGCCGCGGCGGACTGATAATAATGTTAATAATAATAACACATGAAATCTAGGCCGAACCGGGGGTCAAAGGGGGTGGAATATGTTTTTGATGGCCGCACCAGAGAGGAGCTTAACTCGGTCAGCTCAGAATTTAAACGGCTTTTAAACTGGCCAATCCCGCAGCGGTCCGTTTTCATTTCCTTCCTTCCTTCCTTCCTTTCTAGCGATCTTCCAGCCCCTAGATACAGGGCGAAAATAAAACAAGAAGACGCGACCCGTTTGCCTTCGACTTTGCTGAATAAGTAGTGTATCGGGTTATTTCGAAAGTCTTGATACTGACAGTGGGATTGAACAAGATGCTTTCCACAGCTTTTTCGTGCTTGCAATGGAAGTTTGGAAGACGTATCTTGTAGGTCCATATAAGTTGCACACATGCTGAAAATTTAATCGAAATCGGTCGATTGGTTCACAAGTTATAGACCACTGAAAAATGGTGACAATTACGGAATAGTAGAATAGAATCGAATAATGTTCTTTGTCAGTGGACTGCGGCGCACAGGTGTAAATATTTCATCCGTTCAGACGCATTCGATCCGAGCCGATTTTTCCAGTTTTGACGTAATCAAGTTGTCCCGGTTGACTGGCTCGTCCCGCATTAATGCAATCCACCCCCCGGAACGATACCGTTAAAATCACCCGGACCGCGAAATCGGTTTGGATACGGTTTGGATCTCTCGTGAAAACATTTCAAGAGCATATCAGACCGGGAGACAGCGACACCATAAAACGAGGTGATCGGGTTAGGCCGCGGAAAGGCGGGGGAGGGAACGGGGAGGTGCGGTGGGTTGCAAGCGATTTAAATGCTTAACATGTAAATCCCCGCAGCGGGCGCGACGCTATTTCAGCCGGCGTTAATGTTTGACCGCGATATTACCAGGGACAAAACAGAGGGCCAATCCGAACGAGCCGCGTTTCTGCCGGAATATAAATTAGCCCCGACCGCGACGAGTCACCCGTACGCCTGCACGTCATCCGCCCCTGTCGGATTATATGCGAATATCTTACCCGTATACTGAATATCAGGTGGAACGGGGCAGGTGGGGGGAATTCGGCTCAATAGAAATTCTTCCCCCGGCTGCTTGGAAATTGCCGTAATATTTTTTCTCGGTGACGTTTAAATTGGAGGCCTGTCGTGAGGGGTTGGCCTCGCGCTGGGGTGGCTCCGATGTCGATAACGAGGGCACGATCATTAAACCTGCTTGATCGATGAAAAACATTCGAGTCAATGCGCTGTGAATCAATATAAATAAAATGCAGTAACGTGCGGTATATCAACTATCCACTGTTCCAGCATAATTTTATAACATCTCTACAGTAATTGTGCGAATTCAATTTACGTCAATAACAACGTATTTTCGATTTGCCTTCGACATTTGTTGTACTTCCTGGAATTCCACTGTCGCAGATAATTATAAATTACACAGGGTGTCTCAATTAAGTGATTTGTCATTTGGTGACGTCACTGCCACCGATATAGCTGTTGTTTTCGCTTCCATCAATAACGCCGACGTCCCCCATTAAATTCGATACCATTTGTCGGTACCTTACGTGTCTGACTTGCAACGACCTTTTCTACTTGCAGGAACACTGACGCCGAACACTGGTCCACGCGCTCGATCTAGCTGTTCATTAATATTTCAGCACTATTTGAAAGTTTAAAGGTATAGTAATTTAGGTCGTTGGATTCGTTTTGATATCAGCTACAATATTATGAAGTCAAAAATACATAATGACATTTAAAAATTCAAGGTGACTTTAATTATTTACGCATTAAAAATTTCTTTTTTAATTTTTTCGATTGAAATTTGTAGACTGCTGAATGTTGATTAAGTTTTGTTTAAAACATTTTTTTCTCAGATTATCGGAAGTGTTTGATAAATCAGGTTCAGGTTTTGATAATCAATCATTTTTGAAGTAATTGATTTTGTAAACATAATTAAAAATATTTTATTCAAAACTGTGCGAAGAACATAATAGTAATTATAAAAAACAAAAATATAATTTTTATTGTATAAACAACAATAACAATTGACATTATATTATATTATATTGACAAATCACTATTGTCATCACTTTCTTCGTCAACATCTTTCAATATTAATTGTTCGACTACATCATCAAAATGCCAGAGTCTCTTTAAACAATAATAACTTGTGTACCGGAACCGAGCGGGATGTGATTCTTGCACGATTTCATAGAGAAAAGAACGATGATAATAATGCACTTTGATACAATGAGGGCCCATGGGGGACTCGAAAGATATCCTTTACCAAAGATTGAAAACTTTGAAGATTCTCTTTAGTTTATTGAGCATATTGTTATTTCAATAAATTATAAATATTAAATCTTAGAGTACGAGAGATATACTCTAAATACAGACAAATACTATTCATTTGCAACAAAAATGGACACATAATATTAAACAGGTTCTCCAAGAAAAGAGATAATTTTTCGGTGGCAAATAGGATTCATAAAATGTTGATTTTTAAATGCTTGTTCTGATCACAATTTTTAATAAATCTCATTAATTTCGTCGTTTTCGAATGTCATGAACATTTAGGAAGCAATATACATTCAATAAACATCGATTTGGGCAAGTTACTTTTTTACCAAATGAACAGCTAGATCGAACGCGTGGACCAGTGTGCGCCGTGTGCTCTAACTATTCGTAACCGTAGCAATTTTCAGGCAGCTCGTTCCGCCGGTCCCATCGACTGGTGGAAATCCATTTATCCGACGGGAAAATGTTTTCCGAGACGATATTCGGGCGTCTTATTCATTCTTAGACGTTCGCTGCGGTAATTTTACGCTCGGCGCAATATCTCGGATTTAATTAGCCACTCGAGTGAGAACGGAAACAAGTCGCCCCCCGTCCCCCTGCTCCGCGGATCTGCAACTGATGTAAACATAATTGCACACCGGCCTTACGGATTTCCGAGTCTTACGTCTTCTCCTGGCCGTGCGATGAATGCCGAAAGAATTCAGTAGAGTAGAACTCAGCAGGTCGGACCGTTTTCTTCCACTTTCCATTGAAATCATGATCGATTCCCTCGGACGTTGCGAGATGATTGAAGCTGCGAAGCTTCGCCGCGATCATCTTAACACCGCGCCTCATTAAACGCGGGGCTGTTCTATAGTGACATTTTCATACTTTATTAAAAACAATTAATAACGTTTTAATCATAAATTTCATCGAGTACACTTGTTCTCTCGCTATCCCACTGCAATTGTAAAATGAATCTACGGTAATTTCTTTCGAGGTTACAACCGTGCGACGACCACAATTCTTTTCATCTTCACTTAACGACGCTATCATTTTGATCGTTAGAGTAAAGCAATTTCGTTCTAGTATAGTCCGACATTAGTTTCATTGTCGAGGTTAGGTCTCATCCTCTATGCAGACACATAACTCTTCCACGTTGGCGAACATCCGGGCTACAATTGTACTCGAAATGTATAATGACCTACAGGACTGGCAAGGTAATCATAATCCTCCCTGATTACGAACAAGTACGAAGTGATTCAAAATGTTAGTGCTTAATTCTCTCTCTCTCTCTGTCTTTGTAGAAATTCATTACCGCGATTTACAGTCGTTTGTTCTCGTGACGCCTGAACCGAGTGCGTGATATTCACTGTTCATTAATTGTATTGCAACTATTAGGTGTACAAATTCGTTCGTGGCCCCTGCAATTATTATTCGTAACTTCTATATCCAAATTTTTTGGAACCGTCAATTACATAAAACAATTTAAGCACCGGAAACAAAGTAAAATTAGATTACGCATTGAAAAGTACGTCATACTAATTTAAAAAACGGAGTTGACCTTTACATGACCTCTATTTATCGACCTCTAAAATAACTATTAACATGGAATTGTGCTAATTAAATGATGGATATTTATACAGGGTGTCTCAGCTGAGGGAGGCCACCTAAATATCTCCTTTATTTTTAATAGCACAAAAGATATTTATGGCATAATTTAAATGGTATCGAAGGAGGAATATCATAGAAGAACAATTTCTTCTGTCCGGTTATTTTCATAGTTTTGTCAAGGAAAACTTTTTTTTAATTTCATCTTATAGCGGCTGAAAAAATACATTTGAATATGCTTAAGTCATTAACAAGATGGACTGAAAAAAAGTTTGTTTTACCGATAAAAAAATAACGGACTTTGAAAAAACTATGAAAAAATAACCGGACAAATAAAAATTGTTCTCCTATGATATTCGTCCATCGATACTATTTAAATTATAGAATTATGCTAATGGAATTACGACACACTCTTTTTACACAAAGACGGCACAACTACAATAAAACGGTTAACTACTTGCTGGGGTGAAGGGGACGAAGAATAAGAGAATGTTTGCGGGGGGAATAGTCTTCCGCTGCGCGTTCGAGGATGGAAATAAAGAAATAAAGAACGGTTTTGCAACGGGGTGGAAGGTTCAGCAAATCTCTCGCCTAAAATCAGGACGCAAACATGCCACGAGGGGAAGATACGCAAAGTGGCAACCGCTCTACGCGAAAGGTCCTCCCTTCCGCCACCAATTCACTTTCCAACGGTGTTATCATTCCGCGCGCGCGACCGCCATGGCACTCGCGGCGCTCTCTTTATTTATTTTACGAGACCGGCATGCGAGAGCAACGACAACGCGGCAAAAATTGTCTGCCGCGGCTGCGAGCAGCCCACGGTACACCCACAGTTCACCCTCGGCAATATCGTTTCGACATTAAGGAAGCGATTCGCGCGGCCTCCAATTTCTCCTCCCATTTGCGGCCCATTTCCCTGCAGACCTTCTTCCCCGCTTTTACACAGGGTCATAGAGAAAGGAAACCATTTAACCCTCATCCCGCAATTTCACCAGCTTACCCCGCCTCGCCAAATTGACGCGGACCACATTTTCCTCGCAGATTAAAAATTTCTTCGGGGATGCTGGGGGGCACAGCGAGTGCGAAAAGTATTTCAACCCTACAGAAATTGTCGATATTCGAACAATTATAATTTTAAGACACGTACAGTGGCTCAAGGTCGTTGAAGGTTAACTGCGATGACCTTCCTATCTTGTTTGTATGTGAACCAGTGTTCCTTGAATATGTCAATTCGAGAGTAATACGAACATTAATCAATTAAGTGACACGAGTCTGAACAGGTGACTCCAGGTAGAGAAAATGGTGGATTTTAAACGCTGGATTCAATATTTAACCGCTTTGTCCCGGACTCAAGGTCGTTCAATGTAATCGTCTTGTATGTATGTAAACGGTACTGTAGACTAGCTATCCTTTTTTTTTTTGATGGGCCAGGGCCGTTTAGATAAATCCGGAAAACTCATTGCATAGAAAAAAACGATTCAAATTCAAGGAAAATATAAAGGGGTGGTTTCTCAAGATAAAAGTTCCGCTGGACCCTTATTTTTTGAGATAAATTGAAAAATATTCTGAAAAATTGGTGCAAAAGTGGTGTCTCTTCGTCTTTAATGATTATTTAAACATGTTTAAACAATCATAATGTATTAATATCGGATATCACTGTATTCGGGAAAGTCTACAGAATCTTTTGCTGCGACGAAGAATTCAATATCTTTTATAATAACATCATAATATTTGTTTAAAGTTGAAAAATATGCTTTTTTTTCAAAGTCATGTTACCCAAAAACTGTGCGTCTACGCGAAAAATTAAGGACAGATTCGGAATCAGCGTAAAGAACTCTATAAGAACCACTCAATGTAGTAATTGTGGAACAAATTTGGTGTTGGACAGTGATATTAATCAATCAAGTGACACGAGTCTGAACAGGTGATTTCAAATCGAGAAAATGGATATTAAATTTTGCGTTATCCATACTGACGCCGCGATCAGAACAAAGGATTCAATATTTATCCGCTTTGTCCAGAACAGACGTTCATCAAGAACGGAACACCGAGTGCCCTGAAACAAAAATACAACAACCCGTTCTTTTGTCCGCACAGTCAAGGCTGTTCGACAAGGCTCGGCACCGCTTCGCACCGGGGTTTGTTATGTCGGGGTCCGACAGAGAATCGAAAAGGATTGAATTCATTTCAGTCCACGGCAAGAACTTAATTAAATTCGCCATAGGGGGCAGGAAGAGAGGGTGGGGCAGCGCGCTTCATCGAAATTGATCCCGGCGGTGGCGTGCAACGGCCGCGGCGCACGCAAAACCGTGCTAATTATTGTGTCCCCTCATCGAACCGCGTAAACGCCAGCGTGCACGGTGCCAGGGACCGCGCTCGGATTCGCAGCACCCTGCTCATTCAAACAAGAATCAAAGAAAAGAATGCTAGGGTATGATTGTCGAAAATATTGTTCCTAAATTTTTAACTTTTATTCTGAATTGTAACTGCCCATTTTTAATGCATGAAATCTGTCTAGTTGTCGCTCATCTTGCTTGGTTGCTTTCATTATACATTATTCACTATATATTCATTATACTTCGTTGCTTTCATTATAAAGCAGTGAAAAAAAATTGTACATCAATTTTTAAGAATTCGTTGGAAAGGGAAGGCTCTAATCTTCGATTCTGTGCAAGATTTATTCACGAATAACATTTTTTAACGTTTTCATGGAGGTTTAAATTTTAAACATTTTTTAGGAGATTTGGTCTTCAATTTTCCATTCGCTACGTCGTGTAAAAATGTCTTCAGGGAAAATGAAGAATGGCATGCGAAAGTATAATCCTCAAGCTTTACAATGAGCTCAAGTTTGTTGCTGTGCGATTATTTTTTACGAAGTTACGACTGGTTGAAGATCGTCGATTTCTCGAGAATCTGAAATGTTGAAGACTGTGGACTTAAAATTGGAGTCAATTCACAAACTCCTTTCCATGAACATTGGCTGGTCCACGCAATTTTTTATCGAGCGACGCCTGGTGAATGAGACACTTTCCAGAAGGTCCACGCCGCCGGTCAGCTCAGTAAAAGGAGTCAATTTGATTTCCCCGACCAGTTACTCGAGGAAGTTCGCGGAGTTGGAGGGAATTGCGAGGCAATTCGTGGAATTTTCGGCGATCTTCGGGATCGATTTGCAAGCTGCAATATTCTTCGCGGAATGTAGCCGGGCAGCGCAGCGGTCGCAGCCGCATCGTGAAACAAATTCGGCCCCTCGTTTTCCGGGGAAACAGCCGTCGAAACGACCGGCTGACCGTACCGTACCGTGCCATACCGTACGCGCGCGTATATCACTGTGACGTGGCCTCGGTTTATATTAAAGATTTCGATAACCGTTCCATCGTGAAGTGAACTCGAGCGGGTCGAGTCGCGCGCGCTATCACGGCACCGAGCTTCGAATATCCGAAACCGTTCCCCGGTCTGCGAAACGTTCGACCGCACGGTATCCGATACCGCGCGAGCCCGACCCGTGGACACGCCGATTCTCGAATCTAATCGCGGCTCGACCCAGATAACGGCTGACAGAAGCACCCGGGCTTTCTACCGGCAGGACGTGCACCGCGATATTTGGTATTCGTCCGCGATTAAATTAAAGGCGCTCTCGCACCCTCCCTCCCTTCATCCCTCTCCTCCTCTTTCACTCGGGAATATTCGCGAGGAAATTATTCGAATATATTGCGAAATTGATTCGTCGTAACTTCGGTTTATTTTTGAAACGCGCTGTGGCCTGATAGGCGATTCCCGCTACCGCTGTATGTGGAAAATTGTGAATGTTCAGCTTTGTTCTGATATAAGACGTATTTCGGATCACTTTCGAATAACTGGACTGTGGGTCTTTATGCAAAAACATGCTGCATCGATTGCAGGAAGCAAGAGTTGAATAAAAATTAATTTCATACATTGAAAACAACATAACAATGTTGTCAGATTTATCTAATTTTGTTTCTGTTTTATATTCCACTCAGACAATTTTTCCATAAATGCTTAAATACCCACAGTCTACTAACAAGTGTGTTATCGACGACGTGATTGACAAATAAATAATTGAGATCTGAATTATGAACAGTCACTTTCGAATAACTAGACTGTGGATCTTTATGCAAAAACATGCTGCATCGATTGCAGGAAGCAAGAGTTGAATAAAAATTAATTTCATACATTGAAAACAACATAACAATGTTGTCAGATTTATCTAATTTTGTTTCTGTTTTATATTCCACTCAGACAATTTTTCCATAAATGCTCACAGTCTATTAATAAGTGTGTAAATTATGAGACCTAAGTTTTGTTCCGATATAAGACGATGGCTCGGAGCTGGCTCTCACGAACAGTCTTGCAAATAAACAAAAGGGACGGCGAACGAAAGGAAATAAGTCTGAATTTGAAAAGTAGTAAAAAAGTCACGTCCGTATCGTAAATTCGATCGAATGTATTCCGAACAAAATGTGATCCATCGAATGAACGGGTGGCCCGGAGCTTTCGTTCTCATTTCCGAGTGATTTCGAAAATTGGTTAAGCGATAAAGCAGCCTCGCATTTCGAATCGAGTGCTCCGCTCTTCGATGTTTCTGAACGCTATTGATTCCCCTACACCTTTACCGATTTTCTCTCTGTGTCGAACGAGAATTAGGCGCCATTCGATTTTTCACCCGTAAAGTTCGCCGTGAATTTCGAAATGCGCATCGTGCCATCGTGAATTGCTAAATCGAAATGTAAATAAAGACAGAAATTTCGAATTCGGTTATACTTTATGATAGCGTTTGATCATCGGGGCCCCGGTCGTTTCTGCTCGAGCACTAAACGCGGCGAAATAGAGCCGTTAAACGTAATTGTTGGCAAATATAATGTGCGCTATTCCACGGTCTATGCTCGCCGTTATTCTATACCGGCACGTGGAACGAGCAAACAATGGTCGGACCCGACAAAATTTCAATTACGAATTCAATCATCCGTTCTACGGTTCGAACGGGAGCTTAAGAATTGACAGAGACAGTCGAGCAATTTTAAATACAGAGTGATTCGATTGTTACGGGCTGTATCTTTACTTTTCATCTGGTATTCATTTTAAAATGACTCCAACGCCACTAGCCAGGGAAAAACGACCGACACAATCTTGTAGGGTTTATAAAAAAACAACACAACCTAAAATAGAAGTTTTTAATTTTTCGTATTTATAATAATTCAATATTACAAAAAAGGATAACATAAGGTACATACATAAAATTATGAAATAAAAAATTAACAAAATTATACCCTTAGAAAATCACAGAAATTAGCAAATGTTTTATATTTATGTAAATTATTATTTTACTTCTTTCTTTGTTTAAGGAAATATGACTTCAAAAAGCAAAGAACATCAATGGATTTATTGCTTAGTCGTGTCCTTATTTTGGACACAAAATTACCAGAAATAGAAAAAACTCGCTCACTTGCTACTCAACTGGGCTTAATTGTCTTTAAAGCATGAAATAATAAATCTAGATTTTTTGTTCATCTATTTATAGCCTCTAAGACCAAAAACTCCTACTTTAATGTTTGAGGACTAGACGAAGTTACTTCTTCAGGTTCTTGCAGTGTATTTCTATAGCATTTTTCATCATAGATATGTCTTGATTTTATTCTTCGTCATTTTCTTTAACATCGCAGTCATCTTCTGTAGAATAATCTTTATATAATCTTGGTAATATCCGTCCGGATAACTTAATAATGTCAGTTTTTGTAGCTAATGGAAGAAATTTACTAGATAACAATGTTACCAGACCTTTCTCCGGTATATACAACCTGCTGTGTACTTTTTACTAACATTAAAATCATTATAGTGGATTAATTTGTGTATAAATATAAAACCAGTGTTTTTACTCAAAACGGGTTCTTAAAAACCGACAAACCCTACTTGTAGCTCTTCAGAAGCCTAAGATCAACCAAAACAAAGATATATTACAATTGCGTCTGTATAGTTAATTTCTATATTCTATTATATTATTAATGAATTATAAGAATTATTAGAAATATATATACAGTATTTACTAGACTGCGGATCTTTATGCATTCATAGCAAAATTGCCTAGATGAAATTCAAAATTCTTGAAAAATCTTCAAAATTGAAGATATTAATATGTGATTTCTCCTCTGTTGAAATCATTAAGGGAAGAAATAGCAATCAATTTAATTTCCATTTCTCGCAATCGATGCAGACAATTTTTATTTTGCATAAAGATCCGCAGTCTGGTACATAATTTTTTGAAGCCTTCCAAGAGACTGGTTCATTCGCGATCTATGGATCCTCCGAGGTTCTCCGTGACGAGTATTATACGACGCAATGGAAAATGAATTTTGGCTTTGAAGACCGTCGTCAAGGTCATTTTTCCAAAAAAGAGAGAATTTTCCAAATCTCCACCGATCCAGAGATGTTTCTACTGTTTCTATTGTCACGGAGTTGAATTGGAGACTACCGTTTTGCGTATTACCGGCAAGTGTACCCCAGCGGCGGCGAATAAGTTCTAAGAGCTTAACGTGAAGTAATTCCCGCGATAGTAACGATCAATTAAGTGCATCTGGAACATCCTGTTAACGCAGCGACTACGCAGCTACAGCTCGAGCCAGCCACGATTACGCCGTTCCGTGGATGAAAGCGCATACCGGTGCGCCAGACGAGAGTGTTGCCGGCGAAAATTGCCGGCGAGAATAATGTTTGATCCAATTTACATTCGTCTCTGCGGGGCTGCCTTTGGTATTCGGGTTTGCCGCGGAACCGCTCTCGTCTAGGAGGTATCATTATCGTTACCGTGGCCGAAAGAGTGCGCAATTAATTCCATTCCGCGGCAGATATCATTAGTTTCGCCGGTGGTAGAATCGTTCCTGGAATAGAATACCGGTCAAGGATACCCGGGATTCAATGCCGAATCATTGATTCCGGAAATGAAAACCAGGAGGGAGAGAGAGAGAGAGTTCATGGCCGATGGAACGCGAGATGTTTCCTCGAGGGATCCAGGCTGGAACGGCGGCACTGCTCATCGAGACGCGTAAGACAGAAACGGCCTATTTCTGCGCCGCCTAATGAGAAGCCACTAGATCCTTCTGGCTCATTAGGCGAAATACCCGACCGAGAGAAGAAACTCGCGAGACACCGAGTCACGTACCGCAGCACCGTCTTCTGGAGAGAAAAGACTCCCCCGAGGACCACCGATGTTGCCCCTCCGACTGATCGATTGTCTGCACACTTTCGATTATCGATTCCACGAGATTGATTACTTTCGAACTTCCTCGGACTGTCGGTTACGTTACGGATGCGACGACAGATCAGGGGAATCTGTTACCCCCTCTCTGACCTGAATAGTCACGTGACATCGTGACGCACGCACGACAGAGACGCAGCGTGGGGGCAATAAGACTTAATCTGGCTGTAAGACAGAACTGAATATTTTCAACTAGTAGGACACATGGTAGCCATTTTTCCAAAAGTAATGCGGTGAACAAATTTTTAGTGAAAATTGTTGCTATTGGAATATTGGCGATAGAATATTCCACGAGATTGATCACTTTCCAAGTTCCCGGACTAACGGGGGAACTTGGGAAGATTATTGGAAATTAGATTACGGATGCGACGACAGATCAGGGGAATCTGTTACCCCCTCTCTGACCTGAATAGTCACGTGACATCGTGACGCACGCACGACAGAGACGTAGAGTGGGGGCAATAAGACTTAATCTGGCTGTAAGATTTAATATTTTTAACTAGCAGGACATGTGGCAGCCATTTTCTCAGAGGCAATGCGGGGAAAAAATTTTGTGTGAAAATTGTTGCTATTGGAACATTGATGAGGTGCATTCGATCTCGAATTCGAGTAATGCAAAATTAGCTACCAGAGTTCTCACGGTCTCTCCGGTAGTATCGATTTCAGGTCGCCGTTGAATCGGTTAATTACATAAAATCAGCCAGCAGCAGATAAGTTTACCGCGTCGATGCCGGTGGAGCACAATTAGTATTTCCTTGAATTATACCGCGCGGTCACATACATTACGACCGGTCTGGATTTACTGGCCGATTGTAAATCGCTGACCGGAAATTTCATTTTCGCTTGGGCTTTTTGCGCGTGTGGTTTATACAGCCCCATTCATTTATATCGATCGAGACACGCGGGAAAACATTGAATGCCCCTAAGAATAAAGATAGCCTAAGACAACTATTCGTGCTTCCATTATATTTCACAAGATATTTATAAAAACTTCATTCCCCAGCTTTAAAATAAAATTTCATTTCAATTAAAATGTTTGTGAAAATTGTACATATATTGAAATGGAAGTGCCTGTAGAAATTCGCTATCGAGATTCCAATTTAAAATCCACCATTGTTATTATAGATCCATAAAATTCGAGTTACTTAAATAAAGCGCTATTTAAACCAGTAAAATTATTACGCGAATTCTCTCTCTCTCTCGCAGGAGCATGCTTTAAAATAAAATAACATTTTAGTGGAAATTGTAGTCTGTAACGAATGGCCTGTTCGTTTGTCCCGCACTGTATACACGGATTCTCTAAAGAAATTAAACGGGCAAACGAACTATGTATCGAAATGGAAGTGACTCCAGCAATTCGCCATCGAGATTCTAATTTAATCTACCATGCTTAAATGAGTGGAATGGGCCTGGAGTTCCATAAATCTGGTATGTTTGTTATAACACGCTGGCGGAACCAAAAAACGGAAGATAGAATAAACATAGTAGAAGCGCAGCAGCGTTGCAAGCACGGACCACTCTCCAGCTTTAATTCATTGCTCTGGGTAAGCAAGATATGTAGGCCATCCGTAACGTTTACACTTCAGATAAATGTTGTCTGCCTGGCGAAAGCAGAATTTCGAGAATTAAGAAGGAATTCATTAGAACGGGTTGATGATTCGGAAGTAGGGCTTGTGTGCCAGATTTATTACCAGCTTCGCTGCGTAAGCAAAATTATAGTCAGAGTGTGGAGAGTATTTGTTCAAATGTTCTTTTATTCTCATCAACTGGATAACTCGATGCGAAAAGCGTGTGTGTACTCGAACATTTACTCGATATTAATCAGATCGATTGACATGTGCAAATTGAAATTAATTTCGTGCAGAAAGTATTGTCAAAAACGCTGAAAATCGCTCAAGCTTAAACACTCGTAACTTTTGAACCAATGATCTCCCAGGTTTAAAATTTGGATTTTTTGCACATTTTAACTGAATCTACTGAATTCCGCAGGAAAAAGGAAAAAGTTTCTGGCTACCCTAGGCACAGTGCAGTCCAGAAATCTTTTTGCTGAAATTCTGGTGGACAATTGTATAAACTGTTTTGTATATTGTAATTTTGTATAAACTGTACTGTGTTCTAAGTTCCTCAAGTAATTACTGAATACTGTTAAATGCAATGGCGGAATAAAGCTCGAAGAAAATATCGTTCCGCTAATAGGTGAGGTTTTGTCTGGACTTCCGCGACACTTTCTAAAACGGAGAACGGGTTGAACAAAAAGGGGCGATTCCCGTGTAATTTCGCGAATATCGTTCCTCGTTTTGTGGGTCCCGCGGGCTGAAAGACAGCGCGAGAAGTCGTTGAACAAGCCGGTTCGTCGAAACATTAATTAAACGGCACGGAATAGGACGAAACTGCCGGGGTAGGGGTCGCGACGCGCGTTTAATTTAAACCAAGAAAAATCACCGGTGTCCTGTAGCTAGCATCTAATTAACTCGAACCACGACGGTTCTTTCAGGTCTCGTTTTTTTTTTTCTTTTGCGAGCGGGCCGGGTTGGGAACGCGGACAAAGCCCGGGTCCGGGCGCTTTGTTTCGCACAAAAGCACACCGGCCGCGGGGAAAAATAATGGAAAAATGTAATAAATCGCGTGATTAATTAAGCCACATTTCCCGTTATTCGCGGAACCTATCCGCCGAGACGTGACGTCCATTCTTAACGACGGGACGCGCGTTCCGTCGCGCCATCGTCCATTATTTACCAAGACGACCGACAACAAGAACTCTCGTCCGGGGGCAATTAATAATCCACCGATGCCCGACCGATGCAGCGCGATGAAAATACTGCGTCACGCTCTCGAACCGTCAGATTTCGAATCGATAAATAATTAACGCGATATCTTCGCCATTATTCTTTACCACCGCGCTGGAGCTGACACAGTTCCTTGCGACCTGTTAAATATTACATATCTCGCGAAGAAATACCCACTCTAATTTTTCTAATATTTTTGCTATCCTGTGTTTCATCCACTCGTTTCTGTCATAATCAGACTGAGGATCTTCATGCATAAAAAGTATGTTTTCCATCGATTGTGGACAGCAGGAATAGTATAAAAATTGACTTTATCCCTTAACGACTTTGTTTGTTTGAATTCTTTAATTTCTTCATAATTGCGTAAATAAATAGTCAAGATACATAAACTTTTTCAAAATATCTTCAAATAACCTCAGGAACATTTTCGCGACACTAAAACTTCGTGACTAACATTTTCCCCATAATATAACCCACACCTAAAGTATTCGAGGTAGGTGAAATAACTTAACCCTTCCCAGAAAAACGGAACTCCCTTGCCCGAGTAGGTTCACAAAGTTCCGGGATGTTTATTTCAAGTACTTGCCGCTTCTCTTTTCCTTTTCTTGGACTGGGAAGAAGACCTCTGCTAATTTCGACGAGCACCGGGGCTCATCTGAACGGTAACCAAGAGAAGGTCGTCTCGTTTCCCGTTCGCAAACCGGTTCGCAAATTGAAAGAAACTGTTTTCGTATCGAGCGTGACTCTCGTTGAAGATGCTGCCTGCCTCGGTATATCCGGGGGATCGACTTAGCGAGAGATCGTCGGGTTGAGCTGGCAATCAGAAGTGTCAACAGTTTCATTGTGTACGCAACGCGCAAACACGAGCAGGCTTACAAGATCGATTATCGAGGAGAGGATCGCGTTCGAGTCGCGCACCCCTTTTCGATCGAATGTCACGACATTTCCTCGGCAGCTCCATCCCCCCGCCTCTCCCCCCCCCCCGTTGATTAAGACGCCGCGACGAACGGTCTTCGAGCAGTTTTTAATGAACTGGCGTTTCGCGAAATGGTAAATTGATTGGAACAAAGGGGGAGAGTGTTTGTGAGAACAATAGCTTTCGCGAGATCAGACTCGACACGGGGGGTCAATGGAGGCACTATTAATTACGGTGGATCCGTCGATACCGGTGCAATTAGGCAGTCGACGAATCTGAGGAGCTCTTAAAATTAATAAGGTGTGTTGGAACCAGTGCTGGGCCAATTCAAATAATAAGTATTGGAAATAGTAGTTACAATACATTTATTCAAATGAAGTAGTATATTTCAGTATTTATTTTGTTTCTTAGTTCTACATAGAAAAATAGTTGAAAATATCTATTTATTACAGATGTATTAAAGCTATTAATTGAAGTAACATTTGCTGTGCGATATTTTGGAAATAATTATTTGAAATAATAGTTTTCGTAGAATGTATTAGGAATAAATATTTGAAATAATATTGTTTTAAGGATATATGAAAATTAATTACTTCAACTAGTATTTAAAATGACATAGTTTTGGAAATAATCTCAGAAAATATTTTTATTTTTATTTCAAATACTATTTTGCCCAGCCCTGGTTAGAACACAGCTGCACCGTCACAGTCGCCAGATTAAAACTTGTTTTCCCCCTCTACGACGCCGTGGTCACGTGACTAATCCGGTAGTGACAGAGAGGGGGCAAGTATTCCCTTCAATTCGTTTTCCATCGAACTAGGGCCTCGTTATTCTTGCATAGAACAGTGAAAAAAAATCGCACATCAATTTTTAAGAATTCTTTGCAAAGGAGAGGCTTCAATCTTCGACACTGTGGAGGATTCATTCAGGAATAAAATTTTTTAATATTTTTGTATGGGTTTCAATTTTGAACATTTTTGAGGAAAACGGGTCTTCAGTTTTTCGTCCGCTGCATCGTGTAGAAATATCGTAGGAAGAAATAAATGACGGGATGCGAAAGCAGAATTTTCAAGCTTTAAAACGAGTCCAAGTTTGATGCTGTACTATTGTTTTTTACGGTATTACGCCAGGTTGAAGATCGTCGTTTTCTCGATAATCAGAAATTTCTTGTATTTTGTTTTTCGATGGATTTCGGAAAAATTGCAATTGGTCGGAATTGCGGGGAAAATACTGAACGTTGTTTTTCCAACTATTTTTGCGTGTGTCTATATTGGAGATTTGAAAAGTTCATTTTGTTTGCCGAACATCTCTCGTTTTACCAATTCAATTTGACCAATCGCTGTAACGATGCTTCAACTATTCCACGATGTTTGATAACATTAAAAGTGTGATTCCACTGTAAAATGATTTGTGAGGTAAACAGAAAATTAGCAATTTTCCACATTCATCAACAAAGCCGGAAGAAAAACGTGTCGTAACGGCACGAGGGACGGTCAAGTACTAAAACAACAGTTTCCAACAAATTTTCATCATGGACCCTTCTCACCCGGATAAAAACTTTCATCACTCCCGAGTGGGATATCAATCATTTCCGAAACTTTCTTTAAATGAATGTTTCATACTCATTTTAAACTATTAATTAGAGCTGGGAAACTAATTTGAGCAGAAGCTGGTGAAAGCGGCCACGCGATAATCGATTCAAAGTCGCTCGGAAGTAGATATGGCCAGTAATAAATCAGCGAACGGTACGAGCTCTTTTAACGAATTTTATTTTCTGCCAGACGAACGTGTCCCTGAAGTTTAAACGATTTTCTTGGCTTCCGAGTTCTCTCTCTCTCTCTCTCTCTCTCTCTCTCTTCGAGGTTTAGCCGTGCCGCATACATTATAGCGAAATTACGCGAACGTCAGATGGTAGGACGGCACCAGACTCCCACAGAAGTTCATTCCCTCGTCGTCGCAGATCCGCTTCAACGGTCTGTTGATCCGTTTCCCGAACGTGTTTCGCCGAACATCGCCGGCAAATTCGACGAAAACCGAGACAGCGAGCACGGTTGTCGAGATCTGTTCAGGCGACTGCAGCATCCCCGATGACCATAACCGCGAGAACCACTACGCGCCCCCCCCCCCCGTCCATCGCCTAGCACATTTTATCCCGGCCCATTTCGCGGAGGCAGAAAGCCGGTTGACATCTTTTCAGTTCGCTTTTTTTTCTCACCGGGAAGAAACTACCCGAGCTCGATGTCTCGAGCTTTTCTTTCGCGGCGTATCTCCTTATCGCGTTCTAAAATATGCACGCGACCGCGATTCTTCTATGTCGTGGAAAATCGCTCGATCGAGGCGGAGACCGGGGAAAAAGAGACCTGCAGTGTCTCCTCCGCGAGATTATTGTCTCGGGAAAAGATATTGTTTGAGCTGATCGAGAACTTACAAATATACCGAGACGGAAATAAGTCTAGAAGATGCTGGAACTCAAAAATCTACCCCCTGAGGGGTGAAATCTCTAAATGTGAGATTATTGTTTATTGTATTAGTGTGTTTAACGCAGCGGCAAAATTTATTTTGTTTTGAATCCTTCGTGGGCAACCTGGGTCCAACAGATATTACTACTCTTGAATTTCTTTCTTTCCAACATTTATTTATTCCCGGTAATGCTTCTCGAGCATTTGAGGCGCAACATTCGGAAATGTTAAATTAATTCAGTGTTATAGTCGTCTGAAACACTGCATCATTTAAGATATTTCCAGATCAATACTCAGTTCGGACCATGGCGGTCGCGTCGTTAGTATTCAGTTTACAGTAATCATCAAATTCATTGCACAATACTTCATTAACCGTGTAAATATACATTCGTGTACGTATTAAACATTAATTGCGCAGTGATTTAAATCGCAAATCCGTGTGCGACACATATTTCATAATTCGCCTGCAGATGTTCATGCAAATTCCCATTTTTATACGCAATTTTCAGAAGTTTTGAACAAGAGCTAACCAAAATTAACGCCGAATATTATTCAAATTTTGATCTCGCCGTTGCTTGGTAATATTTGACAAGTTGAAATGTTGCAATTAAATGTGAAATGTAGCAACGGTAATGAAGTTGGATATTTAGCAAAAGTCATTATTTGTCTTCGGGTTTTTATGCAAAATAAAAATTGTGCAGTTCAATTGTAATAGATAGAAGCTAAATGAGTGTTGCAATTTCTTTAATGTATCTGCAGGCTTGTTACTGACTGATTTATTTTTATTACAATTTTGTGGATTCATTCATTGTTATCATAAATCCATAAAATTCGAGTTATTTAAACAAAGTGCTATTTAAACCAGTAAAATCATTACGCGGATTCAGAAACATATCCTTTCACCCGTATTTTCGGAATTGCCGCAATATTTATTTCCCACACAGTCTGTTAATAACGTTAAACAACAATCGGTCCTCTGGCGTTCGACTGCGAATAAAATCCGCGGTTGCATCACGGGGGAAAAAAAATCGTTAAACATTTTAACGAGGAGTCATTCTCATTACGAGTGACGGGGAAGTGGGACAAAATGTAAAATCCCTGTCGTCCGAATAATTAGAGTAATGCATCATTTATTTGGGCCGCCAGAGCGGGTTCTTATGAAGCGTGCAGTATGCGCGCATAGTATTTAGCACAGAGGTATGTGTGTGGGTATGCAGTCGGTGGTCGATGGAGCAGTAAAACCGATCAGGCTACGGTCAGCCGTCATTCGGTCGGTGGAAAAATCGTTTACCTTGTGAATGAAGCGAGAGTGCAGGTCAGTGAACAATTCTTGAACATTGTCAAATATTGGTGTCGCGCTAGTGAAAGTGAAAGCTAGTTCGTCGTCGTGCCGTCCTACCTCTTCTCGTCACTGACCTATTCTCCGTTGGCCGGTTTTGATCGCCGGGTTTAAAAGTAATAGAGTCGGGCCGCGTGCTCGATCGAGGCCACGATTATATTAATATTTCACCGAACAATGACCGGGGATCCGGGCGTGTTCCATTTGTCAAGCTTCCTTTCCCGACGCGATTCGCGCGGGACCGTGAACCAATCAGCTGTCACGACGTACACAAAAGACGCGTCCGATGACAGGCCAGCAAACAAGTGGCAGATTAATTTCGGGCTGACAGTTTAATTGCTCCGGCCCGGATTAAACGCGCGCCGCGGAAGGGCCAGCTGGACATTTTTCACGGCCAGCCGAATAAATAACGCTGTTCTGACGAACGGACGAGTTCCCGTCACTCTGGAATTTCAATTTTCACCGTCATCCGCGCCCCGAGAGCCGATATAAAACATGCAGAGAAACACCGTGACGCACCTCTCACCCCCTCCCCTCTTTTACCAACCCCCCCTTCCCCCCGTGCCACAGCCAGAGTCGGCAATTTTTCAGAGACCCGAAAAACCGTTCACTCTAAAAATAGCACAACACCACTGGCAGTTGATTCCGCCGTCGATGGAGTTAGAACAATATGGTACGTGGTTGTAACAAAATTTCTAAAAATTTCGATGGACACATTCTGGTTATTACCACGGTTATATTAGCTTGCCTAGTTGTCGCTGTTGTCGTATGCGTCAAATCTTGTAATCGAATTTTAAACCACTTCCTGATGAATTAGACTTGAAACTGTAAACATAGCTCAAAACTGGATGACAATGCAATATTAAAAAACAAATTTTAATAAAAGCTGTGCGTTCAGGCGAAAAAAATTTTAATATTAATCGTCACACCTGGTCGCGCGACACTCGGTAGTACGTGATCGCGTTCAGCGATCCCCACTCCGCGCGCCAGCGCTCCCTACTCCACTACGCGTCCCCAGTCCGACGCATCCCCACTCCACTGACCCATTTCGCACCGAAGGAGTTCAGTCAGAGTGGTGTTCCGTTCATTCAGTTCCATTTCGGAAAATTTCGGACTCCATCAAGAAACGTCCTCTCTCGGAGTCATCCCCTCCTTCTATCTCGCGTATTTCCATATATCTTGCGTTTCTATATCTTACCATTTCATATCAGTATTACTGTATCTTGCGTTCCATTTTAAAAAGACGAAAAAGTAGAAAATAAAAAAATATATAAGTCTTTTTAAAAACCCCGCTTACATTAAAATGCTGTAAAACGGAGAAAATAATTTTTTTAGACATTAGTCACTATAAATAAAAGCGTGGAGCGCCCACGAAGATTACACGAATATAGTTTAGCGCTCCACGCTTTTATTTATAGTCACTAATGTCTAAAAAAATTATTTTCTCCTTTTTAGAGCATTTTAATATAAGCGTGATTTTTAAAAAGATTTTTTCATATATTTTTTATAAATGTTTATCAAGTAAAAGATAGTCACTGTGCTCAGTAAATCTTGCATATACGAAATCTTAACGGAGTCTTCGCAATACGAATAATAGTGTAGCGTACAATAGTGTTTTCTCACGATATAAGGCGATGGCTGGAGACCGGCTGTCTTCCTATATCGGATGAGGGTACCTCTTCTTTTGTCCCTGAGGTGAGAGTCTACGAGCCCCCATAAAGTTGTCCGGCAGTCCATGAAGTGGCCAGGAACGATAGAAGATGTCGAGCGTGAAATTCCACAAAACAGGTGTTCTTATTTTGAAAGATTTTCTTACTTCGATAGAGTTATCGAAAGAAAACTGTATACGCGGTGTTCTACTCTGATCCGGCGACAGCGCAACGAGCCGCGAGGAAAGTGAAAAGCCGTGGAGCACGTAGGGAAAGATAATATTCTCGGCCGGGCAATAACCCTGTCGAGCCGTGGCCATTTGGCGAAGCAGTTTCCGGCGAGCACGGGGCCGGTCGGACACCTGCGAAAACGGTCGAGAGTTCGCCATTATTGTTTCTGCGAATTGGATTCAGCAAGCTTACGGGACGGCTCTCTCGAAAATCTGCTGGCCGTACGAGCTCGTGTGGTCGTTGCTTGGTCGAGAACGCCCTGAATTGGCGGCCGGGGATTCCACGGGGGTGGTCACCCCTTCTTGAAACTTGCCGGCGACGTTCCCGAGGCGGCATTCGCGTGCACGTTTCTTGCCGGGTCTCGCCTTTTGTCCAGCGAATTAAATCGTTCGCGAACCGGGAATTGGGAAGAATCGCCAGGAAAATGGTGTCGCGGACCGTTCGCGCGACGATTCCCGCCTAAGCCGGCGGAATAACTGCTTCCGGTGGATTATTATCGCCGGCGAACGGAACATTTCTCACCCCTAAATTCGTTTCTGCTGATTGCGTCCCAGGCGAAAAACAAAATGGTAGTTTCGCGGTGCCCGTCTTACGAGGCTCGATCTGGGACAGTGGAGACCCGGGTCAAAGCGTGCACTTGCTTCTGATTAAAAAGCACGCGACCCGAAATGCGCAAGCAGTGGTGTAGGTCAACGAATATCGCGACGAGGTGAATTCGAGCTCGGAAAAGAATCCCGTCGCCGGATCGATCATTCTATCGGTCACGCGGATTTTCTCGAGACTTAATACGATCATCAACTCGCGTCCATAAGTCACCGGATCCTTATTCAAATTTAGATTCACACGATTTTGTGTTATTAACCCCGTGCCGTGTCATTTTCTTTACAGTTACAGTAACGTCTTCATCCCCAAAAATGTCGTGGAAGAGAAAAGAAAATTTATACTTTTTGTGTGGCTGCATTTATTTGAATGCTTAAATATTGATTACTAGACCGCGGACACATCATTTGTGGGAAACAGGAGTTACATAAAAATTCGTTTCATCCCTTAACGGCGTCTATACATTGAAAACAACGTAACACCATTGTTAAATCTTTCTAATATTTTATTGTTTTATATTTCGCCCAGCTAATTTCTCCATAAGTGCATAAAAATCCGCAGTCCATCGATTACGAGAACGAATCAAATTTTATTTCATCTAAGAAGAAAGCCATGGCATTAATATTCGTTAAACTTTGTTGAAATCTTCGTGACGAGTGTGACTCGTTAAAGTACGGCAAGGGGGTGTGATTACTATTTTAGAAGATAAGTCCTGTGATTTATGAATAGGAGTGTACATGAAACATCGAAACCGGTGAGCCGCGACGATAATCGGGAAAGTCGAATTAAGGACACGAACGATCATCGACGGCCAGGCCGTCCGCTCCATTTGCGGGCTCCCCATTTTAAAAACAGTTTCCGAATCGCTGGGAAGAACCCCATTGGCATCGGATCCCGCAGGAATTTCACAGAGTAGCTCTCCGCCGACCTCGGAAAATCTTGGCCCCCCGATTCCTGGGAAACGGTGATGCTGCCGGCATACAGTAAAATGTACCCGCGCGCACACAGTCGAACGGAGAACATGCACCCCGGTACAAGGAGTTCTACCACACGTTGCACGCGGAAGGAACTGCAGCGCATAACGACAACGTCGAACAATAGCTTTCGACCATCTATGTCGATCACGTCGCCTGCACCAACGTCTCCTACCTCCCCCCCAACCATGCGGCAAGATGGGAGCGGTGGGGGAGAGTTTTCTGGTTTCTTTTGTCGTTGAAGAGGCCCGGTCTGAACACCCGACACCAAATCGATATTCCCTATACCGCGTAACAATCGAATTCTGCAGGGAATCTCCTCGGCAAGCGTCTATTCGGTGCTGTCTTATGGCCCTTCGCTGTCCCGGGCTCGTTTCAGCCCGCATCTTCCGCCCCATCGAGCGGGTTTGCCACGATCGAGCTTCTCCCAGAACTATATTGGCTCGTCGCGAACGTCCTGATACCGTTTTATCTTTAATTTGCTCTTTATTACCATCGTTTTCTGCAACTGTTTGCATAGATAGCCTCTCGAGGTCCAGGAACAATGCAGTTCTATTCTCGGAATAAACAAAAAGTTGGTATTTTGAGCTTTTGAGTGACCTTGAATGACCTTCATAATAGATCATTGTATCCGACCGGAAACACGCTATCTAAATATAAATAAAACACCGGGCCGTTCCATTAAAAAAAAAAACAGAGTTGCCCTTGCCCTACGATTTATTTTACGGTTTCAGTGACTTGAAGTTTTTTGGTAGATCGGAATTTCCTTTGAAATTGTATGCCTGTATACATATTAGTAGACTGCTGATCTTTATGCAAACTAAAAAATGTTTGCATTGATAAATAAACATTTCTTTCTTCTTTTAATTATCTTATTAAGGTGAAACTGATACACTGGTGGCCTTAAATATTTTTAATATGTCCACTGTTTTTTAAATTGTACGTACCCATTTTTGTCATAAATGCATAAAATCCGCAGTCTACATATTAGTAATAAAAATTAGTTTTATAGGAAATTTAGTAATAACATTGAATTAATATGAAATTTTATACAATTTAATATTATTAGTTGGGTATGTTCTCCAATAGCTGTATATTAACGAACACCGGCTAAAACGACCGGTTCCAGGTTTTTTATTTTACAATTAGAAAAGTAATAAAACTGATTTCATAAGAAACGTTTGTATAGGTATCGTTAGTAGTGCACGTATTACAATAGGAGCCGTACACAAAGTCTAAATAAAATCAATCTTCTCATTTTTATAAGGGAACATGTAGCAGTTACTTTTGAGGCTCGGTAGGTTCAGTGTTAACAAAACCAAAATATTGGGTTAGCAAATAAGATCGTTCGGTTTTTTACATTGGAATAAATCACAAAAACCGAACGAACTTATTTGCCAACCCAATAGAATTTTATTTCGGTTTAAAGGAAATTATAAACATACATTTTTTATCAGAATCTGTTCAGAATATTCAGCACGAGCCAGACACGATATTGTAAGGCAAGGGGTTAACCTTCATATCACCTAGACGCCTCTAGTTACAAACAGAATTAGTATAAAATTGTGAGGTTATGATAAAGTCATAAAATACCAAGGAACGTTAATTCTCGTATTGTCGGGTTCCAATCTAAAATCCGGGAATTCCAGAGGGATTCCTGTGTGACTTAATGATGACTTCAGAGACTCTTCGGTGTCACTGAAGATACCCACAGTGTCTCCATAAACTCTGGGTCACTGGGGAGACTCTCCGTGGTCAATAGGGATAATTTGAGACTCCTCTTGCTCGATGGAGATCTCCTGAAGATCTATTCGAAATCCACGCTGGATGCTTTTCAGTAGCCTCTAAACACCCTTAATCACAGACTTTCCGATAATTTTAGTTTTGTGAATAATATGTTAGTGTTCTCGGCGCAACGGTTCGATCAACTAATTAAGAAAAAGCAAATTTTGCACGTTAACTTAAACTTTCAACGTTTCCATCCATGTGTGGATCCTTTTCAAGAAAGTAGAAAAACTGCGTTTGCTTTATGGAAATCTTAAAAACGGAATTGAAATGTCTTAATACATGTTGTTCTTATGTCGTCGAACAAGCTACTGTTTGGATAGTTTAGATAGTTAGAGTATAACACAGCAGTACTGGTCATTTTTTTCTCGTTTGTGTATTATTCGTTCTATTTCTCCCACAAGTATAGTTCCTGAATAAAAATATATTCTGTTATTCTAGTTTGTTATATTTCTGCAGTTCAATCAATATATCAAACGAACTGAAAAACTGCACAGATTTTATTTATTTAGTTCTGTAGGCGGTAAATTTCATTTCCTTCTATTTTTCTTCTTTTTATTTAGAAGGTCTCGATGAAGACTTTGATTCTGAGAGAGTGCACTTAGGTTTATAGCAGTATATACAAACCTAATAAATAGACAGCGGTTATTTATGCAAAATAAAAATTGTCTACATCGATTGCCAGAAATAAAAACTAAATTGAATGTCATTTCTTCCCTGAATGATTTTAATAGAGGAGATATCATATATATTGACATCTTCAATTTTAAAAATTTTCTATAAATGCATAAAGATAATAATTACAATGATAAAAGTAGCGTTTAAATTTTCTATGATACTATATAGTCTCTAGAGTCAAAATTTTGTGCAGTGTTTATTGTAAAATGTCGAAGTTGAACAGCTATACCAAAACATGGACACCGGAGAAATCAGTTTTGTGGGAATTCGATGTTCGTATTTTACCACGTTTTTTTTTGTACATTAGCCAATTAGTGTATGAATGAAATGAACCGAAGTAACGAAGGTAACTGAAGTCGATCCTTCAAAAATTCGCGGAGAGTGGAATGGGTCGGCGGCTACTGCGGCAAGAACGAGGATAATATTATTCCCGCGGGACTGTTCGAAGTACTCTAACAAGCGAAGAAAAATTGTTGAAATAAACGGGGGCTGGCCATCGATCATCCGTGACGTCCGCTCGCGGGCAAAGTTTCATCCGGCACTCCGGATGAGCCGGCATTATCTTCTTTTGCGGACAAGAGCGCAACGGGGTCGGCGCAATCGTGGAAATTTAATTGGAAAAGTTTCGCGGGGTGGCGTGCCCCTCTCGAATCGCCAAGTACTCGCGATGTATCGGCTCGCGTTTCAATCCTGGATCATGGCCCGGAAAACTCATCGGTGGAACGCGTGCCCATAAATCGACGGTGTAATATTCTAGCCGATCTACTAGGCAGAAAAGGGTTCCCGAGTTAGTCGAGAGCCACTTCGCGCCCGTTATTTCAAATCTAAATGGAGAAAAACCGCCGATTAAACGGCCAACAACTTTCCACTTTACGAGCGCAACATTCGCCGTTTTATGAAAAAAAAGAAAGAAAGAAAACAGAACCGCCGGAACCAACATATCTTCCGGACGGGCGGAGCTTCTCGAGCCAACGCTCGAAAGTTTGCGATCTTCGAGCTTTATCGTATCACAGTTTTAGGGATGAACGCTCGCTAATTCACTTCTCCCTCCGCGAACGACGTGAACATACGGCTCCATCGAATATTTCTAGGTTGAATGTTCTTCATTTATGCGAAGGCTGGAACGAAACTTCATCATCATTTTTTAAGAGAACCGTTGAGTTTCGAGACCCGTGCTTTCTTTGCCACTTTTCATCCTTCCGACGAGTAGAATAAGACGCGATCAAATTATTATTAGAGATTATTATAGTATTATATAAAATTATTTTCAGCAAAAATATTCAAAATTCAAATAAAATTTTAAATACGCTTTCCATGAGATCGTTTCATCGATAAGGTGGAGTGGGGTAAGTCCGCCCTAGTTTTTGCGAAGTTGGACTTTAAACCGATGTATTTTCAGTGTCTGGTATGTAAAAACTTAACGTTCTCGGTATCAAACTCTTGCCGCAGTTATTACTGATGAATTAGTATTATGTAGGATTCTAATTTTGCTTGAAAATTATCATTTTGATAGGATATTGTCAAACTGTCAACTTGGACGCACTTGCCCCGAAAATGGGGCAAGTCCGTTTCTGAGAGTTATAAATTCTTTCGAACCTTGTTTCAAGTGCTACGGGGCAAGAAAAGAATTATTATCAAGCCTGCTACAAAATGCTTTTTATTGCATTAAATGTATTGTTTAGTTTTATAGTTACCCATACAGTACGGACTTACCCCGAGTAGTAATATTTACGGGGCAAGATCATCTTAGTGTTTTTCTCAATAAATTTCAAAAAGTACAATATGAAAACGGTATATTTAATGTAAACCTACATCAATATTAGTTGTACTCTTACCTAAAATAACAACACAGAATATATTAATAACTTGCAAACTATTGCACGTTCAGGGTAACCTCAAAGTTGTACGTGTACCTCGCACGTGACTGTTTGGCATTGGTTGATTTAAGCGAGGAAAACACTATTTATTCTTGGGCGACATCTATGTAGAATAGTTCATACTAACATAAACTACATGAATAAATAGAAGCTAGAGAAATTTCGTTTATATTATAATAAAAATAACCAATTAACGGAATTGCCCCGTAGACGGACTTACCCCACTCCACCTTACTTCGCAATCTCTGATTGCGATTCATTGTTGACAACGAACGATAAGTTCATTGTGCTGGCAACTTATTGACAGTCCAACACCATCGAATAAAATATTGTATTTTATGAATTCGCTAATAAGTAAATTCGCTATTTAAAATGCGCTATTACGGTTTTGTCAGATGTAATCGGTTATTGCAAGGGTTCCGTAACTTTCGAACGTTGATGGAAAGTGTCGACGTCGGTTTCGGTCGAGTTTGTGTAGCGTTGAGAACGCAATCGATGAAGCGTAACATCAAACAGACCCGCGGTCGATCAAACGGGCGAGCATTTGCCGATTTTCGCCGAGGCCTCCGGGCAAATTTCTAATTGCGTTTGCCGGAATTCCGGTAGCAGTCTTTCGGTGGCGGTCGCGCGCGATCGCCACTTCGAAAGGGTACACAAGTATATACACGGCGGGAAACGTAATTTGCCTCTTTGACAGCGTGCGCAACCAGGCCAGGCCAGATTCGAATGCAGTAACAATGCTTCCACAATGTACGGATTCGCTCCGTTTCCTGAACAATACCGCTAATCAGGCAACTTCCTCCTTCACCGGCGTGGCCGTCCGACTTCGTGTCGGACACGTTCGTTTCATCCACTTTCTGTCTGTTCCATTTATCGTTGATACTTGATTCTCCGATACCCTTAACAAGTTTCATTTACAATTCAGTGCATCACGTTTGTTCTGCTCGTCCCTCCGACCATATTCCTTCATTTTTTTTTCATCAAATCACGGGTTACAATATTTTTCGTTTACGGAAGGAATTACTCGACTTTATTTCTTCCGGTTCATAATCTTTGAAAAATTTCGATAGGCACATTTTTGTAAAATAAGCATTACCAGGTGTAATTTCACGTGTCAAGCGTAATCGTTTAATTATGAACAGGCTCGACGATTTAAAGCTTCCGAACGGCAACCGGTATCGATCACACTGTTATTACATCAACGTCTATTCGCAATTTGCATCGATTTTGGAGCTCGGGGGTACTTAGAAGTTTGCGCGTCGTTCATTTATCAGGTTACATGTTAATCGAGTTAGGCGAAGTTATGGTTTATAACAGAGGATACAGATGCGTGCGTCCTCCGAACTGGTCCCGTACCCGGACAAATTTACTGCTACAAGTTATCTACTACCAAATTGCTCGCCGTTTTCCTCGTATTTATCCCTCGGTTTGGAATGTTCGTAAATTCTTTTTAGGTACACATTGTTTATAGTCTTATCTAGAAATGAGTTCGTTATAATTAGTCTGCGGATTTCATACATTTATGGAAAAAATTAATCAGTGCTGTTTACGTTTAATCTCCCTAGTGCTTTAAATTTTATTAAATCGTTGAATAAAGAAGGAATGTCCAGGCTAAAAAATGAGAACGAAAGCGTAAATAATATTCGAATGTGAGGTCTATCTTTCGCTGCAATGATTATTTTCTGGCGCGTTCTGCAAGCGGTACTGTCGACCATCAGTACGAACCGGGCAGCATCAAATAATTGCGAAATATTGTCCGAATTTTTTTTCCGTAGCTGGATTGACAGGGGATAGGTGTAAATCTCGGACGACATTCGCGAAATCTTTCTCAATTAACAGTAACGAGTCAAATCGAAAGCAGAAAACGACGCGTCTCGTCTGCTCCGACCGTGAAAAGCGCCGCTACGGATTAGAAGAACGCTGACACGGGATTTATCGCGATATTCTACATGCTGATAAATCGCGCCGCTTGTTATCGGTGACAACACCGTCCCTGGGAGGGTCTCTCGCCAGCCCGCATGAACGAAAGTCAATTAGAAACGGTACCGTGAGCCCGTCGCAAGGCAGCGAACGTGTTTGGAGCAATATTTATTGAGCTGTACTACTCGTCGCTGACGACTACACGTCTGTTAAACTATAAGTTGAAACAGTGATTAAGAATTTAGAAGTTAACGAGCCACGATCAATCGTTTCGTGCTTCTACGTGTAACTGTCGGAGTTGATTATATCTATATATATACAGGGTCATCAGTTTTTAAACGGCCAAACGTTAACCAGCTATAGAGAACCCCAAATGGAACAACTTTTACCCGTATCACTTTTTCTGTTTCGGCCTTGATTTCCAGATAATTGCAAAAAACCATCATTTTTTGAGTTTACATAAAATTAAATATCTGAGGACACCAATGATGAATCTTGATGGTTTTTCCTTTGTTTAGTTTAAAATAAGTAGGGGCATCTGTTTTATTAAATAAATATAAATATAAATAAATATAAAGAAGTAAGTTGGAACGTGGCGGTGTGCCCCACGCCAAAAAAACCATGATCCGAAGTTCATACAAAAAAGTTTATTCAATAAAAAAGATGCCCCTACTTATTTTAAACGAAACGAAGGAAAAACCATCAAAATTCATCATTGGAGTCCTGAGATATTTAATTTTATGTAAACTCAAAAAATTATGGTTTTTTGCAATTATCCATTTGGGGGTTCTCTACAGCTGGTTAACGTTTGGCCGTTTAAAAACGGATGACCCTGTATATATATAAAAGTTCTAAGATGAATAATATACGGTCAAAATAATATAATGTATATACTAAATATCTAATTAAATGTAGTGGACATAAATGTGCCCATTATTATGAAAGTGGTGCAAGTCAAAATTTCACATCACGTTCTTTTAAACTAAATTAATTCAATGTAATTTTTACGATATTATTTCAACATTATATGGACTCCATTTAGTGTTAATATCCTTCTCGATATACGACTTAGACAACTTTCATAATTATGGGCACAAACATGGAATAGCTGCGACACATATTTTCCTCGGAGTCCATTAAAACGGTAAAATTCGTACATAAAATTTGACGAGTTTCCCCGTAAAGAGGAAAGTTCAGTCTTCAAATCCATGGTAATTTGAGTCACGAAAAAAACTTCTCGAACTCTGCCGAAGTGTTTGACTCTATAAAATTTTCGAGAAGAAAACAGCTTCACTTCTTCAACTACGAGAGAACTTTCCAGAAGAACAACTCGAGGAGATGAAAGTGATTTCATCCTGTAGAGTCTAGTTAGATGGTTCTTCAATCTCGTTTCGATAATTATCGGTTCCTCGAATTAAGCCGTACATTTTCGCGAAAATGTTAGACATTTTTACAACTTTTCAGTACCTTCTATGAAAATCGAATATTTTACAGATTTACGTCGGTTAAATACCTGTTAAAAATTTCGTCGACGTTGATTGATGCTGAGGCAAGTGGCAGGCACTGAAACTTTTAAGATTATTTCGAACTGCTACTCTCTTCAACCATTTATAATTCGTGGCAGCGTTATCCGATTTCGATGAAATTTTCAGCACGCAACTGACATAAATCTTCAAAATGTGTTTCGTCAATTTTCATCAGGAGAAGCGGGAAAACCAACATTTATTGTTCCCGTCTCAATCCTTCCAATCATAACGTTTGCTACAATTATAATTGCAAAATAAAGCCAGAAATAAAATACTGGAACGAATAAATTCAATGTAACAGAAATAAAATTTATAACATAAATACTTTCGTTTCTGTTAAATCGGTTCTAGAAAAATGTTTTCACTGGTTCAGTCTTGCTGCTGCTGTACCTGGTATAGTTATGTTGTTATAATTCTAAATTCGACGCAAGCGAATGATAATTTATAACACATAAATAATTTCGTTTCTCCTGAATCGTTTCCGGAAAAATGTTTTCATTGGTTCAGTTTTGCCGGGGGCTGTACCCGGTATTTATGTCCATCGTCCCTATTTGCCTCTTCTATAGATGGGACCGATCGAATAAGGAGCACACGGAAATTTGATTATGCGAAGGGCCATAGAGTAATGTGCGAGGCAGCGTAAAGCTGGGCTCGTGTTTGTTAGGCAGCTGCGTTAGCGATACCGTCCTAAGTCCCGTGTCCTATCGTCTGCGTTGCCGAAACAATTATCACTACTTGGCAAAGTCAAACAGGTCGACCCTCAGGCACTGCTCCGCAACTTCTCACAGCCGGTGCGCACTGCACACGCATGTTGCGCCGGAACGCAGTCGCGCGTGTCAGAACTCGTTGGCGTGTGTCTTTACAATACATTGCTCGAACAAGTTCATCGACATTCAATTAATTTCTAACGGAACGCTAAATATGTTCAATTGCGAACCCGATAGCCACGACGAGCCTCGCTTTGAACAAATAAAGGACAGGCACGAAATTATATGGATTACGGTCTGTTCACAAGAGCGTACTCTAGAGATCTACGAAGAAACCAACTTTATGTAGAAGATTTATAGACAATTAGAAAGTATGTTTATATATAAAGTACTACAGTAAAGTCGCGTTTACTGTCTGCGATCGGGTACGCGATCACTGTCCAGTGCCCACTCACTCCACTGCCATGCTGTCCTTCTCTACGTTCGGCTTCCTTTTGAACTCTCGGCGCGGTAGACGCAGTCATAAAAATATAATGTCGGTATGCGATCACGGCCCATGCAGAACACAGGCTGTTTGACAGTAAACGCTGTTCGACAGAACTGTATGAATACTGAAAAAAATGTAAACTGAGTTTAGGTGTATTGTCATTTGGTCCATAATACAAATTCTGTTTACGTGCTTTTAGGTTTTTTTTGCGATGATTCCTTTTTTCAATCAACGATTGACGATTAACTTCATGAATCGATTGAATCAATCGCCGATTTATTCGACGATTTCTTTTTTTAATCGTATACATTAATCAATCAATCATGATTAAAATTTTAATCGATTAATGTTCAACACTGGTGACCTCCATAGCTTTCTTATTTGGTAACTTGGACTTTTCACGCTGTGAATATATTTTCCTCTAAGCTTTTACTTGATGCATGCCCACACACGATTTTAATTGGATTGGAATCTGGAGACTGAGATGGCCAATCCAACGTAGTGATGCCTTTGGATGCCAACACAGAAAGACTGCCTCAAATCGCTTGGCGTACGCGGAACTCGCAACGAAAAACTGTTTCACTCTCTTTGAAACATACTAACAGATCTCTTCGGAAGCGTATTAGGGGATCCCTTGAATGTTTATTTTATGTATCATCTCTTGAAGAGTTTCTTCGAAGATAATACAGATATAGCGAGTACGTTCTTGTGAAGCAAACTGTACATTAGAAAATGACGAAACATCCGTGACTACTCTTCCGTAACTGTATGCCCTTGCAGAACGGTCGCGAAACGGAATCGACCACGAACCGGAAGCATCGACTCGTGCGATTTGCCTGGTCAGCTTCACATAATCGGGTTAGCCCCGGCCATGATTCTTTGCGTCCTGATGGACCATGCAGCCTGTGGTTGACTGCGGCAGCGACTGCACGTAATTCTCTGAGAAGCCCGCGCTCATTCGGATGCCTCCTCTATCATTGACTGTACCACTCGCCGCCTCCAATCCCGTCCAGTTACGCATCTAAGCACAGCCTGCCGTCATCTGCCTACGCCAGCCCGCTAATATCCACGCCGTGAACTCGCTTATTGAGTAGTTGTCTAATCGACTAAGCCCGAACGCTATAACCACGTTAAGCCTGGTCTGTATGTATAACCGACGTTGTTACGCAACTCCCCCAATTAGCCCATTTAATGGCGCTAATTGAACTGAGCTGCCTGAAAGAATCAATCTCTTCTGTGGCCTGGATGCTTATCCAAAAACTGGACCAGGTTGATAATAGTTTCAGAGCGATACGGAGTCAGGGAAATGAGCTATCACCCGACCCAGTTTTAACAGATTTGGATAAGAGATTCGGGGAAAAAGCGAAGTTCACGGCGTTTGCAGCAGCATTAACTTCCCGGCCGAAGTGGAAGCACTCTGTCCACTTCGTTAACCTATTTCAGGGAGGAAGATCTGCCCGGTTACTTCGTTAGGCGCGCCACTGACCAGCTTTTGATCAGCTAGACCTTGTCAGTCGGTCTGCAGGCTTTGCACACTGTGGAAATTCGGTTTCTGATGTTTTCTACAGATAAAATATTTGGAGAGGTTGTACAGGGTGGTCCGCCAAGATGTAGCCACCTGAATATCTCCTTTATTCTTGATGTTGAACTGCGGATCTTTATGCGTTTATAGCAACATTGAGTAGGTGAAATTCAAGATTGTAGCAGAAATTTCACAAGATATCAGCATATTATTTTTCATCGATTAAAATGATTAAGGGAGGAAATAACATTCTACTCGCTTTCTATTCGTTGCAATCGATGCAGACAATTTTTATTTTGCATAAACATCCGCAGTCTAGTCATAACTAATGTTTCGAATACAATGTACACCACAAGGTCAGAGTGCTTTGCAAATTTTATTTTTTTCTTAAGGCAAGGTCGTCGATATTTTTGTTCTTGTGAATCTTTTTGCCTTGCATATTCTGGTTGGCATTAAATCAAGGAGATATTTAGGTGGACCAGCCTTTTACAAGTACCCCCAGCAATTGGGGAAGTCATACCCCCAGCAACAAAACTCTAACGAAGGTTCCCGTTTTCTGTTGCAGGACTTGGATGTTTAGAGGACCGAGCAGCTCCAGCTCGGACGCTGCGGAGTGTCTTTCGCCCTCGGAGATCTCGATTCGGATTAGCGGAGGTTACACGCGTGCATGTTGGCCAAACGGGGCGTAGTGGCTGGCCATGTAAATGAAATTGGGGAGCGCGTGCGGCTGTTTACGCGCGGCGAAACTTCTGTCGGGGCACACGCACACGTGGCCACCGCGATGGAGCTACGACTGAGAAACTAGTCGTGAACAGGTCCCAGCAAAAGATGTGTCTCGAATCGTAAACGTCTGACACTGGTCCCGAAACAGCGTGCTGCCGCGCCGAAGTCGATGATCGAATTTCATGGTAAAATCAGATCAACCAACTTCTTCACCTCTTGTTTCTCAGCAATATCTTCGAAGTTACGAAAACCCTCGACCCGGCTACTAAACCAATTCCTAACTTTCCCGATGTTGTATAATCGGAGTGCAGTTTTATAATTTAGATAGACTAGCTAGTTAGAAGGAACTTGCGTCTTCATCGTCGTCGTTGACCCGTGCTAGCATGCTCGACTGTTCGGAAAACAATGATTATCTTTATTTTGAAGTTTCCCGGGATCGAAAACCTCGGGGATAAATTCGAAGGGAAAGCCGGGGTAGCTTTACTGATAAGCAAAACCGGGATCGTCGAGGAATAACGCCCCAAATGTCTTATCTCCTCTTTCCGTTTTCCGCGCGTAGATGACGAAGAGCACGTGAGCCTGTTACGCGATAACGAACGCCAGTCTCTCCCTTCTACTCTGATAACTGCTGATTTCCATAATGGTCCCGCGTACGAGTACGCTTCACCGGCTCCGGGACTCGGGCTGACGTCTTATCAGCCCTCAAACTTAGACGATGATCGATATCGAATTGATACGCGCCGCCTCCGGAGCGTTATCGTGCTCTTCTTTGCGATCGGGGGGAGTAACGACTTTCAAATGACTCGGAAGACCCTGTGATTAGAAAGAAGGTTAAAATAATAAAGCCGAAGCGCCACGACTGCTAAGTTCAGTTAAAATTCGTTCAATCCACGGAATTCCTTTATTATTCGGCGCTTCAATCTTCGCGAGTTTCAATTAGGTTTGCGATGTGATTGACGGGTCCTGTCGGGTCATCAGCAAGGGTGCATGACCCTTATAGTGCCAGCAAATCGCCTTGCCAAGGTGGACCTTAGCCCTTGACGTCATTCGACACGACAAATTTTTGTAGACATGTTTTAAGAGGGTTGAATGAAATCAAACCCTATTTTTAATGGGAACTGCCTTCGCAGATCTAAAACAAATCAAAATTGTACAGAATTGTATATTTGAGCCATTTTTGAACATTTTCAGAAGCCATAAATTGCATAAAGATCAGGGGCCGAGTCCGAGGGCTGGTGAAATTATGAATTTAGGGGTAACTTTCTGAATTAGGGGATGATGTCAGAGGCAGTGTCGCCGGATTAAGACTTGTCTCCCATCCTTCCCCTTCTACGACTCTATTCTCCCACTACCATATTCTGGCGACATTGGTCAGGGTTCAAGGTCCACTAAGAAAAGACAGTAAAGTAAATCCTCTATAGTCGCAAAAAGGCCGTACAAATTTCAAAGACCCGTTCGTCCTCACAATGTAATACCAATATAAAAATTTGTTTATTATTACTTCTTTTTTTATGAAACTTTCGCCAATATTCGCCATTCAACCAATTCGAGAAAGGGGGGGAGAGAGAGAGAGAGAGAGAGAGAGAGAGAGAGAGAGAGAGAGAGAGAGAGAAAGAGTTAGTGAGATTTAGTGCTAATGAGAGAGATCGAGTGTTTAATCTGTTGGTAATTTAGACTCTTTGATATTTTCTGTTCAAATTTCGAGGTATCATATTACAAAAACAAATAGGGCACCGCGCGCTGTTATTACGAATATAAAAAAGGGGAAGATCTTCACCTTCATAATTGGAGTTATGAAAGAAAAAAGTTAAGTTTAGTTATGGTGATTTAGGAATTGGTTTATGACACCGGATCTCAGGTAGAGGGAGATCCGTGCGGGGCCAGTGGCAGATGGTGTAGTAAAGCGATTCGAACTGAAATTCCAGGAGATACCGCAAGCTTTCGCCGGGGTGTCGCGCGTTTGGCGCTCGAGTAGGCCTAAATGAAGAGCGATCGTTGCGGGGACAGGTGATCGATACCGATTTCGTGGAACGGCGCGGTTCCGGCGTGCATCCCACTCTCTGTGATATTCGCGAGTGTGAGTGCGGTGGTGGTGGTGTGTGCGTGGCGGGCGCGCACGCTTGTGCTACGGGGTCGCAAGCTAATCGCAACGGAAAAGCGCGGGGGTAGGGCCGGCCGAGCAAGATGGAACTCTTCCTGATACTCGTCTGTCTGATTGCACCGCCCACCCTCTCGCTCTCGATCAAGAGCAAGCTCAATCCACGGATCATTCAGACCCGGTACGGCGAGGTGCAGGGGGTCATACGGTCCTTCGAGAGCGCAAAGTTCCTCAAGCCAATCGACGTCTACCTCGGGATACCGTACGCCACCCCGCCGGTCGGCAAGAACAGATTCTCACCGACCAGGGCGCCCAGGCCGTGGGAAGGAGTCAGGTAAGCTCGATATTTCCTTCTCTTCTTATTTACAGTGGGTGTACAAATTATTCGTACACCTTTAACAGCGAATAACTTTTTCAAAATTGGACCCAACAGCTTGAGTTTTTTTTCTGACATGTTAAAAGGATTATTTTACTAGCTAACGTGTCAATAATTTTTTTTTTACTTGTTATTGGCCGCAATTACGAAAGAAAAAGTAAAGGTCACGATTTTTACACTCTTAACAAGACGATCACTTTTTTCACACGTTCACTGGTGGTACACGCTGACATATTTATTTAACGCGCTTAAAACGTATAACCCAGAATATTTCATACAATACCTACATGTTTAGTAATTGATTAGATACCGATATATTTCATGATGCAAACAATATTTTGAATAATGTCCTTTGCATAAATTCGGAAGAGTAGATTAATCGCCGCGTCCATCACTTTTGCACCACCATGTATCAACCTACGGAGGCCGATCGTGACGTGACGCGATAGTATAGAAAACGGGTAGCTCATGATACCGGTTAGAGAAAATAGATTTGACGGCGCCGTTGATGAAAATGGATGATAGAAACACCTACAAGGTGTGTATTCCGCCATGAAACAGGATAGCAACTTCGTGGTTCCCGAAAGTGATCGTTTCTGTCCGATAACGAGAGAATTAGCGACTTGTCCGAATGCCTCCGAGGCGACAGTGACCCCATAGCGCGTTCAATGAAATTTTACAAGTGGTTTCATTTTTGTGGAACGTATTCTGCTCGCGGGCATCCTCTTAATGCGCGGATTCTTAAACGTATTCCGCCGGCATATTTCCTGCAAAGTTATGTCAAGCCGTTCCTTTGAAATTCGTTCAAGTATTCAGCCAGTATGCCCTTTCATACCCACTACCCTGTCATTCCGCGCTGCTCTTCGGAATAGAAATGCGTCCGAATACATCAGACTTTCGCTGAACATAAAGAAATCATGACGGAACTGTTCTCCGTATCGCGTCATCGACCACCGGAAACGTGGTATCCACGATTCTCCTACGAACACACCTGAAATAATCGGGAGTGCTTATCGATATGTTTATCAAGCTATCTACACTATGTATACAAATTTTAATAAAGAACTATAATGTCTTGCTAAACAAAAATTAATTTTTAGCATATTTATTAAACAAATCATTTAAAAAACAATTAGTTTAGACTGAAAGATTCGTTATTCAAAGACGCATAAATTGGGAAATTTTCGTATGGGCCCAATAATTTCGGAGATATTCATTAAAATAGATTTTCAACCCCAAATTTGAGGGCTATTTTACTCCCTTAGATTGAACGTCAAATATTTTTTCAAGTTCTACATCACACAAAAATTCCATTAACCTTCCTTGTAACTGAAAGCTCGTAATCCCATCAGTAGAATGTATCAGTCTGACTGCGTTTGATCGGGTAAGTAGAATGTGTCCGTATGTGGTCAGACGAGTAGAATATACTCGTCGAGCCGAGTAAACAGAGGTTGGTCAGCAGCCAAACGAGTAAAAGAAAATTCAAACTAGCTGGTCTCGAGTCTCGGACCTGTGTGACTCGTTAGATTGTGCACCGGTAGAAGTAGAATGTCCCGATTCGTAGCCAGACTGGAGTACATTCGGCTGGCATTCGGGCGAGCTTGAATCCCTATCCATCTAATTGTAAAACCAGACGAGGAGAAGGGTCGGAATTCCCCAGTAATCATTCCTTCGTTGCGGTTTTCCCCGAATCGCGAAGCCGCAGCGTTCGATTTATCCGCGTTGTCACGCATGACCGGGCTCAAGCGAATCTCTCCCTCTTTGCAGATTATTGGACTCGGTCGGTCCAGTTTGCCCCCAAAAGCTGCCCGACATCTCGAATGAGCAAGAAGCACTGGAGCGTATGCCGAAAGGCCGGCTCGAGTACTTGAAGAGACTGCTGCCGCATCTACGGAACCAGAGCGAGGACTGCCTCTACTTGAACATCTACGCGCCTGCCATGGGTGAGCAATTCTTCCGTTTATCCGCTTATCCGCTTACACAACATTTCCGTGGACGGGTGTTAACGTTTCTCGTTCACCCTGTCCAAGTCCGCTATATAACTGAGGAGAAAGGGCAGGGGAAAAATTAGTTTTTCAAATTTACAGATGGAAATTAATATTTTTATTATTTAGAGCAGCGGTTTCCAACCTCGGAGGCGCTGACTATTGCCAGGGGAGGCGCTAAGAATTTTTAATAAAAAACGAATTTTCATACTATTTATACATTTAATCATATATTAAGAAAATAAAAAGTAGGGAAACAAATTTTTTCGGGGAGGCGGTAGCAGCAAAAATGTTTGGAAACCGCTGAGTTAGAATGACACAAGATTTGGGAAACTATTTTTTTGAAATGGTAATGTAGGATCAGGATTATCAGGATATTAAAAAATAAAAGGTAGGGGAATAAATTTTTTCGGGGAGGCGTAGCAGCAAAAATGTTTGGAAACCGCTGATTTAGAATGACACAAGATTTGGGAAACTATTTTTTTGAAATGGTAATGTAGGATCAGGATTATCAGGATATTAAAAAATAAAAGGTAGGGAAATAAATTTTTTCGGGGAGGCGTAGTAGCAAAAATGTTTGGCAACCGCTGATTTAGAATGACACAAGATTTGGGAAATTATTTTTCTTGAAATGGTAATGTAAGATCAGGATTATCAGGATGTTACAAAAATAAAAGGCAGGGGGGTGCGGAATATTTCATTTTGGGGGTGGTGTAGTAAAAATGTTTGGAAACCGCTGATTTAGAAGGACACAATATTTGGGAAATTAGTTTTCTAGAACTGGTAATGTGGGATCAGGACCCCTACACCAAATGCGGTGTAGACTTTACATGAAGAAAAAGTTATTTATTTCAAAAAAAAGATTAAAATGAAGATTTTATAATTTTAGTAGTATTTTGAAATGGTATTTGCTTATGGAAATACTTCAGTATTTTATTACTATTCCACATTTTCCCCAACCCGATACTATTACACCAGAGGCTTTTGTCTGACACGTATCGATTCGTGCTACTTGATTAAGGAGAACTTCACGTGTTACGCAAACTGCGAACTTTCTTGTAGCCGACGGTGATTATGAATTTCCATAAAACTCGCCATTGTGCTGCTCTCTACGTAAACTCCCTTGTCTGACGTATATTAACTCATACTACTTGACCCGCCAGGAATTTAACCATTACTAGCTTCCGAACTAAGTTCTTGCCCTGTGAAGTTTCTGGAAATATACATTTCGGTGAATGTAACCAAATTTCCTTTTACTGTTCGATGTTTCTAGCATTAAAATTAATAATATCGGAAATGGTAATTAAAATACATTTATTTTGTATGACAGTTTTAAAATATCTATTTCTTAATTAAAATGAAATTATTAGTTAAACATTAAGAAATGTTCTGTGTCATTTGCAACGACTAGACTGTAGATTTTATTGAATACTGTTTATTTTTTTATTTTAGCTTCGCAGAAGCGATGCAGAAAATTTTCAATTTGCAAAAGACTCGCAACAATGACTCTTAATAATTTTGCTGATATTTTAACGTCTCCTGACGTCTTTCCTCTTTAAAACTGAATAAATAATAGTACAATTAAAATAACCAAATAAAAAAGTAAGTGAAAAACGAATAAGCAAGATAATATTGTAGAGACACCTTGGAAGCTTGTAGAGACTCTTAGAACTCGGTCAGCACGGCGTTTTTTAACGGCACAAATCAAAGTGTCCACCACAGGGACACTCGAGCGAGAAAGAGTTTCCGGGGTTGAAAAAGGGAGAAGTGCGAACGCGCGTCTCGCTCGATTCTCAGGTCGGAATGTCCCCGGTCGCCGCTGGTAATTAATGGCCACCCGAGAGCCGTGTCGTTCCGTCATTTTATTAATTGGCGCGAGCTAACGAAGGTTACCCGGTTGCTTTCGTTCCCCGCGTAAATTGTTCCTGACGACGGGCCTGTCCTGATGAAAAGACGAATCGACGTTATTAGAGTCGGCCGCATATCCTCGCCGAGGAAAAAATTTGTTTTATGACGTATCAGCGAACTTGTTGGTCGTGCTCTACGTTGGATTATGAATAGTCGTTGAAATTGCTTCTGTTACCGCGTCGGAAAAGTCAAATTCGGTGAAATTATTCCTCGGGTTCTTTCATTTCTGATTTTGACTGTTTTTCAAAGATCATTCAGGATCAACGTACGCTTGGAGAGTTCGTTAGGTTCGGGGAAAAAATCGTTTCTGTCTGCAAAGTGGGTTTCCAGTGAAATTTCCGTCCACTCTCTTCGGAATGTAAACTTGATCGCGTGCTCTCTCGTTTTTCGGGAAAAGCTCGTGATTTTCCGCTGGAAAAAAACAGCGAGCCGCGACAGCAACAGCGCGAACGGCGTTTACCAATAGGAAATTCTACTTAGCGCGATTCCATATGCAGAAAAGGAGACGCGATCGAATGGGCCGGGGAACTTTTGAATGTTTAAGTGGCGGAATATCGAGCACAGAGAATTTCGAATCAAAGGTTCGCGCGCGCTGGCTTAACGAGCCCGACACAAAAGCGGCCCGATATATCTTCTGTAGTAGATTGAAAGCTACCCTGTCGGAAGAGTTCTCGAGCGCCGCTCTTTCCGCGTGGACGCGTCGATTAATATTTTATTAGGTTCATCCCAACTAATTTCCCGGTGCTCCACACGTTGTAGAGGTTCGCTGGAACGAGCAGCCAAAGTCTCCAGATGAGGGAAGTACGACTAACCCCTCTCTGCCAGTGCTGGATTAGTCACGTGACGTGGTGACACGTGCAAGACAGAGACGGAACGTCACACGGTGGGGTGAAGTGATGAATTTTGTGTAAAAATCAAAGAACTTCCCATAGAAATCAGATGAAGCGATGATTTTTTTAAATTAAATAGTGAGATTATGGTAGGAGCGTTTTATATCTTTGAAAATCTGTGTTGAACTTGCAGAATTACAAGAAAACTGTGATTCATCCAATAGCATGTTTCGGTTAGATTTTTCTTGACACAATATACGTCATTTCCCGTCGATTTTGTCTACTTCCTCAGGATTTTGAAACGCATCGATTTGTGTGAAAGAAAACTAATGAAATCATAATTTTTTCGTTGAAATGATTATGATCTTTCTATTTCTCCCATATTCTGCAATATATTTCAGCTTTAATTTAAAACGGAAACCTTCAGTCTATCGAAAGTTCTTCGATTTTGACACAACATTCATCGCTCTGCTCTACTGTGCGTCGTAGGAAAGGTGGAGTGGGGTGACAAGTCTTAATCCGGCGACTCTGCGAACAGCGTCGTCGAACACATCGTTCATTATTCCGACGTTAATGCTCTCAGAGGCTCTCTTCAGTAACGTGCTCGACGACGAAAGTCACTTCAGCGCCGACTTCTTCCACGGTATCGCAATCGTTTCAGCCGAAAAGGCCGGAAACTTGGAATTCGCTTAGCGCGAGCTTCTCCTCTCGCGAAGTTCGCGTCGAACCGAAAACGAACGACAGTGAGCGAGAGAAAGAGAGAGAGAGAAAAGCACAGGGACTTCGCAATCACACGGCCGCCTGCACTCACAATTCCTCGAGCCGTGGCTCCAACCAACGAAGAAGGTGGCAAGTTCCAACCCCCGCCGACTTCCCCTTGGTCGCGAACTAATAATCGAATCCGTAAGTTCCGGGAATTCGTTTCAACTCTGAAATACTCGGCCACGAACCGTGAACCCCGTCCGCCATCGGCGCCGAACAAGAGGTACGGCCCGTGAAATTATTTGTTCGTTCGGTCGGCGAGGAAAGATAAAGTGGCTTCCCCTGTTCCCTCAAGAGCGTTCCTTTGTATCGTCGCGACGACGCAGCTTGAACCGGGATCCCGCGGTAAATTATTAACATGAATGAGGATTTCAGGAATTTTTCAGAGAAAATTTATTTAATATTCGTGTTTCACTGGCTAATAGAACGGTATACAAATACTTCTTCTCAGTACAAACAGACTGTAGAGTGAAGTTAAAGGAACAGCTTCTCCATTACTCTGAAAAACCTCAAAACCTTGAATTTCACTTGATCATAATTAGACTGCGGATTTTATGCACTTCTGACAAAAATGAGTACGTGTAATTCAAAACAGGAAAAAGATTAAAAGAATTTAACAATGCCGATATACTATTTTTAACATATAAAAATCACTAATGAGGAAAATAAATTTTTACCTAGTTCCTATAGCTTGCGATTGTATAAAAATTTTATTTTGCATAAGATCCGCAGTCTAATCATATTTTTTAAGCGAATGGCTGATGAATGGCGTGGTAAAATGACCAAACATTTGGACAGACACATTCTTGTTAAGTTTATAAAATGATGTGAAATAGTTATTTCTGGAGCTCCGAGAGAACCTAGTGTTAACCCTCGCAAGGTAAGGTCTAATAACTCATAAATAGTAAGATGGGATCTCCTAGACCCCGACAAATGAATTTCATAAATAGCCTCGTTTTTATTGGGATAAAGAATAGCACAGGATGAAAAGTAAACAAGCAGATTTAATTTTATTCATATAAAAATTCTTTTCAAAAATCTGAACCTGGGGTCTCCGAGACCCCACGTTACCTTGCGAAGGTTGATAACGCCGTGGATTATGGCGTCAAAGACACGACATCTGCAAATTGGCGGCGTTATGTGTTCATGGAGGCCGCGAGCCTTCGCAGAGGCGCCGCTATGAAGTTACCTGTTTAAGCGGGTGCGACAAGTACACCGTCTCGTCACAAAAGGGAGACTGCAAAGGAGCTTCGCCTAAGTGCGATCCCCCCGCGACAAGGACGAGAGTCAAGAGTCCTTCTAAATAGCCATCAACGGGAAGTTCATACGCGCGGCCCCGCAATATTAAATGCGGTTTCCGCGTGCTTTGCAACCCATTCGCCTACTCGCTCGCGGAAACAAGCTACGTCAAACGATCGATCCGCGTTGCCCGTTTCGAACCGGAAACACCGACGTCCGCCATTGTTCCGGCCAGCTTTCAAAGACAACATCCTGGAACTTCGTGGTACGGGCTCCCGCGAATACTCCGGACACTCGATCCCTTCGTTTTTCAATATTTCACGTTTCATATTTCACAATGAACTTTCAATAACGACGAACCGTTAATCTTCATTAGCCCGACGTTAAAAATTACTTTACGGTTTCGTCTTTCTCCTTCTTGCGGAACGGGAGGGCATATTTTTAATTATATCGCATCAGGGACGTAATAACGTGGTCGTTATCTGTTCTTATAATAGATTAATAACGTAGGGTAGTGACTAGACAGAGCGGATTGTATGCATTTATGGCAAAAATAGGTGTAATTTGAAACAGGGAAGACATTAGAAAAATTTAACAATACTGTTATTTCATTTTCAGCCTGGTAAACATATCTGGAAAGTAAATGAATTTTTATTTCACTCCAGTTTGTTCCAATTCAGACAGAAATTAATTAATTTTAATCAAGGTGATAAGAAGGTCAGCTTTGTTTATTTCATTTAAACGGGACGCCACGGTTTTCTATTTACATTCTGGTAGCGTCAAGACGAATACAATGATGTATTATGAAGGTGATTCAAGGTCGCTCAAGAGATAATAAAAGACATTCTCACACATTAATCATTTTAGCGAGCTGAAAATAACAGGTTGGCATTCTTAAATCATTTTAACCGCTGTTTTAAATTGCACGTACCCATTTTCGCAAATGCACAGAATTCATCCTCGTTTGAAGCGTCGACATGAAATTTGATTTTTGTCTTTCAACGCGCAGCGCACCGTGCTACGTCGTAGGGACGGGATGTTTCCTCGCGTTCACGCGCGATTTAACGATTACGAGCGGGAGAAGGGCCGACTCCGGCGTCATTTGGCTCGTAAAACAGCCAGGAAACGCGTTAGTGCCTCTTTGAATACGCGAACGACGCGTATCGAGGTGGACCGAAGGATGCAGGGGGTGGGGGATGTGACCGTGGGGCCGCAGAGATGAAATTCTAAGACAGAGGCGGAATTGTAGAGCAGTGGAGAGAGCGGAGCCATCAAACGCGAGAGGAACAGAGGAATTTCTCTGAATATTTCACGGGGCCCACCTCCTTAGACGGGCACTCGAATTCGGGCTGGCTCGGTTCTTTCATTTTTCTTCGGGCTACGACCTATATTCGGCCGGAGACAAAGGAACCGAGGAAGAAAGGGTTTTCGCGCGTTACCGACGCCCCGTTTGTCCGATTACACTCAATACTTAATCGTTCCCGACTGCACTTGACCTATCTCGACAACTTTTATTAACGATCCCCCCTGGAATCGGACCGTACCTCGCCGGCGAAAAGTACGGGGCGCTCCTATTAACGGGAAATGTCGGTGGGGATAGCATTATCGGACGTTGGAGCGACTTGTAAAAGTAATAGGTGCGAAATAAGAAGAATTATTGAGCATTTAATAATTGCATTCTTGGTATCAGCTATCATTTGCCAGAAAGAAATTCCCAAATGGGCGAATTTATGGGTCTCTACGCAATTATGGCTGCTGAAAATTTGCAACAAGTGCGCTAGGATGCAAAATTCGACAGAAATTAGTACGATTTTAATTTATTTCAGATCTGAAGAGGGCACTACCATGGATGATAAGATTCTATTAGATTCGAGCTTTCTTAACTCGAAGCAATTTTAATTCCAATTCTGTGTAATTTTTTAAATTATGCACATCGAATTGAACCTGCGTACTCATACAACAGTTGAACTTTTTTACAATTTCTAGAATACAGACGACTTTAATAATATTAAAACTGTTTCGACATCGAATTGAACCTGTTTTCTCATACAACAGTTGAACTTTTTTACAATTTCTAAAATACAGACGACTTTAATAATATTAAAACTGTTTTGAATAATGGTATGGCAATTTCTACTGGCGCCTCAGAGTCGCCATTCAGAGTTACAAATATCAACTTTTAAATTCCAATTTCATAGTAGCCAAGATATCAAAGGCTGATCTCAAGGAAATTCAGAAACATCCAGAATAATTTATGGCGACCTAAATGGTGGAAATTCTGTGACCTAAATGGATCCATCAAATCGTCGTAGGTGTCCTTGAAGACATCCGACTCCCCAGAGAGTTAATTACGAGTCTCTTTGCCGATGTTCCGTTTTCGCGAACGGTTTGTGGGGAGAATCAATATGTGAAATAGTCTTGAATAAGCAGTTTACTACTGGCGGTGTAACGCACACTGTACTTCTATCAGAGTGTTCCGTCCGATTACACGATGTCCAACAATCCGGGGACGTCTGTGATGTCCTAAGACCGCTGAGAGGCAAACACGCGTAGCCTATCGACATCTCACTAAACACGTGTAATGCTTCACCAGTAACTTCCTGGCTCTAGCCGAAATCAATCCGCGGCTGGATAATCCAATGTGTCACTACTAGCAACGGTAGATAGCCTCTCCTTGGTTGCCAGGCAACGATTCAACTCCGTGGACCACCAGAATCCATTGTTTGGTTCATCCGCAAATGTGGCTCCCTTGCATTCGTTTTTCTTGCAACATTAAATCTTCTGTAGTCGCAAAAGCCTTGGGGAGTTTCGTTTGCAAAGTTCGTAGACGGAAACTATTTTTTTGAGCTTCAAAGGCCGAGCCGAACGTAAGAAGGACAGCGCGTGTAAAGAGAGAAGCGGCCGAAGCGACTGCGACTCTCCGTGTCTCTTTCCTTCCCATACGCTGTCCTTCCTTGCGCCCGAAACGTTCATCGTTAATTAAACCAGGCAGTTCCAACCTATTCCCCTCCGAGAACTGCAAGGTCCCCCACCATCGAACCTCTTTACAATGTATGCGTGTGCATCGCGTCGCGCGGCTCTCGCGGTGGGAGCTTCCCACTACTATACATTGTAACGATGAAGTCTAAGAGTGGGGGAAGAACCTAAGCAGGGAAGGTGCCTCGAATAGCTCCGGAGCTACTCGTTGGAACTGCCTGAATTAAACCATGAAATACAGTCGAAATTATACCGTGTTTGGTATTATTGTAATCAGAAAAATTGCACAAATATAATTGGTGAAAGTTTCATAAAGAAATAAGTAATAATAAAAAAATGTTTATATTGGTATTGCATTGTGACGACGCACGGGCCTTTGAACTGTGCCAGCGGCTGCCATTCTCCGCGTAGCATTAGTAGTGGTTCACACCGATATACCCGAGCCGAGAACAGATTACTACAGTGGAGGGGATATCTTTTTTGCGTTTATCGTGCACGGTCTTTTTGCGATTATAGAGGATTCCCTACTGACTGTAATTCATGTGGAACCGGTTATACATTTTCCGATGTTGTTTTATTCTATAGCTACTGTTGGCTTTCAGGAAACATTGAAAAATTTAGATATTCTCCTTCCCCATTTTTGGTTTCCTTGTTCGTACCGCAGAAAGTCTCCTCTCACCATTTCCCAGCATTCACGCGCTAGCTGCTCCAATGCATCCAGCGAACCTTCGCGCAGCTCACATTTTCATCTTCCACTTTTCTTTCCCTCGTTCCCACAATTCATAAGGCAACATGCAGCTTTGATGCAGAGCGCACCATGCAAACATGCTCGGAACGTGTTTTTTTTCACATCGCCCGTCCTATTGTAAGATCTTTAAATTGTATTGTAGCACTTCACCCTTCGTATGTTGTGCCGGGGTCATTCGTGACCCTTAGTGGTGGGATTCTTTTGGAATACAGGGTGGTCCTCCTTATTTGTGATGACTAGACTGCGGATCTTTATGCATTTGTGGTTTGTAAACATTTTCAAACAATGCTGGAGTGTCAAATTGGACAGGATTTAGTATGATTTCTACTTATTTTGGATCTACAAATGCTATGTCAATGGAAATAGGATTTGATTCGGTCCCACTTTCTTAAAATTTGTCATCAAATGTTCTTAATGCTATGTAAATGATATCACAAGGTGAATACTTCGCAAATATTTTCTGTCAATACACATTTACCAGAATAAAAATATTCACCTTGAAGACTCCGGAAAAATAGAATTTGGGAAAAATAATAAAATTTGCAAAGCACTCATCTTGTGATAACCATTCACATTGCATTAAAAACATTTGTTATGTCATCAAAAATAAAGGAGATGTTTAGGTGGACCACCCTGTATATTATTTTAGAAAATTGGCGAAAATTTCAACAGATGTACGCCCAGTTTTAAATGCGAAGAATTCCTGGTAAAAATGGAAGTTCGAAATAATATCGTAATTTTGAAATGGTTCATTTAGGGAAGTTGGCGACTCCAGCCAAATATGGAAGCGCCGAACGCGTTCCCGGGGTAGCCTCGACCCTCTTTCGCATCCAGGAACCTACAAATTTCGCGTTATTTACCGAGCGGGCGGGTCGTGACTATTTTTCGAAGACGCCGGGAGGTCCGTGGCCGCGACAGGACGAACATATCCGAGGCTGTTCTGCATTCTGGACGGCTGCCGAGGCACCGGGTACCGGTAGCAGGTAGTCACGCTCGCGCGCCGACTTGCAGAATAGCGTGTTCTGGTTTCCTCTTCCGGCTTACATTTATGTCTGGATGTTTCATTGTCGAAAACGCGAACGTGCGCGCCGGGCTACAACACGACACAGACGAAAACGTTTGACCCGGTTACTAGAGGGGACGCTGTTATGCAGAATGCGTGTCTAGGATCGAAATCGGCGAATGAGAAGCCAAGAGCACACTCTACCTCCTTTAGAATTCGCCAGTTATCGATTATTTTCCCATTTCTTTCAGAACCAATCACGAAAAGAAATCATAATTTGCATGTGACTCCTCTTTCTTGTAATGGATGCGGACACTGGGTCAAAACCGCGTCAGAATGATGCCAAAACGACGACAGAGTGACACCTCGCGTCAAAATCGAGCTACGCTCTGCTAATAGATTGTTGTCAAACGCTTCAGGCAAGTTTGACAAAGTTGATGCAGTATTAGCTACAGTAGCGGACAAAAGTTTAAGACTGCTCAAAAGAAGACAATAACTTTTTCAATATTGTACTATACGATTTGAACTTTTTTGGGAAGCTAGAGCAATTAGTTTACTAAAGGATGTGAAAAGAAATTTTATAAATACTAAATACTAAAAATTGAATTTTTCATGTGGGCCTATATTGAAAATTTAAAAGATGCGTTTGGTAGATCTGTGTCAATTAAACATATTCTGAAAATTTCATCAAAATCGGTCGACGTTGCAATGAGCTACGAACATTTATAGATGGTAAAAATTCCAGATTTTTTCACGATTTATTGCCGACAATCTTGAAAATCTTCAAATTTTCAGAATATGTTTAATTGACACAGATCTACAAAACGTATCTTTTAAATTTTCCATATAGGCCCACATAAAAAAGTTAAAAATTCAACTTTTAGTATTTTTTCAACAATTCCGATCAATTGCAATTTTTGAAAAAATTTCTTTTCGCATCCTTCAGTAAACTAATTGCTCCAGCTTCCCAAAAAAGTTCAGCGGTCTTAAACTTTTGTCCGCTACTGTAGATGAATAGTGCTTATTAGAGTGTAATATAGTTTCAGAAATTTTTGAAAAATCGCATTTCGCAATCTAAAGTTCCGAAAAAATTCACGGTCGTGTGCACGACCGAGTAGAACGTCCACGAATTTTTTGCGAAACGTCAGAAATCGGAAATCGGTTCGCCGTTTCATTGAACGGGTGTGCCGCGCGATGAACGGCGCTCGCCGAACAATTTATGTCTCCACGTACGGGAACAATTCCGCGCGTACCCTTCTCTCCGTTGCTTCAAGCCACCAGTTTTCGTTCCGCCCTTTCCCATCGAGCGTCGTGTCTCGCAAGAAAATGTCCTGGCATTCCTGTCGCCTTTGCTGTTCAATTTCCGGCTCGGGAGAGGCTGCAAGAAAAACGGAGGCTCGAACGGGACTGAGGTGGATGATGTGGGTGGGGGTAGCGGAGTTGGAGGGAAAAAGTAAAATTTCCTATTTCGTGGGGGAAAATGCAATGATGTGCTATTATTGAAACCCGTTCCTCTCTCGCGGCCGGCGCGTACGCGAGAGAAATAAAAACGCCAAGAGGGAAACACGTGTGTATAGAGGGGATGCTGAAGAGACGGGGAGGGGGATGAGGAACATATTGCGCGTGCATGCCGCGAGATCTTCGACGCAGCTGAAGCGGAACGTCTCTCGAGCCTTTACTGTCTCTCCGTGGTCTTATAGGGTGACAAGAAATAACGGAGTTAACACTAGATTGCCTAAGGAAGTCATTTTGATTGCTTTTCAATTTCAATTAGAAAAACAATTATATATATATATATATATATATATATATATATATATATATATATATATATAACAGCTTCTTAGAATTTTGTGACTTTTTGTACAACATATAAATGCGTTTATTAATAATTGTAGTTACCTCCCCCCCTCCTTCATTTCCTTTATATATAGGTGTTATACCTATATTGCCCAAAAGCAGTCATTTTGACTGCTTGGGAAATTTTAAATAATCAAATGACTCTTATTGTTGAATTGAGTAAATTTCTTATATGACCAGTTCGGCTCTGTATCGAAATAACAGTACATGATATATTGTCGATTTGGGCGTATATTTGATAAGTTGCAGTTGCTCAATAAGTATTAGTATGGTCGCAGACAAGTTACAGCGCGCGGCCGGGCAGCGGTGTGGGGATTCGGCGGCTCGGCGCTACATAATGAATAAATTATTTCTTTTCCTGGTGATGTAAATTTTGTTGTTGTTAATATTTATTAATAACTTATTATATAACTGTAAATAATATAAAAAATAATAAAAATTAATTTTAAACAAATTTCTTTACACATTAGTCATTCTTTCACAATGCAGTCATGTTGACTGCTTTTGGGCAATAGAGGTATATACTAAGTTTCAGTCTTTCTAGTGTCAAACATTTCTTATTATAATTCTGTCAAATCGACGAATTTTGAAAAACCAAATTCGAAATGGCCACCCTTTGAGCCGATGCAGAGGCTAACGGTCTGTTATCGTTGTTATTATTTGGTTTTTCAAAATTCGTCGATTTGACAGAATTATAATAAGAAATGTTCAACTCCGTTATTTCTTGTCACCCTGTATTTATCGATGGCAGTCGGTCTCTCTCCCGTAGCTCGATGATCCCCGATCAATGGGAGCATCGATGACGTTGACGTGTCGTCGATTCGAATCTGTCGCGAGAGCGTCGCTTAGAGACGAGCACCGATATTAATCGTTAAAAGCGATACTGTGTTCGTCCGGGCTATATTTCTCCGTGGATTTCATACATTTTCGTTTATTTTCTCCGTTTCGAATAACACAATCCCGCTCAGATGTTTTCGAACGTCAAAAACATCCAGAACACACGCAGGCTTCGTCAAAGATAACTCCCATCCCCCCCCCCGAAAATCTGTCTGTCAGATGTCGCCTCGTTAGCCCACGGAAATGTAGTTTTAATTAATCACGCTGCGAGGGAAAAGCGTCGACACGCCCCCGCACAAGCGATCCTTAATGAGAAAAAAAGGGCACGATGGAACAGAGATATCAAAGGCCTCCACCTGCCGGCGGATGAACGGCCCGCTCGCACTTGGAATACGAATTATCTTTCACAAAGGAGAACTGTTCTTATCTTTCCTTTCCTTGAACTTATCGTACACCCCTCTATTCCCTCGCGCGTTTATTATGGATCTATAGAGCGCGGGATCCGATTGACATAACTGCGGAACACCTAACCCAATTTTGGAATCCGTGACGTTTCACGAGGTTCGACGAACTGATATTCGGAAGATATAAATTTGGCTTTGTTTATTGACCGTGACTGTGACAATTTTCAGCCTGAAATCTCCTGTGAGATTCATCACGAAATTATTAAGTGAATTATTGGAATTTTCGTTAGAAACACAAATAGAAAATTTATAAAGAATATTTATTTTCGTAATTAGTAATCAGACTATGATTAATGACATAATGTTTCCAAAATTTTCATTACATGTCGCCTAATAAAGTAGGTGTAATTTAAAACGGTGAAAACATTAGAAGAGTTTAAAGGTATTGTTATTTTATTGTGAATCTATCAGATATTAACAAAGAAAATAAATTTTCTAGCGTGATTACGGATAAATTAATTCTATACGACGAGGTTGTTCGAAAGCTACTTCCATCATCGCGGAATTAATCGGACGGCGCTTTGAAATTGAATTCCGGACAAGCAAAAGCACCGATTGCTGTCGCTCGCGGCTTCGAAGGCGTAAACGAAGTTGAACGACGCTTTTGTCGGAACCGAAACTTTCAAGTCCATCTCATAGGAAGGTATTAAAATAACGTGGCTTCGTTTAGCACGCCGTTTCTTCATTCAACTATAAGTCGTCGAATCTTTATGCTTTCATCAAAATCTACTAGAAACTTCTAAACTACAAACTCGAAATTTAATACGATTAAAGCTGTCCTATGATATTAAACTATTCGAGACGACTTAGTACAAACTTAACTTAATACAAGCTTAAATGTCTCGTTTATTAATAGTAGAACAAATGTCAAAGGAAAACGTGTAACGAAAACAAATATCGTTGGACGCGCAGAAGGTAATCGATACGTTTTAAACGAGATATTTTTATCACATAATGGATAAGGTTAAAACGGACCTAATGATGTCCTTTGTGTGCCCTTGAATACCTAAATGGAAATTCCACATCATTAGATTCGTCTCATGTGAATAAGTAACGAAAATCATAAATAAACCATATATTTGCGATTTCAGTGTCTCGTCAGAAGGTATCAAAAAATCCACAATTTGTCTACTTGAGTTAATCGATTTATATTGCACCGTAATTAATAAAGCGTGCAAACTCGCTGCCCGCACGCAATTTCAAATATCCGCAAGTTGTCAGCCGAAACGACTCTTATCAAAATTGTTAAACACCGAATTGTTCAAATAATGGTTCATCAAGCTCTCCTGACTCTATGCTATTTCATTATATTAATTAATACCGACGAACAGAGAAAGCACTCGGCGAACAAGCGTTTGGAACCGCGTCGTCAAAACCGGTCGGGCAGTTTGCATCGGTGCAGACGCGAATTCGGAAGTAGTTTTCATCGAATATAGCTCGCCGACAGAGGGTCAATTATAGTCGTCCCGATTTTGCACAGCGCAGAATTCTCATGCTTTATGATTAGAAATGTCGCTTTTTAATATCATTAACTAAAAAAACATTAATTTTTTAATATCAAAACAGGTTATACTCTAATATAAAGATGAACAGATTAATAGTGTGTCCTATAGTTTCTTCTCCGGCACTTGCCATCGAAAATTCCGCCTTTATGGGACGTCTCTAAATCAAAACGTCGAAGCTTTTTCGTTCCATATGTTCGCGGGGGTGAACTGGCGAGAGCTGAGACTTGGGACAATTCCGAGGAAGTTCAGTTTTCGGTAATCGAGAGCCATCGCATAAAGGTCGATGACATCTATTCCACCCGGTCATAATTCACCGGCGTCTTTCCGGCGACCGTGGAAAGTTCTCCAACTTAGATTAGCGATTCAATTTGGCGCGGCAGTAAATCAACCCTGAAATCGTTTTTTAATCGGTACAACGTGTAATTCCTCCGGTTGCTTCCAGCTTCTTTCCGACGTGTTTTGTCTGTCACTCATGGCAATCACTCATCCTTGCCCTTTAGAAAATTACTGCCTTGATAAACAGCTTCAGCAATTTGGCAAATGACATTTGGTCCAAGGAGTTTCTGTTTCGAGGGTAGGAACCAGGGCAGGCAAATAAGAGATTTGTTATTTCTAATATATGAAAATTAAGTACATTTTAATTTATGACAATTAATAGGGGATGAAGTACATTTTTATGTCACCTCTGGTTCATGAAAATTCTTGTACATTGTTGAGTTTGATTTATGACAATTAATAGGGGATGAAGTACATTTTTATGTCACCTCTGGTTCATGAAAATTCTTGAACATTTTTGAGTTTGATTTATGACAATTAATAGGGGATGAAGTACATTTTTATGTCACCTCTGGTTCATGAAAATTCTTGAACATTTCTCATTTTCCAGAAAATTCCAGAAAATTATTATTTGTAATCGATGAAAATTGTTAAGGGTTGAAGTACATTTTTACATCACGTCAGGTCCATTTTCAGTTTTAATTTATGAATACTATTAGCAGTTGAAGTACATTTTTACCGAACATTTTTATTTTGCATAAAGATCCTAATAATCGAAAGCTGCATTCGAACGACGTTTGAAGCAACTGCAAGAGGGGGATGATTATCGCACAGTCCCCCCATTAAATTCTCTACTTAGTTTCGGGTCGTGCCTATCGCGATTTCACAAGACTCTCGAACTTTCCTTTTCCGCTGGGAAAAAGTTGCCGTCGAGAGCTCGCGCTCCGCCCCTTAATCGAGGGGTTTGCGCGCCGTCACCCCCTCTACCAAGTAAGTCGTTATTGTTTCACCCCGTGCCGATAATTAAATTTCTTCGTGGGGCTGCTCGAAACCTCATTACACTTAACCCGCTTAAACAACAATCCCTCAAGTTTGTACGCGCGTCAACAAGGGTATGTTCAACCTCCCTGAACCCCCCGCGCGGTCGTCGCCGCGACGACGATCACCGAGGGGGTGATTATCGACGTCATTGTGAAACGTTCGTTTACCGGTCAGGGAAAGTTTAATTAGTTGAAAGGCGGCGGATTGTGGTCAGTGGGGGTTGGCTCATGCGAAGGGGGTGGATGCCGTGCGATATTTTAAGCTGTAAGGGTTGTTACACAGCGGAACGGAAATTTCTCTGTTGGTGGATCGTACAGGGTGTACAGAAATTACACAACAAAATTAATTTCAAGGTCAAAAGGATAAAAGTGGAACAGAAATCATCGGTCAAACCGTAATCGTTCTTTTAAAAAATTATGATAAAGTCAAATTCAAGGTCTTGAGGTTTTTTAAGGGTCATCGACAAACTGTGTTTTCAACTTAATTCTACAATCTTTATTTTTATTATTTTATATATTTATATTTATTTTTATTATCTAAAAAACAATCTTAATTTAGATTACATGTCGCGAGATTCTACACCCTCGGTTTGCCAGAAATTGACGTAAGCAAGCAAAATTAATTTCAATAAATCAATTTCATTTTTTATATGGGATCCTCTTCTATTCCTCGCAAGGATAAGAAGCGCGCCAGGAACCACGGTTAAAAATTGAAACGTTCTCTTAAAAAATTCTGAGAGAAATCATTGTCCAGTCCGGCGTGCAACGAGCGAGGTTCTACCGTACTTGAGATATATCAAGTTTGTTTCTGAAACAATGATGATCGAAACTCGGCCCTTTGGACGGGCCGCGTTGCGCGTCGTCTAAACCGACATCAAACGAAACCGTATCCAGTCTCGATGTTCTGGCGTACGGTTTCCCTCGGAAAATATGCATTGCCCTCCGGCCAGCCGGGAAAATTCAGGTTCCGGTTTCAACTCAACAATCGTTTACACGATACGCGTACGCAGCGGAACACGAGGCGCGATCGCGTTTCCCAGCCAGAACACTTTTTTCGCTGGACAATTCGGGACGCGATTGTTTTATGCGCGCGACATACCCTGTCAACCAACGGGGGGGGGGTGGAAAGGGGATTGTGTGCACGATGGTCGACGGCAGCATTTGCATAGGTGGTTCACGGAGTAGGATCGAATGAACGGGAGAGCAGCCGCCAAATCGTGCGAGCCGGAATATCGTTTCTATGAGCTGTACGCTTGGGATGCCAGCAATCTGGACGCGAATTCCTTGTCGCCGGTATGTCTGGCCGTGGACCCTGGAATTCTACTTCGCGACGAAAATGCGCGAGGTGAAGATTGATATCCGACTTGGAGTGTCCCGCGGTTTCCACGAAGGGAAATTCGAAGTGTCTCGCACGCTATTGGTCCCCTGTTGCAACCCCCCCCCGAAATTAATGGCGACTTCAGTGTTGAATTAATGGACGAGTGTAAGTAGTGGATTCCAGTAGTTCTCGGTTTATTTTGCGTCGCGCTCGGGTTTTGTTTTAATTAATCGGTGTTGTACACCCAAGCTCTCACCTCGTTCTCTGTACTTTTAAAGCTACGTGATGGAACTAATTTTCTCCGGAACTAATCGCTGGTAATCGTTGTGCTCGCGGTCATTCATTTTTCCAGCTGATCTTGCACGACTTCTCGTTCGAGATGTCTGACTCTGTACTTCGTACACATCGTCGAATACAAAGATTGAAAAATAATGCTCACGTTGTACGTAAACGAATGGATAGCATAACAAGAAGAATGATAACTTGAACGAACGAGGTTCATCGCGTTTAATAGTCGCTGTTTCGCCTCTGACCCGGAAAATTTCCGCAGGAGTTATGCACGACAAAAGTTACATATAAAAGTGACGCTCGTTGAAGTTCCACGAGTGCAAATAAGATGAAAACTGCTACCGTGAAGCATATGCAGCATTCCCGCTACACCGGAAAAAGTATTCCAACGTCAAAGGGTGCGCGTCAACTGAAAGAAATAACCATTCAACTTCTCAGTTCTTGGATCTCGTTGATTATTTCAATTTTCCTTTAAAACTTTCTTTCATATATGAAATTCCGTCTCTTCAATAAATTAATTATATCAGTTTTCCTACGAATAAAATATTTTCAAAGTTATATGTCGGCCGCTTACGCCGTACTGCTTTTGCTAAGTCGATTACTCTTTTTCCACCAACGGCTAGCTGCTCTTTAATATTTCTTTTATATATAATATAAAATTCCGTTTCTTCAGTAAATTAATTATATCATTTTTTCTACCAAAAGAATATTTTCATAGTTATATGTCGGCCGCTTACGCCGTACTGCTTTTGCTAAGTCGATTACTCTTTTTCCACGAACGGCTAGCTGCTCTTTAATATTTCTTTTATATATAATATAAAATTCCGTTTCTTCAGTAAATTAATTATATCATTTTTTCTACCAAAAGAATATTTTCAAAGTTATATGTCGGTTACTTACGCCGCACAGCTTTTGCAAAATCGATTTCTCTTATTCCACGAACGGCGCACTGCCCTTTAAAGCCCCGACCAAGCACAGAAACAGTTTCGACGGTGTGTGTGGGGGAGGGGGTTGCTCGCCCTCTTCCAATATCAACCCTCGGTTTGGTCTGAAGGCGGAGAAAGCCCGGGTCCAGGCGCGCGAAGGCAGCAAGCTTGAAAAAACGACCACGAAAACGTCAGCGCCGCAGAAAAGAAGGTAGGCGCGAAAATTGGAAAAAGAACAATGGGGGTTGGGAGGGGCGGCGGTGGCGTTCTCGGACGTGAACCGGGAAGGGTTGCTGGGAAAGAGGGTTGAACGCTCTCGGCAGCCGGCTGAGGGACGCGAAATTGTAAGAAAGTTCGTGTCAACCCCGGGAATATCACTTGGCACCCTCGACGCTCGTGTAAATAAGGGATGGAAGTGCGACGCGTGCATAACAAACGCACGGATAAATTAGAGGATTCGCTCTTTAACTCTACAGACGTCGCACAGTGCTGCGATTCCAGGTGCTAGCTGGACAAAAACCCGTCTTTATGATTACTAGGATTGCGGATTTTATGCATTTATGAGATATAATTATGATATAAGAGCTTCTAGGGACCTCTTTACAAAATGTAGGAAAATATCAATTCAAAATGCTCACACTGTTCTGTCGAGAAAAAAGATTTTGGCCGGATTACCGACAGTGAAATGTTAATATCGGGGACCATTATAACCAAAAAGAAAAAAGGTTATAGAATAACAAGTATTTCATTGTCTAAAATCGTAATTCTAACCAATTAGAAATAAGGATTATAAGTAACCGAAAATGTTTTCTCTTGTTGGTAAGTGTTGTCGTTGAGAGACATTCATATCGATCACTCACTTTCAAATGGTAGACAATCAACTATTTCATAAATTTTTTATGCGTAAAATTAATTGCCACAATCAAAATTTATTCGTCTTGTTGTACGAAACGTTCTCAATGAATTTCACAGTTTGCTCCATTCGAAAAAGAGTATAGATAACTCATTAATTAAATGAGCAACCAAAATGAATTTTCTCATCGATAATTATTATGAACAAGTGAAGATAAAGTGAAATAAATTTCTCTCATCGCTAACTGCTTTGAGCAATCGAAACTGTTTTTCTCCATCGATAACAGTTATCGAGGAGGATCCAATTTTTTGGACACTAATAACTGTATTTGTAACCAAATAGTATAAAAATCGATATGTTTTAATCATTTTGTTCTTCGAATTTTTTTCTTTATATTTTTTGTGTACATTATCTTAAATTTAAATAATAATTAACTTTTTTTAATGATTTTTTATTTTAGAATAACTGTTATTTTTGGTCCCTTGCTAATATTCTTACTGTCTAGACATTAGTTCATATGACTAGTTCATTCACAAATTAGTTCATATTTTGTATGAAATTGCGTTATGAGTAGACAGCGGATTTTTATGCATTAGTAGAAAAATTGAGTAGATGGAATTAAAAATTGTTGAATGTTCAAATCATTAAGGGAAGAAATAACGTTCAATTTAGTTTCTATTCCTTGCAGTCGATGCAGATAATTTTTATTTTGCATAAAGATCCGCAGTCTAGTTATGAAATTTGTCTAGTTAATTAGCATTGATCGCGACACTGTGCGTAGTCGTCGAGATATTTCGCGTACGTCACCTTCCGTTTCCGTGCGTCGAATGGACCAAACCCACTCTTCGTTCCCGAGCAACAACCCTAAGTGAGCCGTGGGCTCGTTTCGAGTCGGACGTTAAACGGGCGACGATGAAAGCACGCAAGCTCGAGACAATGAGCCGTCGCTCAGTCAGCCTTCCGACAACTGAGTCTTCATTGACGCTGTTTCGTCTCCGTTTTCGAGCCATCCGTCTTGCTTCAGCCCTTTGTCCCTTCTACAGTTGTACGACTGGGAACGGCGGGCGATTATGCAAACGAGCCTAAAGTCGTCACCGTCGACCAGCAACGGGTGAAACTGCTCGAGAATCATCCTAGGATCAGATTGATCGTACGTACGAGGAAACGATCGCTGGAATTGCCGATCTTACCGGTGAGATCCAGTCGATCTATCATCCCCCGCAACGTCTCTGGATATCGCGAGGATTCCCGGTCGATCAATCAGTTTCTACTGCCGAGGCTTTTCCACCCTGTCTTCGCGTGTAACTGCTGCCGAATGAGCGCTCCTTTCAACTCCTTTCAGACAAGTTTCTTCGGCTGTGGGCGTATTCCACGGTGGAGATAGTTGCGGATAACTCCGGCGTTCTCTTACCGGAAAAATATCAAACGGTTCGTCGGTGGACGCTTATTTATTAGAACGGATCGGAAAAACATCATTCTCGAAATTGAAAACGTCTGAATGCTGAATTTGAACGTCTTTAATGAATATACGTGGTCAATTGTGTTCAATCATACTTTTTGATTGCCCTTACGGCCGTGTATAACAAACGTCGACGCAACCTGAGGTCATCATCGCACAACTTTGTATTTTTAATCGAGAAAATTGTTTTTCCGATCGGGTCTATTATTTATGTCTCTTGCACCTTGTACAGCTTTGTTCCGATACAGTAGATGCTTATCTTGAAATAAGAAACTCTTGAGAACGAGAAGGCATATTATATTCTATCCCTCAATGATGTTAAACCGCGTAGGTACCATTATTCGAAATACAGCGAAACCCTGTCCCGGTCCCTCGCCTTATGTCGAACGAAAGCTATAATCAGACTGCAGATCTTTCTGCAAAATAAAAATTGTATTTGACCAATCTATTTTTGTCATAACTGCATTAAATCCACAGTCTATCTATAATGTAACAGGACTTGATTAGAGATTAGGAATTGGGAAAACAGTTCGATATCCTTGCCCGTTGAGAAAAAAGGTCCTTCCGCGCGTTGAAAAAGGTCAGTTTCAGAATTGTGTTGAGAAAGGTCCTCCCCCGCCCATTGAAAAAGGTTATCGAACGAATTTATAATGTAACAGGACTTGATTAGAATCTTGTGAAACACGAGAAGGAAGGGCGAAGTCGGAATTATGAAAACAGTTCGATGATGTCCTCGCCCGTTGAAAATGGTCAGCTTCAGAATTGTGAAAAGGTCCTTCCGCACATTGAAAACGGCCAGTTTCAGAATTGTGTTGAGAAAGGTCCTCCCGCCCATTGAAAAAGGTTATCGAACGAATTTATAATTGTAACAGGACTTGATTAGAGTCTCGTGAAACACTAGAAGGAAGGACGAAGTCGGAATTGTGAAAACAGTTCGATGTCCTCGCCCGTTGGAAAAGGTCCTTTCACAGTGCGAGGAGTCGCGCGCTCCAGCAACGTGCCAGGACATACGTGCCTCGTATTTCGGTAAGGTTTGATCCCCTTGTGTAGGTAGACGGCTGTAGCCGGTCACGTCAGCCACTTATTTACTGATATACGCTGTCACAGTCACAAAAGGGAATCCCGATTCCAACGACGTCGAATCGCCGGGAAGCCTTTTCCGCGTGTCGCATTAAAATCATCCGCGGAACCCGAGGCGTGGGCGAGGCTCGGAGCCTCGAATTTACGGCCTTCTTCTCTGCTAGTGGAAAGAGACGACTTAACGTCTATCCCGGAAAAGGGAGAGAGAGAGAGAGAAAGAGAAAGACGCTTTTTAACCGACACACATCCGAGACGCGACGTCCTCGTGGAAGCAGAAATTCAATTCCCGTCACGACCGAGTCTTCTCGTGACTTCGGCGGGATCTTATTACCCTCATCCGTCCGTCTACAATAAATTATTGCCGGAGCGAGTTTGCCCTTTTAAATCGACCGTTACTTATTCCCCGATCACGCACCACGATCGCGTGCCACCCCGTTGGAACGAATCACGCGAACCGATTCACAAAAACCGATATCGAACGACGAGCCAGAACTCGGTGCGTGTCCGACCAATCATAATCCTATACTATTGGGTCGCGAACCCAGAAACGTCGTTTAATAAAGAACACAAGCTGAAAATATTTTTTATCCAGCTTAGACCTTTATTCATTATTCAGTCCTCCATTCATTACTGTCCCATCTCCATTTTCGTGACCATTTGTCTGTGTTATTTATTGTATTGACTTTTTTAAATTATAATATACAATTTTTCTAAAAGTGAAATGATGTACATAAAGAGTACTTAATAGCACTATTCCTTTGCTTAAGGCTCTCGAAACTTTGTGAATAATCTGTCGTGAATATTTGTATATTGAACCAAAATAAATTTGAAATTTGTTAGTATTAAAAGTAGTATTTAAAAAATTATCGTTTTTCTAAGAGTGTTAGCCCTTTGCACTTTGAATATTTCCATTCTCAATGATTTTATTAAATTTGGTGTGTATACGAAATTGATAGAACACCTCATACAATACTTAAATGTTTAAGTAATAATGTAACTAATAATGTAAACCGTATTTCAAATAATGGTACAGCAACTTTTCGTGGCACCTCTCACAGTCACCGCTCGACTGCTTAATGGGAGTCATTGTAGTTGAACAATATAATAATTCAACGACTACAAATTTCCCTGACAGATGCCGCACTATTTGCGCTACTTCGGTTCGAGCTAGTTATTGCGCTCATTGAATACAGCTAATATAACCGTCGGAACGACCTGATTTAGCGATGTGCATTGACAACATTTGTCAGCCTCGACGAAATTGGGAACAGCTTAACCGGTACTTGTATGTCCGACTATCCACGAGCTTAATCTACTTAGTCAATAGTACATATGATTTACCGTGCTCGTTCAGTTATCGTCAGCGTTATTACACGGCCACGCGTTCCGAGCGAAATCAGCGAGTAGACCCGGGGACAGAGCAGCGTTTCCGATCAAATTTATTATGTTTTCGCGCGATCAATTTCATTAGAGTCCTGGCAGATGCCGCATCAAGGATTGCCCGTGGAAATCGAGCTTAAGTTTCTTCGGCGAACCCGGACTACTTGGTGCTCTCGTTTTTATTGGCCTATCCATTTTATCGTGTCGTCGGCTCGCGCCGGCGCGGCGCGGCGGAGGGGAACAAGGGATTTGAATAATGCTCGTTGAAACGAAACTCGGGATGTAAATAAAACGATAACTTCCAGGCTTCCAATTTTCAGCCGGGGAGTATCTTTGGCAGCAGAAATCGGTCCTCTTTGGCCCTGGTCCAATGCATGCGGCCGTCGTATTAAGTTCCATGGAAATTCGAAAATATTGCGGCGACGAGTTTAGCGGCTTCCTTTTATTCGAACCGGGCCGCAAATAATCCGACAAATTATTTCCAAACGAAACAGTTTTACGACCGGTCGGTTGATCGGTGTCGTAAATTCACGTCGTTCAATTTACTCGCACGATTATATCCCGTCCCCCTCGCTGTTTCGAACACGCGTCTATAAAATACACGACCCCTAAAGCAAAGATCTCCATTTGTTCAAACGAACAACTGCACTGTCAAGGGAGATCCAAGATGTAATTCGTTGTAATGATTACATTTCCTGTGAGAGACCACAGGCTTAAAATCGCTAGAGACGTTGTATCTTACGGACTTTTCCGTCTAGGCCTCTGGGAGCTCTAACAGCTTTCGTACCATTTCGTTGTCGCGTCTCGTGTTACCGATAGTTCGCGGATTTAGGCGTATTAACATGAATATTCTACATTGTCTAAGATTTTACTTTGTTCTATATTGTATTCTACATGAAGATTAGCTCAACGACAGCACCAGGGCAAGAGTTCTTCACTAGATCCATCTATCCGCACCCTAACGTAGTCTCAATGTTAGGTTTGACGTCGCACCCTACATAGTTTGTGTGAGTGCTCTAGCCTATACATTGATTAAAAATGAAGATGCGTGTGCAACGAGTCGTCCACATTCCACGCTGATCCAATCAGCTCCACATTCTTATTTACATCATCGCATTCATCACAGAGACATTCTTCTCACCTCAACACGTGTAATATTGTAATTTTGTTTATGCAAAATAAAGAATACTTGTTACAACAGTTCATGTGTTCTTCTTTCCCTAGCCTCTACAAATAATTTTCGACCCTTTGACTAGTCGTTGAGTTGCACTACTGAATTCCGTGGCACCTCCTCATGTTCTCATAATACAGAAATCAATGTTCGAGATTTTCGGAAGTACTCGGCCGTCTGACTTATCGTTGACTTGCACTACTGAATTTTAGAAAATTTTCGGCTCTCTGACTTATCGTTGACTTGTACTACTGAATTTTGATCAACCTCCTCCGATATCATGTTCTCCTAATACAGAAATCAATTTTCGGAATTTCCGAAAATTTTCGACAATTTCTCGACCGTCTGGCATGTCGTTGACTTGCACTACTGAATTTTCGAAAATTTTTGGCCGTCTGACTTATCGTTGACTTGTACTACTGAATTTCGTGCCACCTCCGTCGACATTATGTTCTCCTAATACAAAATTCAATTTTCCGGATTTCCGAAAATTTTCGACCGTCTGGCTTGTCGTTGACTTGCACTACTGAATTTTCGAAAATTTTCGGCCGTCTGACTTTTAGTTGACTTGTACTACTGAATTTTGATCCACGAAAATTTTCGTAAATTTTCGAAAATTCAGTAGTGCAAGTCAACGACAAGCCAGACGGTCGAAAAATTGTCGAAAATTTTGGGAAATCCCGAAAAATGAATTTTGTATTAGGAGAACATGATGTCGAAGGAGGTGGCACGAAATTCAGTAGTACAAGTCGACGATAAGTCAGACGGTTGAAAATTTTCTAAAATTCAGTAGTGCAAGTCAACGACAAGCCGGACGGTCGAAAAATTGTCGAAAATTTTGGGAAATCCCGAAAAATGAATTTTGTATTAGGAGAACATGATGTCGAAGGAGGTGGCACGAAATTCAGTAGTACAAGTCGACGATAAGTCAGACGGTTGAAAATTTTCGAAAATTCAGTAGTGCAAGTCAACGACAAGCCGGACGGTCGAAAAATTGTCGAAAATTTTCGCCAATCCCGAAAATTGAATTTTGTATTAGGAGAACATGATGTCGAAGTAGGTGGCACGAAATTCAGTAGTACAAGTCAACGATACGTCAGACGGTCGAAAATTTTCGAAAATTCAGTAGTGCAAGTCAACGACAAGCCAGATGGTCGAAAAATTGTCGAAAATTTTCGCAAATCCCGAAAATTGAATTTTGTATTAGGAGAACATGATATCGAAGGAGGTGGGACGAAATTCAGTAGTACAAGTCGACGATAAGTCAGACGGTTGAAAATTTTCGAAAATTCAGTAGTGCAAGTCAACGACAAGCCGGACGGTCGAAAAATTGTCGAAAATTTTCGCAAATCCCGAAAATTGAATTTTGTATTAGGAGAACATGATGTCGAAGGAGGTGGCACGAAATTCAGTAGTACAACTTAACAATATGTCGGACGTAGGTAAAAATTGATGGTGTAATAAATACATACACAGATATGCTTTTTTATTACTTTGTCTTTATTCATTTACTGTAAATACATAGATAATAAATATACCGGGTGATTCATGAGATACAGAACATCTAAATAGTCAGACTTGAAGATAGAAGAAAATGTCCAAGAGAAAAAAGTTGTACTGTTAAAGGTGGCAAATGTAGTGATATAATAAAACACTCCGATTATTGTCGTGTTCAAGGTCTTTTGGAGGTCACCGACGATTTTTAAATGGCCGAATATATCTTCATCTTCATAGTGTTGTAGCCGACTTCAAGACAAGTCTGATGATGTGGTACACTGACCTTGAAATGATCTGGAACAAGAAAATTATATAATATAGCAACGTTAAGAGAAATTGACAGTACAGACAGAAAAATCTGAAGTCTGCGGCGAAACTCTCCCTGGTCAACCTGCGTAGGGATGCCTTCTTCGCTGAGAAACACGTTGGAATTCGGACCGGTTGAAACCGAAAGGTGTCTGCGAGGAGTGGTTGCCAAACTCTGGGAACTATCGGCGAGGAACGGAGCGTTTGGCAGCCACAGGCCACGACAACGGCAGGCAACAGGACACTGAAGGTGGTAGGTGTTCCGTTCGCCACGGTGGTATTGCAATCCAGCCCGTTTTGCACTTCTACACGCCCGACCCCGGTGTTTCCCCGACAGCGTCGTCGCCTTGCACTTTGTTTTGCTCATTCCGTCTTCTTCCGTCGGGTTCCCACCCCCTTTCAACGTTCTGGAAAGAGACGTCGGCGAGTGTGTAGCGTGTTGGCAACTGTTTCGAGTACTTAAGACGAGGAGGAAAAATTTTTGGCCCCACCCGGGCTCTTAACTGCGAGCTATGCTGCCGATTAAATCGGCCGTATTTGGCTCGACTCGCGAATCCAACCCCTACGGGAATCGGTTCTCCGTCGCGCGTTCCTGTTTCGCGGATTCCTCGTTTCGCGAGAGGATGGACGCGAGGTCACCAGCTCTGTACGGACAATAGTTACCCGGTCCGAGCAAGGAGGTGTGGTGGCGGACCGTATTTCAGAGTCAAGCGCAGAACTACCGGGAACAAGTGGAATCGGTTGCCGCGAGTGCTCGCGCGCGAAGGGCGGGGCCTTCCGCCGGCCCCGAAAAGAGCAAAAATCCATTAGTTTCCGGACGGAACGACCGCCGGAAATTTATCGAGTTATCGGGACCTGGTTCTTCTTGAGTACGTCCGCGGAACCGCGTTCGGCTTTACCACTCGAACGGCGAGGTTCGACGGCTGAGTTGCGATACTGGGACGCGACGTGGCTTTCGGTGTACCGTGCTGCATCTGGCACCGTTTGTCTGGTCCTAGTACCGGGTGGCCCATTTTGCAGTTATTCGCCAGGTCCTGTCTCTGGGAAGACATATTTTTTTCTGTTTAAGGGCGGTGGGGAAATGCTCTTACGCACACCCTCTCCTCCGGTGATTGTCGGAGAGGGTAGTGTGGAGCTCGGCTCCTCCCTATGGTGGAATTTGGGGGGATTATATGGTCTTATGCCTCCGCCATACCTACTTAAACCCCACCGCCCAGGACCAACAGGATCCTTTATTTATCCCGTTACCGGCGACCCTATACCTCCGCTGTCTCGCTGTCCCACTGTCCGAATTCAGCGAAGGTATCTCCACCGGTCCAGTTCAACTACTGTTCTTGGCACAACAAGACATCTAGTGATCAGTGTCGCTGGATCGAGACTTATCCGCACTCTTCCGCCATGTAACGTGACTAATGACAGAGGGAAACTGTGTTTCCCTCAATTTCCCCGGTTTGGTGACTCTGCTTATGGTACATTTTTGTCAAAACGAGAGGGAATATATTATACAGGGTCTGTCCGGAAAGTAATGCGACCACATTTTTTTTTAAATCTATTAATCATATGGGTACAAACCTTTAGATTTCTTCAAAGTAGGATCCTTGGGCGTCGACACATTTTTTCCAGCACGATGTCCATGCTTCGTGTGCTCCCTGGAAGGCGTTTTTTGGAACCTCTCATAGTACCCTCGTCACTAGGCTCTATAAAATGATATTACAAATGCCCCCATCAACTCTAAAGTGACACTGTTCCTGCCACTACAGATATGAACTAGCTCAAAAAAGCCTGACTTAACTGCACTCTTGCGGTTCAATTAGTAGTTAGAAATATCTATCGTCTAACACTTGGTCCAACTTCAAAAATCGTTATTCTTAATCCTTGGGCCTGCTACAAGCACTACTGAACCTAGCTTTAGTTCTCGCCCACCCCAAATCGCTGAAGAAATAGGGATGAAACCCTGTAGACTTAGGGAGGACCGAGGTATATACAGGGTGGTCCATTTATCTTGAGACAGTCAATTATTACGGAAACCAGTAGGAATACGAAAAAAATTGTTTTATATAAAATATTCTTCATATGAAGGGACACATTTCCTTTTCCCGTACTAATGGACTGTCTCAAGATAAATGGACCACCCTGTATTTACTCATCAACAACACAAGTTGACAGAGATCTCTACACAACAAATCTTGTAAATGTTTAATATTGACCACAACTGTCTAATAGAGATCGCGCCGAGAAAATGAAATAACAATTTGGGAGTGGTAATTAGAACAAAAAGTGACGTCGGCGACGGGGTCAAGTTGGTCGCGACGGATCGCGAACTTTTCGTCGGCTCGCCGAAATACTACAACGGCATTTATTCCACAGCAGGTTGATTGAACGAGACTCGGCGATTGACGATGAGCGGATTAAACTCGAATACGCGAGCGTGTTCATTAAGTGGATAAAGTTCGCTAGTTACGTCTACCCGCGACTCGATCGAGCTGTACTACTACTTCGCTGCTTCGGTTTTCCATTGAATTCCAATATAATCCGCGGTAGCCTGAGTTTCGTCGTCCGGCACATCGTCGACGAACATTACCAACTTCAAAGTAGCGGCCAATCGATTCAGCCTCGCCGTTCCGACGAGACGCCGTGCTGTTCTACCGAGCTTTGCCACTCGGACACGGCCAATTGTTCGAGCTTACATCATCCATAGACCATTGAGCTTTACAGCTGCGGTAGATTACTGTAACGAAGTTCTTCTTATCGGCGCAACCGTTCCCCATCGTGTTAATATTGAGAACCGTTCTAGTCGGCCGGACTTATGGTTCGCTGTCACCGCTTCAACCTTCTGTCTGTGCCAGAGTCTTCCGTGACCCGTAGTTAATCCAGTGACTCCCACTAATATTCGAACACTCTTAAAAACACCACAACTTTTTAAATATTGGACTGTGCGATTTGAACGGTTTTGGAAAGCTACAGCAATTAGTTTACTACAGTATGTGAAAAGAAATTTTTTCGAAAGTTACATTTGGCCAGAATTGTAGAGAAAATACTAAAATGTTGCATTTTACGCAGAGAATATTTCAGCACAAAGAGCATCAAAAAATATTGCTTCTTCGCGAAATGCAGCCCACCCGCGTGATCGAAAAAATCAAGCTGTTTCATATTCTCTGTCAGTGTCTTTCATGCGAGAAACATATCTGCTTCTCTGTCTTCGTAGTTCACCTCGATTGGCGCTGTTAAAGTTACTATTTCCGCTCCGGCGTACCCTTAAATACAGAAAGGTTTTAAATAGTCTATACATTTTGGTTAACTACACAAGGGTTACATTGCTTCAAATCACGTTAATATTCAGACACAGAGAGTGGCTGGCCACAAAAAATAGTATACCTTCACGATCTCTGTCACAGCACAGAATCGAGAATTGGCTTAGATCGCGGGATTACTGTATTATTGATATCTCGATAGCAATTGTATTTATTGATAAATAGACTCCGGATGATTTATGCAAAATAAAAAAAGTTCATGCATCAATTGCAAGACGCAGGAGCTAAATATAAATTTATATTCTTCATTAAGCACTTGATTCTCAGTGACGAGTTATATCGCGACGTCGGCGACGCATAATAACACGTATGTGACCCTATACGAACGGTATCGATGTGGTTAATAATTTCAGTTGTGGTGAAAATAATATATTAACACTCTTTTAAAGTCTTTTAATATTTTCACTGTTTTAAATTGCACTCGCTCATTTCTGTTATAAATGCATAAAATCCGGACTCTATTGATAAATATAGTTTTATCGATATCTTATCGATAATGATATCGTTAAATGCATCTCTCTAATTCGTACGTACCGTGTCTCTCCCCCATTCCCAGAGCAAATATATCGCCGGTTACCATGAATATAAAGGTACGACGTGTTCTCGTCGGGATATGATTTCCTTCTGCGGGCGCGAACGGCACGAAATAAAAGAAATATTTGAAAAGTGAAGCGGTTATTTTCCAGCCGAACGGAGACGAAGCTGCTTCCCCGTGGATTCCCGGCGAACGCACGAACGGTAAGCCACTGATTCCGGCGGTGGCGGTGATATTTCTTCTTCCACGGACTTTAAAGAAATATTTCGAATACTCCGAAGCAAAGGGAACTATGCTAAGATCAAACGTAAGATCTATTGAAATAAATTTCTGTCGGAAGGAAATCCGGGGTACAACACAGTAATTGGATCCGCTCGGAGACAAGTACACGGACGAATTTATATTCCGTCCGGCTCGAACGCAGGGCCAACGGTCTCTCTTTCCCGGTGCATTATTTTAAGAGACAGCTTCTTTAATTAAAATCCCCTTTTGTACACCGGACGCAGAACGTTTACTTTGACTCGGGAAGAAAGTCTTCCAATTTCGGGACACGCTCGCAGGGTATACTTAACGCTCGGATAAATTTCATTTCGACGGCGGAGCACCGCCGTAATATAATTTCGTCGTTGTAACCTTTTCTACACGGGGGGGGGGGGGGGGGAAGAGTCGCGAATATTTCGAAATTATTCGCCGATCGCGCGCGCGCTCGAGACACCATATTGCACAGGATGTCAAGAATTATGTGTAAAACAGACCTGTTATAGTATGTTGCGACGACATTCTGAATCAAGTAAGTTTACGTGTCGTTCGAATTTCAACGTCAATTTTCAAGAGAACGGTTCATCTTTGGCCCGTTGCTCCGTCCAGAGATTGTTAAAATCAATCTCTACAAGATGTACACAATCGTAAAACAAATTCGATCTAGGATAAGTCGGTAAAATCCTTTTTTTAAATGCATCTTTTTTCATGCACTTCTTGAACGTGCGAATCGCTGTATTTCTGCTAACGGAGAATATTTCGAATAAATAAAATGACTTTTGTCAAGATTTTTTAACTACTTTTTTAACTATTTTTGGGACAGAGGGTGTATAATCGCAAAAGCCTCGGAGAGATTCGTTTGCAAAGTTCAAAGACTGAGCCAAGCGTAGACAAGGACTCCGCGTCTCTTTCTTTCCCATACGCTGTCCTTCCTTGCGCCCGAAACGTTAATTGTCAATTAAACCATTAAATACAGTTGAAATTATATCGTGTTCGGTGTCATTGCAATCAGAAAAAAGCCACAAATACATTGGTGAAAGTTTCATAAAAAAATAAGTAATAAGTTCACATTTATATACCCGAGCCGAGGTCAGATTACTACAATTGAGGGGATATTTTTAGCATTTATCGTGTACGGCCTTTTTGCGACTATAGAGGATTCACTGTATATGATTTCGGAAAATCATGTCGACACTGTTGCGCGGTAAAGTGCCCTATGTCGAGGAAATCACGCTGCAGAAGAGCCTGTCCAATGCCTGTCAATGCCTGTCCAAGAATCCCAGCCGACAGTTTGCCGAGCAATCAACAACGCCACAAAATTCCATGCCCAACTGCGAGCTCGAACAGCGACCTACACCGTTGTTCTTCGAACGGCTGTAGCCGCGCGCTCGTTTGCATAACTTGCCCGATATTCCGAGACACAAACCCCCCCGGTTCGTATCGCAGGCTCCATTCAGACTTCGAGACAGTTTCGCGAAACACGATTCGAAACCAGGAATTCGTCATTTCCTTCGTTCCGCGTAACTCAATCCGCATAGTTTCCACCGAGTCTCAGTGAATCCGGACAACCGTGCCACGGCACGACACGGCCGTGCACAGCTGAATATTAATTCTTACCGTGCGCAAACATGCGAGCGGCGCCAACCGGTCGGGAGCTCACAACCAGAAGTGACATTCTCGTCGGAAATTTTTCGAATCGAGACTCGGTGACTTTACGATGGAACTCCATTTATCTGTACTCCGCTTCTCTAATATTCGGACACTTAAACCCTTCCACTACTATCTATTTTGAGGTTGTAGCGATTAGAAATTCTTCATCGTTCAGAATTTCATGGAAAAAGAAAGAAAGTTTATATACACTACCGCTCAAATGTATCCTTTTTCTTCTTTCTTCCTTTTACTCTATAAAACGTAATTTAAGTTTTGTATCTTACAATTAGTCTAATATCGGAAAATTTCCACATAGAGTAAACTGTACTATAGCTGGCACTGCAGTAGTTATTGACACTTTTGATTTAAACGGCAAATATTAAGAATTCCTGGTATAGAAAATGATTTTTTATTGTTTCAAAGCAACGTTGTAAGCTTTAATAACAGAGTTTCACATATGACTGTTAACAAATGTGCCAATGACTGTACTATTTGTCTTACGATTGGTATTCACTGAATAGATTTTATAACAAAAGATTTATGACTCGTAGAACTGTTTGATTTTGCTGAAAAATCTCTATTAGCTTAAAATAATAGAAAGTTAAGCTCGTTTATACATTTCAAAAAAAGATAAAAAGATTTTTACTACAATTTTGACTTAGGGTGCCATTCTACAGTTTACCCTAGGTAGTTTTCCACTTAAAACGTTAGATATTCCACAAGAAAGTAATAAAGATCGATTTCAGTCACTATTATAGATGCTTGACACTAAACTTTTTTATTTTACAATTATTGAAATAATAAATATGTGATTTCATAAGGAATGATTATATAGATATCTTTAGTAGAGCATGTATCACAATAGGGGCCGCACAAAGTCTAAATAAAATCAATCTTGTCATTTTTATATGGGAACATGTGTGTGTGTGTGTGTGTGTGTGTACCAGTTACCTTTAAGGCTCGGTAGGTTTGGTGTTAAGTAACTTTTATGCGTTGCTATTACACATTTCGCAATTGTCCGGATACTTTTGAGCGGTATTGTAGATACTGTACGATGCAATAAATAAATTTGACCTTGAATGCACCCTGGACAATCGCGGCAAAAAGTCGACGAGCTTTAAGAGGCGCAACCCCTCGCGGTAACACTCGCCACCCCCGCGAGAGAAACGTTGCGTAATTTAAGAGGGCGCGAGGGAGGAAATATTAAGTGTCGGTCGAAGAAGAGAGCAGCCGGTGTACGTTTACCGGATCCTCACCCGCGCGGTTTTACAACCCCTCCGCGTCTTCCCACCCCTTAGGATCGTTGGTTATTTTTCACGCTTTTTATCATGGGCCCCGCTGCTCATCAGCGAGCTGCTAAAGCGGCCACGTATCAACGCCACCGTCAGCCTAGATTCCAACGTTAAGGGTTGTAAACCCTCGCATGGAACGAGCCACGGGGTTAGTATCCACGGCGCACGATCGTATGTTCGTGGATCGAGCCTACGCATGTCGGGTTCGTGCTCTTTGTGGCGGTCGTGAATGCGCCTGGCATAAAGTTCGCGATATTGCGAGCACCCTCGCGAAATAAAATCGCTGCTCGCCTCCCTTTCACCCCCTCCACTTTCTTCCCGATCGCGACGTTCCTTATGAACGCTGCTCACAGCTTCGAACCTGCCGTATCGCGATATTTATGCACGCGTAATGGAAACAGCAAATAGCTCACGGGGTATTCCCGTTCGAAGGAAAAATCGATTTTTATTTTATTTCCCGGTATAACACCGCGGAAATGTTCCACCGGAAATTTCTTCTCAAATCCGGCGAAATCGGCCTTGTGAACATGAGTGAAAGAAATGTCGGGATGCACTGCGAATTTTATGGAAATTATTATGGAAAGAATTACGAGTTTATTCTGCTCCTGTTTTTCAAATCAGTGCACACAATGTTTGCATCGAATTGACTATGTTACACAACTGTGTATATACAATAATTTTATTAAAATTATTAGGGGATGAATGACGATTTTATTCTGCTCCTGTTTTTCAAATAAGTGCGCACAATGTTGCATCAAATTGACTATGCTACAATTGTTTATGTACAATAATTTTATGAATGCCGTTATTCTGGTGCCGTTATTAAAATCGGTGCAACAAAATGTGTGCATCAAATTGACTATGCTAGAATTGTGTATTTAAAATAATTTTATGGAAATTATTAGGGGAAGAATGACGATGTTACTCTGCTCCTGTTTTTCAAATCAGTGCACACAATGTTTGCATCGAATTGGCTATGTTACACGATTGTGTGCTTACGATACGAATAAATAAATATATTTTGGCTCTTTTAATAATTTCAGTAAACCCGGAACGATACAACAACGTCCCAAAATCAATATGAAAACCGCATTGTGTCGTGTCTCGCTTGTTTTTCGAAACAATTTACCGGATAAACAAAACAGAAATCAAACCGATATTTTTATTCAAATTTCTCGATGCGAAGGGACGAGTTGATGCGCACCGAATATCTATCATCTTTTTGTTCAGATACGACGTGATGTAGAAAACATATCGTTGGATGTCGAGTCCCATCGATTTTCTGTCCGCGAAGCACTCGGAAAGCAGTGTACGCATTTTTCAGGAAGGCACCGTCGAATGAATGGTAACGCAGTATGAAAATGGAACCAGCCATGGTTAACTCGATTTCCTGGCCGCGGTAACCGCATTATTTCAGCACATTTCTAGTCATTTTCCGACGACGGCTGCGAGCGTTAATGCTTCATCTTCACTTTCTTGTCCGGCGGTAGAAGAACACTTCCACATGATTTCGAAAATCTTGAAAATCCCGTTGCCAACCGATTCTGTTCCTGTCTGAATCACGAGTTCAATTAAATTTTTTCAATTCTCTGTTAGAACGTCTGTCGGTTACGGATATTCCGTATCACCAGTTTCCGGTCTGAAAACTCATAACCGAAACGATCAATTGTTACGTTCTGTATATACGCGTAGCAAATTCAAATACGAGGAAAGGAGTTTTGTGTCAATCGACAAAGACGGAACAAAAGCGATGAGTGGCATGACAAAACTGTTTTGAAGTCCGATCGAAAAAACTAGAAACATAGTGAAACAAAGCTCGGTGCGATTGTTACCTGGAAAACAACCCGATGCGGGACAAAAACCGAATTCGAAAATCATATCGCCGCGAGAATCGCCGAATCCACGCGTTCTCGTTAATTTATTGTATAATTAGAAAATGATTACGGTTCAGTCTGGCGGTTTAATCAATACTCTTTTTATCCGGTCATTTAAACGGAAAATCGAATTTTGGCTGCGGCCGATTTTTACAACGCCCGCTGCGTTTTTAGATCGTTACTCGGCCATTACTGTTTATTAACCGGCCGCGTTGTTTCCATAACGGGCGTCCCGCATGTGGTTTCCATTATTCGCTCGCCTCAATAATTCCGGGGATTGCGGGACGTCCGTTCTCGGCGAGAAAAAAAAACGCCGAATCGACGATCTCCAATGAATAATTATAATCCGCACGAACGCGGATTATATTGTTTTCCGAACCGCTGGACGATTGTACGAATAAATGGTTTCTTAGAGGGATCTTATTTCTTTGGTTAGGTACTCTGAATTTTAATTCAATTTTTTACACAAATGAAAGTCACAAATTTTCAGATCGATTATCTCGTTAGGTGAGGGTTGTTGTTTTTAATGGTTTTTCATCATTCCAATATTTAATTTCATAATTGAATTTTAATTTAAAATAAAAACGTGGTAAAAACTGAATTTCAATTCAATGTAATTTGAGAATAAAAGTCACAAAGTTTTAGATCAATTGTTCTTAAAGGTTTCGTCATTTTTTAGGCCCAGGCCATTTTTCGGTCATCTTTATTTCATCATTGAATTTTAATTTGAGAAAAGTAGAGGTCAAAGATATTTACATTAATTGTTGTAGAAATGGCAGACTCCACGCTGGATGCTTATTCGAAGGTTAGAGATCGGTCGGGCGTTTCGCGGCGGCCCTAAAAATGCTGGGCCAATAGCGGGAAGCGGAACGAGCCTCGAAATGGGATTCGATACCGGCTAATTTCGTTGCCGGCTACAGTTATCCGCGTTTATACGCGCGGACGTGCGCGGAATCCCGGCCCCCTCGCCGACACCTTGCCGGCAACCTTTAATGGAAATAGAGGAAAAACGCCCAGGGGAGCATTCGAAATGAAAGTTCGCGCGGCTCAGGAGCTCGGTGAGGTGTCGGTTGCCAGACATAACTGTCTCGAACAGATGGTCTGATTTTCCAGCGTGCTGGGCACGAAGAAAAAATAGGATCCGGAGGATCTCTCGCCCGGTTAAACCGCAGGGATTAGTTTCCCGGAGGTGAGCCCCACGGAAGACGAATGTCCTTTGACGTCTGCCCTCCGCGAGACGACGTAAGCAGCCCCCGGTGTTTAGGGGATGAAGAGGCACGGCGAGACACGTTCGTAGCCGACAGGGTGTTTTGTGATCTCTTGCGCGGCGGTAACACCTCCCGGGACTCCAGCCTGGAAGATTCGGAGGGGGTGGCTTTTGCTGAAAAATTGTCCTCCCTCCTGGCCTTGATATTTTTACACTGCTTGTATCCGTATCTCGAGAAGGGCTACGATCACAAGAGTTCAAAGATATGTGATTCCATTGGAAAAATCTAAGCTGACCTACAAATACAAATCTATTTCTTTCGTTTACGATTCGATAATTATTGTCTTCCATTACGAATAACGTTGATTACATATTGATATTTATTGGACGTTTCACCACAGAAATGTCAGTAACTTGTTAACTATTAAACTTGTTAACATTCAATCAAAATGAAGAACGCAATTATCGAAGGAGTTGTCTGCGCGTATATTAAAAACGAGAAATAAAATGCTATACAATACGAAGTAAAACAATTTTGCGCGAATTAAATCCGACTGCAGATTTGGTTGCACATAAAATTGATTGGGGGCATATGTAGAATTAATTTCCGGTAGAAATTCAACACGAACTTTTTAATAGGAGCGTGTATATCGTAAAAGTTTTCATAAATATCGTAAACTCTTCCATTGTACAAACCGATGTAATTGTTATCAAATGAAACGTATAAGCCTATTATTAAATTTTAAAACTCTTTTATAATAATTTAATGCCATCTCAATTATCAGTGGCTATCATGAATGATAAAAGTTTTCATGGATATATCGTAAATTCTTTCATTGTACAAACCGATGTAATTGTTATCAAATGAAACGTATAAGCCTATTATTAAAATCTAGTAATGGAAGAGTTTACGATATATTTATGAAAACTTTTATCATTCATGACAGCCACTGATAATTGGTGGTATTAAATTATTTTAAAAGTGTTACACACTAACACAATATACCGTGCATACGAGATGATACGAGAAACGCGATATTCGTGAAGGAGCCAACTTGTTAACCCTTTGACTGCGCCACGATATTTGCATGACAATCGCTGCGGCTGGCTGAGATAACTTATGATCTAATCAGAGTAACAGCGGAACTAGGACAGAATCGTATTGTTCAGAGCAAGACAACATCGGAACAGTTCTCGATACCCATTTCAACTTAACCACATTATTTCTCTACTCTCCAGAGAAAGTCTCTATTTTACACGGTGCTTCTTCAAATACGTTTGTCATGCTACGAAAGGCACATTTTGAGGAGTTCAAAATCCTCTAAAACAATTGATTTGGTCCAATTTTTAACACTTTGCACTCGGAGCTTTCTCAACTCAAAAATTCAATAACAATGTAAACAATATTTTTAATAATCGTACAACAACTTTCAGTGGTGACTCTGAGTCATCACTCGAGTGCTAAGGGTTAAAAATTTAGTTTTTAATGAATTTTTAACCCTTATTAACTCTTTGATAAATTTTTAACCCTAAATTTAGTTTTCACTATATGACCACGCTATGGACTAGTCAGAAGTCGGCGAATACAACTTCCACGCGAAAGCTTCGACATTATCGAAGCACTCGCTAAACATACACGACTTCGGCTCGCTATCGGTTAGTCAGAAGGCGGTGAAGACACTTCTACGAAAGCTCCGCATTTATCAAAGCTCTGGACACCGGATTGCCCGCATACTGTCACGACTCGCATTAAGCTGCGTATATCGGCGGATCACGTACGGCAAAGTTCGCGAACCCTCTCGAGCCGTGTACACTTGGCCGACCAAACATCGAAAGCTCGAATCTGAATCGAGCTGGCGCGTCGTTCGGTCGAACTTCAGCAACGAGTTGCATCGGGAAGGGAAGGTCTTGCGAGTGAAAGCGATCGAGCGAATGCACCGGACGGGGATGGAAAATGTACGACATAACACAACCACCCTTTGTATCTGTAGCGGGTGAAGTGGAGGAGGAAGAGGGGGTTGGAGTTCTGCAACGGGCGGATACACGGTCGGGCGGTGGCAGAAGTATAACTGCAGAAACGTATGTATACAACGGTTGTAATCCGATCCCCGGGAGAATAACTTCGTTATCCGACGCGGGGAAGTCACTTCGTCGGATGGAAACTGTCTCCTTCCGGACGCGAACGCGGACTTCCAATTCCATTTCTTGTCGGGCGTCGCCGCTTCGGCCCCTATCTTCGCAGCCGAACGACGCGAAAATGGATTTTTAAATCGTTCCTCGAAACAGTCGGGGGAACGGATTTCTTATCGCGACGCCGGAGCCGGGGATTGCGCGCGCAATCCGCTCCGCGAGCAATCGCGAACGAACCGCTTCTTATCGAGGTAATTTTTACGAGCGACGGGATCAGACTTTCCGGCGACGCACAGTGGGCGAGAAAAAAAGATCTTCTTGGACAAAAATCTGCCGACAACTCAGTTTTTCATCGATTCAATTGGAATTTTTTTTTAAATGTTCGTGAAGGACTATACTTTGATGACGTGCTGCGCGAAAATCGTTAACTGTCACAAGAAATCAAGAATCCTTATCTGAAAAACCCAATAACCCCGATACTTCATCCGTGCATACCATAAATTTGCATGTCCCAGCTGAGTTGCCGACACGTATTAACCCTAAACCCTAAACCGCAAAATTTTAAACTGTAAATCTGGCCCTGAGAATTACCAATTGAATAGGTTCAGAATAAGTTCTATGATCTCTTCAGAATTTCTGTTTTTTTTTTTACATGTCCCACGGTCATTGAAATCAGCGAGAAATTCTCAAGGGGAATTAAAAGCCAATTTTTCACCATTTAGAATAAGTTCTACGACATTTTGTTCACTGATCTTTTCATCATTCTATTATACGATTACGTATGACTTTATTTGAAATTAATTGAAATGTAATCCAACTTTTTCTTTCGTGCACTGGCAGAGACTTCATATGTCGTGAGATGTCCACAGTGTTTAACACATTAGGTGTACAAATTAATTCGTGGCCTCTTCTTTGTGAATTTATGAATTATTTATGTATAATATATCTCGGTACAAATTCGTTTGGTGAAATATAAAACATTAAACGATTCGAAAAATTTAAGAATATCGTAATGTTGTTTACAACGTAACAAAGTCATTAATGGATGAAATCAATTTTTATCTTATTTCTGCTTACCACAATCAATGCAGAACATGTTTATTGTGCATAAAGATCCATGAGTTAATTCGTACACCTAACAAATTCAGTTTGTACATTTTCTAAAACGGCTCGTTCCGACATCGAGCAGGAACGTGATCAGTAAATTGATTAACTATTCAGATAATTATGGTACAAAGAGGTCCAGCTTGTGCGCCAACGTTCATGTATGACACAGAATACTATGAAAAATGAATTAAAGGAAGATTCGAGCGCCTTTGTGTCTCCGTTATCTTTCGCAAAGGGACATTTTCTACTTGGTCGTGTACAGTGAGAAATTCAATTAGATTATTACCAGGGACAAAAGGAACATTCGGATTATTTCAAACGTATTTGCAGAGTCTCCTGCAGATACCAGCGATGCCTGGAGCGCTCGGGAGATAGGGATCGTATAACAATCCAACGCGCCAATTCGTTTAATTAACGCCACCTCGCCGCCAGCTTTCAATTGATCAAGCCGAGCTTCCTCTGTCATTCAATCGTGATGATAGAACGAAATTTCGTTGCTTTTTGTTCGGGGTACGTACCATTTCACTCGTCCCCTCGTCTATTATGTTAACAATGCGCTCTGATAGATTAACGGAAACCGTGAAGCTCTTCCTGATGGTTTCGCCGATTGTGGTCGTTTTCACATCGAGGGATCTGTTTTTATTTGCCTGGAGCTTCGAACTCGTACATGATCACCGAGAATGACAAGTCAAACAGAAATCTGATCTTACAGAATATCTCCAAAAATTCCAATAAGTTTTAACCCGAAACCCTGCAGGGGAAAAATCCAGAAACTAGTCCCAACCCCATTTTCCGTATTCAATCGCGATTAAAAAATCTGAAAAACATCTGACACATTCCCAGTATCGAGGGACATATCACAAAATTTTTTCCGATTTTTCCGTGAACACTGAAAGACGAGAAAATCGAAAAATGCAAATTTCATGTAGAAGTTGAAAAGCGACACCTACGAAATTAATCCAGCGACACGACACTATCCTCAGCATCATTTTCGATGTTTTTCATATTTGTCGCTCTGGTGCTTCGTAGTATAAAAAAAATCTGACCATCCAACGTTCACACAGGTTTTTAAACCGATCACCGCAGGATGTTTCATGCATGGCTTAGAACAGCGCGAGCACCAAACTCGACACGTCTCGCATTATAAATCACGCGTATACGGAAAGAAACGTAGCCACGGGTATTTTTTCATAATCCCCCTGTCTAAAGTGCAATATTTCTTGAATATTTACCGGCGCGGTATTCTTGAATCGATCGCTCGACAAGTTTTATGAGTACATAAAATCCATATTTCGGGGACACCGGTTTGAGTTATCGCTTACGGTAGAAATACGTCTCCGGAATTTTTTAATAACACTTTACTACGAGATATACCACACGGAAACGCCCGGTTATCCTGGGAACGACGCAGGGCATCGATTGCCTCGGTTACTCCTCGATTGTCCGGCGCGTCGAATTGGTCCATGAATATCTGTCCACCGATTTTTATCCGTTTTTTTTTGTACTCCCTTTGAACAGCTTGTAACCGATCATGTTTGCCGTTACACAACAAAATTGAAACGGAATTAGTAATCGTCGAGCAAACAGTCGGCATGCTACGAATCCCTCCCGTTGTTTGCTCCCATCAAATTGTTCGAAATAACAATACAAAGAGGGGAAAAAAAGCACACGCACGCACGCCTAGTCGAATGCCGCGCAGTAAATGGACCAAACGAATTTAATAGTGCGCTCGACAAATAGAGAGAACCGGAAGTAAAAATAACGTGGCTCGTAAACGTCCGGCGTCGATGAAATATTTCTATCATTCCCTCGATAATTTCCCCCTTCTCCGTAGACACGGAGAAATGAAAAATCGTCCTTTTCAATTAAGGTGATAGGGAAATCGGATTAAAGAATACGCTTACCTGGAACGATGAATCTCCTTTCGAAAATAGAATCCTCGGTGACCACTCCACGATCCGTAAAGCCCTTTCCTCGTGCACCGTATTTGCAATATCCCCGCCGCCGGTCGGTTTCAACTATCGTATCGACGTTGTAATCCGGCAGAGCACTATACCATCCTCCGCTACGGTACACGGAGTACTTTCTGCCTGAACGATACGGCCTGCCCCCTCGGCCAAGAGTTCTATCTGACATAGTCATCAGGAAGACCTTCGATCCGCTCGCCCGTTTATTTTTTTCGGAGAACCTTCCTCCTACCAACCCGCTGCTAATTTCACGGTGAACTGCCGCTGCCCTAACCTTTCCTGTTCAACAATCCATGAGATCGATCTGCAGTCGTCCTTCAGCGATTTATGCTCCTCCATTTTAGGTATGCAGCGCGTACTAAAATGCACATGTAATCTCCGAATGACCTTCACCTGGATTTTCAAGGTAAACATATTTTTTTGGTAAATATTGTAAAAAACGGACTTGATTTAAAGCATTCAAGGTCAACATTATGAACAACTTTTCACTATACATTCTGCAAAATGAGCAACAAATCTCTGAATGACCTTCATCTAGATTTTGCAAGGTCAACATTCTCTTGGTAAATATTGACAAAAGGGGACTTCGTTCCCAACAACTTTTCCTTATAAACGCAAAAGCCTCGCGAGGATTTGTTTGCGTTTATCGGGACACTATTTTTTGTGGCTTCAAACGGCCGAGCCGAACGTAGAGAGGGACAGCGCGCGTAAAGAGAGACCGCGCGCGGCCGAAGCGACTGCGATTCACCCCGCGTCTCTTTCTTTCCCATACGCTGTCCTTCCTTGCGCCCGAAACGTTCATCGTCAATTAAACCACTAAATACAGTTGAAATTATATCGTGTTTGGTCTTATTTTAATCAGAAAAATGCCACAAATATATTCGTGAAAGTTTCATAAAAAATGCACAGTCTTCGCGAGGACGCAAGAGATGGGGAGATTGAAAATCAGGGATGATACGTTCGGGCATCGTCGAATTACGGAACGCAAAAATAATATACGCTATTTATCGATATTTATCATATCACGCTCCTCGCCGAACGATCAAAGAACTTCCCCCACCCTGCTACCCCAAGATAAGGTAACACCTTCCGTTCCACCTTTGTGTGACATCCGCCGTCACGCTTTTAGCTGAACGAGTACCCTAGAACCGACCAGCTGACCGAAACCAACAAGATTTTGCATTCATCGTGTACGGCATTTTTGCGTTTATAGAGGATTTACTGTGTATGCAAAACGCACAAAAAAAAACTCTTAATGACCTTCCCCTAGATTTTCAAGGCCAAAAATTTGTTTTTCTTGTTACAAAACTGTAATTTCTGACAACTGGTTACTTGAAAACGGAAGGCTGTTTCCAAGACACGATGTCACGACGATCGTCGAATTCGGGGGACGTATTCTACGTCAATCATCAAGGTGAACGGGGAATTCCCGTAGAACCATATCGCGAATAGTTAATGTTTCGACTTTAATCAACAACGACGGGATATAGAACGCGATACACCGCGAGATAGCAAATGTTGCGTTTCCGCTCAGTACCATTGTCATACGTGGGCTTCAACATGCACGGCTGTATCGCGTCCACGTTATATACACCAGCATAATCGGCCGGCGAACACCGTTAACCACTATCTCTAACCAAATTGTTATAGTGGTTCCGAACGGTGGCTCGCAACGGCGTTTCCCGCGTATGCCGGCGATATTTTCCGAGAGATTTCGCACTTTGATGCACGCCCACAGCCGAGGAACGCTCCCTGGAAATAATTAACGGTGTGATAATCCGCGGAAGCCTGATTTGTTGGGAATAAGTGGAAAAAATTAGCTGAATACGGTAATACCTCGATACATGTCAGAATTATCATTTCTCTTTATTCGAGTGGAGGGCGATTTTCTGATTGAAACGATATCAAACACGACGCAATCGGATCACGCTTACTCGTTTAATCCACGATACAGAGGAACCTCTAGTATCCGTACCGTTTCCTATTTTGATTATCTGAGAGTTTAGATTATTGATCAGTTATCTAGTTACAATGCTACTATTTTGTGCTCGTGTTGCGTGCGAATTGCTTGTAATTGGAGAATTGAAGTAACAATATACAGGGTGTCCCAACATTTCTGTTCCACGGAATATCTTTTTATCCATCGTGTTTAGAAAAAAAACTTCGAACGATATTTTGATGATTGTAAAAGCTCTCTATAGAAATGTGCATTTTTTAAATATTTTATTTGACGTGTTGAGGGTCATTTTAAGGTCACGTTCACTTTTTTAAATGGAAACATTACTTTTTTATTACACCAACTTATTCTATGAGAAAATGTTTCAGTCGAAACGTTTTTTATTTCGACAACAACTTTTTGAGTTATTCAATGATAAATCCATAAGAAGTGCATAGAAGTGCATTCTTCTGGAGTCTTTATCATTGAATAACTTAAAAAGTTGTCGCCGAATTAAAAAACGTTTCGAATAAACCTTACTTGTTTTTTCTCATAGAATACATTGATATAATGAAAAAGTAATGTTTCCATTTAAAAAAAGTGAACTTGACCTTAAAATGACCATCAACAGGTCCAATAAAATATAAAAAAATGCACCTTCCCATAGAGCTTTGAAAACCATACAAATTTCATTCGAAGTACTTTTTTCTAAATACGATGAATAAAGAGATATCTCGTGTGACAGAAATTTCGGGACACCCTGTATATCGTCAATCTAAATCGTCAATTTAGAACGCAGATATTTCTCAGAGAAATGTCACGAATGTGTTAATAAAAGTTTTATAAAAAATCGGTAAATTGGTTTGCCATTATCAAAGGGATGTCCATATATTTCAATTGAAGCAATCAAGGCATTGAGATTCGAAGGGAAACGTTTCAGTGGCGATTCCGAGTGGCGTTTCTTTCGGTGACAGTGTCCGCGGAATGTCGGAAACGACAAGCGTGTCGCCGTTGTATATTTCGTTAGCGGAATCGGTCGTAATTCAGAGAGCGGACTGCGCGCGACAGCTTCTGCGAATGCGGATGAGACAGCTGCTCCGGTGATACGCATTAAACACGATCGAATTACATCGGAGTAATTTTCGTCCGCCGCAATTAACAGACACAACGCCGTCCCGCAAAAAGTGAGACAATAATTTCCGGCGGATGCGCCATCTCGTTGTCGATAAAACGTAATTACGACAATTAACGCACGACACGCCGGGAATTCGGTCGAATTTGTTCACGATCGCCGGCCGATATCGGTTTCCCAGAGACTGCGAATACAGTACAATCCACTCGATTATATTTACCAGCGTCGACGTTGGCTGATTTCGTACCCGCTTATTGCTTTCCCGTTTAATGCAAAGATTTAGGTTATCGCGCGCGATCGAAAAGTTCGACAGTCCGATATTAAATGACCAGGATAAATTCTCGAACACTGGAGGCACCGTTCCCGTTATGCGTCTTTTCGGACGCGCAACCCGCGCCGAGCCAATACAATCGAGACAAAACCGTCCCCACGGGGAAATCTCACAAATATATTAGTAAAAGTTCTGGAAATAAAGAATGAAAAATTAGAAAGTAACACTATCCGTAGAGACGAAGGTCACACTATGCGAGGGAAGACTGTAAACCGGACCAAACTTCTACAAGAAAATTATGATTCTCAAAGAAACATTAATGTACTCGTTAGAGTCAGCGAGGTAGAGCGAGGCAACGTGCAAATAATTAAAAAAGAATTTTTTTACTCTACATAAAATGCAAAATAGAAAGGAACAAGCATTTTTTCGTTTGCAAGCAACTTCTACTGGCACAGTGAGATATTTCGTCCACTGTAAAGGCAATGACCGTGCACTTGTTGGTTATCTTGCAGTACGTTCGTTATCGACAAGCTGCACTCACAACACGCTGATCGCGCCTCGTTCACGTAGCAGTAATTAACTGCGTATTGTCGAGGGGGCGTCTCGAGCGTCGACAATTAGCGTTCAATTTTCTTCGGATCGGTACTGTGTATGCGTGTCGAATTTTAACGCGTGCAGTCACCGTCAGGTAAACACGATAAATCGATACACAGCATGTAGCATCGCCGTCCTTTCAGTCTTAGTTTGCACTACTGAGAAAATGGAAATCGGTCGACCCAATTTTCCTGGAACATGAAGCTCGATGCGGCGGACCTTATTGCTTACAGACGAAATTACATTTTAATGAGAGCTAAATTACCCCCCAGCCACCAACCCCCTACCAACCCTCGCGGTGCGGCGTTCTGTTTCGCGGGAGTGTGTCGCACTGCTTCTCTTTAATGCACGCTGAAAAGTAATTATGAAGCGTCGAGCTACGAGACGCGGTCCCTAAGATTCCCATTAAATCTTCCGCGATGCTATCTTGCGGTACGCGAGACAATCACCGTGGCTATTGATGACGCAAAAATGCCACCTGAGCCCTGAATCGTTTCACACTATTTTATTTTTCTAAGTGGAGAGCTTCGGAGTAAATACTTTCGATAAATGAAGACTAATTCGGACGAATAGACATTCCAGTAACATTTTGAAATGATATTCAACTGGATAAAAATTAATTCAATAGGGGTTCCTATCCTTTTCTCTCGGAGTTCGCAACCGCACAGCTGGGTTGTTTAAATATTTCGGCGTGGAACGCGGAATCATTTCATTTTCAAAGGCTGTGGACGGCGAGGAAACTTGTTCTGAAAGCTAGCACCCTCCGTGTTCTGCTCTCCGTGAACATTATCAGCGACCTCGATCTTGATTTTCTTAGGAGCGGAGTGGCCATCAAGCCGGACCACCGGAGAAAACACGCTCCCCTTCGCGTATATCAATTCCGGACGGACGTTTATTCCCGCAAGGGTCCTCTCGAAACTCCGGGCAAATATCCCGGTCGAAACACGGACGGGAAGGGTTCCACGGACCGATTATTTCAGTTCCGACCCGGACAGAGGCTTCTTGGCCGAGTTGCTGATACGATTATTGGCAACGAAGATACTTTTTTCAAGTTCGACCGGTGGTCGTCAAGTGTTGACACTGGGCCATCGAACTGGACCCTACTGAAATCGAATTAGTCACGTAACTTTCTCCCGCGGGAAGAAAAGTTTATTTACCTTCCCGGTATCGAGTGCGGTCGACGAGCTTCCGCAGGAATTTCTTCTTATGGCAACAGGATTCGAGCACCTAACCGCGAGGCATTTTCTGCCCTTCGGAGCAGGGATCGAATAACGTGAAACAAGGGTTGATGTCAACTCCAAAACCTGGTTTGTTGAGACAGGCAATCTTGATTTCTGTCAACCTTGAGGACACCCTTGTTCGTCCAGAGCCTTGGAATTAGTTGACCCTATTTTCGACGAGCCTGAAGGGCTAGATGTCATGTGGAGGCCATGTACAAGATGATAAGACAGCGAGTCTTCAATTCCCTTGATCAGATTTGGCCGAAGCTCCTTGATCCCTGTCAACCTTGAGGATTCACTTGTTCGTCCAGAGTCCTCGGGATTAGTTGATCCCCTCTTCACCAGACTGAAGAGCTAGATGTCCCGTGAAGCCCCATGTCCAAGATGATAAGACAGCTAATCTTCAATATCTTTGCTCAGATTTGGCCGGAGCTTCTTGATCCCTGCCAACCTTGAATATTCACTTCTTCGTCTAGGGACCTCGAGATTAGTTGACCCTATTTCGACGAGCCTGGAGGGCTAGATGTTCTGTGGTGCCCATGACCAAGTCCCATTGTCAGTATACCAGAAGTCGTGGTGGTGTTTTGGTAACCAAAGCCTGGCTTCTTGAACCCTGCCAACCTTGAAGATTCACTTCTTCATCTAGGGACCTCGGGATTAATTGATCTCCTGTTCACTAGCCTGAAGGGCTAGATGTCCTGTGGTGCCCATGAACAGGTCCCATTGTCAGTATACCAGAAGTCGTGGTAGTGTTTTGGTAACCAAAGCCTGGCTTCTTGAACCCTTTCAACCTTGAGGATTCACTTGTTTGTCTAGAGTCCTCGGGATTAGTTGATCCCCTCCTCTCCAGCCTGAAAGGCTAGATGTCCTGCGGAGGCCCTGTCCAAGATGATAAGACAGCTAATCTTCAATTCACCTGTCTAGATTTGAAGCCTAGGAGCGATGTTGACTAGCAGTCATAGTATTGGGTTGGCAAATAAGTTCGTTCGGTTTTTTAGAGTGGAATAAATCACAAAAACCGAACGAACTTATTTGCCAACCCAATAATTTCTTGTTAACCATAATTCCCTGTATCGCCTGGCTTGGCGATACAGGGAATCTTCATTTCAATCAACCTTAAGGATTCCCTTTAGCCGCCAACCTGAAGGGCTAGCTGTGGAGTCCAATGTCCATGATGATAACACAGCTAATCCCCAATTCCCTTGCTGAGATGTAGCGCCTAGGTTCAACACCAAATTGAATCGGAGAATCCGAAACTGGACACTCACTCGCCGATTATACGTGTTGGACATGCTCTCTTGTGGAATCGTGTGTGCGTGACGAGTTTCTTCGGCCGTAGTTCCTCTGGAGCGTCCCCTCGTCGGACGTCGACACCGTCGAGACAACGTAAATTGTAGTGGCATCACTTTTACGATCCTCGACACGTTCGTTATGGTCGGTAAGAAGTGCTACTCTCGGTACCCCGGGTGTGCTTAAAACCGTGTGCTGCTCCCCTTCTTCCGTCTTTCTTCGGCCAGACCGAGGGGCTGGCAAGATGATGCTGCGAGATGAAGAGAATTGAGGACATTCTCGAGCCAGGAAGTGTCGGCTTCGAGTCGAAGTAGCCGGCCCGGAAGAAACCACTAGTCTTGGCTCAGTGAATACAGTCGATCTATGGTCAGACGAATTCATCCATCCAACTGAAAACATGAATAACATTTTATCGTTGATGAATTAATAAATAATATAAACCAAAAACTAATTTAAAGTCAGTATACTTTCTACCTGATGTATCTCGTCTAATTTCCTCTCTCGTGTTATCGTATTTCACCTTGCGGAGCGGCTACCGAATTAATTATGCGGGTGAACCGCAAATGTTTGGCGTCGCCCTCTATCGTTCGCCATTACTCCGACTTTCGAACCGAGGAGTGCCATGGTGATCAATAGACAGTGGATTTTATGCATTTATAAATAAAATACTACTGTTAAATAATGCTCAATCTATTCAACATATTCAGATGGAAAATAAACTTCCACTTCACTCTAGTTCGTTGCAATTCAGCTAGAAAATTTTTACTTTGTCTAGCAATCAATTTCGATTGCAGTTGTTAAAACAAACATGCCAAATGTGTATTCGCCATCTGCAAACATCAATACTTCATAAGAAAAAATAATATGAATTCAGTAAAAAATTGTAATAAAAATTCTACAGGGTGTCTCAAGAATAATGTACTCTCCCTCGAAATAGGTGATTCCCAAAGTCGTTGGAAAAAAGTTGCTTTAAATGACACGCATTTTTGGGACACCATTATTCACTAACCTGACAGAAAGGTGTCGGAGAGGAAGCGAAATCTTTGCAAAGGGCTGACCGACTTCCTCCAAGATTTTCGTCGCCGATACGGAATAAGGGTTCGCCTGTTTCAGTCCATAAACCTGGGGATGAAGCTTAACAGCAGGAGTCAATAACTGGTGGGCCATAAAGGGCGGGCATCGGCAAACGTATCGCGGCGAACGTTCCTGCAACAATGTAACGTGAGCTGGGATACAATTTCAGTAACGAACACGGTATTAAAAGGAACTGCGGAGGATCCGGGCAAGCTGAAATCCTGTCCACTTTCGTCTCTGCCGTAAAACCTCCGTCGGAGAGGACTATCTAAGGAAACTCCGTAGCCGTGACTGCGATTGTACATTCAAAGCCAGTCGATGCGTCATAAAACTTTTTTATCGTCGACATTTACTCCGCGCCCATCCCCTCCGCGTCTGTCCCCGTTCCGAGCGAATCACAGCTACCTGGCTGCGCCGCAATGGCGAAATTATAGTTTTGTTCACGACTGTATAATCTGGCAATAAACGGGCCGAGCAACCGGATATCCGTGTGCGTTCCCTTGATAACGAACCCCGATAACGAAAGAAAGCCATCATCTTCGTTCAGCTCGACGATTGGTCGCACTCCGCCGAGTAATGAGGTCGTTAAAAACTGCAGTTCGACGTGATTGAAGCATTCCCACCGATACGACACTCCCAGCCCTGTCAAAACCTTCGTCGCTTCCGCTCCGACTACCAGAATGATTTTTCAGTGAACCATTCAGAGATTGACGGTTTCCTCGGGGCGACGGGGAAAGCTGGATTTACAATTTCGACTGCGCCAGGATCATACGGTCTGAGCATTGCTTTACACATTCCACCCCGGCTTCCCTTTTGCCCGGTATTACGGGATCGCTCTCAGAATTTTCCAAGCGGAACCGACCACAGTGCTACGAAATCGTCAAAACCCGGAAAATATTCGTTGCATTGTTATTTATCCATTATAGACGAAACGGTTTTATAGGTTCTCCGGGTCATAGAATTCGATTCGAATAACTATGCTGCGGATTTCATACTTGCGTTTCAAGTTCGGTGCGACGTGCAACTGCAGAAACAGAAGGGATGGAAAAGAACCTTGTAATCGATGCAAACAATTTTTATTTTGCATAATGATCTCCGGTAATAATCACTTTTAAATAGAATGTCCATTTTACTTTACCTTGGTCCTGATTAAATGACATGTTGATGAAATGTTTTAAGAATCCACAAATTAATCCTTGAATGACATTGAACCTATTTTGCATAATGATCTACGGTAATAATCATTTTTAAATAGAATGTGTCCAGTTTACCTTACCTTGGTTCTGATTAAATGAAATTTTGATGAAATGTTTTAAGAATCCACAAATTAATCGTTGAATGACATTGAACCTATTTTGCATAATGATCTACGGTAATAATCATTTTTAAATAGAATGTGTCCAGTTTACCTTACCTTGGTTCTGATTAAATGAAATTTTGATGAAATGTTTTAAGAATCCACAAATTAATCGTTGAATGACATTGAACCTATTTTGCATAATGATCTACGGTAATAATCACTTTTAAATGGAATGTCCATTTTACCTTACCTTGGTCCTGATTAAATGACATGTTGATGAAATGTTGATGAAATGTTGATGAAATGTTTTAAGAATCCACAAATTAATCGCTGAATGACATTGAACCTATTTTGCATAATGATCTCCGGTAATAATCACTTTTAAATGGAATGTCCATTTTACCTGACCTTGGTTCTGATTAAATGAAATGTTTTAAAAATCCACAAATTCATCGGTGACTGACATTGAACCTACCTACTCGTTCCAATCCACAAGGGCATGTCTACTATCCGCCCTATGGAATTATCGAGTAGAAGAGGTCAATGCTTTATCACTTTATAATCAACTCACAGAAATAATTTTCTCGTGATCACTGTAAAATGATTTGCATATAGCCACTGTGTTTATCAATGTTGAACGACATCCTCACAAGTGCAGATATTTAGAGAAATTATGGAATATTACATACCGTAATCGCGAGCAAGTAAATTACGTTCGCAACGTACACCTCTGTTCGTTGGGTCGCCACATTCTAGGCGGATTTTTAATTGTTAATAACTAAAAAGTAAAGCTGAAACTGCAATTTTCAAATTTTCTCCCACCTGTAGTCGAACACCCTGTACAATATTACTAGACAGCGAATTTTATGCGTAGGTGTAATTTGGAAAAGTAAAACCGTTAGAAAAATTAAAAAATTCTGTTACATTGTTTTCAATCTATTCAACATATTAAGAAAGAAACTAAACTTCCACTTCACTCCAGTTTGTTGCATAATTCAAGTACAAAGTTATTATTTTGCATAAAGATCCGCTGTTTAAATATCACATTTAGTTTCGAATAGTTGTACCTCGGCGTTAAGTAAAATCTATACAGATGTGCGCAGTAGAATTGCAATTGTTTGAAGCATGTCAATGTAGGTAACCAAAGAAATTTAGAGAAAAAAATAATTTCGAATTTTTTTTGGGTTTTATCCCCTAACTAGCAAGTTTCAGAAATTTCTAGTGAAATCTTGATTTCTGGCCCAGCACACAGCACATTTTCGCCAGCAGATTCAGCGTGCAAGCTTCTCCATTAACGGGAGCCGTCGATTGTCAGTCTGGTGGGGAGAGACGTAGATGTCAAACTGGAAAAATAACGGAGCCCGAAAAAATCGAGGCTGGAAAACGGGAATTTCCACGGGGAAATGTAGGGCCGCGTGTCGTCTTCGCAGCCGCTCGCCCGAAACAGAATAGGTAATAGGTGGGAAGCGGGATAAAACGCGAAATTCGAAAATCTCCGGAACCGGCTCCGGCCAAATGGTGACCCGGAACCAGCGCGGAACTAGTGGTGGAAAAAAAGAGGCTTCGAGAGAGAAAGATGGGCGAACGTACGAAATCAATGCGAGGCATGGTTTTATCGGGTGCGACGGCCAATCGAGCGGATTTCATATCTCTTTTCGAGGTTCGACTTCCCGACGGGGCCGTATTGTCAGGACAGCGGCATTGTTGGTAACCTTTGTCCAATGCGAAAGTTTCCTGGCGTGCGGCTCGAAATTTCAGTAACGACTTCCTTTGGCATTACCAGCTCTTCTTTTGCGTTCGACGTCAATGAATTATCTCGATGGGGCTCTCTACTATCCGAAAAAAAAATCCGCACTGACAGACAGTCCGATCTATGGACTAACGAGACGCGGCGTTACTGTCGATCGAAGGATTCAGTGACGTTTTCGTGAAATGTTTGAACTGCACCGAATGTCGAAATGAAATTTTCATTGAAAAATTTTGAGCTATTTTCGTGGTTGTTCAATTGCTGTACTCTTTTTAGCTGTGTCTGATCCATAACTGTTATTACTATTGCTGCAATACATTTTTTTTTATCACAGACTGTCTGATTTATAAATTTTACATAAATGGTCTGATACATAATCGATATTACCACTTGTTCTACTTGCTGCAATACATTTTCTTATCACAGACTGCATGATTTATAGAAATTTTACATAAATGGTCTGATATATAATTGATATTACCACTTGTTCTACTTGCTGCAATACATTTTTTTATCACAGACTCTGTGATTTAAATATTTTGCATAAATGGGCTGATACATAATTGATATTACCACTTGTTCTTCTTGCTGCAATACATTTTTTTATCACAGACTGTGTGATTTAAAAATTTTACATAAATGGGCTGATATATAATTGATATTACCACTTGTTCTACTTGCCGCAATACATTTTTTTATCACAGACTGTGTGATTTAAAAATTTTACATAAATGGGCTGATATATAATTGATATTACCACTTGTTCTATTTGTTGCAATACATTTTTTATCACAGACTGCGTGATTTTAAAGTTTAACTGTTATTATGATTGATATTACCACTTGTTCCACTTGCTGCAATACATTCACTTCATGCTAATAAATGAGTATATGAATATTCTGACACATAATTGATATTACTATAATACAATGCTTGCTCGAATGCATGCCTTTGAAACAGACTACACTGGCAATGAACTTTATTTAAAGAATCCGACGTATAATTGATATTACTACTTGCTGCGATACGCGGCATGATATTATCAAGTGATCATGGCTATGATTATTTATATCTTTTATCTCCATGATTTTGATGGATGCAGTTGATTGGATTTTAGAAATTAAGTGACGTGTGATTGATAGGATCATTCTATTTAATTGCAATGCATTCGATTAAAACAGATAGGTGTCTCTCCAAATATAATTAACATTTCCACATATACAGCTACTATACAAGCTGAATAGATAATGAACAGATAAGCGCACAAATAATGAATAAATAGACTATGGAATTTTTTATGCATTCATGAAGAAATCGTAATGAGTTAAATTAAAATATTGAAGTATAATCAATTTTGCATTCAAATACCTCGAGTTCCAGCGTAATCGAACCATTTTACACGAACTTCTTCGTCGCAAGGATAAACGCGGATAAACAGTGGTTTTCATCGGGAACAAAAGGGATAAAGAAATAAAGGCGCGACGAGCCGTGATGCTCTGTGCTTCTCTTTCGGTGAAATACGCGCGGCTGGTTACGTCTGTGTATCGTGAAACGTCACAGTCGTGCCGCGCGTTCGTCTTCATTACTCGCCATTATGAGCTAAGAGGACTCCGCTCGGATTTTTCGCGGCGAACTTGCTGAGAAATCGAAATTTATGTGGCCGCGACGAGGCGACTCCGCCACTGGAAACTCTTCGCGAATTTTCACTCCGCTGAGAACCAGCTTCGCTGTGACTTTGCACTTACACCATGGCGTTCGTAATTTACGCCGTCGGGGGACTTCCGGGCCGCGAAAAGCTTGCCTTAAAAATTTTCGCCATGGTGCTTTATATCCGCTAATTGCCACACACGCGAAGCAAGACATCCGTACCCACGACAAAATTATAATACACACGAAAATTAATGATAAACGTGTTCTCTCGGAGCATTTTTCTTCTCCCTCCAATCCTAAATTGTTTCCTATTATTATTATTATTATCATTATATTGTTAGAAGATTACTCTGAATGCGAAATAAAAATTGTGTTCACAAATGATCAGAAGCAAACACAAATTTACTTCCACCCTTAATCATTGTGATATTTAAATATATAAATGATATTTTAATATAAATTATTAAATATATTTTAGTATAAATGATATATTGAAATACATAAATGATATTTTAATATAAATTATATATTTAAATATATAAATGATATTTTAGTATAAATTATAAATTTACATATATAAATGATATTTTAATATAAATTATTATTAAGTATTTGTGAGACGTAGATGTGTGTGCAGTACGTTTGCACTGACAGTTTCTTTCACGAGTTTACCAGTAGTGGTAGAAACACTCCTCGATCATTGATTGCCGCTTCGATCGAATCGCATTACGGTCCCGTTCATTGCGAACATAATCGAATAAACGATCCCATAATTGCATCCGCCGGAAAAAGTGTCGAGCAGTGTTCAGCCGACTTATATCAGGTCGGGCGCGGCTTCCTGGCAATATCGGTTTTCAATTACGATAACTAGACGGTTAAGATGTTCCTGTATCAGTCTTATAAAGACGTTGCAACGTTCCATCACGAACACCGTGTCTTTTCTTGCGATCTCTGGCGACGGTTCAGCTTTTAATCACAACGAAAATTAAATATAATACTGTTGAGGGGGGTGAGCCGGACATAGTGGCTCCGATATATCGATTTCAATTTTGCAATAGCAGGTGGTGCACGTCGGCCATTATAACTCCAATATACAATCCACTATTTGACCGCATCGAAATATTTTTAATTATTTCCACAGTGCGCAGCGGAAGACCACTGAAATTTCAAAAAAATTGTTCCAAATAAAAATGTAATTACAGTGTAGTGAAATATCTGTAAAATATCAAAAATATTTGTTCCATCCACTGGTCAGAATGAATTCCGAAAAAATTGTGACTGCGTTTCTGAACATGAAAAGTATTGACAGTAGTGACATTCATAGTGTTGTAAAGGACTAGTGAAGTATCGAAAATATTTCTTCAATCCTCTGGCCAGAATGGATTCCAAAAAAAATCGATATTGAGTTTCTGAACTAGAAAACTGTAATTTCAATGTAATTCTTACATTAAATTAATTACAAAGAAAATTAAACGTAATTAATTACAAATTAATTACAGCAAGAATTACATTGAATTAATTTAGTTGAAAGTACTGAGATGTGAAATATCTGACAAACTCAATTTCCTTTAAATTTTGACTTAAATGCCATAAATTCCCGGGGCAATCGTCATTTCCTTTGGTTCCCGGTGCCTTAACCGATGTTTTACTGTCGACAGTTAATCAAGTGCGTAGCGAGCTCGGCAAGGCTGCGACGTTGAACGGGATTCGTCGAGAAAACCATTCGCGCAGGGTATTATTATGTTCTTGGCGATACCGGAGCAAGAAGAGCAGGGAATCGCATTGTCCTCGGAGCAGCGCGCCGCGGAAAGAGTGCTCTCCGGGGGATGCCGGAACCAAGTCTCGTTGGCGTCTCGTAAATTGTAAGAAAATTTATAGCAGTTGGTGACGTTACGCTTGGAGTGCAGGGTCAGGAGCTCCGACGACGACTGGAACTGCCTAACTTCGCGAGCGATTTACCGCCGCGTTGCTGAATGGCCAATAAACTGGCAGCCTGTTAACTGTCGTATGCCGTTGCACCGACGCGGTTCGCACTCCATGATTGTTTCACAATTGGATACGTACGCGGGAGCAGGGCAACGATCGATCTTATCCGATGAAGCTCGCCTCGTGCCAGGAACCTCTGAAAGGAAAGAATCAACTTGTCGAACCATCGTACACGACGATAAAACATTGTGGCAGCGCGCGCATTACCGTCTGAGTGAATATAACAGCCGAATCGCTCCTGTCTGATGTATTGTTGATATTACTACTTGTTTCGACCGTTTTTCCCGATTCGGCCGCGTCAGACGCTTCCGATCATGACAAATGAAGCTCAAGCAGATTCAGTCAACTTTGTTTAAGATACGTGACACTGTAAGAGCACTCAGGATTTTCCCGGTACACGTAATCAGTTTTAGTTTCCACAGTGTTTCGTTTCTACGCTCAGTGCGCTGGTCAACATCCCTGCGTCCAGTAATAATTTTTATACCAAATTCCCAAGTCGTTTGCTCCAATTTTTAACTAATTAGTTTTCGAAGGGTGTCCACTGAATTTTGCCCCCGACTGTACACTGAAATCGATACCAGCGAGAGCACGTGTGTGACTTTTCCAACCGCAAAGCTTAACGTGTAAAAATAAAACATCTCGAGCGTTATTTATTCACTATTTATACACTTATTTATCCGACCCTCCGTATAATCCTAAGATTATTTATAGAAATTTCGGTAAAATTATATTTTTATGTTTACTGGAATCGCAATATGATACCAAACCCAAATTTTTCACTGTCGTGGAATAATGAGAATTTATAGACAAATGGCTTTATAGAAATTACGGATTCTCAAGAGTAGCAACCTTGTTCGACAAGGTTCATTTGTACCGCACCAACTTCCCCCTGTTTTTCCCCGTGTTTGACGGGGAACGCGTCACAAGCGTCTCGGATGCCATCGAGGTAATGACAAACGAAGTTTAAGAAGATCCAGTGTCGCGCTTGTTTGACGAAGAAAGCGTGGGTTTATACCGCTACCCCCCGAATTTCCACAAAGAAGGTCGCACAGTTGCCCAGACGCGATGTTTGCCGAAGTCGTTTCCAGTTGGAAAGAGTCGGGTAGCTTGTCGCCACGAAGTAATTACATCGTTGCATGATGCCCGAAGTTTCAACCGGCTGAGAAGTTTCTTCCTTATCCTGGATGAATGGGAGTTTCACCCGGAGTTAACTTGTTATTAGACGCGTCGTACGGTTGAACAACACGCGCTGCCATTCGACGCCCGTTCAGGCACATCTCATCGGTCTGATGTCTGTTTGCACCTCGCGGGAACGGTGCTATTGAGACACAGTATTCTATCCTTAACTGTGGAAACTGCTGTCTGCCGAACGTAGAGAAGGCTATCAATTGAAAAAGAAAAAAAACTTGCGCCAGTTTAGCCTTTTAAACTCAAAAATGAATAATCCTTATTTATGGTTTTCCATGAATAAAACTTGCAGCATCGTGTTCGTCTCGTTTTGCCGATTAAAACGACTCCAAACACGGTATAATTACGATCATAATTACTCAAGTAACAAAAATTCACATTTACGGTGGAGATACACGAATTTCTGTCTTTGCTTGTTGCGCAAGTAATTCTGATCGTAGGTATGCCGTGTTTGGGGTCATTTTAATTAGAAGAACGGGGCGAATTCGATGCTAGAAGTTTCACAAAGAAAAAAAGGTAAAATTAGAAAAATTTCCATCTTTCGTTTAGCTTGGTGGCTCGGTCGTCGAGCGGGATTCCCCACTCTGGTGGGAATACAATTTCAACAGTCACGGTAGAGATCTTTCGGACAGTTACGGAGAGATTGTTGTTGCAGCAGTTTCCGGCGGCGCCCATAATCCTAAGTTTGCTTTGTCGCTATAGCAAAGAAATTGCTCGTGTCGCGTGTTCGACGAACGCTAAGCAGCCATCAACGGTGTCCTAGATTCAAGCAACTTCCGCCAGAAACTTCTCAAAGGAAAACAAGCCGAGCAGTGTGTACCTTCTTTGATAATTAACGTTTGACGTCCAACGTCCGAGGTGATATCGATTTATCGCGATGGGTAAACGGTCGCTCGAGTCCACGCGTTGCTTGTCCTAGCCCGAGACAATATATGAATCGCTATACCGTTTCTGGCCAACGTACTTACCGCTACAGGATTCCGATAACACTTCCGCTGATCCTGTACAATCGTCTGCCGCTGGCATCCGCCGATTGCGAGATGGGAGCGCATAGTTATGATGCAAATCCCGAAAGATCGGGGGATCCGTCGCACGTGGACTGCATTACCGATGGAACCGAGTTTATGGAGTACGTACCGCAGTCGCGAATTGTTCCGAACAATGTGATACAACAGCGAACGGCTGCCGAAAGTAGCGAATTTAGAAGTTTAATTAGTATAATCCCCGACGCTACCTGAATTCCTCGACGATTGGGGAAGACTGATATATCGTTGATATTACTACTGGTTTGTACATTGTTTGACTTACGCGAGGTTGGAATTAATGTCTCGATATTTGGCTGGAAGGAAAATCCGAAGTTAAAATTATGAACAGAATAGTAAATATTTTATCGAATAAATCTATGCATGAATATTTTAATTTTATCTTTAAATTTCAATTTAGGAACCCTTGGATAAAATTATTCGATCAATATTGTTAAAGTGGTTGTTGATTTCAACCGCTTTGCTGAAAGTATCTGACCAAAAGAAATATTAGTTTACGAGTTAGCAGCCATGCTTTTATTATTTGCCGGATGCGCGAGCACGAGAAAAGGAAGAAGCAGCCAAACATGAAAGCTTTTAAAAATTCTGAGAGGGCACGCAGTTGCAGAAGGGATATGGAAGGGAAAGAATGAAACGGGAGTTTAAAGCGTGGCTCTCTTTTAATGAAACTGCTACAAGCTTAATCAACTTCTTTGTCTTCTTTAGCGTGGCCCACGATAAACCGTAAAAGCAGAAGTTCACGAGCTGTAAAATTAGTAAGAGTACCGTTGTCGAAAGGTCTTTAGAAACTTGGGTCATCCAGACGGATCGTATTCCATAAACAGGGACAATGTTTAATTAATTCTCCGAAGTAAAAGATCCTCGCTAAGTGGAAAGAGAGTAGAGACAATACCATAAGTCAGTAAACCGTACAAATCTGTATTCTGAAAAATAATATCTACTCCCAGTAAACACAATAATTATTGACGATACTTTAAAGTTGTTTTTTAAGAGAACGGTCGACTCGAAACCAGTGGATCCTTTGAGACTTTTGTTCTTCGTGACGAGTACTATAGGATGCAATGAAAAACAAATTTTAATCTTGAGAAATGGGTCGAGGTCAAATTTGTGCAAAATATTTTTATATAATTGATTAATAAAGCTGTATTCTTTAAAATTTAACCATTGAATTTTATTTTCAAATCGAGCACGAACTTATGGAATCGTCTAACATATTGAGTGTAACGAATCGATAGATTTGTAGGGTTGTATAGAGTGTCCTTTAGTATTGTCGAAGAATATAGTACCCTGCAGAGACGACAGCCGCGATAATAGCTAGCCCCCCAAGGAGGTATCAAGATCGCATTGAATGAAACATTCTCGCCGGGTGGAGAACCGGTCATGGGCTGCAGCGGGGGGGTGCATCGAATTAAACGTTTTCAATTTCTCCGAGGGAATCGAGGGACAAATAACAAGTCCAAGCCCCCCGGGGCGAATGACTCGACGAAAATTTCGCCATCCGTATGCATGTCCAAGGAGACTGGCCCGTTTCGAGCGCGGGCCAAAAGGGAAATGCAAACACAATTTCACCGGGGCCGGCCCATCCCAGGCCTCCCACCCGCCGGCAGCACGGTATTTGCGTGAAACTAAATTGAATGGCCGAACGAAACGGGCGGCCACGTCGCAGCCCCGAAATCGGGTTAATCCCGTCGAGCCATTGAATTCATTTTTATCATCCGACTTGGATCCTTCGGCCCGATCCAACAGAACGAGCTTACGCTCCTGACGAATCCTTGATTCCGCGAGCCTGCCTGACTCGACCAGCCAATTAATCAAGGAGCCCCGTGATGGAGGAAACCCGTCCAACCGTTTTATTACCCGGAACAAACAAGGGGTTCCTCGTATCAAACGATTTTTCAAATTTACAGCGAGAAGTTAGTGCGGTGGGCCAGAGTCTCAAAAAGCTCGACGATATTCTCTGGTTGTTCTTAGCACTACTAAAAATTGCTATACCATTATTCAAAATATTGTTAAGATTATTAACGGACTGCGGATCTTTATGCAAAATAAAAATTGTCTGCATCGATTGCAAGAAATACTACAGAAACTACATTGAATGTTATTTCTTCCCTTAATGATTCTCATAGAGGAGAGAAATCATATATTGACATCTTCAATTAAAAAAATTTTTCAGTAATTTTGAATTTCATCTACTCGATTTTACTACAAATGCATCAATATCCGCAGTCTAATTATTGAATATATTCGGTTTTTTGTATTCCAGTGAGGAGGAAATGTTTAATTTTCGAGTTCAAACAGCCTCGACTGCAAAGGGTTAAAGGTTTTCTAATTCGTCAAGGTGACCTTCAGCTTCGGCAAAAACATTTTCAAGGTCAACTCAAGGTCTTCGTGTTACAAGTCGCTGAATTCGATCGATAAGAAAACGTTATTGCTTTTATTCGAGTCGCTTTAGAGAGTAGAATTATTTCCGAATCGATTGTCCGCGTGTTTTCGCTAGAAAAATGTGAAATCTGCTATCATTTTGTCGGCGAGTGTAGGGGCCGGTTTTCGATAACTGGTGAGCAACGTTATCGCGGCGACAGAACGCGTCAGGAGCCAGAGATACCGGGGCGCGCGAGTTGTCACTCGTTACGATGGGTTACGCCGGGCGGGATTGGTCCAATAAAATAGTTACGAGTGCACTCCTCCTCGCTATTATCGATACATAACAGCGAAATCCATTTCGGTCGGGCGGGTGGGCTATCCGATCGCGTTCGCCGCGGAATGTTTGGACAAAACGAGGCGAGACCGCCCGCCGCGACGCGTCGAGAACTGTCCGTCCGTCACGCCGTTTCCATCCACCTCTTTCTTTTTAATCGAATATTCGGAGAGCGCGACGGGCTTGTCCAGTCCTACGGCGTGAGATTGTGGTTATCCGCTGGTGAAACGTATCGACGTTTCTTTGACAGTTTTCGTGAACTCGCCGCCGAACCCCCACGGTCCGTTTTTATATGCCAATCGCAAGCCCCATCCGTACGAAGCGCTATTTTAATCCTCTCGGTATCTACGGGAGAATCGAACACGGCTCTGCTAATGGGATTCTAATGTCCACGATTGGTAATACTCGCATCTGTTTAACGAGCTTCCTTTTAATCCTCGTTTAAGCTCCCCGCTCCCCCTGTTTTTTCAGTTATAATTAGACGGAGGATTTTTTAAATCTTCGCGCACCGACTGCGAGGAACAGGGGTCAAGTAGAATTTCCTCTGTTAATCGCACCAGTAAATTGAAAATGTCGCAGGAATATTCGAGAATTTTCCTATGCTTTTTATTCCGCGGAATACGCCGTTTAGAAATGCGTGCAAATTGAAGACAGCAAATATGGAAAGCATTTTTTAAATGAAAATTTAAAAAGAATACAGTGACTAAATATATTCGTGCTCGACGATATCGTTTATACGTTAATGAACTACTCATAGTTTATTTATGCAGCTATGACAAATATTCGTACGGCGTGTGTGCATATCCATTGGGAGTTGTGTGTACAGGAATTCCAATATAAGGCTGTTTGCAGTTCGATCTGTAGTCAGTATTGGAAATATTCAATGTCTCAGTGATTTTCTGTTTGAGATTGAATCAGAAGTCGCGCAGACTGATGAATACATATTTGGAATATTGTGCTACAGGGTGTCCCAGAAATTTCGGGAACTTTTTCCTTCTGATCCCAAAGACTTTTGGGACACCCTGTATGTTCTTAGTTTAATGATACTCGTATGTTTATGTCATTACTGAAAAACTAATTCTTAAAATAATTAGACATGATAAATGATATTTATCAACAAGACGAATAATTCAAGCATATGTAGCTGATTATAAAAATGAATTTTTAAAATATCACCATCCGAATTAGGAGGATGTTAATTCATAATTTCATAATTCGTCGAGGAATCTGTCCGATAATGATAATTCGAAAATTGCCTCTTTTTAATTGAGTCGACACCCGGATCGGTAGACCGTATAGAAACTTTAATGAGAAAATAAATTCGCTCCCCAACCACTGTAGACTTTAACTGTTACAGTTTCGAAGAAACGCGAAGGGAATAGAAATGGCGAAACTTTCACGCAGGAAAAAGCAAAAGTAGATGTTAATTCTATCTCAAGGGGCGAGACACTATATCCATTATCTCAGGATTCTATCACTAATTATCTCGAAATTAGCTGCATTCGCAAACCTGCACGGGAAATTATAATTTCATCTGCCTTAATTCAAGAACTAGAGGCAGATTATCCTGCTAATGGCAAGTCTGATGAAAAAGTCACATTTCCATTAGGGGAATTATTGACAATAGGATTATATGCTGTCAAAGGTCTCGGTATCTTTCATTCGCGACAATATACAATGTGTCCGGTCTACAAGTTCAAGGCAATTACAGACACCATTACATTGCTAGTATTCTCTCCGTAACTGTGAGAATTATTTTTGATTTTCCGACAATTTTAAACTTTCAGCATCATATTCGTCTCGTTTTTCCAATTAAAATGACTCCAAACACGATATAACTACGATCATGATTACTTGCGTGACAAGCGATTAACAGTTACGGTAGAGGTACACCAATTCTAAGTTTCGGTTGTTATACAAATAATTATGATCGCAACTATATCGTGTTTGGTGTCATTTTAACCACAAAAACGAGGCGAATACGATGGTAAAAGTAAGAAGAAGGCGAATGTAGTAAGGGCAAAATTCTTAGCAGAAATGTCGTTCATTTTCTTGTGCCTTATATTTTTTTGGGCGTGGTGTATATCCGTAGGTATTTCAGCGTCCCGTTTTAACGGGGACACAGTGTATAAAGGACACGTATGCGACGGACAGCTTATGATATAATTTTTCTCCGGCGGCCGCGGATCATCCGGGCATTTTTCATGGTAAGCTTCCAGAGCGGCGGCAGCCAAGCGACTCGCGTCGCTCTCTTTGCCACGTTAACCGTGCCATTCCTGATCCTCCCTTGTCCTTTTCACCCTGTGTCGCGCGCGCATTATCAAGTTTCCAGGGACGGCCGTGCCCGCCCGTCCAAATTGCACGGAACGGAATCCCAAACGGAGAGGGAACAGAGCGGCGACGCTTCTGGCAAGAAGAATGCATCCGACCGAGTATTCCGCCGCCGCTGCCGGCCCGTGCAGTTTATCTAGAGGGCTGTAGGAGGGGGATTCCCGGTGCTCGTCGGACCGAGGGGTAATTATGGTTATTCGAAGACGGATCACCGTTCCTTCCGCTGGGACGGATCTCGTTTCCGGCGTGATAGAAAACTCCCGGCTATTTCGTGAACTCTTTTTTCAGCCGACGAAATTAAATTAAATCCCCCCCCCCCCCCTCCCATTCGATGACCGTACCTGAACTAGATTTTGCATCGCGAATTTTTAGTCAAATTAAATAAATTTCCGAACAGGAACTTTTAATTTTAGTAAGTGGAAAATAATATAAAAATATGCTTCAATTGTATGAATATTTTTATCCTTTTTTTTGTTTTGTTGGTTGCAAAAAGGATATATCACGACAAAAATGTTCGTCTTTTAATTATGTTCATCGACGCGATGAAACCTTTTTGTCGATCCGATAAATTCGCTCCCGGTTATTTGTAAATCAAATAAATGTTACGAGTACTCGCTGGAACTCCGTCACGCTAGTTACACTGCGATGTAGATAACGTAACGATAAGTCTCTGGTTTGTTAGCCACTGGCGTGGATCGTGAGTTAAAAATAATAAAAGAAACGCACTCGCAGGTGCAGCAGCGGCCGTGCACCGAGCGACAGATTTTCCCGTGGAAAAATATCTGCGCGAATATTATTCAGGTGCGTCGAACCGTGTTGCTTTTAATTTAAATCCGCCCCGGCGTCCCGGAATTCACGGCCGAGGAGCGCATAAATATGCCAAGTATAAATCAATCGGGCGGCCTTCTTATTTTCTTCCGGGCCGCGTCCGAATTCGAATTTCGAAGCAGCCTCCGAATCCGAATCCGACGAATACGAAATACGATCGGGCAAAAAGAATTTTCCATGTAAGGTAGATGTGTACAGGGTGTATAAAACGTAACGTTCATCTGTTTTTGAATAACACTGTATCTGAATAAAATGTGCCTTCGGGCGCATGATCTACCTCTCTCATATCCGTCACGTCTGGCGTTATTAATTAATATCTCCTCTGGTAATTACAGTCATGAAATGTGATTATGTCATTATTAAGCAATGATATTTTCGCTAATTAACGATACATTAAAAAACAGTGACGCGTAATGCAAATGTGCTGAATATTTACTGCAGACGGTTTAATCAAAATTGATTGGTTGGAAAAATCACTAGGTTACAAAGTGGTAAATAATAATAATAAATTTGGTATGGTCAAAAATAAGGGAAAGATAAGATTTAAAGGAAATTTCGATTCACACGACAGTGGCAAGTCTGCTGAATATTCTGTCAAACTTTAAAAATTTCAAAAAATAAGGTTCAACGTTAATCCTACTTTCTTAATCAAAATAAATCCTTTCGAACGCAAGAAATTTAATCGATTTTATCAAAGTTTCAGACCAGAATACTCGTAGACCCTCTTCTTTAAAATATAACCCCACAGTTATTGGGGCTGAGGCCACCCCTTTCATATACAAAAATATGGAATTCTCTTTGAAAGAGAATTTTTTCAAAATTGCTTCAAAGGACTTGGGCTTTCTAGAAAAGTTAGATTGGATTCTCAGAGAAAATACTAAAAATTCCTTTTTACAACATTCTTGCCTGGGCGAGCGAAGAAACTTTAGAAAGTATATTTCGTTACAGGCTACAAATATTTGGAAAGAGGACCTTCGGCCTGTAACAATTTTCTAAAAATTATTTTTTGATCTTTTGAATCTCCTCAAAAATTATTTTCGTCTAAATTACCCAGTAATTACCCAGCGAATATCGTCTGAAAACCTCTATGAACATTTCGCGCTCCCTACTATTATTGTTAACAAAATCGTCGACTAAGCCAAGTGGTCCTGAAAAGTGGCATTTTTACATTTGAACCGACGCTAATACCCTAACTGGTCAGGTAAATCCTCGAACAGCTGTTGGGAAGTTAACAACGTGAAATCCGATAAAAACATTCGTCGTTCCGGGTTCTTTCAGCGCGCGGGACCGGGCTTTTTGTAACTTGAAGCACTTTTTTTCTCTCGGCGCGTAACTTCAGCTGTTAAATTGTTCGTTAAGTTCTCGGGGCGTGGGGTCGTTAAGGGAGCCAGGCTGTGCTCGTAGGGCCGCGAAGGAATTAATATGGGAAGTGGTCGTATTTTTAACGGATTTCAATTACGAGCCGCCGGGATCCCAGAAAATTGTCAAACTTCCAGGAAACTCCGGGCCATCCCTCTATTTGCTCGCGTACTAAAACCTCGGCTAAGTTCCGCCTATCACTTCTACCAAACCGTAGTCAGTTACAGCTGAGCTTACAAATTCACCGGTGCCCCTACAATCAATCGAACCAGCCGGGGTAAACATGCTCGTGATTACAAACACATTCGGAGACCCGTTCTTCCTCTGGATTCTCTCGGATTCCTGTTTAGGGCTTCATTTTCAGGATATTATTCACATTATCATCTTAGCGAGCTGAAGTTTTATTTTACAGAAGCAATGAATCTGGTAATTATTTAATCTGATAATCATTCTGAATTTTTAAGAATAACAAAAAAAAAAGATAGTAATCAGACGATTTTCTTACCAACTAAACTTTCCGATAAAATGACGTTCCGAACGACCTAATATGTTTACATTTTTTGAAATAATGGCAGCGAGCGCTCGAGCGTTGTGTGGGTGCAAATCGAGGCAGAGCCGGAGGGCACTATCCCGAAAAATGATTCGAAAAGAGAAAAAGTCGAGCCGATCGAGGGGATGAAACATGTGAGGCGAAAGGGTCGAAAGGGCAGGCAGGCATGGATGGCTGGGAACGGATGTTTCACCGCTAGGTAAAAATCCCGACTCCCTCACGATTTCGACGGGGCGGCAAAAAGTGAGCGGAAAGCGCGACAGAGTCAGGATGCCATGGGCAAGAGGGGATATGACCCAATAGAGGGGGACGAAGAGGCTGACGATGGAGGACGAGGCGGGTAGAAGGAATAAAAGGAAAAAAGGGGTAGAACTGTGCCCACGCAGAATCTGATGGTAGCCGGATAAACGGACGGAGGTAATTTTCTACGGGTAGCTCAACTGCTGCCATTTTCGTTTTTTTCCTTTAGGTTCATCCTCTGCCCCTCCGTTCCGCGCTGTCATTTTCTCCGCTTGCTGCAGGAGGTTGAGAAGCCTCGAGTGTCGCGAGCGGAATTTCCGCAGCAGTTCCTCGCCCCTGCGGTCGGCGTTGCTTAGCTGTCTTTTTCTTGCCGGTGGATATCTTATATCGGCCACGATACCGCCAACGTCCTCGCGACTGTACGGCTCCACTCACATGCGAACAACCACGTAATGCTGTATAATAGTCCGCGCGAGCGTCCATGGGATTTTTGTTTCCCTCCGAGCTCCTTTTGTTTCCGGGCACACGGTCTGGCCAACTGGTAGCTGGCGACCGAGAATGCGCTCCCCGAGGAACGCTCATTCTACGTGTACAATCGAGGGTAACGGTGAAATGTAATTGATCACGCCTCCACAACACCACCGCGATCCACCGGCAACCCCCCCGGATCGTTAAGGATTTTATTTCGGTACAGCGAATTGCTGACCGAGCCCCCCCAACACAGTCCCTTAACTCAGACGCTTTCTTTACTTTTTCAGAAGGTTACTGTTACAGAAAATTGCTTCCCGTACCTCGTCCATCCTCTTCCGCTTTAACACCCCTCGCGGCTGCCGCGCATATTTAACCGGGAGACTGAACTCGGACCTCGTTTAAGGGAAAAGTAACGAGTCTCAGAAATTTTTATCCCGAAAACTGTGATACTTTATTGGAGAAATGTCCTGGAACTTTTTCATTTGAAAATATTTATCAATTCCAGTTGTCTACATTTTTTAAGGAAACAATTACGAGTCGCTCTCTAAACGAGAATATTTTTAGTACCATAATCCCTTTAAAAAAAGTTCCAGAAAAATGTTGCCGAAAATCAGTTTTCCCCTAAGAAAGCAAAACCCTTTAAACCCAACAGAGATGTAAGATATGAATCCGAGCAGCTGAAGGAGTTGGTTCATATTTTCTTTAATCTACTGTGCTCGGTCCTTTGAGGAACGTATAGTCCGCTCGGCGAAGATTAATCATCTCCTTCCTTAGTGTACCTTCATCCTTCGGTAATTCCTCAACATCGATAATGAAAAATTAGCGGAAATTAGATATTTCTATTTTTGCGCGTTCGTGGAAAATTGTTGGAACTTTCTGCACTGCAATTTTAAAGATGACACAGTTTCACCCTCTCTCGTATTACGTCACGTGACGGAGAAAGGTAGAGTGGGAGAAAAGTTCTAATCTGGCGACACTGATTTGGGGTTCGATTTCACCGTATTGAAATGAAGTATTTAACAGAGTTGGGCATTAAAACAATTAAAATTTTAATAAAAATTGATCGATTGACGTGTACGATTAAAAAAGGTGATCATTGAAAAATCGACGATTGATTCAATCGATTGATGAAGTTAATCGTCTCAATCGTTGATTAAAAACAGAAATATTTAATCAATTGTTGAAGTTAATCGTCACACGGCCTGTCCATAAATTGTAATAAGGAGGGGGAGAGAGACAGAGAGCGGAGTTGGAGAATTGATAGAAATATATCTAAACAAAAACTCAGTTTACTTTTTTTTCAGTTCATTTCGAAATTTTAGCAGTTAATCATTGATCAATTATACGATTGACGATTACAATTGAACAGAATGTAATCGTTAAGCGCAATTAACGACTAAAGTAGGAGTTTAATTGTTAATTGTGATTAACGATTGAAGTAGTAATTTATTCGTCAATGGTTGATTACATTTTTGCTCAACTCTGGTATCTAACTCGAAGCTCAAGGAAACATATTACACATTTAGTTGCAAAGGCGGAATAGTTTATGTTTTCGTCAAAGTACTGGACGAGTACGTCACCCATTTAATCGCCCCTTTCTTATGCATACCATGTAATTCCCATGCAATCTCTCGCATGAAACCTTTCTTTCGTATACCGGCATTAAAGCTTGGTGAAGTTTCCGCGTATTAGGAACTAGGATTCATTTGGTGCGCAGAGCTGATATTTAAAAAGCGTCTACCGAAGACAAAAGTTCCTCCTCATTTGCAGCTGTGAGGAAGCGGAATAAACGCTGAATGCTCGTACATTTTTAAATAATTAAAAGAACGGATTGCGGGAATGCGTTCCACCGTGCCACGTCGCGCCGCACCGCACCGGCGAAGAGGGAATTTTAATTTTCATTTGCAATCCGGCTGCGTGACTGAAAATGCGCACCGACGCCAGCTACAACCACGGACGAAAAATTATGAACTCGGCCCTGGTCACCGGCAGTAAATTCATTTACGAATTATATTTGGCTAAGCTGTCCGCAGAGATCTACGCTGTAACGTTCGAGGAAAGTCCATGGCCGCGGTTCTCTCCTTTTTGCAAAATTCTCGCCGGCAACCCAGTTGTCATCGCACTGCGGAGTGCGTTTTGTTCATCTTGATATTTACGACTACTGCGTTCCGTTCGGGTGAGAAACGGTCCCGGATCATTTTCGAAACTTTTTCGCTCGGTGAAAATTCGCCACATTTCTAGACAACAATTTATTCTAGAATCGGTGCCGAAATTTACATTAACATGAACCGCAATTGTTTCGCGGGGTTCCGGTATTCAAATAATTAACACGAAAAATGGAAACATAATTTTCAGAGTACTCGCACAATTTTGAAACAAAAATTTCGTTGTATTCTCGAAACCTCGAATAATAAGAATGCAAAATTTTTAATTTCTAACTTTCACCATTTCCGAGTAAAAAATTCCGATGTAGACAAACAACGCCTGTCACACTGGAATACCTACTTAAAAACATGTGGAGTAAATAAAATTGTTGTCAAAGTATGTTTTCACATCAATATCTAAATACTACTCATCGAGGAGGATTGAAGTTGCAAAATATGAGAGAAAATTTATATCCAGAGACCAAAAATAACAGTCATTTAAAAATTTTCTACGATAAAAATCATTAATAAAAAGCTGATTATTATTGAAATTTAAGATAATGTACACAAAGTATAAAGAAAAAAATTCGAAGAACAAAATGATTAGAAAATGTCGATTTTTATACTTTTTGGTTACAAATAAGAGTTATTAGTGTTCAAAAAATTGGATCCTCCTAGGTAACTGTGATACATGAAGAAAAACTGTTTCGATTGCTCAAAGCAGTTATCGATGAGAGAAGATCATTTCGAACGCTCATAACAATTATCGATGAAAGACGTTCATTTCGATCACTCATAACAGTTATCAATGAGAGAAATTTATTTCTATCGCTCAGAACAGTTATTAATGAGAGAAATTTATTTCAAAACAGTTATCGATGATCGAATTTCTTTTCACGTGTTCATAATAATTATTGATGAGTTAATTCATTTTGGTTGCTCATTTAATTACCGAGTTGTCTACTCTTTTTCGGATGGAGCAAGCTGTAAAATTCATTGAGAAGGTTTCGTACAACAAGACGAATCAACAGACCATAAGAACAACACAAAATCTGTTTTTGTTTGTCACATTAAATTTTGATTGTAACAATTAATTTTAGGAATAAAGAGTTTATGAAATAATTGATTGTCTACCATTTACAAGTTGTACTATTTGATAATGACTATTACAAATTTCCTTCATCAATAACTGTTACAAGTGATTTCTCTCGACGATAACAATTACCCCAACAAGAGAAAGATTTTTCAGTTACTTATAATCCTTATTTGTAACCAATACGATTTTAGTTGATGAAATACTTGTTATTCTACGACTTTTTTTCTTTTTGGTTATAACAGTTATGGTCCCTGCTTATATCCATTGTTATAAATAAAAATATTAATACATTATCAAATTCTAACCTAAAGTATGGGTACTTACAAATTTTTCAGAATCGTCTGTTCCTCCGCCGGATCCACAAGGACACTGTCATTTACGTTGTAACAACACTTTTACACCATTTTTAAACACTACGCAACACACTTTCCGAAATCGTCACAGCGAACGAGATATTACTCCGACCGTGATCAAAATAGTACTGCGACCTTAGTTTCTTTGCGAACGGTTAAGGATGAATTTTGGTGAGGAAAGCTAGCTTTTGTGTTAATTGGACGCGGTTGTGCCGGAAGGACTTTAGAAGGTTGAGAAGTGGTCAAAGAAATTCCTTTTCTTATTGTCTTCGGTCGTCAATGACGTGATTTATGAGTGTTTGTTCGCTCGACACTTCGGTGGGTCTGTCGCACGTGTTGTCCATCTGTCAGGGTTCAAGTTTTTTGTCGGAGCGCGGTGTAACCCCGTGCCATACGATTTATTTTATGGTTTCAGTGATTAGAACTTTCTTTGTAGTTCGTAATTTCCTAACAAAGGAGAAAATTAATATCTATTGTATGCCTATATGTTCTCCAATAACTATACATTATTAACGAAACCAAAATAAAATTTCATCTCTGTTTAGAGGGAATTAATGACATACATACAGTGAGTGTAAAAAGTATTCGTACGCCCTTTAGAATAGAATAACTTTTTTGTAATTGTACCAAACGACCTGATTTTAAAAAATGGTGAAAATCGTAGTTTTTCACGACTTTTGATCAGTTTCTACTTAAAATCGACAGAATCGTACATGTTTCGATGCGTGTCGTTTTTCCCTGTGTCAACAGATTTCGATGAAATTTTCATTATGTGTATAACTAACATAGATCTACAAAACATATATTTTAAATCTTCATTAAGAGCCCAAATAAAAAAGTTTTGAAAAATGCTTTTTTTATTTTTGCACGTAACCTTGTAAATTATAATTTTTGGAAAATCTTTTTTGCATATCATTTCGTAAGCCAATGCTTCTAATTGATGTTAAAAAGTCAGGTCGCTTGGTACAGTTATAAAAAAGTTATTCTTTTATTGAAGGGCGTACGAATACTTTCTACACTGACTGTATATTTATTAGACTCTCTCTGTTCAGAATCTTCATCACGAGTCTGACAAGATATTGTAGGGCAAGGGGTTAAAACCGTGGTGGTTGCTTTCTTTTTTCGGAAAAGGAAGAAGTATTTTTTAATGAAAGTGATCTTATTTTTATCGCAAGAATAGTTTTGTATCGGTGATGTTCAAGGTGTTCGCACGGCCTTTGTCGATATCCGGGCGGAGGCATTTTTGTTTTCCGTCGAAACGTGATCGAAAGTATCGACACGTAATATGTGCGGCCGACGACGCGCTCGAAGGAGACGGATCGCGGGGGTCGTACAGCTCGGGCAGAGACAGAGGGAAAAACGCGAGCGATTTGTTAAGCGACATGTAGGACGACTTAACCATTTGTTCTCCCGCGTCGCGCCTATTTCGCGAACAGAATTGAGTTTTCTGGAATGCGAAACACCTCGACAGAGACGCGTCGAGAAGCTGCGCTCTCCGCCTGTTAATTTTTGTGTATTATAAATCGGAGCACGGTTTTGTAATCTTCGAAAATTATTTCGTATCAAAATATCAGATGATTGCGTAAGTTAGTGCCCGATTGGAAAATAAAATTAATGGTTAAATTCTCTACAATTAGAGAAGAATGGTGACTATATGTATATATAATTGATTAATAAAGTTGTATTCCTTAAAATTTAACCGTTGAATTTTATTGTCAAATCGGGCACGAACTTATGCAATCATCTGATAGTTAACCTAGTCAGGGGTCACAAAGTTTCGTAAAACGACACAATATCCCGTCTAATCTTGGAGAGCAGCGTCCCCACTAAAATATTCATTAAACGCCAAGCGATCGGCGACGTTTATCGCGGTTTAATTTACCTTATCGTCGGTGTGCGGCATCGGTCGCGATGGGGAATCGAAGGAAAATCGAACGCGCTCGAAGTACGTCGGTCTGTAGCTGTTTCCGTTGATATTGCACCCCGCGGAGCATTAAATTTTCCGTGCGTATGCCCTGCGAGAGGGCGTACGCCCTTTTAACGGGAAATATTCCGCGGGAGTATTGTGTGGGGGTGGAATACGCGGGACCGATGTCGCCGGGAGTTTCAGCAGCCTCCGATATTATTTCGGCCAAAGCTGTTTCGCATTCAGCGATATACAAATATCCGGGCCATACCGTACCGTGCTCCCGTTCCCTCGATAGCGGATCGGTCGTCCGTGGCCGAACTCTTACACGAGTAACGATTATCTTGAATGCGGTGGCAACGTGCCATTTTTCCGTGCCCCTGCTATCGAACCACCCTCCATCCCGTTATTCCCAATACTGACTTTTAATATTTATCCCGTTTCCGTTTTGCTGACGCACACGCTCGACAATCCTGTAATGAGAAACGATGTGGAATAAGTCCACTTGTCCGTCATTATTTTTCTTATTAATATTATCGTATTTATTATGTCTCATAAAACATGCCACGTGAATAAATGTTGCTATTGGTGATGCAAACAAATTTGCTTGGTTCCGATGGTGGCATACTCTCATGTTGATCGATTCTTTTGTGGAACGCGTAGAGGACGTATGAAGGTCAACTGCGCTTTTTTTTAATAGAATGATATATACAGGGTGTCTCAAAATTCCTTCAACATCCGGAAATTGGAGATTCCCGAAATCGGGACGCGTCGGCCCAACACGCGTCTAGATCGGGCTCTGATTGGTCCGTGGTTTTTCGTTAATAACTCCTTAACAAAGCCTCGAATGCCATTTTTGCAAGGGAAGATATCGCTTCAAATGATCTCGAAGGATCTTGAAGGAACTTTGAGACAATTTGAGAAGGAATTTATAGTGCTACGTACAGCGATGACTTGAGGTGTAATTTTGATCTTATTATTCTCATTATCGAGTAAACAAAGAGACGAAATTCATTAGCGTTTAAGGCAAATCGCATTAAACACCGTACACAGCCGGCGAGAACACCGGCGTTTTTTACACGGTGTCGACAACAGGGCCTCGCACGCGATTCGCAGTCCCGTTTGTTTACGGGGTAAACATCTCCGCGATACGTCTAGCCGGGATGGGAAGTAGCCTCGAGAGCGTTTGTCGTTAAATAGGAATTCAGTGTTTGCGTTATTCGCCGAGGCAAACAATCGATGAGAGCCGCGACCGGGGGTGGCGATCAACGGAAGAAAAGAGCTGAAAGCAATTTCCCGACAGCCCCATCCGCCCCTCGTCGTCTTCTATTATCTTTGGCAGGAGTCGTCCGCGGGAAACGAGCAGCAAAAGACAACGCCCGCGGACCTTCGTTCACCGCGGAACCTCGCGCTCGCTCGATTATCGGCTCGCGACGTTTTCGAATACTCATGGTATCTATCGCATCTCCCCGAGAAACTAACTCGAGACTCGTCTTTCCGGTGTCCCGCGAGACCGCAATCTATGTAAATTCGCGCTCGACTAATACCGAACCATTCCGTTTCCATTCCCCCACAATCCCCCATTGTTCCCTGGGAAGATTCCGTTTGCGTCATTGATTAAGTCCCCGCGTTTATCTCGAGCGGATCGAGGCAATAAAATGTTTCATTTCTCTTTGGAAACCCCAGCCGCGGAACCCAGGAACGGGTTATCCGTTTCCCGCAAGAATCGCGCGACGATGACAAAGCGTCCGCTTGTTTCTGTCGTCCGTTTCGTCGCTCTCCCGAAAAGCTTCTGCCACGCGGCTTGCGCGGTCGTTAATCTTACGCCTATCTATTGGTCCAGAAGTAACCGCGGTTCTCGTCAGGTTAAACCGGGAGCTTTCGGACACCGTTTGAAATATTGTTCTTTAATTACTTCCATGCCTGTCATTTTTTCAACAACATGTTACTTTATAATCATTTTCAGGAATTATTCGAGGTAATTACGAAGATTTTCGTCAACGCTGTATCATTTAATTAAGAAGTTCGAGTCTGTTTTATGCTGCCACACTATATTATTGTTAAAATTATTTTTACCTATGCGGCATGACATTGTTCTTGAGCGGGCCGAGATTTGATGGGCCCCATAAAGTTGAAGTTAATACTAAACCTACCACAGGGTTGTGCTATGTCAATTACATTGTAAGTCAATTACACAATTGAATTCCATTGTATTTCAATTCAACTACGTCGTAACTAAATTACATAATTCAAACGTTTCAATTAATTCAATTACTAAGTATTTTAATCAGATGTGTAAATGAAATACAATATAATTAAAATACAGCTCTCCAAATTATAGCCCAGAACTTTGAAGAAGTGCGATATCTTTTTACCACGCTCATATTATGTTTTTCTTTCATATACTTGTATGCTGTCTGTGCGGAGTAGTTTCTATTCCTCGTCCTCGTTCATAATACGTAACGCTATTTTATAATTGTATTCGAATTGCAATTACGGATTACATTGTCATTTAATTGAATGAAGATCTGAATTATAAATTACAATTTGACTGAATTACAATGTAATGCAATTACATACTTTGTAATATTATAATCCCTGAAGTAATTCAATTGTAATTCTGCACAACTCTGACCTACCACTACCGGTCAAATAACCGGTTTTATATTTTTCATCTTATAATTATTGAAATTATGAAATTGCTTACATGAAAATTTATTCTATACATTTCTTTGTCGAAGCACATATTGTAATAAAAATTGCACGAAATCTAAATAAATAGAGCCTTGTCATTTTTGTAAGCTGAAACAGTTTAATCGCTTTTAGTGCTCGGTAGGTTTAGTGTTAAACAACTTGAAAAGAAGAAGAGGGTTTAGCGATTTTCTTATTTCGGAGCAAATCCTGTAAAACAGGCGTTGTCCTACATGGAAAATATCGTTCCCAGTCCACGTGTTGTCGGGACTATCGAAGAGAACGTGTTTGGTGCAAGTCGCGTAATGTTATATGACGTGGCAACGAAGACCGAATGCCGACCACGGTCCCACGCCCAGCCTTCTAAACCGATAGCTTTATATCCCGACATCCACCGTAATCTCACGGGGTTTCATACAAACGAGATTGCTGCCGTACGAGCTACACTCGCCCGGCATTTCCTCCACGGGGCCACCGCAGAATCAGCTGATCTAATTATGGTGAATTTCTGATCAAACGGGCTACCTGCCGGGCCGGGCCGAACCGATCGATCCAGACTCGGAGCCACCAAATGTTCCCGAGTTCCTCTAGAGAACGTCCGTGGGATGAATCTACACTTCTGGATCGGTGGGCATTTGTGAAAGAACCTGGCCGCAAAATTGTTGTTCTAATGTTCTACTGTTCTAATATGGTCAAAACACATTAAGGGTGAATTTATAGTGGAGCTGCGAGCATTGATGATAGCGGCGCGGTGAAAAGAAACCAACATTCGTGACAACATTTCGACACATACTAATGAAAAAGTACACATGTATTTTCTTTGTTTTTCTTTATTTTTCTTTCTTTTTCACCGCACAGCTCACCTCGCTGCTCTACTATAAATCCACCCTAAGGATGTTCTGGAGGTACAATGGGAGACAAAAGTACAAGAAATTCGAAATCCATCAATATATTGGCAATGAAAGCCATTCACGAGTATATTTTGCATTAAACTTTTGCGAATATTGTACCCTCTGTAGCTATATTCAGCGGTCTACACTTGTCGCGTTTCCATGCTAGTGAGAGACAACACGATAAATTTGACGTTTTGTAACAGTTTATAATTTTTTTTTGCTCTGTAACTGCTTAGTGAATTCTAATAAATTTTGAACATAATTAATTACATAATTTTTACTACATATATTATAATATATAAAAAAACTGGAGTTTCTAGTTGCGTTTTTTCAAGGTCTAAATAGGGTTTGAAGTGGAATATTATGAATTCTCCATAAGAAGACGTGTTAAAATGTGCAAACTTTAAGTTGCTATAATTCTTAAACGGTGCAGTGAATCGCGAACCCAAACTTCGGTAATTGCATTAATTTAGTAAGAATTATATCTTGTCAAATTTTCAAAAATTTTGTTGCGATTTTATATACCTCCAGAACATCCTTAAAGCTACACGATTTTCCATTTTCAATATAAAATATATAATATAATAATTCGTTGTATATAATAATTATTCAAAGAAGGTATTTCAATAACCATTTATTATATCAATAACGGAGCTATAATAGGATATTGTATATTAATTGCTGAGGTGAATCGGAAGAATTTTTTCCTTTACAAAATGTTGGTTAAAACATAAAAATAACTATAAAAATTGTTTAGAAACGAACTATATAGTATATAATCGACCTGTCTGTGAATATAAATTTAATTAAATTAAAATCTGAAAAATGTTAAAATTATAAAAAATGGTCGTAGAAAGCAGTCTATTAATTGTTGTATCTTCTAGTTTGCTCCTCGAGTCACTAGAAAGATATCCTGCAGCGGACAAATCTCGTTCAGCCTCTACACTTGTTGGTCGAATAGTTCGTAAATATTCGTAAGCCATACGTTTTTGCCGTCGCTCTCAAAGGAAATCATCTCTTCTTTTAACATATTGTTGACATCTTCGACAAAACATCGAGATAGTTAATCGTGCGCGTCGTCATTCAAAATTTACGGAATTCCGCATCACCTATTTAAGAAATGCGGGACCAAAAAATGCCGCGGGATCCTGCGGGATTGCGGGATCCCACTTCGCGGGACTGCAATCCCTGCATACAACGAAGATAACAAATGATAGAAATAAAGACGAAGCAAATAAACTGGCAAAATCGAGGGAGAGGCAGAAGCGGTCCGCTGTTAAACGTACCGACTAATAAACAAACCGACAATCCCGTCGCTTGAAGGAAGCGTATTTTAACAAGGACTATTGAATAATTCAGGTGTGCGAGAGTGCGGTATCCCGCGATTGAGATCGTTCGCACGAAAGTATCACGGGACACGGGAAAATGATAAAACGTTAACGCTCTCTTAACGACGGCTTGTATCGAAACGGACCGGTGTGGTGTGCGGTGCGGCCCGATAAACTCCGCGGACGCCGGCTGTGTTCTTGCGCCGAGATAGAATTTGACGGGAAAGTTTCGCGCACTTAGCAGCGAAAAGCACGGGAAAAACTTCCCCGGTGCACTTGCCCCGGTCCCCATTTCCTGTTTTCATCGCGAAACTTGGGTAATTCCGAACTTTGTACTTTGTAACTGTCCATCATAACACCTCAACACCTTTATAATATCCGGCAGGCAGCTTCGAGGGCAGTAAGAAAGAGCTGTTGCTGCTGGGGCGCACTGTTTACGGCGTCCAGTGCCCGTTGTTGCAGTTTGCAATAAAAATACGGAAAATTTAAAGCGGCCCCTAGACGATCAATATTATCGTCAATACATTGCACGATATATACACAATAATATTGCTGGCTCATCCACATGAGAAGATATTATTGCCCAATAAGTTAGATGACACTGCAGTTAACATGTGCAATAAAAAGAATGCAAGTTGTGTGGCCATTGCATTAGTTATAGCTTTAAAAAAGAAAGAGAAAAACAGGCGCAGGTGGATGAAGGAATGGTTTAGAAACAGAAATGAGTACACTCATAAAAATTTGTTATGCGATCTAAGAATAAGTGAACCAACTGAATTTTCTTTCTTCCTCTTTGTACTACGCTTATATTAGCTTGCCGAGTTGTTGTTGCATGCGTTAAATCTTGTAATTGAATTTTAAACCACTTCCCGATGAGCTAGAGACTTGAAACTTTAAACATAGCTCAGAACTGGATGACAATGCAATATTAAAAAACTAATTAAAAAAAGAACTGTGCGTCTAGGAGAAAAAAAATGTTTATGTTAACCGTTACACCTCACCTTCTATAACTGAGCCAATATTGCGCAATATTACTCACAGACAAAGCAGTATTTACGAGATTGTACAATAAAAATCAAACTCTGTTCGATTGATTCAATATACATATTGCGCAATCTTTCTATTTGATTTGCAGATGATCAATATTATTGTTCAATATATTGACGATAATATTGATCGTCTAGGGGCCGCAGTCAATCACTGAAATTAATGGTAATTTTATTCATTTTATTATTAAAAGAGTATTGGGTATTCATGTTTGGACTTCGAGGGCCCTTTGTTTTTCTAGTACCAAAAACTGAACACTTCAGTCAAAAATAGTGTAAGAAAGTTATCGGTAATAATTAGACTGATCTTTATGAGAAATAGAAATTGTTTGAAATAGAAATTCCCGGCTTTCTGTGCCAGGGAAAAGTAATTCGAGGTTGTCCAGAGGACTGCTCTTCATTTCTGGCGAAAATATGAGTTGGGGATCATGTTGGAGATTACATTAAATAATTCTTACGCGGGTAAGCGGCGAAATTAATCGTGGAACGTAATAACTCCGAGAAGAATGCAGATGTCTCTGTAGACTCTTTCTTCTGTTTTGCGGAGTCGACGGTGTCCCGTCTGGCTGATCAAACAGCCGATCTGCTGGTATTATTTTAAATAGAATTCGCCAGCTGCGGCAGAGCTGAGAGAAACAAGCTACGGCGAAATCTTCCCGGGAGTTAAGAGCCCCATACAAGCGCGGTCATGAAACCGGAATGTCCTTTTTATGGGCACCTCTATACCGAGACGAGTCGCGGCTCGTAAAGACTGCGATCTGAATTTCGCGACATTGTCGATTACGTCGCCGGGGACGCAAGCAAGCCTGTTCTATACGTGTCTCACTGTTCACGCCAAGACACGAGCCGAGTTTCATCTCGTGCAAGACCGTTAAGCCGTTCACGGTCGTTCTTTCGGCGAATATTCGCCAGGCAGGAAACTTCCGACGAATTAAACAATTTCAAAGCAAATTACCGAATCGCCGCCGGCACTTCCAGGCTAGAAGAGACGCGCGGATTTCTGATAATCCGGGATTTAATTGGCGCCAATCGCGATCTATGCTTTTCGCACTGTTCCGAACGTGGAGCTCTTCTTAAGTAAAACTAGAATTTTGTGGATCCATTTTAAAGAATTCGAAAAAATTAAGGTGACCTTGAAACTTCTAAACAAAGAATATTTCTATTCTCAAAATCTGAATTTTCTCGTGTCGTGCAGCAATAACTGGAATATAAGCAATTGCCTACCACATGGCCTGTCGCACTTAATCAACCAGTCTTCTTATTTGTTGCTCCGAGCCGGAGTAATAAGCCGAACTTCGGCTCACTTGTTTGGCATTCATTCCGCGGCCGTTAAATTTTGAGAACAGTTTGATGGGAGCGTCAACTTACTTCCCGAGGCGGTAATAAAACTGAAGTATAGCGGAGTGGAGTTATATAGTTCGCGTGTACATTATCGTCCGGTATTAAAACGCTCGGGCGGAAATATGTGCTTCGTGATTACTGTAAATTCTTTGCAGGTTTAAGTAGCGCACGTTCGAAACGTATCTCTCAATTTATCATCGAACTCTTCGAATGATTATCGACCGATTCGAATAGGACAAAGATAGGGAAAAGTTGGTCTAACTTGGACGGGACGATGAGCCTCGAATCGATGAAACACAAGCTCCGCTATCGATCACGTACGTCCACCAATAAATGGAACGAATGCTATCTACGCGTTCGCACTTGGACACGAAATCGACGGGATAGATCAATTAATCTACAACACAGTCGGACCTGTCGGTTAATAAAATACATAAATCCGGCTTATCGTTCTACCTTCGCACCATCGATCCCCAACGAACCACCGCGTCGATGCGTTACGTTACCAAAGTCGCAGACAGCCCATAAAGTTCGCCGACGACGGGTAAAACGCGGCTAGATTCTCGCCCCAACAATTACCGAAGACTTCGAACTACCCTCTGTCAAACTTCCCGTTTCCCGGCCGTGCGGAAACTTCAACGAGATTCTCCTTATTCTCGCAAGATGCTCCGCCGAATCGTCTTCCCGCGACTTTAACGAATCTTACGTAGAGCTCGATCAAATTCTCGATGGACGTTTTCGCGACACCTACCGCACGCCACCGGCAAAATTGATCGAGCTCATCTTGCTCGTGCAATCGTTTATTAAATATTAAAGCGTAAAGTATATTATTAAAGTTTATTAAAGCGTAGAGGGAGATTGGCTGATTTTTAATTTTGTAGTTTATTCCGTGACGATAACCGTTTAGTTCGACGTATGCAAACGAATAAACAATGTTTCTCTCCGAGAAGATAAGAATGATATTCAGCCGGGCCGGGCTCGGTATTAAAGTATCAGATTAAGAGAGAAATGATGGTACGATTGGTTGGGTGTGGGGCGAGTCTCAGGGCGTCGTTTTTAAATTCAACCGGGGAACAAATTTTTCCGGGAATTATGGATAGTGAAATCTTCTAAATAAGAAGATTATCTTCGAGAATCTTCCCGGAGGCTTTCTCGAAAATTATTACTTTAATATCTCAGCCGGCGGAATTCTAATTTCACAGCGATAAAAGTTGACTGAATTCCATCGCGACTTGGTATCTCCAGCTCCTAACAGACCTCGGAGGAATATAAGCCGCGAGATACGGAATAATTCATGGACCACGCCCGAACGGTAAGCAAAACAATTCATTCGCGAGACTCACGAGCGGGTCGGGCTCGGGCTCGAGTTCGGGTTCGAGTTCGGACTGAAATTCTTCGCCGGCCGTGCCACCTGTCAACATTCCGCCCGCAAATCTACTATTTGCCCGGCCCCGCGGTAATGGTTGTTTCCTTAAAGGCCGTCGCGACGCATTCCTTTGCCGTCGCCGAGGCGATGTAAATTAAGTTTTCTCCGAAAGCAACCGGGCCCCGACGATCCCCGGGTATTAAGCTTCTGAACGAGCCAGTTGTGTTTAAGGGGTGGTGGGTCGGGGAACGAGGAGCAAGATAACCTCCCTCTGTTCAGACACCGACCATTCTGGATTCCCTCGAATATTTCCCCGCCGTCAAGCCGCGCCAGGTGAATGCCAGCAGAAAGTGGAAGGTGCCGGATAAAAGGGGTTGACGATCTTTACTGAAAAGCCAAAGCCCAACTCACCCTCCCCACCCCTCCAAGCTCGACCTGCCCGCGAGATAAGCTTCTCCACCTTAATTCCTCTGGTTTGTCTAAGACTGGCATCCATGCTGCTCGGATTATTCGAATCTTTTTCCATTTCGCCGTGCCATCACACTCCTGCCGCGCCGGTCTCCTTCAGATTCTCGCGCAGCCAATTGGGGCGAAATGGAACTTTTAGTCAGCGGTTGGCCCCTTCATCTCCGGGAATAATCTATCTTCCTTCGATCGTTTGAAACGGTTGAGTAACGGGAATAAATTCGTTACGAATTTTGTGTTCGAAGGGTGAAACCGGATGAGCGGGTGAAATGCACCCCCAAGGCAATCTGATCTTTCTTCACACCATTCGATAGGCGATAGACTCTCTGTGGCAAGTTTCAAGTCGGTACTCCAACCACAAGGGTAGTTACAGGGTGAAGATGGTTTAACGAACTATACCTTATTTCTTCTGCTCGGTTTAACAAAAAATTACGAAAAAAATTCATGAGCATTATACTTGATGGCACACACGAGTGTGAATTTTTTCAAAATTTTAAATTTCAAAATGCCGCCTGTATGAAAGGGGAAAATTGTGTTTCATAACAGAGATTTGTACGGTTTTGTAACAGATTGTTGCAAAATGGTCGCAGGGTGTATTTTATCAGAAAATCGAGCGATAGGGAAATTGATCCGAGTATCTGACGTGGTTCTTCGGGTAACGAGTTTCGTTGGGGCTAGAGTTTGCACGTCCCAGCGGCAAGTAGATAAAGGCAGGCGTTCGGTCAGACGTCAATGGTACTGTAAACGCGGGACGACGTAACTCAAACGGCCCCGGCCGTGTTGATTTAACGGTCCGGAACACACTGAAACTGTTCACAAATATTTTTCCATCCCCCTATGCATCGATCGGCGTTACACGAAATCAATTGCTATCGAAACGTCCTTCCGTTTGTGGAACGGCGTTCGGCCGTTGTACCCGAGGGGAGGACGTAGTCGACGCCGATCGGTAAAGGGGAGACCGATGTTCTGTATTTCCAAACATTTTCAAGATATCGGCCCTCCTGCGCCGGGCAAGCACGTTGTTCAAGCCGGAGGAACGAAAACGAACGTTTACAAAGGGCGGATGGCACGCTCGGAATGTAAACAGGATTCCGGTATTCGATCGAACATGTCCGTATTCGTTTCGAAAACGCGCAGCTGTTATACACCCGCCCCCCCCCCCATGCTCATTCTCCAATCTCGATACTGGATTTTCGATATTTTGACGCAATACCGCGTTCTATTTAGCGCACGAGAATTACCGCACCGATTGTGCATTCGTTGCCGTCCTCCGTGCGATTTCACTAATCGTACAGGATGGGCCACTTCACACGGGCCGCCTAAATATTTCTCCTGTCTGCGATGGGAACATTTATTATATGTGATTTAAGTAGTCTTTAGAACATCTTTTTATGCTTTTTACTTGTGTATAAAAGAAATCCCAACAAAAACATCCTGTAAACAGGAGCCAAGTTCCTGTGGCCGTAAAAAGTAGTGAAATCAAACAAAACACGGCCAATCTGCATTTATGGAGTACCTAATATCTGCATTTTCTTTTTAGGTAACGTATCATTTAATGTTGTTCCGTTCCGATTTGATGGAATTTAATAAGACTCGTGTTTATCAAATCTCGACACCGATATTCCATTTTATTTCATTTGCATGCTAATTAATTGATTTATTTCATATTTACACGCGAGAGTAATATATGCGTTCGAACGTAACAATTATACAGGGTGTCCCAAAAATGTCGGTAAACCTTGAAAGAGCGTTTCATACTTTTGTCGACGACTGTAAATTTAACCGCGCATCACGATAATGGAAATATTCTGAAATTGATCGATCGTCTGGCATGCGACTTCTCGGAAACATGAAACGAAACTGAAACCAACCAGCACCAGTTCCCGGGTCACGTAATCCCCTGAAAGCGGGCGACGTATATTTTCGAAAAGCAACGCCGCCGACGGAATCTAGGTGAGAAAATACGCCTCGGGCCTCCAACGCTTTCTCTACCGATAGTCCTACCGGAGTTATGTACCCGCGACTCAAACCTGTGAAAACGTCTCTGTATTCCCATCTCTTGATCTGCAAGTAATATCTGATGCCTGTTTGAATGAGAGAGGCCGGTAGCGGTGCCTTGACACAGTTCTCTATCTGTCACACTGAACTCACATCGTTTTTGGACACGTCCTCGAAACCTGATCGATTTGTCTCTCTCTCGAAAGTGGAATCCACTTTGAACCCTTGGCGACCCTAACTGACCTAACTAGATTTGCTTCTGCAGAATCCTTCAGAACTTCAGAGATTAATCATTTAAGAGATTCGTCTTCTGGCTACGAAGGTATTGGGTCGTGTATCAAATTCCCGCGTTTTTTGTATTTTATATTTTTCTTGCTTTACGAACCAATCTGCTTCAATTTTTCGAATTAATTAATTTTAATCAATTATCAGGCTTTTTCAATGAAAGTTCCACGATGGTCTAAGTGATAGACCATCGATAGACCATGGGCTTTACTCAAAAACTTGCGTGCCACACAACTTGAGTGAGTTGTCGAGCAGATGTCGAAAATGAATTTTTCTGCCTTCTGGAGCTTTCATTGAAAAAGCCTGAAAATCCATTCAAATTAATTAATTCGAAAAATTGATGCAGATAGGTTTGTAGAGCAAGAAAAAGACTTGCGAATGCATGTATATACTTTACCTAACAAAACCTCTTTGTAATTGTAACCTCTTTGTTGACTGCATTACTTTATACAGATATTATTGATAGTATTATTTAACTTATATCGAAGCTTCTTGCTGTCAGTATAATACAACCATTTTTTTCTTTTTGTTTCATGCTCAAATCCATATCGCTAAATCAGGTAAGACTATTTAATATTATTATCCAGTGATTTTTCAAGTATTAATATTAATGAGAATTAAAGCACGTGTAGATATACTTGGAATAATACACGATTCGCAACCATGATCATGAAGGTTCCGCGCGACCCCTAATTCCGAGTGTCCATGTCTCGTCACCCCATTTCGAATCACTTAGAAGGTTATACGTAACCTCCACAAGCATGTTACGTCACGGAATGATGATGGAGAGCCTTCCGCAGCGGGGATATTCGGCGAAAAGAGCACCGCGCGCGTGTGCACGCTATGACGAAGGTGTTTGCGGAATAGTTTCCGTGCGAATAGAGCCGGCACCCCGCTAAGTCCTCGCTGATTTGACAGGGCCATGACGTTCCCAAAGAAGACGAGGGTTCCCTTCGAATCACGTTCCGCCATCCGCGTTGCCGTTTTCCGGGAGACAGGTACCAGTTCGATTCGACTTTCGGGCCACGTAGACCCGGGAAATTAAGACCAATCGGCGATGATGCGTGATTTACGGGGCGGCCGGTCAGTGTATCGTCGAACCGTGCACCCCAGGATTACCGAGACTGTATCGTGACCGTTCTTCGGCTTTCGTCCACCCGCTCACCATCCCAACTTCATTCTATCAGCGTACAGGCTCTTTGTCCACATTATCGGACGTGTCCTATAAATCTGTAGACCCGGACGTTTCTCTCTGTATACCTGGCCGAACGCTTTTTGAATCGGCTGCTAGAAGGGTTTACGGTTTGAGGGATGTTCCTCCTTGCTGAACGCTGAGAGGATTCCCCGGTGATTGCCAGCGAATCGAAGAATCTTCCCGATGGGTTCAATCTAGACTCTAGGCAATACACTTTTCCTCAGAAACGTGGCACGTGCTGTCGGGAATTGTCTAGACATGTCTACTTGAACCTCCACTTGATGGTATCTGGAAAAGAACAACTATGATGTTGTTGAATAAAAAATTTTGATAAGACCCTCCTGTATTACAATTGAAATGAATAGAAACCTGAAGGAGGGTAATCGCCAGGTAAGGTGGCCTCGTCGAGAAGAAACATGTTGAAGACACTGAAGGGTAGTTACTATTTTAGTTACTAAATTAGTTTTGACCTATTTTCCCTATTTAGTTGTATGCAAAAATTCTGAAAACAATCGAACAGATATACAGGGTGTCTCAGCTAAAGGAGGCCACCTAAATATCTCTTTTATTTTATAATTTAATATGGTATCGAAGGAGGAATATCATAGAAGAGCAATTCTTTTTGTCCGGTTATTTTTTCATAGTTTTTCACAGAACAGAAACAACAGAAAGTGTATCGCGATCCATGATCGATCGTGTCAGAAAGTGTATTGCTGCCGACGGATCTCACTTTGAGCACTTGTAACATAAACAGTAAGCTCAAATGTAATCCTAATATTATCCTGAGTACAATTTTGTCAAATTTTTTGGTACTCAAGGTCACCTGAAGGTAATAATGGCTTAAGCATATTCAGATGTACTTTTTCAACCGCTACAAGATGAAATAAAAGAAAATAAGGTTTCCTGATAAAAATAACGATGACTTAAAAAAAAAACGATGGAAAAATAACCGGACAAAAAAATTGTTCTTCTATGATATTCCTCCTTGGATACCATTTAAATTATGCAATAATGTTTAGATGGCCTCCTTCAGCTCAGATACCCTGTAGAATAGCCAGATACACATACTTGAATCAATTCGGAGTTCTAAGTTGAAAATCTTGTTCGTGAAAAATGAAGAGCCGCAAAAGAAAATGAAAACCGCCCTTTTCGACGTCCAGTAATTAATTTAGCAACAAACCAACAGTCATCAGCAACTATTATCGCAAGTTTCTGCTCGTTCCCGGACGCTTTCGTCGCGGGAATCGAAAGCTCGATGCTCGCTCAGCCGGAAGCTCGACGATCGAAACAATTTGTAACTCTTGGCTGGCTAATCGAAATTCTGCCGGGCGTGTTTCGTTCGATCCGCTAGTCGTCCGTGCGCGAAAGAAATTTCCGGATCCCGTGGAAAATGTACATATCTGTAGGATGCGTCGAAATTCTTCGGGAGCGTATCGGTTCGGTATCTGGAGTGGCCAACCCGTCCATACTTATTTCTCCCGACCGGTTTTCCTCGACGATTCCGTAGGCGATCGATCTGCCGCCGCTGCTCGCATTATTCGCCATCCCGAAGCTTCGAGTGTGTAGACACCGGGCGCGCATACATCACCGCGATAACGTCGCGAATATTCGCGATTCCTTTTCTCTCGGCGAATGGGGATCGATCGACGGCTGTACGTGTCTCCGTGCTGCACGCTCCTTTCGAGTCGCATCGAGATTCAACCACCTCGAACACGACGGATCACTGTCCGCAAGCTAGAAATCATAGCTTTCCCTTGATAAGGATTGACCTTTTTCTTTTTGTTCAAAGGCGGTGGGGAAAATGCATTTACGCTTAAGCAACGGGCTCGCTTGAGCAATACCCACTAAAAAACCCCACCGCCCCAGGGCTCGCACCCGATTCACCCGCTAAAATACAAGGAATAAGGGTAGTCTTTACAGTCAGCGGCAATAATAAGTGGACACCCTTAAAAATCGTATAACTTTTTAGGAATTGGTCCAATGGACTCGAATTTGTTTAAGATGTTAGACCGGCTAATTCGCTAGAGAATAAGTAAACAAAAATTTATTACGATTGCAATTGGTAGGAATTATACAAAATTTTTAAAAATGATGTTCTGTCAACTTTTTTATCTGGGCCTGTAACGATCATTTAAAAAATGCGTTTTATAGATTTCGGTAACTTATATGCAGACTGAAAATTTCATCGAAAGCGGTCAATATTGCAATGAGCTACAGCCCCAGATAAAAAAGTTGACAAAACATCATTTTTAACAATTTTGTATAATTCCTACCAATTGCGATCGTAATAAATTTTTGTTTACTCATTCTCTAGCGAACTAGCCGGTCTAACATCTTTAAAAAATTCAAGTCCTTCGGACCAATTTCTAAAAAGTTATGCGATTTTTAAGGGTGTCCACTTATTATTGCCGCTGACTGTATGTCTCAACTTGTCTGAACCACGGAAGTTCTTATCAATAATGATAAGGATTGACCTAGGACCTCGATACTACCTTGAACTTATTCGAAAATGCCACTAAGAATGTTCGTTTCCCAGTCTTTGTCGAGTTATAGTGAATCTTTTCATTCAAGGTCGTTTAAAAGTCGTTTCAAGATCCTTAGTGTCGTATACCGTTGAACTCGTCTCGATGCCCACTACAACCTCGCATTATCAAAAATACATGTTACTCTGCAAAAAAATGTCGATGACCTTGACAATCGGGGGTGGAAACGACTTCGAAAAAGAAAATCACAGCATGACAACGAGTTTGTCGTGCTGAATATTTTCTTCGTTCGAATACTTTGGCGGGTCGCTGTACATCGGAACGATCGCCGGCCATCGGAACAAGAGGAGAAGCACGACAGCGTCCGCGAGAGGCGGTCGCCGTTTAAATCGCGGGGAAAACTGCGCCGTCGTGATGTACACCGGCAATTACACGGCGCGCGTATGTGTCCGCGATGATTATTGTCGGCTACAGAGTGGGCGGAAAGCTAAATACACGAGGTAGCCGACCTCTACCTGGCGTCCGTGTACTTTCCTCGTTGAATACGCGCATTCACTGACGCCAGGGCAATTAGTCCTGGACCGTCCTCTTCGATCGGCGGCCGCGCAACACGCGTTCGCGTCAGTCCTACCGGATAATCAAGCTGGGCCGGATTTACGGTCACGATACCGTGATGTGTTTGACGTCGGCCGGGCCCTGGTACTTATTGGTCGTGTCGCTGGTCCGGTGGTCCGCGTGTCCCCGGAATCGCGTACAGCCACTGCAAAATGATGGGACACGCGTTTCCATATGATGTCGGAAGAAAATCTACATTTCAGTAAACGGCCTAGCAGACTAAGATTGGTCCAGCGGCCCCACCCACAATTTTTATTGATATTGTGCGGAAAACAATGGGTTTAGGTTGAAAGATAACCCCCTAAAATTTTAACCTTATCATTCGACCAGGAGGATAATTGTGGGGTAAAATGAAAAAAAATTAGTTTTTGGCCTATTTCCCAATTTAGCCGTGCGAGAAAATTCTGCAAAAAATCAGACAGATGCCAAATACCCAGGTACATATGCTGGAATTAATACGGATTGTTCAGTTGAAAATCTTGGCCGTAAAAAATCAAAAACCTCGAATTAATTTCACTTAATTTGAACTGTTTGTCTTTATCCAATGACAACATCACTGAAGTCAAAGGGACGGATCAACTGTCGAGATCGAGGAAGCGATCGATCTGTCGCTTGTTTGAAAGGGTCAGAAGGGACTCTCGGACCCGGCGCCATTAGCGTTTTCGCTTGCTAGCTTTCGACTTCAATTAACCTAGCTGGCGATAATCATCCGGCGAGCGACGACACATGCAGGACGCGCGTGCTACGCCCGGTGCGCGTCACCCACTCGTTTTCACGATTATGGCGGCCACGGGGCTGACGGCAGAAGTGCCGGGCGCATAGTGCTCCCTGTAATGGCATGTTGCATTAATCATGCAACACCGTAAAGCGTTCTCCATTTAAAATTCCGCCTCCTACGCAGCGCCTGGCCGCGAGCCGGGGGTAAAATTCGCGCGAGTGACAGACGTTCCGGGGGCCGAGTGGTTTAATTTGTTCCGACCGGGTGTAATTAGTGCGAGGTGGCTGCGATTGACGTTCGAGCGAGGTGGCCAGCTGTTTCGAACTTTGTTCGGGTCCACCCGTCTCGCAGCCTCGACAGCTTCCGGAAAAAAGGAACGCTCAAAATCTTCACCGAAAGCATTCTCTAATCATGTGCGACCGGTCGCAATTTAATTCTCTCGAAAATCGTAATTGGATTCAGTCTGACGACTCACGGAACACTCTTAGATGTGGATTTCTTATCACACGTGAACAAGGAATGACTCTATTAAAATTGCACGAAAGAGCTCGAATTTTCTTGAGACGTTCTAACGATTAGTTTACCAGGTAACGTATAAAAATAATTATTTGAGAAAACATGAAAGCCACCATTTCTTATTTTTTTTAGGAGTACGATGCTTTTATAAAAATAAGGAAGCTCACGTTTCTGGGTCGAAGGTCTCTGGGATCTGGGGCGAGGGTCCTCGCGTTGAGTAGATAAGGTCTTCGTTAGTCGGACATACAAAGTTCATCAGCGAGATCTTACGTCCCTTTTCTTAATTTTTTCTCGTCCGCTGAAAGACGGCGAGTCCCTTCTTCCGGGCTATGGTAATTACTCTACATCTTCGAGGTAGACGGTCCGAGAGATCTCTTTGAGAAAATAATTCGTTGAAAGAGTCTGCCATCGGCGGTCTTTCATCTTCGGGGTCGGTCAAAGGGCCGAGTTCCGGACGTTGTCGGGACACAGTTGAATCAATATCGTTAAAAGGTCGACGGAAGGGTAGGAGTTAAGGGAGGACTGCGGATTTCAACGTAAGCCTTCCCCGCCGCCCATTTATCGGCGCAGATTAGCCAAATCGATCGCGAGTACAACGTTTAATTCCCTCAGGAGCCGATGTTATTGTTAGGCGAAGCTACCGAGCCCACGAGGAAATTCCGCGATAATTCAATCCGATTATTTTAATTCGTCCGGCCCGTATCTCCGCGTGTTCGGGGAAAGAAGGCGACCGAAGAGGGGCGGAGAGACGCCGCGTGAATTCCATTAACGAGTTAATCCCCGAAGCAGCTGTAAAATATTCAGTGACGACGACGCCCGGGCGCGATATTAAAACGCGAGGACGGGCAAACGTTACAACGCTTGTTCTCCCCCGCGGCAATTTGCATCGTTGCGCGTGATTTCCATTAAGGAAACGTTCAGTGGATCGGGGGGCGAGAAATAAAAGAGCGGGAAGATTCAATCTGCGAGATATTTAATCGCGGCCATAACCGCCCGCCGCGGACGTTCAACGGGTCCAGGTTTCATTGCGATTAAGTCGATTAGAATCGCGGCGATCGTAACTAGTCTCGCTTCAGATTTTTCATTCGCCCCCGTGGCGTCTCGCTTAGGGCTGTTACTTTCCTTCGAAGGTGATGAATAATTTCTTAATTACTTTGCTAATTACTTAATTGGTGATTCTTATAGAGTTTCCTGCGTTAATTCCGAATCCGCCCTTAATTTTGCTACTAGACGCACAGTTTTTGAGAATCATGACTTTGAAAAAAAAACGTATTTTTCAACTTTAAACAAATACTATGATGTTATTATAGAAGATATTGAATTGTTCTTTACAGCAAAAGATTCTGTAGACTTTCCCGAATACAGTGATATCCAATATTAGTACATTATGATTGTTCAAACATTGTTAACATGTTCAAACAATCATTAAAGACGGAGAAACACCACTTCTGCAACAATTTTTGAGGATATTTTTCAATTTATCTGAAAAAATAAGGGCCCAGCGGAAAATCGAACTATACCACGCGATAGAGCAGACTTTTATCTTGAGAAACCATGCTTTCAAGTCTGGAACATCGATGTTTTTTTCGAACCAGAAAGCAAAATATCTTCGCCCTAGAACGGGCGTTCGCCGTGCCGTATTCCGTTTAAACATGTTCAAACAATTATAATGTATTAATATTAGATATCACTGTATTCGGGAAAGTCTACTGAATTTTTTGCTGTAAGGAACACAATTCAATATCTTTTATAATAACATCATAATATTTGTCTAAAGTTTAAAAACATGTTTTTTTTTCAAACTCATGTTTCTCAAAAAGTGTGCGTCTAGGAGAAAAATTCACTACAGATTCGGAATCACCCAACAGTAATTGTGGAACTAATTTAGTGTTGAACAGTGTTATTAGAGGATTAAAAGAACAGCAGTTTCGAAGCTTTGAACTTCGGAATTTCGCTGCTAAGTAAGTTATATTTTATACAATTACAGACACACTCCCACTTTCCGAAAAAAATACGCCACTACAGCTAAAAGATTGATTAAGTTACGACTTCATGCGATTTGAAGACTTCGAAACTTCGTGCACTTCGAAGACTTCAAAACTTCGGACAGTTCGAAGTTCCCTTCGTTCCTTCGAATTCTTCGAATATTCGAAGAGTCGAAGCTTCAGAAAAGTAACAGCAATAGGTAGACCGTTGTTAGGTGGTTAAGAATATAGTTTTCGAACGGAATTATTATAAATTTCCGTAATCTCGAAATACAGCTAAGAGATTACGAAACGTTCGTTGACAAGCAGAGGATTTATCTGTCAATGCACTCCCCCGTAGCCATACATGCTCGCCCGTAGTTCTTTTTCAATGAAACTGACCCGGATAAAACTCGCGGTCGCTCGCAACGCTTGTTCTCACCACAAAAGGCGCCACTGTCTTTCTGACGGTTCCAAAACCGCTGTATATCTCTGCGCGACCCGTGTATTCTCTGCTCTGAAAGGCCGCTCGTTCAACTCTTCCCTGCACGGGAAGATGAACCGACGATAAATTCGAAGCGAATCCCTGCGATCTTCCACAGTTTCCACGAATTTTCTTGTCGTTAAAAGCTTAAGATCAAATAAATTATACAAAAATTTTCAGAAAAGTCTCGGGGTGCCTGTGGAAGAAGTAGGGTAAAGTGCCCAAATATGGTATACCCCTCTATTATGGCATCACCTTATATCTTGTAAAGGAGATGTCGCATTCTAGAGTGAGAAAATCCTCAAACAATAGTTTACCATGTATACTCAACACATTCTATAGATTTTAGTATCGATCCTCCGCCATGTGTCTCCACGTGTTGAATATTTTTGTGGTTAGATTTTCGATTGTATCTTTTTCGGGGAAGGTAAGTGATTTGGAATTGTTTGAACATATCTGCAGTTTCAGTTTCTTTATATTAATGTTTGCCATCTGTTGGTTTGGACTGAAATTCAGTTTCTCTTTGTCAGTAGTTTAGAGTTCCCAATATGGCACTACTAAGGGTTCCCTAATATGTGTATAGCTATTGACATGCTTGGAGTGGGTGCCGAATATTGCACTAGGTGTCATATTAGGGACTCAAGGTGTACCATATTAAGAACCCCTTTCGCTGGAACCTGCAAATGACACAGCACAAAAAAAATACTTTTCCCAAGCTGTATTAATTTTTGAACAAACTTGACCCCAGAATCTTATAGGGAAGAAATGCATCTGCAACTGATAATTTTTTGGTCGAAAAAGAGCATTCTAAAGTAATCAAAAAATGACATCAACAAAAAGTGGTTCCTACGTGGGCACTGTACCCTATAATATTTTTGGGACACCCTGTACACCCGTTTATCTTCAGATATAATTGCACAGGATCCGCAGTTCAGTGATCAACAGCGAAGATAATTTGATTGGATTTTATTAAATATAAATCGTATGTTTTTCGCCGGCTATCTCGAGGAAACAAAAGAATCGTTTGATCGACATTTTCCGCACGTTTGCGTACGGTTTCCGGATTAATTGTCCCGCGAAATTAGGGGATAACGGGCGTTCAATGCGATTGGCGGAATTAACGCAATTTCGGGATCAAGGTGTGGAAGCTTCACCATCCGTTATGGTCGCGCAGAGGACCGTTCTGACTAATTTTCACATCGGTGTAATTCAGTTCTGTTGCGAACTTAACGGGTACCTCTGTCGGCGAGAGACAATAGGATTTATCGGTGAATGTTCGCTCATGGAAAAGAGTTATCGTTGTTTCGGAATCCGAGTCCTTTTCAACGGGCGGTCGTTTCAAGTTGGAGACAGTAATTTTCTGCGTTCACGGGTGACCAATTAATTAGACCCGTTGTTCTTCCCTTATTATCCTATCTCTATCAGTCGTTTCGAAAATGGTTAGCTCGTTCTCTCGTATGACCGGCTATGATATGAATATTCCACTGTAATTACCTTGTTGCCGTCCAGGCTCGGTTTAATGAAGATTCTTGTAGGTTCGTTAGCCGATACCGTACACATAATGTAGCAGATCATATTTCACGTAGTTGTATAATATTACGTTGTTGATTCGCTCGTTCGATGAAAAGTTATTTCAATTCGTTACGCGAACAAATGGTTCTCCGTTTATTATCCCGGGGAAATTTTGTTTCTCGCGTGTGCAAGCTACCCAGCGTTTCCCATTGTGAACTTCCGTAATTCGAGAGATTCTTTAAACAAACGAGAAAATGGATGGTGGCATGTTTTGCAACTCTCTCAATTTACGGAGATTCGAGCTTCCCGTTTGAAAACGCAACACCATATAATATCAAGTTACACCTTGAAGAAGACAATTGTATAAAATTCCGCCCTCTTGGGAAATGGATTCGGGACACAATTTGTTGTGTAAAGTTTGCCGGATCGTGAAGACCGTTTGAAAATAAAACATTTTCCGCTTCATTTACGCCATTACACGCAATAGTAACGGGCGTGCTTGTTAACACGCTGAATGCCATGTAAGCTACATTTAACTGACGCAAACACAGGCCGAGTTAAATATAACTCGCGCGGCGTTCAGCCCGTTAACAAGCATGTCTCCGAACAATTTACGGAATAATTTCAGAATTTTTTCCCGGCTGAACGGTGGCGGAAACTGGAACAGTTTTAGCGCGGAGAACGGGGGGGGGGAGAGAGAGAGAGAGAATGAAGTGCAAAGTTGATTGAAGAGTCGCCGTTCTCCGTGGATTCCTTTTGAAAGATATTTTTATGGAGCACGTGAATGAGGGATCTATTCGCCTCAGTTTCGATGGGGACGCGTAAAACGGCGTCAAACGAGGATAAGAGATCGTTCGATCGACTCCAGGTCGTTCGTTTATGGACGCCGGATGTGTCTTCGATGACGCCGTAAACGGCAAGATGACTTTCGAAACGAGCAATCACGCGAGCCCGCCACAAAGGCCTAGTCGATCGTTTGGCCCCGCGTGCGCGCCAGCGTTCATTCACCGACTTCGATAGTTCCTGGTGGATCGTCGGACCCGGTAATTCCGCGAGGCCGCGTTTATGTAATGTGATCGAGAGCTCGATCAGCCGCGATGATCTCGAGGAAATTTCGCAGAGGAACGGCGCAAAGGGCCATATTATCAGGCAAACGTGTTGAGCCTCGACTTTCGCCCCCGTGATCCGCGTTCCACAAGGAGTTTCACTCTAACTATGGCAATCACCCTTGCACGCCGCGACCCTAAAGGAAATCGGACTTTCCCGCCGATAGAACTTACAAAGGAGACCGACGTAATGGCTGCGCCTATTATTTTTATTCTCAACGATTCTACTCCTCGATTTGCCCCTTCCCCCTTACAAATTGAAAGGAGGGCGTTCCGAGCAGGAATCGGAAGAATTAAAATCGAAATACAGTAAATTTTCTATAGACGCGAAGGCATCGGGGGGATTTCTTCGCATCTATCGCATATGGGTATCTATTTTTTGAGCTGCAAACTCCGAGCCGAACGTAGAGAAGGACAGCGCGTGTAAAGAGAGACCACGGCAACTGTCCGCGTCTCTTTCTTTCTGATGCGCTGTCCTTCCTTGCGTTCGAAACTCTCATCATCGATTAAACTACTAAAAACAGTTGAAATTATATCGTGTTTGGTATCACTTTGCATTAGAAAAATGCCAGGTATATGTTGCTGAAAGTTCCATAAAAAAAATGATGAAAAATAAAGAAGATTAAATATTGGTGTTACATTGTGATTGACGCACGGGCGTTTCAACTGTGCCGACGACTGCGACTCTCCGCGTCGCGTTAGTAGTGGTTCACACCGATATACCGAGCCGAGAAGGAGAGTCGCAGCGCGCCGGCACAGTTCAAAGAACTTCCCATCCTTCCGTTCGAAACTTTCATCGTCCATTACACGAGTAAATTTCATCGGGATTATATCCTATTTCGTATCATTTTGCATGAGAAAAATGCCACGAATATGTTGGTGAAAGCTCGATAAAAAACTAATGAGAAATAATGAAGTTGTGACATTCGGATTAGTGTGGTGTTACCGACATACCCGAGCCGTATGAGTCATACTTCTCGGCGACCGAGGCCTCCCGAGTTTCGTGACACCTCAAGGGGGTACACCCCGCAGTAGTGGGGATAGATCTGGGACAATTACCTCGTTCTGAAAAGAATTCCTTGCAGATCTGCCACTGAATTTTCATAAAAATAAATGTTGCTGTAAGATTTGAACAGACTTTTTGTAATTTCGACACAATTAGAATTTGTAACAGCTTCCGCACGAATTACCAGCTTCCGGAACACCCGGTATGCAGGTAGCGAGTGGGTTCATCGATATTTGATAATTTCTGATTAACCTTTAGCTGGTAGTCATTTAATTTTCCAGCGGGATTGAAATCGAACGGTGGCTCCATTAGTGTTTCAGCTGTGCTATGTTCGCCGGTGCTGGTCTCTTAATATTCCGTGTTTTTCGAGGCCGTTATCGGGCGCGGAATTCGCACGTAGCCAGAAGTTTAATAAGCCGGGTCACCGTGAACATCGCCGGTAAATCATGCTCGCCCTCTCCGTTGCCTATTGGAAACCGGAAGTTAAATAAGACGGCACAAATGGTCCGGGGCAATAAATCGTGAGATAGCGGTCGAAACCTACTGGGAACACTCGTGGACCTCCGTTTCCGGTCGCATTGTTACACTTTACAATACGCTTTCCGGCGCACTCGGCCGCTGTCCGATTTTTCCTACGTGTCGTTCAGGACGTTTCCCTCGTTTCCAGGTTCCGTCGAAGTTGTTTCGAAAACCACTCCGACGACGTCCGACCGTCCGCCCCCTGCCATTATTCGTCGACTGTCCCCCATTTTCATCCCGGATAATCTTAATAATTTGAGAACCTTCAGGACCGGGATTGACCGACTTCAAATCTGATCACGGATTTTCCGACGAATTCCCATGCGCATAAGTTATTCCCGAGGAATTAGATCAAGGAGGCGTTCTTTCACTGAGAAATTGATTTCATTAAAAATGGAGACTTCTGTCGAATGGACTTCGAGAACTTATAAAATATAGAAATAGAAATTTTTGTATTACAGAGCTGTCCTTGAGTGACCTTGAATGACCTTCATAATATTTCATTGTATTCTAGAAATTTTATTATTATTTAGTATTTTCATGTTTCTGTATAAATGACACAGTCATTAGGGGTGGCAGAGTTATACGAGACACCCTGTATACAGGCTCATTTATTGTCGTTACATTAATGAAAACAGAAATACAACATTAATATATAATATTAATCTTGATTAATATAAGTGTTTCAACATTTCAACCGCCGTGCATACCTAAAGCGCTGTAATTTAGGTACAGAACACACGTCGAACATAACGATAGAAACGCGGATCCTTTTATTCAATTACAGGTAACTCTCAGTAATTATTAATTGCAATTCGAGTTAGTTACAGTGATCACGATTTCACTCGTATTACTGGTCGAGAACGATTCAGAATTGCAGAGATGGAACAGTCAGATGAAATATTACAACAAATTGCGAACTAATTGCCCCGTAAAATTAATAACTAATTATCTTAAAAAAAAAATATGCTGTACAATGTCTGTTGTTTCACGACGTTTCCATATTTCCTACTCGATCGTTACAACAGTTTTTAATTAATTATAAAACCTCGCTTTCTGCTTCAGACTTGCCTTCTGTTCTTTTTTTTTATCGTTATTAAACTATAGTCGTGCCACGTAAAATGGTACCGAAATATGTAGTAATTATTGCGTTAAATTTTCTGCCAAGCCGTAAAAGCGTACACGCTTTATCGCACATTATTCGTAAAATTTTAAGGGCGGCATTTTAAAGGTTTTCCTCCGGACTGTCTACCACATCGCTGGGTATAGTACAATGTATTTTCTCTGTTCTATTGTTTCTGCTGCATAGTAGACGCATAATTGATACTTAAAATTCACGTGCGCGTCGTATCCTTTTATGACACTGTTCTCCTCTTCTCTTCATCCACACAGTTAACAGGTGTGAAATTGTGAAATAACATCTACGAAGTTGATTTCGCAGTGGTCGGGATCAACGATGTCGCGGACTCTCTTCGCGAACGATTCCGGGAGAGCACTCGTTGCAAATGCCGGGAGGTCTTCGGGAGATCCGTTCCGAGAGCGTCTTATAGCCGAATCCGCGAAACGTCGTCGGTGCAAAGCCGATATACCTTTTTCCGCGGAACCACGGTCTAGCTGGGGAGAAACACTAAATCCTCCGCCATATTTCGTGTGGAGGAAAACGGCTCCGTGGGGCTCGTCGTTCTATACATCATTCGGCCGTAATAGAAAAGTTCCCGGTAGCACCGACAGACTTTCCACCGTTCGCGGACGCGATGTCTCCGCAGGTTATTCGTCTTCCCTTCGAGATCATCGTCCCAGCCTAACCGAGGGTCGGCTCGGCTCTCTTCCTCGTGTGTCTGATGGCGGTTTTCCAGCACTCCTTTTTTCTCTCCTCTATTCCCGGCTCATTCGGACGGTTTCCTCTTGCGCCTCCCCGAGGTCTCCAACCACTTAAGTGGCAGTCATCCTTAAGGCGACGACCTCTAAAAGTAAAACGAGGCGAACGCTCCGGCGAGTTGAAGCTCTCTTCTCAGGGTGCTGTCGTCTCGTACTCTATCCCCGTGGCCTCGTGTGTGACTAGCTGAACGAGCAGGAGTTGGACTGAAAGGAAGGTGTAGAGGGTCGGGCAGGGCCAAGTTGTGCCACTTTAATTAATTCTCCGGGCGAACCGTTGCCGTTCTACCGCGTACGAGTTATATTCACCGCGATCTTTTCATCGGCACAAGACCGGGATGGCCAATTATCCTCTTTGACGATATCTTGATACTTAAAGGCGGAGACAGCTCCTTGAAATTACAATCGAATTCGTAATGAGTCGTCCCCAGGACTGACCCCGCGAATGGGCCGAGGGCGAACGACATCGCTTCTCAATGTTCGGAGATCAGAGAAATTGTAATTCTACCAGCGAGACTCATTAAGGGGTATTAATTATACTTAAGTCCATGGGAACGTTGTAGCCCGAGTCTGCATACAGGAATGTTAGCAAACATGCGCACGGATGTACATTGACATCCAACCATTGCTAACTGTAGTTCGCTCTCTAATTCACAGAGGGATTTAATAACTTTGACGCGGAGGGAATCCTCTTCCCCAGCTACTTAGCGTTCAACACACTGTTGCGGAAAATTGATAACAAAAATATTTAAAATACTGCTTCGTACTGTCGTCACGCTGCGATTTTAAATAAGCCGCCGGCATTTCTAATTGCGAACGGAATTTCAGCGGATAAAATATTTTCGTTCCGAACCAAGTACGAATTGAAATATAATATTAACTTTCCGGGTGTTTAAAATATTCGTTCGCAATGGGAACGGATGAATTTTTTATTCGGACTGGATGCCATGAAAATGAAATTTGCGTTAGCAGACTTGTTATAATATTAACGAAACTTAGGTTCTTTAATACAGCTGAGCCGGAAGAGAGAATTGAGCGGAAATCTCTTCTGCGAATATTTCCTAAATTGATCAGGGACTTCCACTCGATCCCCCCGTTCCAACTTTATAACGTTAATTATAAATTTGCACAAGTGGAACTTTTGTTTCCCCTTTCCCGTAGCTAAACTTTTCCGTAGAGAAACTTACACTTGAAGGATCTGTTTACGATTCGATTACAAGTAACGTGAAAAATCGATTGGACTTAGAAAAGTAGGTTTCGAGATTTAGTTTGGAACATTTGATCACATCTATTACCTACTTGATCACACACTTAAACCACATTACCGGCTCGACTTGTGTCACCGGAGGAAAACAAAAAATAAGATTAGCCATCTCACCTCGATCTCCCCACACTTCAGCATCCTCAAATCTAACTCGACACCAGAAGAACTAGTCTGTGTCAGCGATAAACGGGGAAATTGGCAATCAAAGCGTAAAAGAGGTGTCGAGGCTCGGTGAATGTGATCAGCGACGGTGATAATGGCCAAGAACGAGCAGTTGATCTTCGTCCTCCAGGACTATCCATGTCTTGGCCGCCTTCGTCTGGCCAGTTAAGAGCTCATAATCACACGAGAGACGAGAATTACGATCCTTCGGGTGCGTCATCCGTTGCACCGGATGAATATATTTGCAGCATGACTCACACTTTTGATAAAACTTATACCATCGTATTCGCCTCGTCTTTCTGATTAAAACGACACCAAACACGATATAGTTACGACCACGATCACCTTTGCAACATGCGATGCTAGGAATTAGTGTACCTCTACCGTAAATGTAAATTCTTGTGCAACAGGTAATTATGATCGCAGTTATTTTCCGATTAGAATCACCCCAAACACGATACAGTTACGAGCGGATTGAAGAATTCGTGTACCTCTACCGTAACTGTGTGAAATCCGAAACTTTAATCGCTGCACAAGTAATTATGATCGTAAGTACGCTACCGTGCAAAAGAAAGAAGCACCCAGTATACAGGGTGACAAGGAATAACGGAGTTAATCATTTCTTATTATAATTCTGTCAAATTGACGAATTTTGAAAAACTAAATAATGACAACCATAACATGGACGTTTAGTATTCATATATTTAAGAAGTTTCGAAATGGCCACTCTTTGCGCCGATACATAGGCTCAAACGTGTCTTGAAATTTTCGGCAATGGGCCGCAGCTCTTCTGACGTCATTCTGGTACAGAGATTTTTTCAATGGCTCCAAATTTTTATGGGGCCGAGCACAGGCCCTGGCCTCCAAAATCGACCACACGCTGTAGTCCATCGGGTTGAGATTCGGTGAGTACGGCGGCCATTCCACAGATGTGATGAAACCTAGAAAATGGGCTTTGCACCACTCCTGAGTCGTTTCCGCTCTGTGGGCCGGCGCGGAATCCTACTGTAACGTCCATTCCGGATCGCCGAGGTGCTGTTGGGCCCACAGAAGTACTCCGGCTTCGAAAATATCCCGTCGATACACTTCCTGGTTGATTTTGACCCCTTGATCCACGAAAACCGTAGCAAATCCCATTTTCCAGGTTTCATCACATCTGCGGAATGGCCGCCGTACTCACCGGATCTAAACTCTATGAACTCCAGCGTTTGGTCGATTTTGTAGGCCAGGACCTCTGCTCAGCCCCATAAAAGTTTCGAGTCGCTGAAAAAATGTCTGCGCCGGGCGTGGGACCGAATGACGTAAGAAGAGCTGAGGACCATAGCCGAAAATTTCAAAACACGTTTGAGCCTCTGTATCGGCTTAAAGGGTGGCCACTTCGAAACTTCTTAAATATATGAATACTAAAGATCCATGTTATGGTTGTTATCATTTGGTTTTTCAAAATTCGACGATTTGACAGAATTATAATAAGTAATGTTTAACTCCGTTATTTCTTGTAATTATAAGATATAATGACGAACAATACGTTTCTGGCAGAAATTGTATTGTACAATGATCGATTGGTTGCATTTAGTATTAGATAATCCGCAATAACACACATATTCTCAGAACTGTTCAATTATGATGAATTCGATATTTTACGCTTTTCTATTAAATATGGCCGGGTGCTTCTCTCCTTTGCACAGCAGTGTATACCGTGTTTGGTGTCATTTAACACGGGAAAACGAGACGAATTACGTAGTGCCTGTTCTATAACTGTCTCGCGAAGTTATCGCAATTACGAAGAGAGCGCTGAAAGTGATGATCGGAGGTGATAATGGCTAGCCGAGTTGGTCAGCGTCGATCGCGTTCGTCTGACCAGTTAAGTGGCGAGCTCGTCGGGTGGGTAGCCAGTGGCAGTTAGTAACGTATCCCGGGTAATCGTAGACGTTGAAAAGGGATATTAATCGGTGCTGGGTAACGCCGTAGACGAAGCATCGCGCCGCTCCGGTCGGATAGCATCCGCGTGACGTAAGGTGTAACCGTATAACACGTAACTGTAACCAGCAGTTATCTCCGGGCAGTCAGCGTAATTGGAAACGGGACACCGGTCGGTACGGCGGTGTATAGTGATGGTGGGAGCATGCGACCGGAGCGGTTCGGGTCGAGCGGAGTTACCCGGGACGGAAACTGTTCCGCGATTTGTAGCGGGGTCACGCGTGCGATTCTATCCCTCGTCGCCGGTCGGTTAGCCGGCGGAATTAATCATCGGGATGGATTAAATCGCGGCCGGCGCTGCTCTTGATGAAATTTTACCCGTCCGCCCGGAGACACGCGGAACCGTTCGATTGATATTAGGACAATCGGACTAAACTGGCCCAGCGTGAAGTTGACGACCTGTTTGCGGCTTCGTCCCGGATTAACCGGGATTTTCGAGGCTTATTTCGACTCTGCTGTGAATGATCCCAGGGCTCCGATGATCGAACAAGACTATACCGATCCTCCGCACAATGCCGGCGTCTTCGTCATTGTTTCCGAACACGAGTCATACTTCCCGGAAGGCCTAATTGCTTATATCTTGGATATTCGGCCGCGGGCACGATTGTTTCGTACCGCCGAGGAATTCTAGCACCGAGGCTACCGGAGTTAATGAAGCTGAACCAGTCGATTTCGCGAACGACCGACCACCGAATCGGTACTAAGTATCTATTATTAGCGACCCATTTTAGACACCGTTAATCATCGCCCTCTCGATATTGGGTCACTTTTGATCCTTCTGAATACGCCGGTAAGCGTCTCTTTATGAAATATCGAAATTTACTCGACACATTTCTCTCCTACCTATGCACTGTGCATTTTGGTGGACCGCGGATCTCGAAAAATGTGGAAGGGAGCTAGTAACGACGACAATTACAAGAATACATGTTGAATTTCTATTAAATTCTACAATGGTAAAGTAGAACATTTTTTAGCTCTGTCTGAGACCTTGCATGACCCTGACTAATCGTACTCACTGAATTCTTAATTTCTAATGAAAGTTGACCACAGATGGAAGCTTAAAGATCTTTCGCACAATAATCCGTTATCAAGGGCGAGTTGTTGGTTCCCGGCTCAATAAAAGATCCTCAGCCGAAAATGATGGAAAGATCGCCGGTGTGGATGTGTTGACGCGCCAGCGAGTACGGTTTACGAGCGCTAATTCGATCAGGTAAAACTAATACCCTGACCACTGGGGAGCCAATAGAAAAGCTAACGAGCAATCGATATTCACGGCTGCGGCGACGACGAGGAGGAAACAGGAATTTGCGTGGCAAAGACCAGGATCGATATTCCTATCGCGAGAAACAGCGGTTCCCGTTCGCAAAGACTGTTCGATCGAAATTAACGCCTGGGCATAGAGAGGCCTGTAAGTGGCCGATGGGAGGCGTGTTTTTGCGACGTGCGAGCCGGGATTCCTGCGGGCGCAAATAGGTCGGGCCCGGTGTTCACAGCCGCAACGTTCCCGGAAAAGCCCGCTCCGACGGGGAAGAAGATTAAGGGAGTGGCTTACAAACTTCACTTAACCATAACTGCTAACCGTATCTACTAATTAACATGCGCCAAGTTTCGCGTAACACAAATAAGCGGCGACAGAGAGTTGGGTAACGAAGGCTTTCCACCCTGTCAGACCCGCCTCGAGCTACCAGCCCCAGACTATGCCGCGCGGAGGCTTGACGGGGGGTGGCTTTTGCGATCCCTCTCCTTTTCCTCTCCCTCTCCTTTTCCTCTCCCTCTCCACCCCTTGCTTTGAGCTGCCGTATTAGTCCAGTTATTAGCATGATTCCATTTTCCTTGGAATTACACTTTGAAGCGGGAGGGCTCGCAAAAAGAGCCAGGCGCCCAGTAAAAACCTCGAGGCCACTTGGCATGGACACGAGACGGGGGGTTGGAAGTAATGGGGGTTGCACGAGGGGAGACACGAAGCGAGGAAAAAGGGGTGTCGTTCGTATGCGAATAGGAGGGGTGGTTGGCGCGACTTTACGATTTTTCCGCGCCCCGTTCTTCCGCGAATGATTCCGCCGCGTGCTTTCTTTTTTTTTCCTTCCACCGATGCAAACGTGTTGCCGCGCTAAACGTCCCATTTGAATATTTGAACTCGCGGAACTGCTCGAAGGGAAACGAATTACTGTTCTGCTCTATTGCGCGTTTTCCTCTGATGGAGAAATTAAGCCCGGAGCTCGTTAAACCCTCGACAAGCAAGCCCGGTGACGTGCGGGAACGCCGCTACTACCCGGTGAATAATTGCGCTCGCATTCTAAAGGGCAAATCGAATCTAAGGTCGCGTTTTCAATTCATCTTCAAAAAGAGCCGGTCGTAAATGATAATCTCACTTTGAACTAAAACGACGCGAATATTACGGTAATGCACGGCTAAATGTCACTGGAATTCGCTCGGTTAAATGTCCACTTCGTCTGTCCGCTTTATCCCAATGTTTTCGGTTCGACAAAAAGTTACGAAAAAATTCATTAGCATTCCACCAGATAACAGACACGGCTGCGAATTTTTTCCGAGTTTTAGATTTTTACACAAATCCAGACGTAGTTGGAAAAATCCGAAAAAATGCATATTTTTGATAAAAGTTTCATAAACGCCAGTTTTATACAAATTCAACAGCTATTGTCGAAAGCACTGTCCATATTCGTTTTCATATTTCTCGATGAAGTGTATCGCAGTTGATGAAATAAAGAAATGAGAAACAATGTAGATAATTCGAGTGGAGAGCCTCTCCTGGTGTCGAGATGAGGCCATTGATCGCGCGCTCGCTGTCAGTGGAGCATACACGCAAGTCCGTGTACCGATGGAGGATCGCGCGGGGTGAGATAACATTTCACAAATGTTTGCGCTGAATTTTCCCATCGTAATTCCGGCGCTTCAATATTTTGTCTCCTCGGCGGCCACCCTCGTGCAAGCGAGCCCCCGGAGGAACGTACGCCGCGTGTTTCTCTTGACTCGGTCTTCGACGTGACCCTTTATGTGGACGGATACGCGCAGGAACAACATCGTATAGTGGCTCGATGGTGTCGTTTGGCCAGCCCTCCGAGGTACTCGCAACCCTTCCGCTAAATTCCGTCAGCTTCGACGGGAGTTGGATCAGAATTCTGCTTCTCTGTCGGGAAACTCAGCTCGAAAGCCAAGAATTTCCAGTATCACCAAGGTATACTTCCATTTCTCCTCCGTATTCTCTAAATAGACGTATTGTCGCATATGTGTGTAAAAAGATTTGTTCGAATACAATTTATAGTTGGATTTTTAGAGATAAAATACGCTGTTTCGGTGACGTGCATCTTGTATTAAGATGAAGCGAGACTCTCGAACCCATCTCGAAAGAAACGAGTGTTTGAGTTTTTCAGTACACAAATGAAGGCGAAGGCTCGCCTTTGATTCTCCTCTTCCTATTGACCTCGAGACGGTTCGTGCTGCTTAATCCTATGGTCTCGGAGCTGGCGAATACTAAAAGCAAGGCGGTGGTTGATTGGAGGCTTGATCTTGATAGATCTTGATAGAGTGATCCGGTGTCAGCGAAAATATGGACTTTCACGAATATCGATTCTCGATCGAGGGCAAGACACATTTCCTCCTCGACACCAAGTTCTCCTCGAATAATCATAATCCCCGGAGTAAAATAGTTCACGAAACTTCAAAGTCGTTTTCGAAGAGAACGGTTGACTCGAGAGCTGTAGTTCCTTTGAGCCTTTCGTTCCTCGCGACGAGTACTATACAGGGTATTTCACCTAACTTGATCACCTTGAATATCTTTTTAAAGATACGTCAAATGTCCGAGGACAAAGTTGAATGGTAAAATTATGGTATCGCTCATACGATACCAAAAAAATTTTTGTTTCTATGTAATTTTTTTGGTATCGTATGAGCCCCATTTTACCATTCAACTTTGTCCTTCAGACAGTTGACGCACCTTTAAAAACAACAATGACATTCAAGGTGGTCAAGCTAGGTGAAACACCCTGTATACAATGCAATAAAAAACAATTTTGATACGCCCTGTACATAGTACAACGAGGAATGACCCGTAACACGCTCGTGCCGTTTTCGCAGTCTCACGAATATCGACAGACGAGGCGCGCGGTTTAAAGCGCACCACAATTTCCGAACGATTTTATTCGCAGCGAAATCGAGGGTCGACCAGGAATTCTCTTCGTCGAAGTTCGATACCGCGTTCAAGGGCTTTCACAAAGTTTTCCGGGAGACTTTTTTCCCGGGAACGCTTTGGAACTTCGATACTCTGTTTGCTTATTCGCAGTGGCGCGCGCGCGGCATGATAAAAATGCTGGAACGCGCAAAAAAGTTTTATTACCCGGAGAATATCTTCGGTGAATATCAAGTTACAATATCGCGCATATCTCGACCACTGCGAACGGGCTCCGCGGTTTTCGCGTGTGTGCGAGCTACCGGAAACCGCAGTACAAAAAAGACGGCGAGGCAACGTTGCGTCCGAAACTGAAGAAAAATCGCCAATTGAATCCTTTTTAACAGCTCTCTTATTTTGCGCGTTCCCTCGGTCTTTCATTTCCTCGATTTTTCTACTTCGCCTTTTTTCTATGTCTTCCCTCTCTTTTCTTCGTGCTTAATTAAAACAGTTCGACTCTCCATCTAATATGGGCACGATCCTTCAGCTATTTTATTTATTTGGTTCCTGACATGGGCTATAGCAAGAGACACCAAGTACCCGTTTGACAGAGGATCTCTTACAAATAAACACTTTCGCTCCACCATCCCTCCACTTGTATACTCTCTTCTCGTTTCACTCGACTGCCGGGAAAAACAATAGAGAGCGCTGAAATCTCTGAAGCGAGCTTATACGTTCTGTTTTCACATATTCTGAAAATTTAATAACATGTGGATCCTTACACGAAACGAAATTTTTACAGACCAATCAAAAAGATACGGAAATGCAAGTAAAAATTCCTTTTTTCCTTTGACGATTTTAATATGTTGGAAATAATATATCGACTCCCTCTCAAACTCACCGGCGCAGATTATGGCTGTTTATATTCGCAATTCCTTGGAGAAATGCCCAGGGACCATCTCGGGAATCGTTGACTCGTTCCCCTGATTTGATTCGCGGAACTGTTCGAGGAATTCCAACGGGAAATTAGCGACGATGGGAAGGTGATAGTTTTTGGGTTGGACACGGCGCAAAGTTATGATCGGCATGTGTGTAATTCATTGGAATCAGATCGGGCTTAGACGGAACCGGAGGCGTTCGCAATCGCGGCCCGGCAATCTCAAGCCATTAACTGTCCACCGATATACCGGTGCCTTAATCGACAGCCCTGTGACTCCTGTGATCAATAGTGCGTGCGGCAATCGAGCTCTAATTTCTGGGGACGCGGTACCGCCAGTTTCCGCGGTAATGCCCATAATACTCCGCTGACTGTGCTTAAACTGTCGTTTAACAAGCTATACGGATATCGATCATTTCCGGGCGTCACTGACTCCCGTAGTTCCCCGACTCGTTGCTCATTCTTTGCGCGAGAATTTGTCATCCCTCGCCATTATTATGCCAGTGTGCAGTGGCGATTACTTCTGGATAATTCAACTTGTGGTATTTTGGAAAAATATATTATTTTTAACCCGTAATCACAGACCTTACCCAAGTCATTAAGAAGTTTAGATTCTCAGGAAAGGCTGACACCTGTTAAACATACAGGGTGCGGCTCCAGGATAAACATTACTTTACCGGACTCAAAATTTGTGCCTAACTCCTATAAATTATGATGTACTAGACGGGAGTTGTTGCTCGCTCGCTTCGCGAGTAGCGTTGTTGTAGCTCGCTCGCTTTGCGAGCTCGATTAGCCAATATTGGTGAATATCCGCGTCCGCTACGCATACGCACAACACCTTACTTGCGAGAAACTCGCTACGTCGCGTTGTCCATCTGGCGGTGACCGCGGTAGGTGACGCCGTCGTGGCCCTCTCGCAGCGGTCGCGGTGTGGGTAGTCTCATTTTTTCCCGAATTTTCATGTTTTCGGGCAACTTTTCCAATTTTTTTTTAATGTAAAAACCTGATTCGGACTACAACGAACATTAAAAAAAAATTAGCCAAATCGGTCCAGCCGTTCTCCCGTGATGTCGTGACCAACGAACAGCATTTGATTTTTATTATATAGATAGATTTGTAGATCGAAGTTTTGATCCTGTAGGATCAATGGTTCAGGAATTATGCTTGCTTAAAGTTGAGCAATCTGCAGTGCTTTTGACAGGTAAGGGCGCCACCATATTGGTTTGTACTACAAACTTTGTAGTGACGGTCGAGCGCCGCTTACCGAGTTGGTTGGTGATTAACCAATTTAATTTGGTTTGGTCAGTAAGCGGCTCGCGGTCGTCACTACAAATCAATATGGCAGCGCCTTTAGCTGTCAAAAACACTGCAGATTGCTCAACATTAAGCAAGTATAACTACTGAACCATTTATCCTACACGATCGAAACTTCGATCTACAGCCGTCCTGGGTACAAATCTACTGGATTTCACACCAAATACATCATAATTTATAGGAGAAAGGCACAAATTGTGGGTCCGGTAAAGTAAAGAGCAGCTCGGCTGAATAATACGAGCGGGCAAGGGGGTGGTTCTACATGTGAATATAATTTGAAAGAAAAGAATAACATTTTTTTTCCAACTGGGGTTCGCCCGCTATAGTATGTTCGCGTGCTATAGTATAGGCCGGGCAACTTTCCCGCCATCGTTTCACAACACCCACTACAAGTTTACCAGTTCCCCTCTCTCCCCACTCTACAGATGTTTGGCGGGGAGAACGCGCCAAATATTGTCCAAATATTGGTCTGGCAAGAAAGTAATTTCGGTATTTTAGAGCCCGTTCAGACACGACGGAAACCGTGCGATTTTTGTTTTCGATTGTTCGACTGCGCGACACGTATGAACGAATACGTAGACACTAATACGTTCCGCCGTGTCTGAACGGGTTCTTAAGGTGAATTGGTGATGATAAGGACTGGAAGTTTTATAAAATAGCGAAAGGTTAAAATGGCGAAAGATCATCGAACAAAATGAAAAATGTAAAAAATATTAAGGTTCATTGCTCGAGTAAAAAAATTGTGTTCTATCTCACCTTGAAAAGCCGAAATTACTTGTCAACCCAATAGTTCCTATTCAAACTCGATTTTCTCGAAAACGAGGCTTACGGTCGAAAAATTTGATCTCATACATCTGTCTTACTTTCTCAAGAGGAATCACCTCCCGTATTATCGCGGGATGTAAATGTAACAGTGAACGTCACGACGTCAGATTGAGTCGGTTTTTTCCATCTCGTTTCCCAGGGCGTTGGTCCCTTGACAACGAGAGCTGGCTCGGGGCGAGGCAGTAATTAGTGCCGTTAGCCAACGGTACGCGGATCGTTTACAAACGATTCCCGGTAAGCTAGCCGGTTGCGTGCTGTGGAAATTAGAATGATCGGTATTGTGTATAATGAAACGAAGGGAAGTGGCCGCGCCTTGCGCGTGGAATGGCAACGCGGGATAGCGAAGAGGAGGCGCTTGCAGGAAAGTTTCGTAGCTAGTTTAGCCCGTGGGAGCGGCGTAATACGGGGTAATAAAAGCTCAGGGTCCGCTGTTCGCGCCCCGCTTCTTACAGCTTAATATTTGATGCTAGGATGTTTAAGCCTGCGCGACGCGTCGGCTTTGCGCGGTCTATTCATACTTAAACGCGGGTGATTGTCCTTAAAGGATCCGCTACAGCTTCGCCTGAATTATTCCGTCGGCTTTAACGATACCATTAATGACAATCGGAACGCTCCCTCTGCATTCATCGCGCTGCACCACCGACATTATAATGTCGCGTATTCGTTTTCCATGTGCGGAGAAACATCTTATTCGCATTGTGTGATTCATGGTCAAAACGATTTTAATGAATAGAAAATGAAATCAAATTAATACACAGTGTAAATATTTTCCATTCTGTTCTATTACTCAATGCCATTTTTCAGGCAATTTATTTTATGGAGAGAAAATTGAAAATATCTGTGAAATTATTTACCGTGACTTTTTCTACCGATTAACTCGTTATTCGGAGATGAATAAAAGCAACACTGCCATTGTTACTGTTCAACAGTAAATTATAACTGTCCCCACAACGGCACCAATGGAGAACAAAGGGTCAATTATGAAACGACAATATTGAATTAGTTAGAGTCTATGTGGTGCAATAAACATAATATTATTGTGCTTAGAGTGTGTGCGTGTATGTACAAAACACAGTTTTCTGCGCGAAACATATTCTACAGTATTTTTGTGGAAAACGTTCTGTTATAAATTTTGTCTCGAATTTATTCTTCCGCAGCTAGCGATTCTCTCGCAACAGATTTACCTAAATGCCACATACAATTCCCACATGTCTATAGCCGAGAGCTGCCGGAAGTCCTAGCATTAACATCAGAGCTAAAATGGAAAATATTGTGTTGTAATATCCTGTGTGTTGTTAAAGCCACTTGTGTCTAAAGCTCGGACAAATACACGTTATGTATGCATGCCGAAATTGTTCGGAAAATATTGAACGCGGAGCTTTAATATGCGTGAAATGTGTGTTTTAAACAACACTAGAACGCTTTCACAGAAAAATTAACTTTAATAACAGGCCTAAGTTACTGTTATAGCCGCGTGCAACTTGGTTAGTGCACTTCGAAATAGCTGCAACAAACATAAATCCGAACGATAAAGCCGTGGTAAATATAAAATACATGACACTCCCTATAAATATAAACTGACGTAGAAAGCGGTGTTGTTTCACACTCTGCGCTATGACTTCTTTCGCAACTGCGCGCATCAAGTCTCTTCTCCGTCGTTAATAATTTATTGGAAGAAAAGGAGTTCGGTGTTCCACGGAAATTATTCACCGCGATGGTTACGTATCCATAATATATAATTTCGTTCGTTTACATATGTAGACGTAAAGTAAAAGCACCACATAATCTCATCGTGTGTTCAATTAATACACCTTTAAAATATTTCAAGTAGATCTCGTTTTAATTTTAGAGAAATTCCACAAAGTATTGAATTCCCGAAATTAATTACTAGACTGCGGATCTTCATGCAAAATAAAATTTTTATACATCAATTGCAAGCTGTACGAGCTACGTAAAAATTGATTCTCCTCATTAATGATTTTTATTTGTTAAAAAAATAGTATACCGGCATTGCTAAACTCGGGTAAACTTTACTTTACCGGACACAAAATTTGTGTCTTTCTCTAATAAATTATGATGTATTTGGTATGTAATTCATTAGATTTGTACCTGGGGCGGCTGCAGATCGAAGTTTCGATCCTGTAGCATCAATGGTTCAGGAGTTAAGCTTGATTCAAGTTGAGCAATCTGCAGTGTTTTTGACAGGTAAGGTCGCCGCCATATTGGTTTGTAGTGACGACCGCGAGCCGCTTACCGAGCACAACCGCCGTTCCTTGCCAACCAACTCGGTAAGCGGCGCGCGACCGTCACTAAAAACCAATATGGTGGCGCCGTTACCTGCCAAAAACACTGCAGATTGCTCAACTTTAAGCAAGCATAACTTCTGAACCACTGACCCTACAGGATCGAAACTTTGATCTGCAGCCACCCCGGGTACAAATCTACTGGATTATACAGGGTGTCCCAAAATTCCTTCAACAGCCGGAAATGGGAGGTTCCTGAGATCATTTGAAGCAATATTTTCCTTTGTAAAAATGTTATTCGCGGCTTTGTTTAGGAGTTATTAACGAAAAACACGGACCAATCACAGCGCGACCTGGACGCGAGTTGGCACAGTCAGCCAATAGACAGTTGGCGCGCCGGGCCGACTATGCCGCGCTCTGATTGGTCCGTGTTTTTCGTTAATAACTCCTAAACAAAGCCGCAGATAACATTTTTGCAAAGGAAAATATTGCTTCAAAGGATCTCAGGAACCTCCCATTTCCGGCTGTTGAAGGAATTTTGGGACACCCTGTATTCCAAATACATCATAATTTATAGGAGAAAGGCACAAATGTTGAGTCCGGTAATGTAAACAGCAGCCTTAAACTTTTTAAATCTTTTTTCATGTTTGAATTACACCTACCCATTTTTCTCATAAATGCATAAAATCCGCAGAGTATTAATTACCAATAATATAATATTACCGGTTTGTTAATTAAGTGTTTTCTTTGGTTGCCATGTCGGAACAAGCCGTCCGATGGTCGACAAGCAGTGTCAGGCGATTACGCCGCCATAAGCTCGCACAAGTGACGGCCGCATACGGGTCTCACAGTTCCGCAAGTAGTACGAGAGGGTTTTGGTCGGCCGGCCAGTAACGTTCCGTAGGTTTGCCGCGTCATTGCGACGCTGCGGCGTTCCGTGCGCATGCAGCACGCGGCACGTATACGTGTGACGCATATTCCCGTCGAATTTATTATTCTGGCCCGGTCCCGGTGTATCGGGTTACGATTAAACGCGCGGCAACGAAAGATGGAAAAGCGCATACATGAATAACGAATTAGACAGCACACCGGCGCGGCGTCGCCGGAGGCTGCGATGTAACGGGGTTAACGAACGAATTTAATTATCGTCCGGCTGATCGATGAACCCTCGAAAGCATTCGGAAATCGTGGATCCTATGCTGCGAGATCTAATCAATTTTTTGGTTCAACGATTCGCATCGTCGAACTTTCCCGCGCTTTTCCAAACCGTACCCTCATCACGTTCTTCGCTCCCTTGATACCTGTTCTCCTCAATCCCGTTTCACCAAATCAGGTTCGAATGGACGTATCCGAAAGCTCAGTTGTATTAGAGTATCATTCGTTTATGTAATCATTAGACTGCGGATCTTTGTGCGAAATAAAAATTGTCATCGTCAATTTTAGAAATTTTTCAACAATTTTGAATTTCATCTTCTCAATTTTGCTATAATTCATCAGGATAAAAAGGGAATGCAATTTCCTGAAATATCGATTCATTAAATTTTCTTATAATTATCTGCAAATCTTTTGTTTTCTCTTAGAACGTGATACTAAATATCGACTGAGCTTACATTCACGATCTGAATGTTATAATGTTGTCTCTAGCTCACAATAACCGAGTGCTCGTTTATAAATTAGTACCGCGAAGCTTGAAACTTCGAAAATTTAATTTCAAAAATATCGCGCATGACGACATAACTTTTAATCAGTTATAATTAATGTTTTTTCATTTTCCAACTCAAAAATGATATCAAGTGGCCAACTGCAGCGGGTTGAAACTTTCCGCGCAGCGTTCGTGAAGAGTCGTCAATACGTTGTAATTATCCTTCTGGAACATGCATAATTATTCAAGTGATAAATGCGCCAATCATATATCAGTTGAAATGAAAGAATAGAAATAGAAACAATAAATATTTCAAGTTGTAAATGCATATAAATATCTAGGGCCTCATAAATATCATAGCTGAAATATCCTCCAGGTAATATAGTTCGTTGCACATTGTCCAGAGTTCCCGAGAGATTTACAATCATTATGCTTCCAAGTGTGGTGTCTTAAAACGGATTTACGGAATTTTATGGTAGATCTAAATAGTAAGATTCAGAGGATTACGTCGATTAATGCCAGTAGAATCCGCAGCATCTCGTTTAATGTACTCGCGAGTAGTATTAGTCGGCGATTATGCAAGCGCATTAGTGTCCGACTACCTGTTGGATGATTCTATTTCGAAGCGAAACAATGATTACATTTAATTCGAGACTTAATACGCTGTTTTATGTGATTTCGCGTACAATTGAAATTAGAAATAGTTCAAATGTAGCAAAATTATTCAACGAATATTGATAATCCCTTTTGCCAATAACATCGATAACACTGTCCAACAAATTTCAACTTTTTTTATGGGAATGTTATATATTGGAAACAATATACTGTTGGGTGGATCTAATAGTTTCTCGCGCTGATTCCGAATCTGCCCTTAATTTTTCTCCTACACACACAGTTTTTTAGAAACATGACTTTGAAAAAAAACATATTATTCAACTTTAAACAAATATTGTGATGTTATTATAAAAGAGATCCCCGAAAATGTTCGAGATTCTCGTAAAATATCCGAGATTCCCGAGAATATACCGGATTACCGACAATGTACGGGATATAGAATAATATTTGGGATTTCCGAAAGCATCGTTATTCGCAATTACTTTCCACACTATTACTAACATAAACATTCCCGACTAATAAGATATGTAATCTTCGAGAACAGAATGGCTTTCAGATTCTTGTAATTATTCGAAGTATGGAAAAACTACAAAACATCGGGAATCACAGATATTTTCGGGAATTCCGAGAATTTTCGGGATTCCGAAAGACTGGGGATTCCGTCCCGATCCCGCGAGAAATTCCCGTCCCGACCGGGATCTCGCACACCCATAGAAACCACCCTTTCAGGAAAAAACGTCGACCATGCAAACTAGAAATGGTGGTTTCTCAAGATAAAAGCCTGCTTTATCGCGTGGTATAGTTCGATATTCCGCTGGAGCCTTATTTTTTGAAATAAATTGAAAAATATCCTCAAAAATTGGTACAAAAGTGGTGTCTCTCCGTCTTGAATGCTTGTTTAAACATGTTTAAACAATCATAATGTATTAGTATTGGATATCACTGTATTCGGGAAAGTCTACAGAATCTTTCTCTGTAAAGAACAATTCAATATCTTTTATAATAACGTCACAATATTTGTTTAAAGTTGATAAGTACGTTTTTGCTTCAAAGTCATGTTCCTCAAAAACTGTGCGTGTAGGCGAAAAATTAAGGGCAGATTCGGAATCAGCGTGAAAAACTCTATAAGATCCACCCAACAGTATATTGGAAACACTTTTGATGACTGTATTACCATCTCACCACCTAATTGTTTGGTAAAAATAAAAATCTCTGCTTCTTTGAAGATTGTGAGAATTTCTTTCGCCATTATTGCATTGTCTATAATTTTTACTTATTTGATCAGGTAGAAAGGGCCCGTGTCCGATGGCACCACCAGTTACACGATACCCAGTGTACGATCAAAGGATTGGCAAAATCTACAATAAAGACTGATAGTTGATTTTCATACGGGTTGACGTGAGTTTGGTTATAAATTGATTAAAGACTGTGTTCGTCGTTGTAAAATATACACGATACGAGTATCGGAGCGTTAAGGGCACGACGGACAGGCGATGCCGGCAGATCAAAGAATATAACGACGCGTCGCTGTTATCGAAGCGTCTATCATGTTACTAATGCACATTATGAGTCCCGTCGAAACGCCGCGCGCGCCGCCGCCGGCGCACAATTTCAACGAAGTCCGGGGAACGAAAGCACTAATCACACGGGGCGTCGAGTGACGATAAACGAGCGACATTCGAGACACAACGACGAGGAAGAAGACCGCTAACGACGTAATTAGCGAGCGAAAACTCGACGACCCAACACTCTGATAAGCCAAACGGGGAACCGGTTATCGATCGCCTATAATTGAGAATACGTTCTGATAATCGCGACGGTATTCTTCGAGCAGTTCAACGTCGAACAGAAATCAAAGCAGTCGACTTCGACACCTGCTATTACTGACAGTTTTCTTGTGTCACGCGTTCGCAACGAAAGCGCCATTTCAAACGGCAATCAGATCAAAAGAATTTAATGAAACCGTGTTGAAAGACGAATTTCTATATTTATTACAATTGATGTGGAACATTTTCGATTGAAAATGTTGAACACTGAACATATTTAACACGTTCGCTATCAGCATTTGTTTCGTTGCTTACCTTCCTTGTTCGAAAGTTTTATGAAATGCAACGTACCCAATTTTGAATTGTTAAAACAGTTTATCAGAAGAAATTCACAGATTCTCTGAAAATTATGCATTCTACTATGACCTTAAACAACGAAGTGCATAAAATTAATTTTACTGTTTGTGGCAATTGGAAAAGTTTGTTCTTACTAGACTGCGAATTTTGACAGACTTTTTTTTGGCAAAGACGTTTTGACTAGACTGCGAGTGTTTATGACAAAAATGAATCGGTTAAATACAAAATCGTAAAGACACTAAAAGAATTATTACCCCAACCCATTCAAATTATTAAGGATTGTAGCATTTGTTTGTTGCAGTTAATTCGGACTATTTTTGTTTCACTATAATTCGAATTTAAATTCGGACACGCTGTATACGTTGGCAAATTCCGTGCTCATCAGGTGAGTGACTCCGCTGGCAAGAAACTCGTAGATTTTCTCGAATTCGCATCCCGGGGGATGATTGCAGTTCACATGGGCAACGAATATCATTACCATTAAAGTAAGAAGTTCCAGAGAAATATCCGGTGGTATATCCACGCAATCCCCTTTATAAGGAAAGAGGAATTCCTCTAGCAGAGGGAAGCTTACCGCAAGCATCTTTGGCCAGTAGAATACAGTTTTCGCAACTATTTAAGGAATTACCAGCTCGTCTGCAGCATAAACCAACCTGTCTTTGCGCACAGAACAGGCAAAGAGACGACGTCGCTCGTAATGCGAATTCCAGATTAAAAAGTAATTCCCTGTACCGTCTCGGAATCCACATTATACTCGGTTCACGTATAGTCTCTCTATCCCTCGTTCGCAAAAATCGTGCAGCTTCTTAAGAAGCCCACGTGATTTAGTTCAAGCCAGACAAAAATTGTTAACGGAAAATATCAAACAACAATTATTTCTCGTTTCTTTCTAAATTTCTATTATTTTTGTAAAATATTTTTAGAAATATTAATCGTTGAAGTAATTTTTCCGGCAAAAAGAAAATTTATCGACAACAAAAACTTCTTTGCGAGACTTCCGCATGGAAATTTATTAAGAAGTTTATTACACTTCGACACCTGTGCACCGGCGACGTTCATTTCCCCATAAAATCCGCGATCGATGGGGTTCCGCTGGGAGTCCACAAGGAGTGGAGCCTCCTCCTTGCCGTGCGACACGGGAATCTGCATAAATTATTGCTGACGCCGAAAATAAATAAGCCGTTCTGTCGCGGGTCGAGCATAATCCGCGTGTAATTGGAAAATCATAATTTTAAATTTCCCGCCGAGGTTTCTCGCGGTGTCTCAAAGAATGGCAAGTTTCCCGACCTCATAACCATTCAGAATATCGATGCAGCCTCAAGGAAGGCAATATGTGTGCAGCTTGGATGCGTTTGACGAACAAAAACAAAATTGGTCCGGAAAAGAAGTTCCGGAATTTTTGCTGGTAGTTCCAAAAATAAAATACTAGTGAATACTAGTAAAATTTTTATTTTTATTTTTTAGAATGAAGAAAATACGTTTTTAAAAATTTCTTATGTTGTTAATCCGAGTTGTTTTCTTTGCAAAATGTGACTTTTCAGCGGAAATGATCGTAATAGTAATTTGATACTGTGGTAAATATCGAAGTTTGATTAAATCGAATGAACCATATCGGACCGGCAACGGTGTTATTTGACCGTCGGTTCATTTCACTGCGGTGATCACAATTATATAATGATATCAAACGATTCATTAAACGTAAATGAGAATAGTTATGAGATTTCATTTCGACCCTTACAATTCATGCACAATAACCTGCCAAATAGAGTGGACGTCTCGTTCCTGCCAATCTAAACAAGGGACACACAATGGGCCTCGACAGTACCTTTGTTTTGCTAATTAAATTGCGTAACAACTCTCTATACGACTTCACGTGTTTTTTCTGAACAATGAAAAAAAGGTTACGTCATCGTTCGTTACAGATTCAGTAAAAAAATGTGTACAATAGCGAAATAGTAAAAAAAAAACCAACTCCTGCGTGATATTGACCATTGTTTGATACCATTCGAATTGCACGAAAAAAAATGTTTAACATTTCTTCTCAATTTTTTTTGTTAACGTTAACATTTGGGAACGATTCTATAAATGTTGAAAATTGTTGATAATCCTTGAAAAAGGGTTAACTGTTATTGGGACAGTAATAATTATTTGGGGAAACGTTGATGGCTCTGGTAAGTGGGACAGATATTTCCGTGACGAGAACGAGCGTCGCCGACCCATCGGCTATTGGAACGATTTGTCGCGGGCCGGTTTGTCTATTATGCCTTGCAGTTCGAATAGCTCGGAATACCGGGCTGTCGGATAGGCGAAATCGCGACGGAATTATTCATGAACGTAACTTATTCACGGTCGTGCATTGGCCGCAATTAATATGATTTTTCGTGTGTGCGGCGGCTCCTGTTTGCCCAGCTTTCAGCTCCGTGAATTGCGTGAAATCGTTTGGAAACCGTCGCCCCTCTACCTTCCCTCACTCTCTGTCCCTTTCCCGCTCGGCTAACCGACACGATTAGTAATTATTAATTAATACGTAGCCAATGAAACTCATTGCTCTACTCGGCGTGGCTCGAATTCGTCTGACAGACATATTTCACGGTTCATGTCGAACGTGTCATTAGTTTCTGAATAGTTCATCTGTCACGGTTCCCTGTGATCTCTGCTTTTCGGTCATGCTCAACTTTTCATCGAAATATTACTGAACTAACGACAGCATATTATTATTTGCGAGCACTTCGTTCGCAAGGAAACGTCCGAAAAATGGTCAAAATCATTCGAATAGACACGTGATAATTTTTTGGAATTTAGGCATACATTTTTATAAATAGCAAGTTATAGGATTTATATGAAAATTTCATTCTTCCCCTACAATGATTTTTCAAATATCAATGTTCTCAAATTCATTCAACACATTGGGCTGCTCTTTACTTTACCGGAGTCAAAATTTGTGACTTTCTCCTATAAATTATGATGTATTTGGTATGTAATCCAGTACATGTAATCCAGATCGAAGTTTCGATCCTGTAGGATCAATGGTTCAGGAGTTATGCTTGATTCAAGTTGAGCAATCTGCAGTGTTTCTGATAGGTAAGGGCGCCGCCATATTGGTTGTAGTGACGACCGCGAGCCGCTTACCGAGCAGAACCGCTGGTCCTTGTCGCTCCCCCTCCCCGACCTAATCACCAACCAACTCGGTAAGCGGCGCGAGACCGTCACTACCAATATGGCGGCGCTATTACCTGTCAAAAACACTGCAGATTGTTCAACTTTAAGCAAGCATAACTCCTGAACCACTGATTCTACAGGATCGAAACTTCGATCTGCAGCCGCCCCGGGTACAAATCTACTGGATTACATACCAAATACATCGTAATTTATATGAGAAAGGCACAAACTTTGAATCCGGCAAAGTAATAAAGTTTATACCAAAATGGTAGAGTAGTATACCAAGGCAATTGAAATGTTCTCGAGTTTCGAATGAAGCGACGCTTCAAAAATAGAACTTAGGTGGTGGGCAACTTAGGGGAATGTGGTCCAGTAGGATGACCTTGACAGCAAGTTCCAGGATCATTAAAACCGGCGGTGGTTTTCCATGTTATTAGCACATTCAGTCTGAACGACACCCGGAGCCAAATTCAAAATAGTTTCGAAGCAGCCGTCCACGGTTCCAGCCGATTCGTACTCGCTGTAAGCAACTGGAGTGGCTCTGGAGATGCTAATTGAGACTCGAAAGGCTCCGGGAGATTTCTGTCGTGGGTCGCGACCGGTCCAGCAATTAGGCGTCGTCTGCTACGCTGTCGGCGCTTTCCGCTTCTTCTTCGCGTGCTCCCTACCCTTAGCACAAGTTCAGCATGTAAATCAGAGTGGCCGAGGGCTTCGAGGTCGATTAAGAGGGCCTGTTTCGTTCCCTGTTCGTCGGGGCAAGTTCCTGAAACTGTGTGTATGTATATGTGTGTCTGCATCCGTTCTCCTCACTCTCTTACGACGGCGGCAAAATCGAAAATCATCGCAAGCTTTAAACAAGTTTTCCCTTCGCCCGGAGAATCAGTTTCCGGGCGGGACCGTCTTTCTAACTCCCCTAAATGGAACCTAGCGGGGTTGGGGGAGAGGGTTTCCGAGTTTCACAAGAGAACTACTTGCGATCGAAAGTCTCCCCTTCCTGTTCAGTTAGCCGGCAGGAACACGCCATTCTCGCGACTTATCGGTAGCCGATTACGCGACCGTATCCGTCGGATAAGCTTCGCCGAGCTACTATCGATCGTTTTGCATACCGCCCGACTTGCCCCCTGTTTGTGCGTCAAGATGTTACCTTGTATTCACCCCGAACATTACCGGTTCTGGAAAATTTTACGTCGAACCGTGCCCCACACGTTGCACCACTTTTCCCGGATCTCCTCCGCGTCGCGTTTATTCTGGTTTATACTACTTACTACGGTGCGCTATCGTTGGGGGAGTCTGAACGCTTTAGCTGGGCACGTTCCTCTTCGTTTCGAAAATATCCTACGTTTCTTATCGCTGTTTGTGAATTGTAACTGCCTTAGGGGTGGTTCATTTCTCATATTGTTAACCTTCGCAAGGTAATGTGGGGTCTCACAGACCCCAGATTTAGATTTTTGAAAAGAACTTTTGTATGAATAAAATTCAATCTGTTTGTTTACTTTTTATCCTGTGTTATTCTTTATGTCAAATTTATGAAAAACGAGGCTATTTATGAAATTTATTTGTCGGGGTCTAATTACAGCTAACCTTGGAAGGGTTAATAAATTTTTATAGGGGTGAATATTATACATCTCAGCTCAAGGAGGCCACCTAAATATCTCCTTTATTTTTAATGGCACAAAAAAATATTTATTGCATAATTTAAATGGTATCAAAGGAGGAATATCATAGAAGAACACGGAGCTATATCGACTCCAAAATATGTATTATATATCGACTTTTTACAATTATACTCACCCCGTGGCAAAAAGTGACAACTCCACCCTTCACTCTTGAAAGTACACTTCATTATCGGTCGAGGGACAATCAAATTTGTGCGCAACGTATAAATTGTTACCGTCCGAAAAGTTCCGAGACGATTGGCGACCAGAAGCAGGGAAGAACCAGATTTTGTTCGGAGGCAGGGTTGGAGCACAACTAGCCGGGTTCGAGACAAATGAATACGATCAACAAGTTGCTCATTAAGGAAGTTTGTGGCAGCCATCAATCGCCGCGCTGTTTAACTTGTCGGCGACCGTAACGAACTTATCGAGTTCTGATGTGTCGTGCGTGGATGTAACTCAGTTTCGGAAAATCCGGATTCATCGGGAACTTTTGAATGATCCGGCTCGGGCTGCGGTTCTGTTTCAGAGTCGAAATTAATTGCGTGCGAACAATAATGGGTTCGTTACGGGTAGCGAGGACGGGGCGGAGTAATTTTTGGGTGAATTCCGTGTAGTTGGTTAAAGTAATCTCATTAGGCTCGCGGCCGTTTCTCCGGCGAGGAAGGAAGGGGTTAAGGAACCCTGTGGTCAGACACGGTGGGAAAATATGGAAACTTGGTAAGGTTATTAGCTCGGTTATTATGCGGGCCCATTGTAATCCTCCTGGTGGAATGAATCATTATTACGTGGGCGTTATGCGAATTCCTCGGTTGGTCCTGTTTAGGTTTGAATTTATAAGTCCGCTGGGAGAGGCGTGAACGGTTAGGAACACCGGATATAAAGTGTCTGGACGGTCGTCGAACTTCCTCTTTTGATTGGAGGAAGCGATCCCGGTTTTTCCCCTCGCTCGATGGAAATAAAACAACGCTCGTGAAATTTGTTATGGGTGTCAGGACGACGGTGGATGGTCGGGTCGGGGTGAAACGATAAACGACATCCGGAAGCAACCATCAGTACCAGCCGGAGCCCGGTTTTCAGATTCGAACGGGCTTGACACATGCGACGAGTCCGTCTGGACTTTCATGGCCGCCGGGAACGACAGCCACGCTCACGAGATTAAGTACTCGATGAGCCGTTGATGAGCATCCATTTGTATTCTGTTGGTGATTGGACACCGCCATCGGTCTCTGCCAATCACTCGTAATGGCTCGCGGAACGGCCTCGAACGCCCGTCGATTGCCTACACAATATCCCATGACCTATTGTTTTATATCTAACACGCACGGTACTTCCGCCAATTCCGCGCCAGTGGAAACGATCCGTCCCCAGTCAGACCTGACACCTCGTGTCTGACCTTGCGTCACGCTTTGAATCTGTAATCGAGATATTCTAGTATCTTCGAGAGACAGTTCCAGAAGATGTCTTTGTAGTGCGTCCAACTATTTTCAAATTCGAAAATTGAAATTTTTCGTCAATGAAACTTTCACCATCGTATTCCTCTCGTTTTTCTGCGTAGAATGACTCCAAGCACGATATACTTGCGATCGTAATTACGTGTGCAGCGATCAAAGTTTCGAACTTCACAGTTACGGTAGAGGTAGACGAATTCTTCAACTCGCTCGTAACTGTATCGTGTTCGGTGTCATTCTAAGCGTAAAAACGGGACGAATACGATGGTAAAAGTTCAATTTTTAAATTCAATTTTACGAAAATGATGCAGTCTTTAAATGCGAATAACTTTTGCCACGGCTTGTAAACGGAATGTTTTACACGTTCGTAATGCACTGTAAGTGGAGTCATTCAGCGATCGATCAAACGTACTTAAGTGAAAATATCGACGTGCGACGCGACGCGGCGCGACAGCGCGAATCAATAATTGCATCGCGGCGCGGCGTGCCGGGTGTCCCGCGGGCTGAATTTAGCCGCATTAAATATTCATCGGAAGAAACGTGTCATAGGACAATTACCAATATCCGATCCGGCGGATCGGAAGGGGGTGGGGAGGGGGGTGCAGTGACACGCATGATCGCGTCGCAAAGAGACACGAGAGGTATCGATGCGCATCGATTCGATGGCACTTGGCCGCTACGATTACAGTTATATATTTTTTTCCCGCCGGAAAATGGCATCTGGATGAATCCAATTTCGCGGAGAGGTGGCCCCCCCTGCCTGCTCTTTGAAATCGATTCGCCCCCGAGTGTGTTGCTCCCGGCGAAAATTACGAGCACATGTAACAGTGACGGATCGCCGGGCCCCGGGGCGCGGCGTACGTTTCAAGGATTAAACGAGACAAAGCGATCGCCTCGCTCGTTAATTATGCGATAATTCTAGCCGGGTCGCGACCATCGTCCCGTACCGTACCGTTCCGTTCCGTAACCCGTTCCGTTCCCACCCGTCCCTCCCGATCACCGGACAAAACGCGTGGCCGCCAAATTGAATCGCGACCGAGCCGACAAACACACTCGTCTCTGGACCGAAGCGATATACGCACCCATTGTCATACAGATTGAAAATTTTTCGCACAACGTTCCCTGCCGGCTTTCCGAAATTGCATTTGAAACGCGACTCCCCTAAGATACAGCTTTTGCACTCGGAACGCATCCTGTTGCAGATCATATTCGCATTTTCACCCTTCAAATTACATTCACCAATTAACAGAGTAAACTGACCATTTTTTATATCTAACTTTAGGATCATATAGGCTCGGATAAAAAACTTGTAAAATCCAACAATTTTTCCTATTGTAAATTAGAAGCTTTCTCCTAAAACCGCATTTTCAAAATACCTCGACAACCAATTATACCAGATTAATTAAATTTTCAGAGGATCATATTCTACAGAGAGCCTGGTGGTGATTTTTCAGTTTCCAACGATTGCAGAATTCTCTTTTACAATTGTAACAGAAAATCGAAACTCCAATTTCGAACAGCCACAATTTTGTAGGAAATTCATTTTTCAGGATAATGCACGATCCAGGACCGCGGTTAATGCAATATACTAAATAAATTCCCTCGGAGTAAATATTAATCATTCACACTAATATATTACTTAACATTAGTCCTTTAATTATAGGTGAGCAGCGGTGAAATGATTAATCAATTTTAATATAAATTGTTTAAATTTTCATCACAGACCGCGATAAAAATGTATAATGAATATTTAAAATTTTTCATAGAAACCATTTGGAGCAGTTTCAACAAAGTTATCACGAGAGCTGTAAAAAGACTTTTGTGGCCGACTGTAGATCCACCTGATCCCTTAATTTGATATTTCTAGAAACCACATCATCACGTATAATAAAGCTCCACCGGCTCAGTCATCTCTCCGAGCTCCGTTTCCCAGTTACGTTGGTTTCCGCGCGGTGTCTGACCAGTGGCGATCCTCTTCCACTGGTTATCTTATATTTTTACTGTTGTTCCACCGTGGGAAAAGTTATCGCCCGAGTTCCATTATTTTCATATCTCGCCGGTAGTACTCGACAAAAGCCGAGGTAGAATTCATTTCGCTCTTTAGCAACGGGTTTCGTGCCCGGCCAGAGAAAGAAATTCGAGGGAGGAAACTCCGAACGGTGCGCCCGGCCTTTCAACCTGGTCGTCAGAACAAAGCGCGCGAGCTATGAAACACGGGGACACGGGCAGAAAAGACAACGAGAACGAGCAGTTCCTCCAGCAAACGGAGGCCGGAACACGGGGGGATAAATTTCCGAAGGGGTCGAAACGAATGTCTCCCCGAGGCGCGATCGCGCGTCGTTTATCTGCCCGGGCGAGGAGGGGAGAAAAAAAAACGTTATTGTTTCATTCCGTTCCGACAATTCCTCTATCGGCCTCGGACACGTCCCTGACGGTTTACCCACGTTTCCCCGGTGTTCTCGATCACGATCACGCGATTTACTTGATCGCCGGCCGATGGGGAGGATCTCCGAGGAGGATCTCCGAGGTGGGAAAACAGGATCGGATAATTTGCGTCGGAACGACGATTTCTCACGTAAATAGAGTCTCCTAACTTTTTCGATTCCCAGTTTTCATTAGAAATCGTTTTTATTCGATTTGTGTTTCCATTGTAATCACCCAACATTTTTCAACGGTTCGTTAATTTGTTTTAGAAATATTAATTTAGAATAGAATAGAAAATACTGTAACTTTTGTGTGACCTTGAGTGCAGGAAATTCACAAAAGTCGGGCTATCGATACAAATAGTGAATTTCTTTTACTCAAGGTCACACGAAGGTCATATACTTAATTAATGTTCTTATAATATAAATGTATGTCGATTAAGTGACACACACGAATTCAAAGTACATTAAAAGTAAACAATTTACTTCCAATATTAAATAAAGATTTATATTATAGTATTTGAAAGCAATATTTCATTCGTAATATGAAAGATGTGTATGTCTTCCAGCATATTCTGGAACAAAATATTTTTCCGTTAAACGTTAAACATAAAATATTTCCTGCATATTAGGAAAAAATATTCTATTTCTAATGTTACATAAAGATTCATTTTATAACGAGAAAAAATATTTTTTTCATAATAAAGATTCATTTTATAACGAGAAAAAATATTTTTCTCATAATATGAAATAAAGATTCATTTTATATTTAGAAAAAATATTTTTCTCGTATCATGAAATAGATATTTCGTGCATATTTAAAAAAAAATATTTACAGTTAATGTAAAATGAATATTGTATGTATATTTGAATATTAAAAACAGATTGATTCTCTTTTTAATATCATATGAATGCGTATACAATATTTTGTGCTACTAGGGTAGTATTTTATAGATCATTGAATTCGTCTTAACCACAGTTGTAACATGATGACGGAAACATACAGCCTCATTTGAAGAAGTTTCCGAACATCTTGATACCTCGAAAACAATGACCACGAGATAACTTTTCGTACGAACAATCCAAATACGTTCCATCGATCAATTTTACGCCAATGGTAGATCCGTTGCTTCCTTTCTCGGGGACCGCAAAACAGCGGATCGGTTCCAATTCCTCGTCCCGCACGTTTTTGCTAATTAAACTCGGCGAGGCGCGTGGCCAGGGTCGAGTCAACTGAAGAAGTGGGCTCACGCTCGCGGAATCGCCAGAAGTATGCGGGCAACGACGCCCGGCATCCCTATAATTCATCGTCAAGTCAGAATCAACGGTGTCGGTCGCTTTTTCCGCATCGTTTCCGACGGCGACGGTGTGCCGGTTCCCCGGAATCGAAAATTTTGCTGGAAAATCGCGAACTTCTGTAATTAGTTGGGCTGGACCGTACCGTTCGAATTCGAGAGCTGTCCGCGTGTCGACGAATCGACGTGAAATTCGCGATTGTCTCCGCGGAACATTCCAGCTGGAAAAAATTCAATTTCCGATCATTTTTTAACACTTAATTGGACAATTTATTTTCTACTGCAGTTGACTTTGAATGACTTCAAATAATCTTCAGAATAACCTACAACAAAATTGGTATTTGTAGGTTTACACTAAATAAACCGTTTTTATTGTATTTTTTTTAAATTTGATGAGAAAAACACTAAGATGCACTTGCCCCGTCAATATTACTACACGGGGCAAGTGCGTACCATCACGATGGGGTAAGTGCGTACTGTATGGGTAACTATAAAACTAAACAATATAATTTAATCCAATAAGAAGCATCTTATAGCAGGCTTGTTAATTATTCTTTTCTTGCCCCGTAGCACTTGAAACAAGGTTCGAAGCATTTTTAACTCTCAGATTTTCGGGGCAAGTGCGTAGTAGTTGACACTTTGTACAATATTCTATCAAAATGATAATTTTCAAGCAAAATTAGAATCCTACATAATACTAATTCATCAATAATAATTGCGGTAAGAGTTTGATACCAAGAACGTTAAGTTTTTACATACCAGACTGAAAATACATCAGTTTAAAGTCCAGCTTTGCAAAAACCAGGGCGCTCTTATCCCACTCCACCTTACGTATAATTCATGCAGATTTGCCAAACGTATTTTATTAGGCCACCCCTATTTCAACCCCTACTTCAAGCTTCTTCAGAATGTTTTCATATTAAAAATCGGGCGGTAAATCGACGAGATGCTTCATCTTCAAAAGACTTGCACGTAACGAAAATATTTTTTCGCGACCAAAAATACCATGAAAGACCTCTTCACAACTTGACATCAGAAGCATGCGATGTGTACGATTTTTTCCCGAGCTGGAAACGCCGTGTGTGCGGCCGTCGTGCCGCGAAAAATCATTACTTTCCACGAGCTCTCCCAGGGAAATTCGGTGTCGGGGTCTCCGGGAGAGATTTCGACGAAAATTAGAGAAAGGAGAGCGGCGACCGCGTGCCGGCCGGCATTGTCCAGGAAAATGAACGCGTGAATGATTATTTTGCGGCGTTGTTTCCTCGTCTCTGTTTCGCTTGACGCTCGTATAATTGCGCGTCAAGCCGACACACGCTCGCGTCGGTAATGAGCCGCGCACACGGCGAATTGATATTTTAATGTTAACACTCGTTGAACACCAGAGGAGCACACCCCGATGTTGAAACTGCCGCACGGTAAACGGGAGACGCGCAACAGCACGAGGAAATTGTGTGTTCGACTGTTGCGCGTTCAACGGCCGATTCTTTCAAAGCTCCTCGCGCGATATTAATTTCTCCAGCAATTTAATTGAGCGAAGCCGACTCTAAATGCGTTATTTATTTCTCTACACGCGTGCTCGGGGGCGAATTGTCGCATTGTTCCGGTGAAAAAGTCAGTGTTTGAGCGAATCCCAACAAGCATAAAAAGGTGTACCAAGTCCAATTTGATCTTTTTTACACCATTCGATAGGGCTACCAAAGGAGATCCTCTGTGGCAAGTTTCAAGTCGGTATCCTACCCACAAGGGTAGTTTATTGAACTATACCCCGTTTCTTTCGGTTAGCTTATCAAAATATTACGAAAAAATTCATCAGCATTCTACCAGATGCCACACGCGACTGTGAATTTTTCCGAATTTTAGATTGTAAAATGCAACTTTGAAAAACTGCGGAACAGGTGAAACAGACTTATTAGGTTGTTGCATATGAAATGTCCGATTTTTAGCAATGACATTAAACAAACGCAATTTTGTACCAAATGTATTCTATCTACAAATTTCAAGTTTCTTGATTGTATTACGGTCAAAGTAAGATATTATGGTCGTTCACGTTTTTCATTTACAAGATTGTTGCCTGATTGTGTAGTTCTTTTTTACCATCAACGACTAGTACGTTAAATAATCACCACATTTTGACCAAAAATCACATACAAGTTATTTTTCCAGACATATAAAAGGAATGCACGACAGTCGCGTTGGTTGACGTTGAAATAAACTTTATTTAAAAGTAAAATTATACATCTAAATTAAAATTGAACATATGATATTAAGATTGAACGTACCGAGCTATAAAAGCAACAGGCCCTTGGTTGCCTTACAAAAATAACAAGAATTAATTTATTTAGACTTTGTGCGGCTCTTATTATAATATGTGCTCCAATAAAGATATTTATTAAATCAGTTCTTATGAAAGCATCTTTACAATTCCGTTAATTGTGAAATAACAAAATCTAGAATCGGTCATTTGACCGGTCGTGGTACGTATAGTGTTAAGGATTAGCTTTTTACCACAAAGTTTTATATAATAAACCTATAAACTGTAACGTTATTTCTTCATCGAAATGTTTCATAAAAGTCGCATTCTAAAATCGGACATTACATATGCAACAACCTAATATATTCACCAGACTAATTTGCTTTCGAGGGCAATGCACATCGACATTGAGGTAATTCGCAATCCGACGACCCAATCGTAGATTCTGGGACGCTGCTGTTTCATGCGCTTTAAATACGAATGGTATTTAAGTGGAACTAAAAACCAGCGGCAGGAGGGGTGGATGGGAGGTGGCGTCGGGTTGGAAGAGCCCGTCGTTTCGGGGAAGACGAGTGTCGAGCAGTAAAATAAAATAACCAGTCTCCGGCGTCAGTATATCATTCAGTCGCACTTTTGTTCCGCGCGGAATTTACATGTGAAAAGGTGGATGGTGCGCGCACGCGTCCGATTTATGATATTTTTTTTTCCTCCTTGTTCGTTTCTCTTTCTCCTCTTTCCTTCTTTTTTTCACGTTCGTTCGCTTTCTTGTCCTCCACGGTTCCATCTCGGTGTGCTCCGCCGGCGGGTCCGAAGGATGAAGAATTTACAGCGGCGACGACAGCGTCGCGGCGCGCTTTTCCGCGCAAATAACGCGCTCTCTCGCCTGTCTTTGTCGCGTCGCATCCCCCTTCTGGCCGAGTTCACCCGCCAGCCATGCATAGAAAACGTCCTCCGTGAAACGTTAATACGGAACGGCCAACCGTGCCGGAATAAGTCTGTTTCCTCTTCGAAACCGGCGCGGACTATCGGTGGAATAAATCTGAAAAGAGTTGGGAAGCGTCGCGACGCCGCTGCTCGAACAAAGCCATCATCGGTACCATCGACGTAATTGTAGTGGTAATAAACCGCGACAACCACCGAGTGGGCAATTCCTTTTTCTTTGCTCTGCGTCGAACGCTTTTATCGACCCCTCGACTTACAATATCGAGACTCGACTACAAAAATGCCTTTCGACCAAGTTAGAAAGATAATGGACCATTCTGAAAAATGTTAACCCCGTATCTCGACCGGGAGGGTAGTTTGAGATAAAATGGAAAATATTAGTTTCTAGCCTGATGCGAAAATTCTGCAAAAAGTCTGACAGATGTCAAACACCCAGATACATATACTGTAATTAATTCAGATTTCTTGGTAGAACGCATCCTGGTTGAAAAAATCAAAAACCCAGAGTTAATGAATTCTTTAAATTGATAAAACTGTCTGAGATGAAGTGTTTTCGTGATCGCCGACGATAAGAATTGTTTCTCTATTGTTTCGCCAGTTGCCGTCGTTCAAGTATGCCGAACTTAATGATAATATTCTGGAATACTGAGACGGAGGCCTAAGTGGAAGCAGCAACGCTGAAGACCACGGCCAAACGCAAACTCCAGACTGCAAATAATAACTTTGACCCGAGTATGAAGTACAGTCGGAACCCGCCGAGTGTAACTCAAACAGCAGATGAAACGTTGATGCATCCTCGACACCCTTTGTGGAGGCCCTTTGTCGCTCGAGATTGACGAGATACCGCTCGAAATGTATTCGCTTCTGAAATTGCAGAAAGCGTTCGAACGTTTGCCCCTTTTCCGCCGATTTCCCTTCGGCCGAATCGAGAAACGATAAAGTGTCGATACTGATTGCGAGATCACCGCATTGTAAGGCTTCGTTTCTTTTTAATTGGTGTTCCTTTTACCACTATAGTAGGTTGTCGAATCCACCCAGATATCTTACTCTTTTTATTAAAATATGAGCTTGAATAAAGATATTCCTTCTTATGAAACAGATCATTTTGATGGGCCGGATGACGTACAACAGTTTTGTGTAAAAGTTCAATGAGAAATTATTTGCATCCTGTCTCAATTTAATCAAGAAAAGAAATCAGAAAGAAAAATTATTTTGACGGACCACAGCGTGCGTATTGGTTCTGTGGAAATTCGACTGGCTAAATTCGAGCACCAGAACGCAAGAAAAGGAATGACATCGGTTTCGAAACGCATGCCGGATGCCTCTGCGATGCAGTCGCTTCGCCTTCGTATTTTTTCCCTCCCCGCTCGCTGGTTCCGACAAGAGTTACTCGCGGCGTTATCGATTTTCGCGACGGACGGGCGCGCGAACGCGAGAGAAAAAAACCGCGTGCGCGCATATTCATAGGTACGCACGAGCGAGCGGTTCGAGAGGCAGACTCGGGGAACAGAGAGAACGGAGGGATCGAACGGCCGCGTGAACCATGAACGGCTCCGAACAATCGATAATTAATCGTGCAACTCGAACGAGACGGCCCGCACCGTGATTTACGAGGACTCGCGCGCGGCTTGTCTGCGAATCCTCGAAACGCACCCGTGAGCCTTTCGTCTACGCTCGTTTAACGGCGAAAGGAGCTCGCACTGCGATCGTATTGATCGCGGGAAAACGGCACCGTGTTTTGCTCGACGGGATTACACGAGATTACTGTACGAATTTACTTTGACCCACGAGGATTTTTCTCCGGTCTCTGTGCCGCCCACCGCGCAGCCCGACGTGTACCTTAATCGCCGGCGATTAATTTTTGTCCCCGGCTGAGGACCGGTCTTTAGCTCGGAGAAGATTGGCTCTGAGGTAACACACACATGGAAACGCTCACGAAAGTGGATCAACGTGTTCCAATGTGGTTGAAGTACTACATTTTTCGGTCGCCCTGTATACAATACGTGTGAAAGATCAATGAGAAATTATTCGCAGCCTGTCGCAATTTAGACAAGAGAAGAAATCGGAGACAAATATTGGGTTGGCAAGAAAGTAATTTCGGTATTTTAAGGTGAAATATAACCGAATTTCTTTATTCAAACGATGAACTTAATGAACTTTAATCAATAAGATATTTTCTATTTATTCCTTTTGGCAAAAGATCATCGAACAAAAGGGGAAATATCTTGTTCATTAAAATTCGTTCCTTGAATTAAAAAATTGGGCTCTAGTTCACCTTAAAACACCCAAATTACTTTCTTGCAAACCCAATACTTTGACGTACCAATACGGCGCCGCAACAGCGTTTGGTACTGTTGAAGTGCAACATGTTTGAGTCACCCTGTATACGATACATGTAAAAGTTCAACGAGAAATGATTGGCAGCCTGTCCAAATTTAATCAAGATAAGAAACCAGAGACAAATAATTTTGACGAACCAGTACTCGCGACAACAGCTGACGTATTGGTCTGTACGAAGTACAACATGTTTGAATCACCTTGTATACGATACGTGTAAAAGTTCAATGAGAAATTATTCGCAGCCTGTTTCAATTTAATCAAGGAAAGAAATCAGAGACAAATAATTTTGACGAACCAGTACTCGCGACAACAGCTGGCGTATTGGTCTGTATGAAGTACAACATGTTTGAGTCACCCTGTATACAATAGTGTAAAAGTTCAATGAGAAATTATTCGCAGCCTGTCTCAATTTAATCAATACAAGAAATTAGGAACAAATAATTTTTGCGAACAAATACTTGGTTCTGGGACACCCTGTATACAATAGGTGCAAAAGTTCAATGGGAAACGTTTCGCAGAATATTCTCAAGTTCCGCAGCCCTTATAATTCTTAAATCGAGTTCAAGAAGAAAAACACAGCCTCGATATAATCCCTAATACTGTCCGAGTCGCTAAGGAAGCGAATAAATGGAAAAGTGAAGTATTACCGTGGAGTTTCTCCGCTGTCTTCTCCAAGTAAAAGATTCAACTTCCAATCAGTCCGGGCAAATCGACACAGTGAGCAAAGAGAAATCGCCTCCCTGTTCCGCTAAGCTCAGTCTCGAAACAACTGATGGGATCGATCAACGATGTACAATTTCCCCTGCTGATTCTTTTCCACCGTTGATCCAGACTTCCTTCCTGACGTTACCGAAGGAACACGAAACCTTTTTCCATCCTCGCATCTACCCCCGATATTCCATTAGCCGTGTAATAACACACAGGGGCGGCCATTAGCGTGTCAGAAAATCCGCTTTCCCAGGGATTTCCCGCAAGTGTAGGAGTAAACCGATGGATAATCCCCGAGCAAATCGACCGTCCGATTTTCTGCCCCACCCTCTCTTCTCCTCGCTCTCTTTTCCACCCCTCTCTCCGACTTGCTCCCTCCCTTTTTCTCGTTCTATCGTATCAAAAATATTTTTCGTCGATCTCGCGACTTACCAGGTGACCAGAGGAATCGAAGAAGCTCGAGCGTTGATCGAACGATATTAATCATCGAGAGACTCGTGAAAGCAGCTGCCGATCGCGTTAGCGATTATACTCGGGCCCTGGTTCATCAATATCAGCATCTGGAATCATTAATCGTTCGAGAAGGAGTAACCCGAGGATCACAGAAAACTCGTTACTTGTTACACGTCCGGAAGAAAACCCTCCAACCTCGATCAGACTCCAGTCTATTTACACAACCCGAGGAGAAGCTTCCAATCACTCAGAAATTTTTCGAAAATTACGTGCCACATCGAAACACGTCAGAAATAATTTTCTTAGTACGAATTAATTCGTTGAATTTTCATTGGGAATTTATTAATTATTCATGAACAATCAGAATATTGTTCGAGCTTGCATGCCTCGAGAAAATATCTATTCCTGTGGAATGTTTACGGAAAGCTTATTATCCTTTTCCGGAAACAACCCCTTAGGAATTTCTTTAAAAAATGTTCGATGAGAACAAGTATTTTGCTATCCGTGTAATAAAAGTTCCACGGAAATTTATTTTAGACTGTTTATTGAACAAAGTTTCGCGAGGGAAGCGCCGAGCTTTAATATTGTTTTGCGAATGCATTTTCTCGGAATTTTCTGGTTATATTCTCTATTCGAGGAGCCACGATTTAAAATCAATTCGAGAACGTGTTTTCAAGCCCCAAATTCGAGGGCTGTTCTTATCTCTCCACCGAATTGATTGAATATTTTTACAAGAACTATCTCTCAGCTGTACTTCAAGATGAATACAATGACCAATTGTGAAGATCATTCAAGTGACCCAGGTCAGCTAAATGATAAAAGATAAATGGTCTCAAAGCTCAGATGAGCTGTTTCAGAAGGCCCACCCTGTATTTCGAAGAACTACCGCGCAAGTTTCATTAAAATCGGCATGTGCAGCTTGAATGTGTTGTTAGTTCCCAACAGTTCAAATAGAGATTCAAACTTCCCCTAATGTGTCTAACCAGAACAAAATTCCCCGAATGGAATAATTCGGAATGCGGGTAGCTCGGCGGCAATTCTAAATTAGCGAGCAGAACAAAATTGCGGAATTTCGGTGGCAGCGTGTCGCAGGGTACAGATGTCGCGCGCGGCGATGGAAAAATTAAAAACGGCCAATGACATTGCTTTCAAACCAGCAAAAGCTCAGCCCCGGCGAGTCGAGTGTGCCGACAACGCTTCAACCCCTCTAAATAACAAACGAACGGGTCGGAGAGAGTTCCTCCCCCCGCTTCGGTTTCATTCCCAACCCCGCGATGTCACTTTTATTAAACGCCGCGTCGACTCGTCTCTCAAACGTCGCAGACGTTCGAACCCCGAACGATGGGAGAACTGTGCAGGGAACATATATTCTGTTTTTCTCCTTTTCCTACGTGTTTTTCGTTCAGGTTTCATTAGAAGCGCGTTGCACGTCGAAGTTTTGTCCCACCGCGTCATATTATCTTCCAGCGAACTGAAAAATCATTGAATAGAATAGAATTTTCTCCCTCACGCGTAGACGCCCATGCGTTCAAATTTAAGCGCGAGCATCGATCGCAATGAACGCTACCCGCTTCTATATTTCGAGAAATGCCGTGCGCTTTACGACGGGAAAATGTATGAAGGAATTCCACGCAGGAACATTTTTCGGGGGAACTGCTAAGGAAAAAATTTTAAATCATCGCGACTCCTCGCGACTCCTCGACGCTTTACGAGGAGCTCGCGCCGAATTGCTCGAATACTTCCGTTTTTAGTAAGACGTTGACGAGTTCATGCATACATGTATGTTCAAATAAAATTACAAATATCTAATTCGAATTTACATATTCACATATAATTTTTATGAGACAAACAAGTTTTATTCAATCAGTTCAACAAATTGCGTTTTAATATCCCCTAAAACAAACGGTAGGAAATTCAATTTTACTTTACAAAATGTAATCAAATACCTCTGACAATACTATTCATATGAAATATTAAATTAATTCTTAAATAATGGTAGTACATGACAATATTCGATGATTGGGAAACAATGGGTTCCTGTGTGGATTTGTTACCGTATTTACCGAATATCTGGAACAAGGAGAACAAGGAATGCTCGAATACTTGAACAGTCGATGCACCGCCAAGCGGATGCGACTTCAAAATATTCTCAAAGTTTCATCTTCCACAGTCTCCATTTTCCCGAAACGTGTGTTCGCATTTTATCTGAGAAACACAATGGCGCCTTTCTGCACAACTGAGAGAAGGCAGGAGAACACTCGGAATATTTAGTTCGAGGGAAATAAGTGATACATATAGCATAATCGAACGAGCACAGTATTGATAGAAAATATTTGAAAGGAACAGAGATTTCTCGTGCAGGATGTATCAGATGAGAAAGTGAAAACGCATTTTCCTTTAAAAATGATGCAGATTCATACGTCTCTCAAAACCCTCAAAAAATTTTTCTCGTAAACGAAACTTCCCTTGATTTGAACATTGAAGTCTTCTCTTTACAAGGAATCCTTAAAAATTGATCTACGATTTTTGTTCACTGTTCTGTGAAACAAAAATGAGGAACACGTTTGTGCGCATAAACCACTGACTTATACTACTGTAAAGTTGTTAAGGAATATGCTGCAGATTCAAACGTCTCTCAAAACCCTAAATAATTTTCCTCGTAAACGAAACTTCCCTTGACTTGAACATTGAAGTCTTCCCTTTACAAGGAATCCTTAAAAATTGATCTACGATTTTTGTTCACTGTTCTGTGAAACAAAAATGAGGAACACGTTTGGTCGCATAAACCACTGACTCATACTACTGTAAATTTGGGAGCACACCTCTCATTCAAAGCTCGATAAAATGACTATAAAAAATCGTAGAGATGAATTTTTAAGGTGTCGTTGCAAAGAGGACGCCTCAATCTTTAAACTGATGGAAGTTTCATTTACGAGAAAAATTTTTCGAAGTTTTTGCAGGTGTTTGAATTTGTTGCATTTTTGAAAGAAATTTCTAACATTAATTCGTCCAATTAGAAAATGTATGTTGGATGTCTATTGATTAAAGTAAAATGAAATCTCACTTTCCAATTTCTGTTTCCCTTACGGAATGAAGAGCCGCATAAACTCCACTTAGTACAGTCGAGTGTATTTTCTCTGATCGACGAACGCGAGTGCGCAGTTTACAAGCGGGCGTTTTTCTGGCGAGTGATCCGAGCGGAATATAAATTGCGTTTGATCAGCCGGTTTGTGAGTTAGACAAGCGTTGCAGAAAGTTTCAGCGTCGGGGATCGTTTGTTGGTCTCGTCGAATGGCAAACACGCAACAGAAACGGCAGTCTATTGCGCGGGGAGCTGCTCATAAAACGCCGTGTAAACGAAACACCGAGAGAGAACCCGGGTTAACCATTTAATTAATACTTAATTATAAGAGACATTCCAAGGGAAACGTAAACGACACCCCGTCTGAGCTGCGCGTTTTGCAGATCTCCTTGTTGCCGGCAGGAAACTCCTTGCCGCTAACCTCATTCTCGAGCCAAGGATCCCCTCAGCCATTACGAATATGCCGAGAGTTCAGCTCTGGGAACCAGCGCGGCGAGAAGCAGCAGACTGTACCGGCGCGGCCATGGATTCGTATTTACCGAGAACTTCTCGGTGTTTCCACCGGTTTAATTAACGATACGTCGAAAGGAGACCGCGCGACCGAATAATTTATGAAACGCGGAATAATTCTAATGCAACCTGCTCGACTCCCAGGACTTATACGACTCGGTCTATCGAAGGGCTTTGATCTTTCTTAGCTTTCGCATTACCCGCAAAAACCACTAGTTTGCCGAGTCTGGTTCCGCATTAGAGATTCTACTTACACGATCGTTGCCACTTTATTGTCGAGTGTGCCTGGTCCTAATTAATAAGGGTGCGAAATTGTCAAAGTCGATTACGGGGAAGATAATTTAGCCTATATTTAAACCCCTCTAAAATTTAAAATCTTAAATAATAGAATAAATTTTAATTTTGCAAGCAGTTACAACGAGTCAATTTAAAAGTCGACACTACTACTCTGTAAATGTGAACCGGATCACTCTTTCTGCGCTATGGTCCGGATTTTACTGAAATTGATATACAATGGGTGTAAAAAGTATACAATTATAAAAATGTTATTCTGTTTTAAAGGGCGTACGAATACGTTTTACACCCACTGTATGTTATAGTTGGACTCCGGATGTTTATGGAAAATATAAAGTTTGCGCATCAATTGCAAGACGCAGGAGCTAAATATTTTATATTCTTCATTAATAATCATTAATAATTTTAATGCGGTGTGAAAGTAATATATTAATATTCTTGAAGTCTTTTAATATTTCCACTGTTTCAAATTGTACTTGCTCAATTTTGTTATAAATGCATAGAATCCGGAGTCTAGTTATAGTACATATGAAAATAGAGGGGATTTTTAAGTCACCACTTAGTTATCGTCGAAATTGTTTAAGAGATGCAAAATAATTTGTAATTCTTACCGAATTTAAACTTTGTAGAGGGGTGTAACTCATTAGCTGATCTTTGCAGTTAAGAGGACTGAGAATATCGTGTCGGAAACTCCTCGAAAACGGGCATCTCGCTCGATACAAATTCTATCGCACTCGGATTTCGAATTACAGTGGTTTCAGAGCAGCAATTCCTGATGACCTGATAATTTCGGAGTATCGTGAGCCGAGTCGATCGACAAGAAACCCAGTCGTTCCGGTGAAATGACTTTCGGGCCTGAGTTTCTCGCCACTCGAACCGGAAGTTCTCCCCGGTTCAACGAGGGTCGCGCGACAAGAAGCAGATCGATGTAAGCCTCGTAGTGGCCCATTGTAACGAGAATCCCTGGCTCCGAATAAAAAGATTCAGTTCTATAGCTACCACTTAATCTTCGTCCACGTCACCAGAGCAACGACAATGAGAGCTCGAATCTAGGATTCGAGACCTTCGATCGTGTGCAGGCAGGCTATGCCTGTGAGCCTCCCCTGACTGAATCGCGATTAATTTTCTGGTTATGAACAATTTTACGATGCACTCGACAGCTACGAGATGCAGCTGTTCCTTGGGGGGCAAAGCAGAAATTAATAACCAGAGATGTAGTCCTCGCATTACACTCCCAATAAAATTAGTATCGAGGTGTAATTAACCGATCTCGAATACCGTGCCATTCATTCGGACGAACCTGGGAAATTGTTAATAACGGCAGATGAAATTGTTACGAGAACATGCCTAATTTTCCCAAGTATTTTATGAAATTTAATCATTTTAATACCAGCAGCCTCGGGAACAATGGTGGAATTTTATCATTTCATTCTTGTTATAAAGTATCGAGCTGTAGTTCTTTAGTCGACAGAGAAATTGTGTAATTTGTATAATCGAGTTGATTAAAAACATGACGCATACATGAAATTGTTGCGAGAAGTACCAAATGATTACCAGAACTATTTTATACAATATGATATAATTGAATTTCAATTCCTATAAAAAAATAATGAGAATAAAGAGGTTTGTACATTGGATTCATGCTGTCAATATAGTATTCACACCGATATACCCGAGCCGAGATCAATCATTGCCGCCCTGCGGCGCACAGTGGGACCTTCAGACAAAATCAAAGAACTTTCGATAGAAATGAGGTAGAGCGATGGAATTTTATTTTAAATTAAAGCTGAAACATTGCAGAATATGGGAAAAATAGGGCGATTATGGTAAGAACGTTTTTTAACATTGAGAAAATTCGTTAAACTTGCAAAATTTCCAGAAAATTGTGGTTTTTCCAATATCACGCGCGGAAAAAATTTTTTTTTGAACATGCTGTACTTCATTTCCCGTAGATTTTTTCACGCTGATTTCAAATCTGGTCTCAAAATTTGTCCATGACCTCAGGATATTGCAAAATCGATTTCTTGAAATTCTACATGTTCCGTTCCGCTCCGAAAATGCAAACATGAAGATTAAGATCCTATGACACCTATGAAATCGGTTAAAAAAAAGATCACAGAGCTTCCAAACTGTGTAGCTCTGTGCTCTGACTAAATATATCTCGAAATATTCACCAAACGCAAATTCTTGAACCCACATTCACTCAGAATATTCATCATTCAATTCAATCACCATAAATAAAATTATTCAAAATGAGGCCATTGAAACTTGTTCCTCACTTTTGAATTTTTCAAATTGAAACACCTGCAAAAACTTTGAAAAAATTCTGTCGTAAGTGAAACTTTAGCAGGTTTGAAGATTGGAGCGTCCTCTTTGCAACAGTACCTTAAAAATTCATCTACGATTTTTTCTAGTCACTTTATCGATCTTTGAATGAGAGGTGTGGCGCCGACTTCACAGTAGTATAAGTCAGCGCTTCACGCGACCAAACGTGTTTCACATTTGTGTTCGATAAAACAGTGAAAAAAAAATCGTACATCAATTTTTAAGGTGTCGTCGTAAAGAGGAGGCTTCAGTGTTCAAATCTGCGGAAGTTTCATTTACGACAAAAATTTTGGAAAGTTTCTGGGGTAGTTTCAATCCATCTACGAAATTATGAAATATTTACAATTTAATTAATCGATTAACGTTTAAGAAAAGAAATACTTTCTTCCAGACTTTCGAAATATCGCTCCACAGACGAATCGATGAAATCGGTTAAAAAAGCAGATATCCGGCGCTCGTACCGGAAGGGATTTAAAGGAAATTAATAACATACATATTTATTAGACTCTGTTCTGAATCTTCATCATGAATCTGACACGATTTTGTAGGGGAAGGGGTTAAAAAAGAAACGTTAAACATTAAAATGAAAGAAAACTGTGGGGGTCACACCGGTGCCAATACTGTTTCGGAGCTACAATTTTATCATTTCCAGTAATGGAGCAGAACAATTGGAAAATCCGGGCGTGGAAAAATCCCCGGTCTCGCGGTGTAAAACTGTGAAGCTCGTTCGGAAAGATGACAGCGGGACGCGCGTGGAACCGGCGCAAGTAGTTCAGCCTATATTTGGTCAGACAGTGGTGCTTCCGAAAGAACGAGTTGAAAGGAACACTTTGGAAACATGAAACAGACTCCGAAAGCCGGCTCAAATACTAGAAGGCCCGTCGCCAGCGGGTCCCTTTGAGCTGTCAGCGGCCGAGAAATCGTGCCATTACCGTGGCGATACCGGGCCATCGGCGCCGTAAAACGGTAGGCAAATCAATTTTCCTCTCGCCAAATTCTGATCACGGACGAGCCTGTGTACTTGGCCTCCGCGCGTCTTAATCGAACTCGATGTAAATTATTGGCAGTTTCCGGTCACCGTAGATTGTCAAAGCAAGGGATCTCAATATTGATGGAATACCGTAGCGGACCACGCTAATAGAGGAGTATCGATTACTTCGCGACCGTGCACAGTCGAACAAATTTACGATTACACGCGAAGCGGATCCACTCCGAGTCAGATATGAAAGCGGAACCTCGTCGCAGGAGAGAAACAGATAAAGAAAGCTCGCCCGAAGGGGAGGAGGAACGAGATGAAACATATTTTTCGAGCACACCTCTCGTATCGGGCCGGCACAAAGGAAAACGAGGAAACAGAGAAATCAAAGGATTCTTTCTCCTGGTTCTCGATCGGGTTAATGAGATTCTTCTTGCCAGCCTTGCCGGTCTCGTCTACCGTTGCTGCTTCTCTTTTCGAGGGCCCCCGTCAAATAATACCCGGATATGAAAGGAACACGTCCCAAGGTCTGAGCGAACCGCTCATCGATAAAAACCAGTCTCTCCCAATTTCGTCGAAATCTCTGTTATTCTATTCGCCTCCTCTTTTTTCCGTTGCTGCCCCCGAGAAAATTCGAATCCACCGGGTAATTTTCATCCCTTTCTCGGAGATTTATTTCTAGAATTTCATAGCCAAAAATACTTCTCTACCAAAAATAATTTTCTGTCAGAAATACTTTCAGAGCATCCCACTGCTTTCAGAAATAATTGTTTATTCAAATGCTGCATGGAAAATCATTTCATACATCCGAGAAAAAGAACCTGAGTGACCACTATGATTTCCAGCATTTCCGTTCACTTCAACGGTATCCGTGCATTTCGTAAATATAAAGTTCCCATTCTAATTAGTATTTTCTAAAGTATTCAAGTTCGATGAAGACCGATCTATCGTTTCGCATTTCGTGCAATATGCAAAAGCTAATTAATATTTCTTTCGGAAACCTTACTAGTAAAAACGATTCAAATTTAACTCTTCGGAGAACAGTCTCTCAGGGATTGTTATTTGACGGAATTTGTAGAATCGATCGAACGTTTCCCGCGTGGAAGGAATCGTAATTGGAAAACGAACCGAGTTTACTTTTGCTGGTCTGTTTCCCTTTTTCTTGAAATATACATACATCCCGCTGTGGCAGTGATTACCTTCGTGAGTTTTAAGTGTGCTATCACTCATTCGAACATTGTATAATTTCCCCACAAACAGCGATGGGAATACAGAGAATCCGTTCAAGTAGCTAAGGCTGTGTGTTTTGTCAGACTAAAGAACTTTCCATCGAAGTTTCCACTTTCGAATCAACAGCGTACGCGCAGAGAAAACTTTACACATACCGTATTCAACTTTTTCACAGAATTATCATCGTGCAATTACGACGACAGTGTATCATGTAAACAGGGCACAAGTAGCTACGACACATATTTAGTCAGACCACAGAGCTTCCAAACTGTGTAGCTCTATGCTCTGACTAAATATATCAGCCTCGAAATGTTCACCAAACGCAAATTCTTGAACCCACATTCACTTAGCATATTCATCGTTCAAGTAAATCACCATAAATAAATAGAATTATTCGAAATGAGGCCATTGAAACTTGATCCTCATTTCTGATTTTTTCAAATTCGAAAACCTGCAAAAACATTGAAAAATTTTTCTCATA